>NC_051217.1:6640000-7240000 GCF_015220715.1 Pygocentrus nattereri | reverse complement strand
TGCAGTTCCATTCTTAACCATCGGCCTCTGCCTCCTTCATTATTAGCCTCGTTTATTGACAGCAGTGCAGATGAGTCATTTGATTTGCTCATATTTGCAAGTAGAATATTTATTCGACAAATACATATACAGCTGAGATGGAAAAAACTATATAAATGAGAGTAATATGAGCGTAGATGTTTCCAGACAGTTGCACAACTAAGCAATTAACATCCTACTATGCACTGTGGTATGTATAAACATGCTGTCCAGGTCCAGCCGACCTCAATTTTGGATCAAAATGACAAGAAGAAATGATCTAAGTGGCCTCTATTATTCAAGCCTGGATGGCAGAAGCTTCATTCAGTCACAAATATTGCTCAACTTGCTAGTGTTTCAGGCAACAGCGACCAAAGAGCCATCTGCATTTACATCAATGAGAAAGACATTAGTGCATAGTTCAATGAGTGTGATGCTCATGCATTAGCATAATATGCAAAAAAAAAAAAACAGAAGCACAGCAGTTCTTTAACATGGATGGAAATATGAATGCAAGTCTGTCCACAACTACATAGAGATGGATAATTTAGTAGGGCTTGAGTAAAAACCATAGTCACTGAGAAGTGATATGGTCAATGGGTGGGTCAGTAAATGTGTGGCATAACCCATGGGAACAGTACAGGCCTTGACCCCTACAAGCCTTGGTCCAGCAGCTCTGCTGTGCTGTGGGTGTAGGGGGGGAGATGGAAGGATCACTGCAAATTAATACAAAGTTATGCAGATCACCCTTATTCTATGATATAATATTCCTGTCCTGACTTCCAGAACATCAGTACCCCTGTGCACAAGGTACATGGGGTCACTGAATGGTTAGATGGCAATCATGCAAATCATATGCTATGGCCTTTGCAGTCATCAGACCCATTTCAACACCTACAGATCTGATGCTTTAAACAGCCCTCTTCCCCACCATCATCAAAGTAGCAGCTGAGTTAATGTCTTTAGGGATAATGGGGTTTCGTCCTTCCAGAGACATATAGGATCTATACCAAGGTGCATTGAAGCTGTTCTGGCAGCTTTGTGGATGTCCACCTGAGAAACTTCATGATCATTTTTCTTTAATTTGTCATCATCTGTATTCCCATCACAATCTATCACAATTTATTAAAGAGCGTTTAAAAATTTGGGAATGTTTTTGCTTTTCATCAAATATTTATGACATTTGCATGGTTTTATGTTGGGGGGAGTCGATTTTTTTTACAAAAGTACAGTTTAGGTTTTAATGACTTGCTGATCATATTTCGTTAGGCTTGGGGTATTTAGACGTGGTTATGAGTCTGTGGCAGGGTGCAGAGAGAGGGAGATCTGAAGAGGGAAGATAACGCAGAAGCTGCATGTTCAACAAGGATGAGTGACTCTTAGTAATGGCAGTCCAGATGGAGACCTGATAACCCAGCCTGCCTGAGGAGCAAAGCTGAGTAGACGTATTCCTAAACAAACATAGGCTGTTTTTCTCATCATTATTTAAATAACTTTTAGACTGCTAGACATTTTCAGAAGGGCAGCTGTGCTGTCTACTTGTCATGCTGTCTGCAATCACACCTACTAATATAACAGCCACAGCTACAAGTGCTACAAGTCTACGATATTCGGATGTGAATATAATGAACTTCTGGAAAGCTGAAGGAACTAATGTTGTCACCACGGTCATTTACTGGCTCACTTTGTGCCTACGACAAAACACTACCTCCACCATGCTTGACAAATGAGCTAGTATGCTTTAGATCATGAGCAGTTCTTTCCTTTCTTTTCCATTTTTGGATATTCAGTGCTTCATTCCAATGTGATGTGATATACAACTATACACTTATATACAGCTAAGAACTTTGACAACTTCCAAACATTTACTGACTTGACTTTATGCATGTTGTTTTGCTGTTGCTGGCTGATGTCACTGATAGCTTTGCCCATAAGTGAAATGCATCACTTGGTGCTAGTTTTTCTATTTACATCAATGAACTTTTCAAAGAGTCTTGGCAGGAAAGTGTCCATTAGTTGGTGTCATCTGTGTGGTCCAGTAAGGTCCTATGAAATGGCCTCCTTGAACGTTATCACATACCCAAGTCCCCTACATGGGCTTCTTTCATACTAATTGGGATGAACAGAATAAAACAACTTCATCTGGAAGTCTTTACAACATCTTGCCTTTACATTTATATGTACAGTTCTATTTTTAGTTTTTGGCATTCTCATCACATTCTCAGTGTTGCTGGAGTCCTGCATTGTTACTCTATCTTTGAAAATGATAACCATTCCTATAGCTCTCTGAGAAATGAAATGGCTTAAGATGAAATGATGACCGTTAGTGATTTGCCATTATCTTTCATGCCATTTAATGGACGTCGTTCAAAGGTCTGAGTCTTTAAACTTTAACTGGAGGTCAGGAGGAGTGCCATCTGGTTTCTAGTGATAAAAACCCTCTTCAGCTGCAGCACTATAGAGAGCTCTGCTGGAGTCTAGTGCCCAGCCAGGAAGGACACCTGTATCTGACAGGCTAAGAATACTGCCACAAATAGCTTAACAGCTAAAAATAAGGCCATCTGATGAGTATTATCTCTTCTCCTTGTGACATTTTAAGGACTGATAAGTCCCACCAGGAGAGGGGGTTCATCTCGTTTGGCTGGAAGTGTGTAAGCTGAGGAGAACAGTGAACAGTTGGGGCAGGGTGCCTCTTCATGGTGATAACAGTTTTCTGAAGAACATTCTGGTGATGTTAGCTGGGCAGCATCATCTCATGAGATTGTTATTGTTGTTGTCGAGGATTGTCTCTATTGCTCCATTGAGTGGTTTGTGCTGATTTTTTAAAAACTTTCATTACTGTGAGAATTTAGTGCTGCTGAGAGAATTTGGTTTGTTTCAGTGGAAAAGTAAAAGGGGGTGGGGGGGTTCACTTTCTGCAAAAAGGGCCCTCCTACCAGACCTGTAAGTCATGTAAACTATTTGCAATTGCCACACAGTCACACCTGACACCCCAGTTCTCCCATTACAATCCTCACTAGATAATCAGTATCTTAGTATAGTGTGCCGTCATGCTCATATATTGTCCAGACTGGACTGATCTGAATCCTGGTGTGATTTGTGGGCCCTATGCAAGGTGAGTAATGAGCGTATAGGGCTGACCGGCTCTGACTGTGTTTTATATTGCCCCGGCCATTCTTCAAGATGAAATTCAGCCTCACCCCTGGAAAAGTGCTCATGCATTGGCTTAAGCTTCTACCACATTGCCTACATACTATGTAGCCATTAAATAGTATACTGAATAATACTGTGGCTTGCATTCTGGGGACTGGGGTTGAACGGAAGTAATGTTAGTGTTTTATTCATGTGAAAGTGATGGATTTTAAGTAAATTCAATGCATCATGTCTTAAGCATAGATCACAGATCACTTGCATTAAACATCCTAGGTGAAGTTACCCTGAAATGAGGGTTTAATGTAAAATCTCTTCAGGGAAATAGATATAACATAATAATTATAGATATAATATAATATCTTAAACAGAAAGATAATGTTGAGTTAAATTAAGTGAAATTTGACCAATTTTAAGTTTTATTGCTAAATGTAAATTTACAGCATTTAAGTCAAGGTGAAAATTTTTGCAAGTTGTCTTATCATATCATATTTATCCCATCCTTATGAACATTTTGTAATCGTCTCACTGTTGATATTTCTTCATTCTTCGCTTACCTCTACATTTGACCTTCGCATTGGCTTTAAGTAGAATAGCAGGGCAGTGTGGGGGTGTGTTTCATATCAGGGTGGTAATAAAGTGTTGCCCCTGTCACCTGGATTAGGTTCTGGGTAGTAATCATTTGCTGGGGCTGATGGTAGAGGGGTCTTTTATCAGGCTGGAGATGGCTCTGTCATTACTCATTGGTCCTTTTTCAGTGTGCTATGCTGTGTTGTGGCATCACCCATAATCGCTTGTGTTATCCCGGCCATGGCCCCTGAAATCACAGTGCAGATGTGGTCTTCAGCGTTACCATAGCATCTTTATCAGACCCCTGCTCTGTATCCATCAAAGAAACATTTGACTGCCTGGAACGCAGTCATCTAAAAGAAAATAGTCAATTTACACACACACATACAGAGAGATCTAAAGTTAAGTGGATTTATATAAAATGTGTCTCATGCCATTGCAAATCCTCCATCTGCAGACAGGCAGGACACAAACAGTGTCGGGGGAAGGGGGGGGGGGCTGGTCAGCATTGCAGATGTGATAACAAACAGGGGAAAAACAATCTGCACTGAATTCATCATTCTGCATTTCCACATGTTCTGGTTTAAACATGGACACTGAAGCATAGACGTCCCATGTTGTATTTGACGTTTTCACAGACATTTTACAAACATGCATAAACAGATATTTGGCCTAATATGAATGCATTTACAGGTGCTTCTTCTGTAAAGAGCCCTGACATAGAGCTGCCATTGGTGTTCGCAGTCAGTCACATATCTAGGGCTTCCAGAAGGAGTATGACTTTTTTCCCCCTCTTCTTCTTAAGTAATTGGTCAACTATCAAAAATCAAAACATGATTTTTTATTTCCATGGTCACACTTTAATTATGTTGGGGGTTAATTAGGACTAGGCAATATGGCCAAAAATGTTATTACGATTAAAAAAAAAATTCACATCAGTCGATAACATCAAATATGTCAAATCATCATTTCTTTCCCGTTTGAAGGCTGATTTTTGCTCCTGGGTGGTTTATTGCTGTTTAAAACTATCCTTTATGGTTGGAACGTGACAAACACTCACCAAACAGTGGAACATTTCACAACTCTGTCATGGGATACTGGGAGAAAGTTTCTGTTGTGCTTTATTTTTTACCAGATGGAAAAGCACAGCCACAATTTTTGAAAAATTGGGTAACAGCATCAGCTGCAGTGTGATTCTCAGACCAGACAAACAGAGTCCTCTTTTTAGGCACGTTTAAACAAATCAGTGCTTTTTAGTCATGTTTG
Organism: Pygocentrus nattereri; assembly: GCF_015220715.1. Classification (NCBI taxonomy): domain Eukaryota; kingdom Metazoa; phylum Chordata; class Actinopteri; order Characiformes; family Serrasalmidae; genus Pygocentrus; species Pygocentrus nattereri. The sequence continues at coordinate 7,234,996 of NC_051217.1, read as the reverse complement.
ATCTACAGTAACCCCCATTCGCCATGCTATGACTGATCGCTGCTTCAAGTTGAAATGAAAATGAAATGAAAATGAAAGCAGCTAGCTTGTAAAGCGTTCTCTCGCTGTCCAATGCCCAACACACAGACTCCTCAGTTTACTTTAGTTTAAATCAGTGCTGTAACTAACCCACTTCTTTCTTTCACTTTTATTTCTTGGGAACTGACTGAGTGCTGCAACAGCGTTGCATTTGATTTGATTTGATTTATCGCTGCTTAAGCTTGTTAGAATGTAAGGAAAGAGGTGAGTTCCCTCTAAGCCAGTACAGTTACTCCACGTCTCGTCACTCACACTTGGTCACAGGAGAACAGACCGGTCGCTCCACTCAAACAGGGAAAGTATAACTCTACGTTTCAGACATTACTAAAGTATTTTTGGCGACTCATTTCACTCCTTCACCCTAACTCCCCTCTCTAATCATGTTGGAAATCTCAGAAGTGTACCCACTTGTGGCGACAGCAGAGTGGTGTAGCTTTCCTTGCAGCACAAAGTGCCACCAGGGCTGTTGCAAAATGTGGAAGTATGAGAATGGTTTATTATATTTATTGAACATTTATCGAACATTTCTTATACAACCCTGTCTCCAAAAAATGGGGACGCTGTGCAGATCATTTAAAACCTATATTTTATTGAAAATGGAACAAAGACAACATATCAAATGTTGAAACTAAGAAATTTGATAGTGTATTGAAAAATATTTGCCAACTTTGAATTTGATACCAACAATTATTCCAACAAAGTTGGGACAGGGGCAACAAAAGACTGGTAAAGTTGTGTAATGCTAAAAAGAAAACACCTGGTGGTCAGTAACATGATTGGGTATATAAAAGCATCTCAGAGAGGCTGAGCCTTTCGCGGTTCACGATTCGGTGAAAGACTGCTCGGGCAAATAGTGCAACAATTCAAAAATAACATGTCAACATAAAACATAATTAAAAGATTCAGAGAAAACACTGCATATGCTCAGAAACACTTCTGCTAAACACTGTTTGTGAGTTCATCAACAGTTCATCGCTGCATCCACAAATGCACATTAAAATTCTAAAATGCAAAGAAGAAACTGTATACAAGCAGGATCCAGAAATGCTGCCACCTTCTCTGGGTCTGTACTCAGGTCCTGTTCTGTGGTCCGGCATGTCCTTATTTGAAATTCTTTTTGGAAATCATGGACACTGTGTCCTCTGAGCTAAAGACCACTCAGTTTTTTTCAACATTTGATATGTTGTCTAAAACATGGTTTACATGATTTTCATATCATTGTATTTTTTATTCACATTCTGCACAGCAGAACTACACAAGCATGATAACTATGAAACAAAAATAAGCTAAAAATAATTTTTTATAGTGCATATAAATCAATAGGTTCTGGGTATTCTCCTCTGTCATTAGGTAGTTAACTGTGTATTTGATTATGTAATCATGTAATTCTATTTAAATAGAACAGTAAAATGACATTAACAACTTGAGACCTCTAAAGTTTAAACTAAAGGCCTCTCTGTCCTGTAAAATCTGAATCAGTGGTGCTATGATGGGAAAATGAAGCCACTGATGATTCTTGTCAGTTTTTTGTCTGTTGTCCAACCCAAGCTGCCTTAGTGTGGGTGTTCCTCCACTTTGAAACAGCACTTCAGAAGCCAGTCGAAGGTTTCAGTTTCAAATTCAGGCCTATCGCTTCTCTAATACCCCCTGTGATGTGTTTGTGTGTGTGTGTGTGTGTGTGTGTGTGTGTGTGTGTGTGTGTGTGTGTGTGTGTGTGTGTCAGCCTTACACTCTCACACTCGCTCGGCTACAGAGACCCGTACTCTTTTGATTAATTAAAGGGCTGCAGCACTGGGAGAAAACATGGGAGAGACACTCTGTAGCATCTACAGAATTAACACAGAGCCAAGGCAGATGAGTGCTGCATTTGTGTGTACTACTTCAACCTCTCTGCAATTAGCAGACAGCTTTATAGACAACTACTTCTCCAAGCTAGGTCTTATGAGGCTCATTTGAAAGGATTCATGGTTGAGTATGCTGGCATCGGGACTTAAATTTTAGATTTGTTTTCGAGAATGAAGCTCAGACTCTACAAGCACAAAATTACTGCTGGAAAAACAAGATTTATCATAAGAACATTTGAGCACTGCGACTTCTTTCCATTCTATACATCACTGTGCACGCTACAGGGTTTAATCTGCTACCTTTAAAGAGGTCAATGACAGATGTAACAATAGTCGAATCCTTTTCAGTGTCATTCAGAACCATTTCAAAACATAGTGAGTTTTAACATATTAACATATTTTAACAGCTTAAAGGGCCTGCATCCTGCATTTTCCTGTATTATATTTTATAGTTTGCACTTATGACAATTGACAGTTGTGAGCATTGATGTACCAAAAGCGCAACTGTGCTTTTCATTATTCATGTTTACATGGCCGTTTTCCATTTTTATCTCTTAGAATAAAATGTGGTAGTCATCATTGCCTTCATCTTCAAGATGGACATATATAAATGACCTATGTTAAGATAGGCTGATCTGTATTGCACCTTGTTTAAAAACACTCCAGGCTGAAATAATGTTCATGAATGAAATGTGAATTGGTTTTCATATATGGACGAAAGAGTGAATAGTACATTATGAAACAATGTCTACATCAAACTCATATATGAAAAAAGCAAGTAAAAGTCAGTTTATCATGCTGTGGGCCCTTTAAAGGGGCAGTAAAGAAGATAGATTAAATAAAACAGATTAATTCAAGTTAAAGGGTAAGGATAGGCTGGAACATGCTTGTGCAGAAATGAATTATAAATGGTTTTTGTTACATAAACCCTTACCAACTTCATAAGTGGAGAGAAAAAAATAAAATTCAAGAAAAATTTAGGAGAACTCTCGTAAAGCCACTTTAAGAGTTTAGTGTTTTCCATTCACGGCAGCAATTTCCTGATTTCGTTACTGTATATTTCAGTGTTGCATGGGAGTTCTTAGCTGTAACCACCCGGGGAGCAGTGAACCCTGTGTTAATTCTGCTCTCAGCGAAATGGAGTCTCGGACTATATTTGACAGAGCCGGTAATGAGTTGGGTGGGAGAAGGGGGCTTGGGCTCAGGCAGGCTTCATTAGCGGCTCATCATGCAGGAGGATCTGGGCTGCAGTTGAGCTCTCGCTCGCTTGTCTCAGAGACATCTGCTGCCAGGAGGCTGCTGTGGGGCCAGGCAGGTGGCGTCCCAGGCCTTCATGGAATTTTTTTTTTCTTTTCTTAAGGCAGCCGTGTCATTTCGATGATGACACTTCATTTCGCTGGATCCCACAAGCCCCTCCGCGGAGAATACTGTCCCTGCTATTGCCTCTTCCACTCCACAAAGCATAATACCCATCACTGCAGAGACAGGAGAGCATGTGTGTGTGTGTGTTCGTGTCTGTGTGTGTTGAGCTGCTGCCTCCTGCATGTCTCAAAAAGCACCTATCAGAATGTGCAGTAATCAGAAGAGAACAGCAGGTTTGCCTTCAGCGCAGAGCAGCCTGCTTTTTTAAAGACATTCATGACTCAGTTACCTTTTAACGGAATCTGCAAAGCTGTAATAAATGTAATAAATAGATATTCAAAGTGTCCCAACTGAAGAGCAAGCAGGAGATTACAGGCACTACTTTGATGAGACTTCTCAGAACTTACAGAGGAGTTCCATACATTTTTCAAAATGATTGCCTAATTCAATTAGTGAGACACAAACAAAGTCATTCAGAGTGGTGGTGTTTGATGTGAAGTGGTTAATCATTTGAGAATCTTGCCAACTCTGATTTCGTTATAGTGGTGGTGTAGTTTCCATGTAGTAATGAGCCTCAGCTCGACGCTCTAGCACTCTCCCATTGGTTTAAGTCCACCAAAAAAAGGGGAAGAATACGACAAAAATTCCACAGAACCACTTGGTTGAAAGTTGAATAGTTTACTGCTTGAAAGACAGGTTGAAACAGAAGTGTTCCTTTCTTCTCCTGCAGGAACCTCCCCACTTCTGTCACTCTCCTGCACTCTTAGCCCCTCCCACAGTGCAGAGCTATCAAGAGACAACCATTCTGTTCTATATATCTATCTTTAAACAACATACATAAATTATTTATATGTTGCTGAAGTACCTTAACTTGCAAATGATAACATATTAACTTTCACATCCTTCAAATAAAATTAACTGTAATTAATTATGAACTTAAATATTTCCAATAATCACTCTAGGCTACATTTAGGCTCCTATAGGTGGTGATGGGAACCAGGGGTCGTGATGTCCATAATGCGCATATGGCCATTTTATTCACTATCCAAATCCACCAGTAAACCTACACATGTCTTCTAAGTTTGTGTGTAGTGTTGTGGTGATAAAGTAGTCATAAATCTGGAAATAATGTTCTCTATTTAGTTTCCAACTTCCTGCATTTAATGGATTAAAAAATATGCTTCACATCAAAATCTCACCTCAAAGCCACTATAACATCACATGTCTGGTATCAGACGATGCTTTTGTAACCACTTCATGTAATAAATTATAATAAAGCTTTCAGTGGCATTCATTTCTTCAGATATCTGGTTCCTATCACCACCACTGAGAACGATTCTGACTCTGAATGGAACATTTCACATCTAAACAATCAGAATGACTGCTTAGACCTTTTTCTACGTGCTAAACTTTTGAAAGAAAAGTGAAACTTCTAAGTAAGGGGCAGAATTTTGATGTAAATGTCAAAGAGATGACTCATGAACCTGAACTCAAGCTGCTGTTTTTTTTCTTCTTAACTGTTAAAGGGGATAATGGAAAACTAATTTTCTAAGTGAAAATAAGTGCACATTCTCTACAGAGAACATACTTCTGCTTGGGGGATTGGGGGAAAAAAACAATATGACAAAAAATGTATTTTCCATCCTATGTTTCAATTTCTCAAAATGTTACAAATATTTAGAAATTGTGCACTAAAAGTTGCAGAAAAAATACCATTTTTAGGTTTGTTCACTGTTAGAGGATCTTCACTCATTTTCACTCCAAAAAAATCAGCAAAACATGGTATTTGACTATGTATCAGGCAAACATTGTCAGAGTTTTAAAACTTACTATTGACTCTCTGAGTCTAGGCAGAGCAAGCTGACCCACTTTGTATTCACTGTGAAAACCAGTGTGTTTACATTTATGCTCTGAGAACAGCTTGTTTAATTTAAGCTAGTCAATGTTTAAAATAAATTATGTATGTTTTGGTGCACAAAACCACACAATTGTCAAATGTCATAAATTGACGCTAGTCAAAAAAAAAAAAAAAAAAAAACGGAAAAGGGCAGATTATGCATCTTTTATCAATCACTGTGGCAAAATACATGTTTACTTGACCTTTTAAAATTACTTCAGGTTAATGATGGTGTGATTGTGTAAACAAATCTGGAATTGTGTTGTCGTAGATGCAGGTATTTGGGATGCATTTTCCAGCTGTGGTGTGGTGTGGTGGGTAGTGCTATTGCCTCACAAGCAGGGAGGGCCTGGGTTCGATTCCCTGACCGGGTGACCAGGTCCTCTCTGTGTGGAGTTTGCATGTTCTCCCCGTGTCTGCGTGGGTTTCCTCCAGGTACTCCGGTTTCCTCCCACAGTCCAAAGACATGCAGTCAGGCCAATTGGACATGCTAAATTACCCCTGGGTGTGAGTGACTGTCTGTCTGTGTCTGTCTGTCTGCCCTGTGATGGACTGGCGACCTGTCCAGGGTGTATCCTGCCTTCTGCCCGATGACTGCTGGGATAGGCTCCAGCACCCCCTGCGACCCTGATGGAGAAGCGGCTTAGAAAATGGATGGATGGATGGATTTCCCAGCTGTTTGAAATCATGTGTCAAAGTAATCGTAACATCTAATATTATCGCAGCAGCTCATGGCTTGGACAAGATTATTAAAAATCTCTCTCTCTCTTTCTTTCTTTCTTTCTTTCTCTCTCTTTCTTTCTCTCTGTCTCTCTCTCAGCGTCTCTCATTTCTCTCTCTCCCTCTCTCTCTCTCTCTCTCTCTCTCTCTCTCTCTCTCTCTCTCTCTCTCTCTGTCAATGCCTCTCTCCTTTCTCTTTCTTCTCTCTCTCTCAGAGTCTCTCTCTCTCTGTCAGTGCCTCTCTCTCTTTCCCTCTCTTAGTGTCTCTCTCTTTTCTCTCTCTGTCAATGCCTCTCTCCTTTCTCTTTCTTCTCTCTCTCTCTCTCTCTCTCAGAGTCTCTCTCTCTCTGTCAGTGCCTCTCTCTCTATCCCTCTCTTAGTGTCTCTCTCTTTTCTCTCTCTGACAATGTCTCTCTCCTTTCTCTTTCTTTTTTCTCTGTCTCTGTAGCTTTGTGATATAATGAAAGCACATTTGTCACTCTCTCTCTCTTTGTGACAATAATGATCTGATCTTACGCATGAGAGAGTGCTTTTTAATGCTCACTCATGGGAGGGGATTCAGTTTCCACTCTCGCTGAAAGTCATTTCCAAAGATTTTCAATTTTTTATTACCCTAATTAATCTGAATTTATATCAGATAAAAATAGAGCCTGTGAATGGGTTGCTATTATGAGACACTCTGCACTTGAGTCGTTTTGAAATCTCCTTTTTTGGCTAAACGCAAACCCTCACTATGCAAAACTCACCCAGCTATACATTGTTTTGAATAACAGAAAATAGATTCTAGTCTGGAATGCAGCCATCTGAATCTGATTATATGATGCCATAACAGTCTGCTTTCAGATGGCTGCACTTGCACAGTCATCGCAGGCATTTCACTCCAGCTGTTGTGTTTAACATTCTCTTTATGCTGCTCTCAGAAATGGAGAAAGCAGATATGCACCTCAGCAGGTTCATCAATCTCACTCAGTCCTAACGGCTCTCAGCACATTTTCACAGCGTTTGGTATGTTCACATGGCTTTGACAATTCATTGGTTGTAGTATGTGAATGGACACTTAACAGCCTGTTAACATAACAGCTCGTTAACATAACAGCTCTGATTGATTTATTTACTGTGAATAGGATATGCATCTTGTTAGCTAGACAACAAGGTAATTAATACTTTCTATTAGGGCTGTAAGAAGCATCATAATGCATTGGTGAAATCTTAATTGGGCTACTCATACTGATACGGACACAACTGTACTCCCATGACTGATTCACAGAAATCCAATTTCTCAACAACATACCTCACTAGTGATCTTCAACACTACATGGACAGCCCTCACATCCATTCTTCTCCCTCTTATTCATAATGCAGCTCAGGCATGGAAATTCATGTTGATTATCTGTAACACTAAAATCTGAAAAAGATATTAAATTTGCACTAGTAGTGGACAATATTGAAAAAAAAAGCAAATTACATTTTTCTGTTGCATTGTTTGTTGCACTGGAGCCCCTAAGATCCTAGTTATTCCACTGCATTGATCTGAATGCATTGAGACTGGTATTCTACAATCTGTTATTCTGTCTAATTGAATGTCTTTCAATACTGTTTGCTTATTGTCTTACTTTTGCAGTTATTTTTGAATGTAACATTCAAAAGAATGTTTTTTATTGTATTATTGTATTATCACCCTCCAAATATTTGTGTATACCACATATTTTTTAAATAATACTAAGTTGCACCAGGCTAATCAAATTGAACTATGGTCAATCTGTGAGATTTTATTATTCATTTAATAATTTCCTGAGCAATCATAACTGATTCTAATCGTTTTGAAGTCAGAGACCTTTAACCACAGTACCCACCACCAGTGCCTTTTTCTGTGTAGTCTGTGTGGATCCCCCTGCTGGCCAGGCATCTGCAGCACCTTTGCCAACACTAGCATTGAGGCCCTGATAGAGCAGCCTGGATCATCTGCAGCATGATAAATGAGCTTACAACCCTGCTCCTGTCCTCATTTTCTTCCTTTGGGACTCAAGAGAAACAGAAACAAGGCAAGGTGTAAAATAGAAGCAGAAAAGATGGAGCAATGAGAACAGGCACTGCAGGTAGGCTATATATAGTAAGGCCTTAATGTGATACATCATGCTCCAGCACTGGGAGGAGATGGAGTTGGGTCGAGGGCCAGCTGCTACTTCTGCTAAATCGAGTATAGATAGCTAAATAGAGAATAGAGAGAGAGATGGAAAGAGATGTGCACATACAGAGCAACAGACAGCACATATTGTTGCATCTTGGCAAAGAAGAGTCAGAAGAAAGCATTGTGCATGCATCAAATGCTCTTTTACTGAAGTTAACAAGTGGGAATCGCCACCCACTGCAACTCAAACGCCCAGCATTTTAGTAAAGTTATTTCTTCTAGACATGCACTTTCTCTTTACTGGCAGCAACACTGTCCATTAACTACCCCACAGCCCATCTCAGAATAACACAAATCACACTACTGCACTAGTAACATCCACATCAGAATAAATGTATATCTTCTTACCAGGAGCATGGTGTCTCTGAGAGCCTCTTCAAACACTTACTTTGCATGACCATGCCAGCAGTGGTCACCACAATATGTTAAACTAGAGTTTTTCTGGAGTTGAAGCATTACAGTGAGAGCTAAAACTCTAGAAATTAAGTCGTCTTTGTTCAGATGAACATGTCCAGCACTCCTTGGAGTGTATCAGCACAGTGGCCCGAAGCCTGAGGTATGCTGTCCATATAGAACCTCCACACTGCTGAGCAGTCTAAAACCGTGAACTGTATATGTGTAGAAACAGCATGGAACCGAAAAATGTGACATACTTTGACAAACGCTGGGTGAATCGTCAGACCAAGTGGTCCATTCTTCTGCCTGGTTGTTGGACCGCTGCTCTGGATCCCTGCAGACCTGTGTGGTCTGTGATCTAGTAAGATTTCTCCTCACAAGAGCATTTTGTTAGCTTTTGCTGTCTCAAGCTCCACTAAATAATGCAGTGTTCTCTCCAACATGGCATTTAAATGGGAGGTTTGATAGTGAGCTCTACACTGTTCCACTGCCCAGAGAAGCTAGCCTTTTAAACGTCCAGTTTTAGAGCCATGAAACACACTCTGTTTCATGAAGACAGGGCCAATTCTTGAGGTATTGACAGTGCTATCGTGTTGTGTTGTCAAGCTACACCCAATCTATTCCAGCATTTTAATAGCTTGAACAATTCTTTGTTTCCTGTGCACGTTTACAGCAGTATCCTCCCTTTGTCCTGAAGTGGATATCTGGCTACGTCCTACATGCCACTCCTTTAGCGTCCATAATTAACATACTATAACATCAACTGAAGCTGATGGCTTATATGCCTGTGTACTTTGATCTAGAGGACACTGCCATCCTTCAATACTGAGCCCTCCCATAGCAGACAAGACAAAACAAGAACAGAAAAAAGCAATAAGCCTGTGGACTTGAAAGGCTTTCTGTTTCAATTGTAGTGGCCATCTAAGCTGAAGTTTGGCCCCTGACCACATCCCAATGACCTGTCAGCACTGACAGAGGAGTGATTTATCCATACTAACACAGTGAGCTTGTTCTGCTTGGAATAACGCACAACAGCTATTGTTAATGATGCCAGTGTCTGCTCTAATTATTACTTGGTTTATTTCAAAAACATTGGTTGTGCTTCGTTACCTCCTTCAAAAAGCTTTCATCTCTTGATTTTAATTTGAATTACTGCTTAAGAAAGACCGTTTTGCATGTGGGTTGCATTTTACAGTCCATTACACTGCTTACACCATAACATATGTTATGGGAAGGCACACTGTAATATGCATAAGATTTGGATCTGACCAATATGTGTTTGTCTGATAAAATCAGCACAAATCCCATCAATAGAGTACCAATGTTTACTGGCTCACATTTAGGAAAATTAGGGAAACCATACAGTGGTTTTATGGCGATCTTTGTAAAGTCAGCTAAGCTAACATTCACCAACCAATTGTTTCTTTTTATAGTAGTATGGGCTGTAAAATTCAACACAAAATTAAAATCACAGTTAAAATAAGAAACATGTGACCTAAATCCAAACATAACCTGAAGAAGTTCTAACACACTTTCTCTAAGGAGAACTGACGGGGGTGGGGAATCATTCAAACTAATTAATGACATCCTAAAAGCACCGTTTTGCTAAAGAAATTTGACAAATAATTCAGCAATTCACATTTGAAAAGTGATGATATCAGTGAGTAAATGCACTGTTTAGCCTCTTTCTGCAACCCTCCCAGTGGCCTTTAAGGAGGTGTTATTGAAATCTTCAAATTTTGTATTCATATAATCAAATAAAATGCTTTTCATTACAATTCTGTTATCAGGTTAACTAGGACGCTGCTAGCTGTGTGTGTGTGTGTGTGTGTGTGTGTGTGTGTGTGTGTGTGTGTGTGTGTGTGTGTGTGTGTGTGTGTGTGTGTGTGTGTGAGAAACGTGTTGAGCTGCTGGTGAGCAGTGAGGGGTGGGAACGCCCAGATGTAGAAATGACACACAGCTCTTTACAAAGACTGCTATGGTCATTCAATGGCCACTATTAAATTATCACTTCAATGCAATAAAAAACACATTCATATATGTTCACTTGCTGGCTCACCACAAAGACAAAAACATTTTGTCAATGATGCACATTTCCATCTAAAAAATAGTTTTGCATAGTTCAACTGAAGGACATCCTGGAAAATATGCAGTTTATGGCTGCTGTGAAAAGTGAAAACAAAAAATCTTTTTTTTACCATATTAATTCATATCTGCTGTTATCATCGGTTATAATAAAATAAATATCACTATTTGGTCACAAAAATCCGCAAAAAAGCCCTAAAATAACAATAGTTTTTCTCTCTGTCTGTCTCTCTGTCTCTCTGTCTCTCTCTCTCTCTCTCTCTCTCTCTCTCTCTCTTTCTGTCTCTGTATCGGTCTCTCTCTCTGTCTCTCTCTCTATCTCTCTTTCTGTGTCTGTATCTGTCTCCCTCCCTCCCTCTCTCTCTCTCTCTCTCTCTCTCTCTTTCTATCTCTGTATCTCTCTCTCTCTCTCTCTTTCTGTCTCTGTATCTCTCTCTCTCTCTCTTTCTATCTCTGTATCTCTCTCTCTCTCTCTCTCTCTCTCTCTCTCTCTCTCTCTTTCTGTCTCTGTATCGGTCTCTCTCTCTCTCTCTCTCTCTCTCTCTCTCTCTCTCTCTTTCTGTGTCTGTATCTGTCTCCCTCCCTCCCTCTCTCTCTCTCTCTCTCTCTCTCTCTCTCTCTTTCTGTCTCTGTATCTCTCTCTCTCTCTCTTTCTATCTCTGTATCTCTCTCTCTCTCTCTCTCTTTCTGTCTCTGTATCTGTCTCTCTCTCTCACTCTCTCTCTCTCTTTCTGTCTGTGTTTGTCTGTCTCTCTCTGACATCTCTCTCTGACAATGTCTGTCTGTCTGTGTCTGTCTCTCTGTCTGTCTCTTGCTCTGTGTCTATCTCTCTTTGTCTCAATCTGTTTGTCTCTCTCTGTCTCTCTGTTTGTCTCTGTTTGTCTCTCTTTGTCGCTCTGTTTGTCTCTGTCCGTCTCTCTCTGTCATAAGTAAAGTCTTGTCTGTATTAAGGTATTTACATTGATAAATCCTCATATCTTCATGTGTAAATGATCTTGCTGTCTTCCTTCCTTCCTTCCTCCCTGTCTTCCTAACATGGTTTAGAGGACTTTTTTCCACCGTGTTTTTCTTTCTGTCTTTTAGGTCTCAGTTTTTCTTCCAGGATGCTACTGCGATATTGATTCAGAGATTTTTCTGTGACACTGTATAGATCACTGCAAGCCCCTTCTCTGCTCCATTGTGCCTGCTCCCCATCTGGAAGCTTCTCTGGGCAGTGGAACAAAAACAGCATTTCCACTTTAGAGTGGTGAGGCCAGATTACTTTCAGGACTTCTCAATAGATCTCGCTCTGCAGTCGCACTGTCTATCAAGAGTGTACGATATCCAATGAGCCTCTACTATGTTTCTGAGAACAATATCTGGACTGGTGGGAGTTTGTGCTTCATCGATCACTGAGGTCAAACTGTTCTTTCTTTTGGATTGCCATTGAGCTGAGAGCAAATGTGGCAATACTGAGTGAGCACATGACTTTAGAACAATTTTTCCAACCCTCCATAATATACAAAGACCTTAATAAACCATAGCAGCGTCTGTCATCTGCTAGCCTGTGGCAAATATTGAGTAGCAAAGATAGTGCTGAGAAGGACTATATCTAATAAGTAAACAGGAACCACAGCTTATAGAGGAGTTGTTTTAACTTTCACTGTGCTTTCAAATAAGACTGGTATAACATAAGGCTGTCATTTTCCATCCATCCATCCATTATCTTCCGCTTCTCCGGGGTTTGGGTCACGGGGGCAGCATCCTAAGCAATGAGGCCCAGACCTTCCTTTCCCCAGCCACTTCCACTAGCTCCCCGGGGGGGATTCCGAGGCGCTCCCAGGCCAGCTGGGCAATATAGTCATGCCAGCGTGTCCTGGGTCTTCCCTGGGGTCTCCTCCCAGGTGGACTTGCCTGTGACACCTCCCGAGGGAGGCATCCAGGAGGCATCCTAACCAGGTGCCCGAACCACCTCAACTGTCATCTTATGTTGGTTTAATGAGTAAAATGATTCGCATTAGCTAGCATATATGTGACGCATACTCTTAATTCATAAATTCAGTCTTTGTTCAGATTAATAGTCTTTGAAAAGCAAGCCAAAGTTTTAGTCTGTATAATCTTCTAATATATAAAATTAAATGTAATAAGAGGGTACAGGAAAATGAGGCACAATTTCACATACAGTAACTTATGTAAAGTAAGTAGAACATGCTTTTGGTAATCTTTTCATATTCCCATTGTGTTTTCTTCTGTCATGCGAATTCTCACGGCAGATTCAGGGATAATTCTTGTTTATTTCCATGTTACAGAACTCATACTTGTATTATTTTAATGAGATTCTTGGTGGCTGTAATACAGCACCATCTTAAAGCATGTAAATAACACCCAGTGCAAGCCCTCCATTCTAAAGTATAGAACATGTAACATGTCACAACTAAGCCTCTCACTGAAGTCTATACCTCCCAATATGAATTCAAAACATTTCATTAAAAGAAAATGACACAAAATAGATTTGTTCTATTGTGCTGATATTCTCTTCTATTGTGTGAAATTAATGAATGTGCTCATTAGTAGTGGAAATAAAGTTTATATTCTTGTTTGCAGGAGATATACGGGTTGTTTATATACAAAAAAATGTACTTACAGTAAGATTAAGAGAATTACAGTAACACATATACAGTTTTATGTGTTTATACATTAATATATGTTTATGGTATAAATTGTTAGGCCATCCATGCACCTTTACATTGTTCTTTTCTATCACAAAGCTGTCATACGCTGTTGTCTGTATGTTTGCAGTCATTCTGTTGTTGAAGTGTCCATCTTCTTCCCAGATTCAGTTTACTAACTGCTGTGGTTACATTCTTCTCTGCTATGTCCTGGTCCATCACTCTGTTTATGTTCCTTCTATGACATGTAATGAAGTACTATCTGCAGAGAAGCAGCCTCATTACATAATGCTCCCATCTCTATACTTCACTGTGGGGCTGGTGATCCTGAGATCATATTCACAGCTCTTCTTTCTGAGCAGAATTACTACCAAAGGATTTTATTTCTGTTCGTTTTATCTGGTCAGAATATACTGTTCTGCTCTGATTTATCCATAAACCTGCTTGCAAATTTTAAATTTAGCAAAATCAGTCCCATTAACTGGATATAGTGCAACACAATAATACCAAATTTTGAATCATTGTATTCACAGTTGTAATAGTATTTTTTTACATGTACCATTACTGGTTCTTTTTTCTCAGCTGCAACTAAATCAGATGTCTAAAAAAATATCATGGCATTAAGTATTGTGAAAATTTCTTGAAGTATCACAATATTATATTTTTGCCATATCACTCACCTCTAGGTGTAGGAATGGAGTTGACTGCAGTGCAGTTCACTGATTATCGTTCTCTCTGTAACTATTGTTCGTGCTGCTTTCAGGTCATCCTTCAAAACCTTTCATGTGACTGCTTGCTTCTCTCTTACCTTTGGTTTTCATTAATCTTGCATGGTGCACCTGTCCAGGGATGCTTAGTTGTGGTTCCATGAACTTTCCACTTGCATGTTATCCAATGTGCTGGCAGAAGGTCTTGGCTATGGCTCTGAGACTTTTTCCATTTGAGTGTTGTCACCAAGCTCTTTCACTATGATCCATGATTGCTGCTTATTGTCTGAAATCATTCCAACCATTGCAAATACAATTAATAATGACACCAGGATAAATATATATGTAGGTATGTTGGCCACATTGGCCAGCGGATGTTTGAATTTAACCGTTTTGTTTCCATCCTATCTATTTAACACTGAAGCAAGAGTAGAACTATAATATTTGCAGAATGTAACTATAAGCATGGTTTCTATTGAGTAAAAATGATTGAGTTCCCAGAAATCACTAGGCCTAGAAAGCCCTGAGTGTTCCCTCTGGTACAAATAGCCATTACATGTCTAGCTGGTGGTTAAAATGATATGCTTCATAAGTGTCTGACACAAAATATATATTCATACCTTTGTGTGTGTGTATGTGTGTGACGTCATATGTCCATGCTTTTTTGGTTTTAGGCTGGATAGCAAAGTGGATGCCTCTTGTCAAGCACATATTGTTTTTGACACTGAAATGCATCAGTGCATGACACAAGCACACAAACAATGGCATCTGTCTCATTAAGAGGGAAATAAAAGGGCTCAGCTGTCACCATGCTTGAACTTTTTATCAGTGATCTTTTGCTACCTTTACAAAGAATACCCCAATATTCCTTGGAAATAGACAGGGAGACGGGTGGCGTATAGGAGCAGGCATTGCTTCAGCCAAGAGAGAGAGAGAGAGAGAGGAGCCACATATGGAGCCACTCACTGAAGGCTAGTTAATTCAGCTTTAAAAGCCTGACTCCCTGTTTCCTCCTCCCTAAACCCTTTTCATCATCCCCCACCCCCCACTTTCCAGTGCCACCCGATAGTGAAGTGAAAACACATTGCAATTAAACCTGCCCTCTCCTCCTTATATTTCCTTTTCTCCTCCTTCTCCATACTCTCCAAACCTCCTTTTTTCTTCCAAAGCCCCAGTCAATCTCTCTGGCCTGGATTATTGCCTAAAAACCTAATGCGCTGTAAGTTCATATAATCTTATTCCTAATTATTGCTGTTGAGTTGTTGGATTGTAGAAGCACATGGCTGATACACTCTGACCTCAGCACACATTCAAAGATCAGGCCACATTTTTGCTTAAACATTCTCTGTTTAACTTTCGTGTAATCAGTTCAGGCCAGCAGTGAACCACTGGAACAGTTGTCTGTAAATGTTTTGTCCCCACAGAGAGATGGGAAAATCATTATAGATGTGTCCATAAAACCAAAACAAATCCTGACACACTGTAACTAGCAGGGTACTCTGAGCATAAATGTTGACCAGAAATTCTTCACAAATTGCCAGACATTAAGTGAAGACAGCAGGCAGGATTTGTATGTGATGCTGTTTACAGAATGTGCACATTTATTTCATACTTTGTCTAAAATGGCAAATTGATCTGCAGGTACAGGTCTCCTGGAACAACTATTTAACCAGTTAGATAAAGATCCTAATGTACATAAAATATGTGAAACCTACAGTGCATAAAGAAAAGCATAAATGTGGTCAACATATAAGAATTGGATGATTCACAATTGTTTTAATGTTTCAGTCATGTTTATTTGATCAATTCATATATTCAGTAAAGAATGGTGAAGCTCAATATTGTGTAAATAGATTAGAC
Source organism: Pygocentrus nattereri (assembly GCF_015220715.1). Taxonomy (NCBI): domain Eukaryota; kingdom Metazoa; phylum Chordata; class Actinopteri; order Characiformes; family Serrasalmidae; genus Pygocentrus; species Pygocentrus nattereri. The sequence continues at coordinate 7,219,211 of NC_051217.1, read as the reverse complement.
ACAATTTGGTTAATACAGAATTTTGGGATACAGAAAATAATGAATATATATATATTAGCTAGTAGTTTGCTAGCTATCTGATTTAGAATATCTGAATATCTGTATGTGAAAAGCCATCAGTCAGTTTTCTGAATTAAAAAATACAGTATTTGTAGTGAAAACATGCCTTATAATATCACATCATCAGTGGTCAAAGCAAGTTCACAGCTGTATTGGCTATGAAAAGTGATGCAAGTTCTGAACAGCAGATGTATGGAAGAGGCTTCTCAAGTGATGTAATGTTCTTAGATTTTTTTTTTTTAATAAATATCAGTTCAGGACAATATCTTTTAGTAAATAAATCCAACCTTTTTTACGAAGGCTATTAGTCATATAAATGCCGAATCCCATTTAATCCCTTGCACCTACCTCTTAGCCCTACCCCTCCATTTTGCATGTTCACGTCTAGGGGTAGGGTGTCTTGATTTTTGTTGAAATGTAGGGGTAGGGCGGAGTGTGGGGCCACGTGGTCCCCCAAATGAAGGTTTTTCAGAGACACCCCCCCTGCAGAGTGTTACTAGCAATAACAGAAAAGACAAGTTTGCTGCTCAAGCAACAAAAGAAACCTATAATTTTCTCAGTTAAAAAATATGAGGACTATTGTATCATCTTTGTTTGGTGTTGTTTAATGTATTACAGTCCTTTTTTCATATCAAGCATAAAATATCACTAATAGTAGGCTGATATCTCAGTAGCTAGCTAGCCACCTTTCCTGTTCCACCGTAATGGTGCAGCAGTTCTGATGCCTGAGGTGTTAGAATTTAACTGCTGCTCTATTTAAGGTGGACCAGGAAGATTCACAAGACGCAGCTGAATAGCTGGCATCAGCTTCATCTAAAGAATTATGGACAGATGATGACAAATAACTGGAGCAATCCCCCCCCTCTTTGAAGGCATATGATGCTCTAAATGTGACTAAAGACCAGCAGCAAGGTTGCTGAACTTTACCCTGCACTGCAGACTGGCCAGGTCACCTACAGAGCACCACTAGTGGCCTGTTAATGCAGTAATGTTCTTTATCAGTTGAGGACTGTTCCATTTTGCAGGGAAAGATTTCAACCACTACCCCTTGTAAGTCAGTACTAAAGGGCCAAGGTGACACTTGAAAATAAGGGGTAGGGGTAAAAATAAGAAATAAGATTGGGCCAAAGTCTTTTGAAACAGTAACACCCATTTTTGATTAATCAATGGAATATCAATGCTAAAATATTCTTATTGACATAGAAATAATGAGTACCACAGAATAAAGTACCACAGTGTCTCACAGTAAGGCAGAATTCCAAATGAAATTCTCCCTTTAGAAAGACTTGTGGTAACACACAAATGTCCTTCCTCCCCTTTGATTGACCATAATTATCTGAAAATCGTGCTTTATCAAATAATTCTGAACCTTTTTACGCATTCTTTGATCAAATGACGCATAAACAGTTCAGTTTAAATCATAAATGAAAATTTAGCATTATCAGTAAAACCTTTCAGCATTAAAGTGATATTTACATATTAATGTGATGGCTTTCTTCTGACTTTAGAAAAATTACTCTACTTGAAAAGAGAGGCAACTGTTCCTGTGCTAAACTGCAGTGGAAATTCACCTTTTGAATTTTGATTCAAACCATCAAACCAGTAAAATAGTCCCAGATAAGTTATAAAACAATACGTATACAAACAAATCCTGCCTTCGAAATAACAAATACATACATTTTATTTATGTGGTTTTCTTCAGATTGATGGCACAGCACCATGACACTCAGAAATACAATCCAATTAATCTCAGCTGCCATTTCTGCAAATGACACCCCTCTGAAATATTGCAGATACAGCTGGAATGGTAGTGTGATTTTTGTTAACTGATGTCTGCTGCCATGGAGACCTCAGACACTGACTGTGTACTGTATGTGTGATGAGTAAATGGCCAGATTAATGTGGGAGACATAACCCAGCTTTTCATAAGCCCAAAATCTGAATGCCTGTGAGGATATGATCCTGTTCATGGCCAGTCATCACCTAGTTTCAGTACAGAACAATTACACTGACATGCCATGAGGCATATGTTGGATCACACTGCTCCAGTAGTGTCTTTTAAATATAGCCTGGAGGGCTCCAGAGTTACACACACCCTGATGACTTCTGACGACTGCAATGCCAAACATGCCCTTCCCTTCTCCCAATCATCCGAGCCTTAAAAGAGGATCCATGCATGAGAAAGTTATTTAGGAGGGTGCTGGAAGCCACTATCTCTTTTGTGGTTTCTGAATCTGTTAAGAGGAATGAATGAATGAATGAATGAATGAATCAATCAATCAATCAATCAATCACAAACATGTCTCATATTCTGAAATTATATGTTACATATTAACTTCGTAAAAATGGTAGGAGCGTTTTTCAAATGTGAAGCAACTCATGGACCTGGCTAATAACTTAATGTGATTTTCAAATATACTCACTGTGATTTTCAAATATACTCTCACACATATTCACTCGCGTGCTCTAATTTTTACTCTTACTCACACTTATATTCACACTCATACTCACTCATACTAACTCACCCACCCACATACTAACTCACTGTCATACTCTTGTACTCTCACCCATACTCTCATACTTGGTCTTCTATGTACTCATACTCTCTTGCTCTTGTATGTACTTTCATACTTTCACTCATACTCTCCTACTCACTCTTGCACTTACTCTCATACTCTCATTCATACTTTCCTACTCACTCCCATACTTTCACTCATACTCTCCTACTCACTTGCATACTCTCACTCATACTCTCCTACTCACTTGCATACTCTCACTCATACTCTCCTACTCACTCTCGTACTCTCACTCATACTCTCCTACTCACTCGCATACTCTCTCCTCACTCGTACTCACTTGTACTTGTATTTACTCCTCATATTCTCACTCACTTTCACACTTGCTCTCACCCATACTCTCATACTCACTGTTGTAGTGCTCTCATACGCCACCCATACTCTCGTACTCACTCTTGTAGTACTCTCATACTCCACCCATACGCTCGTACTCACTCTTGTAGTATTCTCATACTCCACCCATACGCTCGTACTCACTCTTGTAGTATTCTCATACTCCACCCATACGCTCATACTCACTCTTGTAGTATTCTCATACTCCACCCATTCTCTCGTATTCACTCTTGTAGTACTCTCATACTCCACCCATACTCTCGTATTCACTCTTGTAGTACTCTCACACTCCACCCATACTCTCGTATTCACTCTTGTAGTACTCTCATACTCCACCCATACTCTCGTATTCACTTTTGTAGTACTCTCATACTCCACCCATTCTCTCGTATTCACTCTTGTAGTACTCTCATACTCCACCCATACTCTCGTATTCACTCTTGTAGTACTCTCACACTCCACCCATACTCTCGTATTCACTCTTGTAGTACTCTCATACTCCACCCATACTCTGGTATTCACTCTTGTAGTACTCTCATACTCCACCCATACTCTCGTATTCACTCTTGTAGTACTCTCATACTCCACCCATACTCTGGTATTCACTCTTGTAGTACTCTCATACTCCACCCATACTCTCGTATTCACTCTTGTAGTACTCTCATACTCCACCCATACTCTCGTATTCACTCTTGTAGTACTCTCATACTCCACCCATACTCTCATACTCAGTTCAGTTCAAGTTTGCTTTGACATGACAAATTTATTGTCAAAAAGTATTATCAAAGCACAACAAAAATTATCTATATATTAAAAGTTAATAAAAATAAATAAATACAATACCAACAATTCACTCTTGCACTTACACTCATACTCTTGTATTCAGTTTTGTACTTATTTTTTACTCTGATACTCACTTGAACCAAATCAAGAATCATTTAGAAACCCGAATGTTTTATTTACAAAGGCAGCTAAATTCAAATCAGTTTCAGTTACTTCAGTAAGGTGTGACGTATGAAAAGTGAGATGCTGAATCAAGCTGATGGTTGATGGTCGTTGGTGGTTTTGCATCTAAACAGTACTTCTATTCGTTTTTCTCTTTTAAAATCTCTCATTAGCCTCCTGATTTCCCCAGTTTGGCTGCTACATAGGTCATGCCTGTAGATTTATTTCAGGCAAAGTGTACAGAGACATCACTCTTCACTGGAACACAGGGGAAAATAAAGGCAGAAGAAGTCTGTTAATGACGCAGTAATCTATTTACTCTATGCCTCATCAGCGAGTGATGAGAATCATCTTGAGAAAAAGAAAAAAGTGAGTCAAGTCCCAGGGCTGGCACATAAACAATCAATGTGTTTGCATTTAAAATGTTTCAAAGAGGCTGAGACATGGGGCCTCATTGAAGTAGGGAATAAAGCGGCTAGAGGCTTAGAGCTGAGAGTGAATGAGGCTCAGGAGACAGAATCAGCCTCAGCCCTACAAAAACCCATTGCTCCTCAATGGAGATCAAGCTTGAAAACCAACGTAGTATTAATAGCAGCAATATGTATCAAATTCTGCAATGGGTAAAAGTGAATTGTGTTGATTGCCATAATGCACACAATCAAATAGCATCTTGGTATATTGAAGATTAAATGTCAGTCATATAAGAACCTAATGTTCATGTTTTCCATCAAAATGGGAAGCCTTTAGTGAAGTGTAGAATCAATGCTTAACCTTCTTCATAGAATATCTAAGAAAGGAACCGTTTAATAGAATGGCTGGCATTATTTTCCACTTCTAATAACTGACAAATGCTTTGGCTGGATTACCACTTATATTCAGGTACACTGTATGGACAAAAATTATGTGGACACCTGACAATTGCAACTATGAGCTTGTTGGACATCCCATTCCAAAACCGTGGGCAATGAAATGAAGCTAGCTGTTGATTTTTTTGCTTGGTTGTGTTTTTTTTTTTGTTTGTCTGTTTGTTTTTTTATGTCTATAACAGCCTCCACTCTTCACAATCAACATTCCAGTTCATCCCAAAGGTGTTCAGCAGGGCTGAGGTCAAAGCTCTGTGCAGGCCACTGGGGCTCTTCTACACCAAACTCAAATCATGCCTTTATGAACCTTGCATTTCACAAGACCATAGTCATGTTGCAATGGAAAAGGGCCTTCCTGTTGACACAAAGTTGGAAGCATGTAATTATCTAAAATGTATTTGTATGCTGTAGTATTAACATTGCTCTTCACTGGAACTAAGGGGCTGAGCCCAAATCCTGAATAACAGCTCCAGACCATTATCCCTCCTCCACCAAACTTTACTATTAGCACTCTGGTATGCATTCCAGTAGCACTCTTCTGCCATCCACCCAAGCAGATTCATCTGTCAGACTGCCAGATATGGAGGTGTGATTCATTCCACTATTCAAGCATCCAGAAGCGTTGCACTTTTATATCACTCCAGCCAATGCTTGGCATTGCGTATAGTGATCTTAGGCTTGTGTGATACGTGAACTCAATAAGGAGGGGTGTCGGCATACTTTAAGATTTCTAGAAGGCCTAAAGTGACTTTTTTTCCCTTACAATATTGGACTGATTCCACTGTCAGTTCCTAATCATGTTGATAGTTAATCTAATGTGTAAGGCCTTTAGCGCAGCTCCTGAAGGCCTAAAAAAGGGAGGGCTTGCTTTGCTGTGTCTACCTTTCCCACCACTAAAATGTAACGGAGTATGGTATTACTGGAAAATACTCACAATATTAGAAATTCATCAAAATTCTACTTCAATACATTTGACTAGTTACTACCCTAATCTGCTAATCTTTTCATTACTAGAAATGATAGCATTTTTGGTTGAAGTCTTCATTTATGCATGCGTGCCGGACCAGGACTCTGCATGGAAGCTTGATGATATGATAGAGGGAATGTAGGGAAAATACTAAAGAAACCCTGAGGAGAATGAAATATCTAAATCTGGTTTTCAGTCAACAAATTATTTTCCAGCAATGTCAGCAGAATAAAATTGCCTCTTGTACCAGCTTTAGACTTAAATGATTCAGAACCCTGTCATAGAGACAGCACTCTCTGGGATGGAATTTGTTAGGTTGTGTTTATTTTTGGTTTTGATGGATGAAGAATAAAAAAAAAAAAAAATCAACTGATTTCAGGTTTGTGTTTGTAGATTTATGGCTACAGCAGGCTTATCAATTCTGCAAGGCACACACTCACAGCCCTTATGTGGGTGTGGAAGGCAGTTCTTTTGGGTTTAAACTGAGACGCTCCTAAACATTGCCCTCAACGCAGATTTAAAAATTGATATACATGTAGAGTGCCGGCTCAGATCTACACTTATTGGCTTATTAGGCATTAAGAGAAACATGGAGCTGAGTTTATCCTCATATTGCTGGAAGGTTGAGGGGATCATGCTGTAGGCATTTGCATTACTTCACAGTGAAACTAATGGTAGTGGGATATTAATACATCATTTTAAGGTTTCCCGTTACAGTCTGCTTTAACTTGCTGTTCTGGGAGACCCTTAACAGCTCTCAATATTTCATCAGCTACAAACAAAGCAGCAATCACAGTTTACCATTCAGGATATTAAAGCCTTTCTCACTGGGGGACATTAATTTCCCAAGATTGGTATGTTTCAGGAAGAGTGGATTTTATTTACGGGAAGGCAGGTACACAATTAAAAAATGTACTTTAGTGGTTGTTGGCTTGGACATAGAGTTCTAGGAAAAACTTGTAATTAGTAAAGCACCTTTTGTGGTTCTTCACATTGGCACATCTCATTTACATATTACATAGATTATTTACAAATCATTTACAGAACTAAAAGTGGCTATTCTATGGCATCTCTCCAAAGACATCTTTTTGGCCCTTTTAAGAGAGTTTTCTTGGGGAGTTAAGTTTGTCAGGAGATCGACAGACTGGGGTTAAAGTGCAACCACGTAAAGGATGCAGACAACCTCTCCAGTGGCCACCTTATAGCTGTTACCGCTCAGCAGAGTATGGATCTTGGTCTCAGCAAATTTTACTGTCCAAGGGTGTCCTCCGCAGTCAGCGCCAGTCATCAATACCCACTCTCACTGGGAGAGTAGGTTTTCACCATAAAGCAATGAGCCCCACTTTACACGTCCTCAGTTAAACATTTACTTAGAGGTGGTGTCTGCTTTGATCCCTGCAGGCATTAAAGTGCAAGCTGTATGAGATCATCCATCTTCCTCTGCTCTTCTTGGCTGCTGAGCTGTTTTCAGCATTTGCTAATGCTCTGAATGATGAGTTATGAACTGCGAAGACTTTCATTTCATATTTCGGCTTGCTGTGAACTCTCAGTATGCTCTTAGACTGTATCATCTTTATTCTTAGATTTGTCTTCCCAAACATCTCTTTGGTAGACACTTCTGCAACATGAAATGGCTTTAATAACTTTTCACATGTAATCATCCATAAATTTGACAATCCATAAAAAGAAATCTAAATTTCATATTTTCTTGTACAAACATTTGATTGTATATACAAAAGAACTCCTTTTAATGACCTACTACTCTACTTCCAATATCTGACTGCTATCAAAATCTCCTGCTACGTTGTCAATTTGGTTCAAATTTAGTCCTCCATATTCCAAATAAATGGACCATAAAGGTGCCATAGAAGTGAAAAATTCATTTACACCAACAGAGTTGAATGAGGAGAATTTGGCACATGGAACCGACATATCATGAACCTCAGACACTCTTTCAAATGAAAATCCCACTTTTGTGAAAGAGGACAGGAAAATGGGCTAATTCCCAAATCCTAAACTGTTATGTGACAGTCTTGACTCATTATTATTAACACCCCCAAAATTTTCCTTGCACCAGTCCATGATCTGGCCCAGCAAGAAACAATGTCAATGGAGCAACAGCAATGAAAATGGGAGCAATTCGATGAAATTGTACCATTCCATGCTGTGAAGGAGATATTGGCAGGGAACTGAATTGGCATGGTTGATGATGCTCATCTTTAAGGCTGAATTTAGCTTCCTATTCGCCAGCTACTCAATCTGTTCCACCTTAAATGCTACAGTCTGTACATGCATTCAGAACGTAACCACAGCACCATTTAAGGTGGAATGGTAAATTTGCAAAACAAGCTGGCAAATATGAAGCCAACTTCAGCGTCCACATCTTTAACAGCATTCTGGACAACTTTAATTCAATCTGCACATTTCACTCTGGACAGTTTCTCAAACCTTGGACAATATTAAGCAGGCTTCACTCAGTGTTCACTCACTGAAGAGACAGGCAGTTCCAACTTTATTCGTGTCACAACCCAAAAAACAAAATGCAAGTAGCCATGCTGTGTAATTTGTATCCACTTTTTAATAGCTGAAGCCAGATTATCTTGAATTGAAAGTTTCATAGTGAGCTAACAACTTTAATTTAATTCATGTTGTTGACTTCAAAAGCAAGTAGCTAGTATAGGTAATGTTACCTATTAGCAAGCTCCAAGTAACCAGTTGTAGTTAGCTACATAGTATGACAACCTAGCTATTTACACAGAGATCCATTATATTTTCCTGCCTGTGTGTTTCAACATGTTGCTTCACCCTAAAGGTGTTCTATAGGGTTGAGGTCAGGACTCTGCGCAGGCCAGTCAAGTTCTTCACACCAAACTCACTCATCCAACTCTTGATGGACCTTGCTTTATGCACTGGTGCGCAGTCATATTGGAACAGGAAGGGGCCATCCCCAAACTGTTCCCAAAAAGTTGGGAGCATGAAATTGTCCCTGCGGCACAGGCCAGTGGCGACGCTTTACAGCACTGCATTTGACACTTTACACCGCGCTTGGTGATATAAGGCTTGGATGCAGCTGCTCGGCCATGGAAACCCATTCCATGAAGCTCTCTTCACTGTTCTTGAGCTGATCTGAAGGCCACATGAAGTTTGAAGGTCTGTAGTGATTGACTCTGCAGAAACCCTATGCGCCTCAGCATCTGCTGATCCCGCTCTGTCATTTTACGTGGCCTACTACTTCGTGGCTGAGTTGCTCTCGTTCCCAATTGCTTCCACTTTGTTATAATACCACTGACAGTTGTCTGTGGAATATTTAGTAGTGAGGAAATTTCATGACTGGACTTGTTGCACAGGTGGCATCCTATCATGGTACAATGCTGGAATTCACTGAGCTCCTGAGAGTGACCCATTCTTTCACAAATGTCTGTAGAAGCAGTCTGCAGGTGCTTGCTTTTATACACCTGTGGCCATGGAAGTTATTGAAACACCTGAATTCAATTATTTGAATGGGTGACTGAATAAAAGCCAAAAATTCAGACAGGGTATAGGGAATGAATGTCCAACAGGATAGCTCTATTATCTTCTTACGATGGAGAAGTATAGAGTTATTACTAACATTTTGCTGCACTCTTTAACTCCTTAAATGACTGGTATATAAGGGCTGGCCCAAACCTTTATCTCAGACTTTTATAACTTAAGAATACCTCGGCTAGTCTGCGTTGTACATATAGTTACTGAATGATAAACATTAGGATGTAATAGGATTTTACAGCTTAAATTTTTGTGCTGCACTGCTGACATTAGTTATTATTGCACATAGTCCAAAAAGATGGCAAAGCAGCAAATTTGTGCAGTGTATTTTATTTCTAAAAAGCAAGACTGTTTGGACAATATTAACCTTTCGTCATATACAATACGTAAAAATATCTGATCTTCCAGTAACAAACACCAATGTGGGATTGATTGAATGTTTAGAATCTGACAATTTCTTTGCCTGTTTCAGAGACAGTTTTGATATAAAATCACAGCATTTTTTTGTCATCAGTTTAATTCGGTTTTATTTGTGCCATTCTGCTGTTGTCACAAATTTGGGTGCAGGCCCCAAGTGAGCAGGCCAAGGGTGACCATGGCAAGGAAAAACTCCCTTAACACAAGAGGAAGAAACCTTAAAAGGAACCAAGACTCAAAATGAGAACTAATCCTCTTCTGGCCAACAAAAACAGCAACAAAACAAGAGCAATAGAAGTTGTAAATAGCGAAGAGGAAGTGACAGGAATGAACATGAGAGTCAAATGTTGTTTCAAGAATGAGAAGCAGTTCAATTTTGCCCTTATCACCAGTGATAACAGGATGTTGGTCTAAATTGATCAGTCACATCAGTAAAGACATACATTTAGGGGAAGCAGTGGTGCATTGTTCCCAAACATGTTCTCCACAATAGGGTTGGGCGACGTCTACCTAACTGGCATATGTCTACTGGGAAGCATTGCAATGGACGATGACATTATGGGTGGGTGGAGGTGGGGGGTGTAATTTGCATTTAACCCAATTGACAGCCCATCCTCCTCTACTCACCCAGTTTTTCCTTATTTTTTCATTTACATCCACCTTACACTTAAAATGACCACTTTGCCATTATAGCTGAAATATTCATTTGGGGAACAGAAGTCCTTCTTTAACCTTTTTATCGAAGTCAAAGAAAGTGTGCTTATTTTAAGTTACTGTTTCATCCCATTACATGTCTCTGAGGTGTTCTTGGATAACGTGTCGTTTGGGGCTGTCGGTACAGCTGAGTGAAGGTGAAATAACAGGAAGAAGTCCAGTTGTCCTTTTAATGCAAACAGATGATAAGCTGCCAGTTCAACATCACTGTTTGCTTCTAACTGATTTTTTTTACATTATACTCTCTTTGTAACTGGCTATGTTCTAGCAGGCTGGACAGGTAGCAGAAAGCTAGCTGGCTAACAGGCTAAGGCTACAGCAATTAAAGACAGGCTTCAGGTTTAAGCTTTTAAACAAAGCGTTAGTTAAAACTAGGACATACAAGTAAAGAATGTTACGTACATGCTTGTTTCAAGTTGAACATGTCCCTATTTAAACTATATCTAACATAAAAAGCCCAAATAGCACTGAGCTAAGGCCATTTGCCTGATTCTAATATAGCTAATATAGGGGGGCACGGTGGCGCGGCGTCAGCACTGTCGCCTCACAGCAAGGGGGGCCTGGGTTCGATTCCCCAGCCGGGTGATCAGGGTCATCTCTGTGTGGAGTTTGCATGTTCTCCCCGTGTCTGTGTGGGTTTCCTCCGGGTTCTCCGGTTTCCTCCCACAGTCCAAAGACATGTAGTCAGGCCAATTGGACATGCTAAACTGCCCCTGGGTGTGAGTGACTGTCTGTCTCTGTCTGTCTGCCCTGCAATGGACAACTTGGAGAATGGATGGATGGATGGATGGATGGATGGATGGATGGATGGATAATATAGCTAGCTACCATGATGAAAATACAAGGAGCATTATTGATTGACTGGCTTACAAAACAGATCTCTGCATTAGACATTGCTGCGAAAGGGAATACTTTATGGACCTATGCGTGCACTTGACTATCAGTGTAAACAAAATTTAAAGTCATTTTCAGCTTTTATCAGCCTGATTAATGGGTATAATGTTAGTCTGTAAACAGGGTCCTCTGACTTAAAGATAAAGTGTTGGCTTAACATCGTGATGTTTATCAGCATCGACGATGGACGATGGCATCGTCTTTCAGCCCAAACCTCCTCTGGAACAGTGTTCCTGTCTATGCTGAAGTGTTCAAGGTCGAGTGCTGGTGAAGGGACTCAGCATGCCTTCAGGTGTGGCCACACACTGAGCTCTACAGCTCCTCACTCTTCTCCTCTAAATGGGCATGAAGGCTCCCTGCCGAGCACACACGACAAATAGAAACACACATACACCTCAGGGAACACACTAATGAACACGCTATTCCTGCGCACTCCTCTCGGGCAGAACCTCTGTAGGCTGATGAGATTTAGAGTCTTTTACATGTACGCACGCACACACTGACATACACTGGCTTGGGTGAAAACAGCGGATTTGATGTGGCACAGATAGCGTGCCAATCAGCACAAGCATCCAAAAACAAGAACCAAACAAAAACATGTGAAGATATGTGTATACTCTTCTAAAGGGGGAGGGCTTGAAGGCAGTTGTAGAAATATACAGTACTGTGCAAGGCAGAGACCACCCTTTTTTAGTGTCAGGGGGAAAAAAAACTATATTTCTGTAACAAAATAACAAAGGGTGCATTATAGACCACTTTCAGTAAATGTAATTTTTTATGTCTTATGACAGTGAGAAAGATCAATGCTGTATTATGATTAACAGCACCTCTATTATAAAAATATATACATTATAATCATAATACATCAGCTGTTATTCTTTTCAAAAACACCCCATAAATACCCAAAATTATTACCAATGGATATGCAGCTTTGTTTTTTACCCGTACTTCATTTGTCCACATTTTGTTTTTTGTGCACTGACATTGTTAAAAGAGATGCACAAGCAACTACCCAAACACACCATAGCTGCCTGCAAGTTTTTTGTCATGTGCCTCTAAAAGGATTAAATTTTATATTTTAGAGGAGGTCAGATATGATGACCCATTAGCACAGAGAAAAATCTTAAACATTAAGAAATATAGAGGAGATGAGACTCCTAACAACCATCCTGGAGGTGGTAGACCACAAATACAATCACAATCAGATAAACAGCACTTAAAACCTTCATCATTGAGAGATAGAAAAAAAATTCAAGCTCCACTCTTGATTCATTTCGTTTCTGTCCATGTTTGTACTGTTGGAAGACAGCTCAATGCTAAGGATGTGTAGCTGTCAAGAAGCCTCTACTGAGAAATGGAAACAGATAAAAAAAAAAAAAAAAATTAGTACTGGAACACTAAAACTGGACATCTGAGATGTGGAGTAAGGTTTTGCGGACTGAGGAGTCTAAACTTGTGTTTGGGATTGTTTGCGTTGTAAGAAGCAGAAAATTCAACCAACATCTGAGACTGAAGGTCTTTATCTCCAAAGAAAAATATCACATGCAGATTGTACTTAATGACGGTTTTACTACAAAACTAGCAAGGGAAAGGGTGGTCAATGACTTCTGCATAGTGCTGTATAAACTGATAAAAGGTTGAGACCTCATCTTCACAAGACTACTATATTTTGTTGTAATCACTCAAAGTTCAACCAAAAAGTTTGTGAAATGCTTTAAGGTCAACCTGAAAACTGGCCTCTTTTTGCTTGTTAGTTTGTGTACTTGGACATATTAAGTGAGACTCATTGTATCATATTAAAAAATGAAATTCTTGTTTTTCCAGACAAAAGTCATGAATCTTTGGATTCATGATTAGATCACCAAGCCTCAGCAGGCAGAAAAAATATTAACCAATAATATCAAGTTTCCAATTCCCTGCCACTTACCATCAAGCTAAAACTCACAGCTAGCTCAGAAACCCTCCCTGATATGACATTTCACTCAGAAAGACCTCAGAGTTTTCCTGCTGGCTATTAAAGCAGATTAGATTTTCCAGCCATGCTACAGTGACACTGCAGGGTATAGAACAGAACTGTTTAATGCATTACTTAACCCCTTCATGTCCATATACGAAATCTTACACTTCCTTTTGGTCCATGTAGTCTCAGAGCAGTTTTAATGCTTCATTTATCATATTGTTAATATTAACCTTTTAAGATGAAATGGTACTGACTAAGAGTGAATTTAATTACATGGAAAATGTAATAAAAAAGAAATCAGTCCAAAGCATGACTCTAGATTATTCTTTGGAAATGAATGGGTTAATTAGAACAAGACTGCTAAAACAGCCTGATGATAAAATATAGTCTTTAAGCTCTGCTGGTTTTGCTGCAGCTTGTGGGAGTACGTTGAGGAACTTTTCTATCTTCTTTTATCTGCAAAGCTCCTGTAATGCTATGATGGAATTTTAATGTCCCCAAATGCTGAGCAGAAATTTAATCAACCCTACACAAGGCACTTAAAGGCCTGTTTGTTCCAGTCACTTAAGCCTGCCCCTGGTCATGTGTTTCCAATAAGATCCAATCTATCTCAGCTCAGATCAAATGAAGACTGTAGATGAAAAAGTTGAATATGAGCTCGGGGGTGGGGCTGTCCGAAAGTAGCATATCCACGCATCGACTGGTGCTTCAGCAGAGACTCTAATCTGCTTTCTGTACATCGACTCTTCTAATTGAATTCTTACTGCAGCTGAGTTTAGACACCCTGAAGTCATTTCACCATATTTGCTTTCTTTACCTTTTATCCAACCAAGCCGTATAAGTCCATCTTGTCTTTGGCACTTAAATGATTGACCTTAAATCAAGTTTATGTCAACACAAAGATTATACCAGAGTCTTTTTTCCCCACCATAGACTGATAAATACCCCCAACTTCTCTGCTAATGTATCTTGTTGTTGTTTATCTTCTAAAATTTGTGACGTTTGTAATTTATCTTAAAAATAATAGCCTTGACAAGACAGGACATACGTAGTTAACCCTGCTTAAACAAGTTCCTATAGCCTTCCTGATAAGCCACCTACATCAGTAATGACCCCTCTCTGTTATACATTATCAGGAGCTTACAGCTATTATAAACAAATTAAGTTCATCCACATGAACTTTACCCTGTTCCTACGTCTCTCCTTAAGATGGTTTTTAATTGTGTTCAAAATTCTTTTAACTATTGTAAACCGTTTTTGGTCAATAGGCGTTTTTCCAGATGCTTTTGAAACTGTTCCTGTGAAGCCTCTGCTGAAAAAGAATAGCATGGATCTTTCCATGCTGAATAATTCTAGACAAATTTTAAACCTTCCTCTTTTAAGTAAAGTCTTAGATGAAAAAATGTAAACATTTTTTGCGGAGTCCCACAAGGTTCAGATGTAAGGCCTTTGCTTTTCTCTTTGCATGTGTCACATGCCATTAGGAAACACATCAATTTTCATAGTCATGTTAATATAAATTATACATTTCAATTCCTTCTGACGATCACGACTCTGACAAGCTTATCAGCTCTGTGTGTCAGATATTTCTCAGAGGATATCACAAAAAATTCTGCAAGAGAAAGAAGAAAAACTGAAAGGCTGATCCTCGGTGCTTCAATTCAAGAGAAAAAAATGCTTTCTGACAAACTAAGCTTTTTTGCTTCATAAAACAAGCCTTAGATTTTGCTAAAGAATAGCATTTTCATAGAGGGATGCAGAGAAGCATGTTCATGCATGTCCAGTTGCAATCAACTGATTACTGTAATGTTCTTTTTGCTGGGCTTCCTAAGAAAATGTTGCAGATCATACAAAATGTAGCAGCCTAGATCCTTACAAAAACTAAGAACTGCAGTGCTGCCTGTGTCTTTTAGGATACATTTCCAAATTCTGCTCCACATTTTTAGAGCTCTTTATGACCTTAAATCATCTGCAAACCTCACAAAATGTCTCCTTGTTTATGTTCCAACATGTGGTCGTGAGGTTGGATAGTTTTCACTGGCTAATCCAGAATGAAGCCAGAAAGCTAATGTTACTGTTTGTAAGTCACATCTTGTTGCAATAACATTATCTTGATTACTGTATTCAAATCATTAAAATGGATAGCATCGATTAGTCAAGTGACAGAAATGACTCCTCGGGTCAGATCAGAAAGACAACAAGCAAGACACAGTTATTTAGCTTACTTCAGTTTGGTTCCTTTTGGAATTATAATTTTTTCTAATCTGTTTTGCTGTATTGGATATTACAGTAATTCAGCTTTCAGATCTGTTGATTTCTAGTATGAAGAGCTGCATCATACATACTGATTTGTTTTCCTAGTCACTACCCATTTTTTGCAAGTTTGACATGTAATTTCAGGGAAACAGAGACACACAACACCTTTGCATGTCTAACAGATGTGTTTATCTAGAAAGATAAGAATGCTAGAAGGATGTACACGAATGAAGAGTGTGGAGTATTTATGCAGGAATTTGTCCTCATCCAATCAAAACATCATTTGTGAAGTTAGGCACTGATGTTGGCCTCATCAAACCATGTCTTTATAGACCTCTTTGTGCACAGGCATGCAGCCATGCTGGAACAGGAAAGGGTCTTTCCAAACTGCTGCCATTAAGTTGGAAGAATACAATTGTCTGAAATGTTTTTGCATGCTGTAGCTTTAACATTATGTGTCACTAGAACTAAGGGCCCAAACCAAAACCCTAAAATTCAGCCCAGACCATTCTCCCTCCTCCACCAAACTTTGCTGTTGGCACTAAGAGTTCCGGTAGGCAGTGTTCTTCCAATCCAGAATCCAGGATTCTGCCAAACCCAGATTCATCCATCAGACTGCCAGATAGTCAAGTGTGATTTATCACACTTCCACCAGAGTACAGAGGTGTTATGCTTGACCCCACTGATGATTGGCATTGCACATGAGTGATCTAAGGCTTATGCACCTGGTAGCAATGAGTGTGGCTGAAACACTTGAACTCAGTGATTATGGTAGGTGTCCAAATGTTTGGCCAATGTTTGTAGAATCAAGTCTTGCTTAAAGGGATTTGAACCATGATTTCCTGTATGTGTGACAAGGGTGTTATGCACTTCACCAGGCAAGCACATTAGTTTTAGTTTTAGTTTAGTTTACATTAGTTTTAGTTTTAGTTTAATTTTCCTGTCCATATATAGAGCCTATACAAGCCAGCCATCAGTATTGACTGTGCTGTAAGCATTCTCTAATGGATGTATGACATTTGCTTAATGTGTGCCGATTATTGCAGTGAGAGAAGATTGATGAAACTACAAATATGTTTTTTTTTAAATCATGTTCTATCAAAACAGTGATGCTCATAGACAAAATGCTGCACTACAAAATACATGACAAATGCCATATATGCTTGTTTATGCCTGAATTGCCCTTTAAATCAAGGCAAGTGCAGTATTTTTGTGTTAGTACTCCTTAGAAGCAAGTGGTTAGTAATCTTATCTAAAGGGTATCATAAAAGTTATTAAAATCCTTTTTACCATATTATAGTAATTGAATAAATGATAAGATCTGACATCAAGTAGACATATAGGCTCAGCAGACACATTTGCTTGTCATTAGCTGGCGATTTATTGACATTACTGATTACTATAAGCAGAAGGGCTCATGCTGAGCTTATAGCCAGCTCGCTCAACTGATTGTATAATTTATGTCAGAAACTGCAGTATCAGCAGCAGATGCCCATCTTAGCAATGCAATGGAGATAAGAGGCTGACTGGTGTATCCTCTAACATATACCACTTAAAAAAGAGCGTGGGGTGGCATTTTCTAGCAAATGAATGCCAAATTAAACACAGGGGTTAAGTGAGGGTATAAAGTTACAGCATTATTGACTATAGAATCCTGCAATGTTCACAAACGTATATGCTTACAGATTAGCCCACACCTCCTACACTGACCACTCATTCTAAGACAGAGGCAGGCAGAGAGTAAGGGAGGCAAAAGAGAGAGAGAGGCAGAGGCAGACAGGCAGTGAAAGAGACAGAATTAGAGTGAGGGAGGCAGAGGAATAAAGAGGAGGTGGCAGGGATAGACCAAAAAAGAATGAGGGATGCAGAGAGAGAGAAATGGAGAGAGTGAGAGAAAGAGAGAGAGAGAGAGAGAGAGAGAGAGAGAGAGAGAGCGCAACCACAAATTCCATCAATTTTTGGAAACAAAAATCCTTACTTTTACTTTACTATGCATGCCAATTTGTACAGAAAGTGAATATACATACACAAAATTGTTGTACAAGTACATATGAGTGAGAAATGGAAAGGCAGACAGAGAAAGAATGATCAAGAGAGAGCAGCAGGCTGAGAAAAAGAGAGAAAAACTTCACCAACTTTTGGAAATAAGTAGGACAGATCCTGCATTAGTGCACACTCATACTGCAGTGTTGAACTGGAATAGAGAGAGCGCAATGAAACTCTAGTCTCTCAGTGAGTTCATGGTTTGAGTACGAGAGGATCCTAATATTTGCTGATAGCTTCCACATGTCCCTAAAAGCGCACACACACACACACACACACACACACACACACACACACACACACACACACAGTGTGTGAGAGAGAAATATAAAGAAGACCCTCTGTGACTCCACTATTGTGGCTCTCGCTGTCAAAAGCAGATGGGTGCCGAGTGGCTTCATCAGTTTTACTTCATCAGGGTTAGAAAATGACCCCACTCTAATTTGAGTTTAAAGACTCTAATGATTAAGCATGCTTCTCACTTACATCTTTCTAAATCTCAAACAGCAGGGCCATTGCCACAGAGAGTTTGCAGACATCTCTAAGAAAATGACTCTACCATGAAGCACTGGCTCGAATGATATCTTAAACAGGGCAGTGTATAAACCCCAGCGTGAGGATACTTCCAGGCATACAATGTTTTGCTTCAGTACTTTTTTAACAAACATCATCAGCTTTATTAAAATGACTGACCTACAGATTCATTCCACTAATTTTACAAGAATATGATTTTTTCAAAGTTAAAAATCCTAAGGAAATACATGTTATTGGTAAGTTATTTATCACTGGGTGAATCGTCTATGCAAATGAGCTGGTGACCACACGGGGTTCTGGTCACCACAACAAAGTGGTGGTGGTGGTGGTTTGCAACAGTGTGCAACAATAGAAATGTAATCTACAAAACACACAGTGGTAAACCAATACACTGCCATAGGACAAAGAAGAAAATATGCATACAGGAATATGCCAATGATAAAATCGTCAACTTGGAATGTAAAAATTGATGTGAAAACATTAGTGTCCGCTGTCAGGGTCCTCATTTATTTGCATTGTATGCATGGCAGATTCCAGTTCCATTGTTGCATGCTGCTGCCATATGTCTTTATATAAAAATGATATCAAAGTCTAAACTTGTTTTCTATATGAAAAAGAAATGCTGATCTCTTTAAGATTGTATTTGAATAGTTTTTCTTGAAATTGTTGTGTATGAACATTGAATTATACACACATTCAGAGGTCTTCAGAGGCCCAGCCTCACATGTGATGTGGATGAAAAAAGTACAATGTACAAAAGTACATTATTTAGAAATCCCTGTTTCCCAAACAAGTAAAGAATAAAATGACTTTTATAGTGTAGTCAGGCAAGAAACGGAAAGCTTATTGTTGCCTTATGGTAACGCCTTACAGTGAAGAGTTAAGTTAATGCAACAAGTTATTTTAGAGTGTCTATTAGTTTAATCATCAGGTTTTGGTCTGGCAAAGACGATATGATATTCCATAACTGTCACTGTAGTGTAGTTGTTCTCATTGTGCTCAGTAAGAGCCAAGGCTTTATAATGCAGCATATTAAAAGTGTTCCCCAGGACATATACAAACTCTGAGCATTAGATCCATTAGTATTCTGCTCACTTTTCATATCTCTTTATCACCTGATCCACCATGCAAAGACAAAGGAGAGAAGATGAGTGAAAGGCTGAGGTGTGGTGTGAATCAGCAGTAGAGGTAATAGCCTACCACACAACTCCATTAGAGCACTTTAGCCTGCACACTCACATCTCCTCTCACTCTAACACACACACACAGACACACACGCAGACACACACACTGCCATGCACTTATTTTGCTAGAAAACAGCTGTGGATGTTTCAAAAAACATGTTTGAAGACAAAAAGGAACCTGAACGTCAGCAGTAATGAACTGTAACACAGAATATTAGAGGCAGACCATCATGCATTCAATGGACCAGAAATTTTGGAAAAATTCTAAAGCATATCAAAGTAATTTATATTATCTTGTGATTTACACTGATATTGTATTAGCATTTAATGTACATACAAACAAATAAACAAGGCCTTATAAAAATCTATGACAGTACTATTGGAAAATATAAGATTTAAATGCTTTAATTCTGATCTATAATACTTTCAGCTCTGTATAATATTCCCGTAGAACTGTCTTATTAGGGATGCAAAATCGGAATCAAGATATTTTTGCCCCAAACGTGCAATCAGCAGTCAGCCAATGTATTATTTTGATTTGGAGACCGGTAAGTGCACTCACACTGTTTTTGAATCCAGTTTCAAATGTTGAAGCATATTCGTGAATGAGTTATTGTGCTAAGTAGTTAGTCGCCACTTACTTTATGAACCTCCTCGCTTACTCAGATCCCAGGATGCTGGTTTTCTACTGGTTCCTAAAATTCAGAAGAGTTCAATGGGTGGAAGAGCTTTTTCTTACAAAGCCCTCAAATTGTGGAATAATCTTCCAGATAATGTTCGGGACTCTGACACAGTCTCAACCTTTAAGTCTAGACTGAAAACATATTTGTTTAGTCTAGCTTTTGATAATTAGGCTTCCCCTTTAGATAAAGGCAGGAGATCCAGGGGTTAATGGGCATAGAGGCTTATGGTAAACTGAGATGTTGGTGCTGTTGACCCACCACTTCACGCGATCACACAGGTTTGTTGACAGTGGAGTGGAGGGATCCCAGAGTCTCAGGGTACTCTCATATCTATGTTACCTTCTGGTTCTCTCCTTTTAGTTCATGCTGTTATAGTTAGATCTGCCGGAGTCACCAGCCACACTCTGGGGGAAATCATATTTATTACAGTCATCCTGAGCAGAGCTAATTTTGTCGTTTCACCCTTCCTGAGATAATGACTGCCCTCCCATCCTGCTGCAGACTGACCATCAGGGCCTCCTCCTAACCATCACCAACCCGCTCTCCTGTTCATTTGTGCTGCAACACCCTCAATTACATCACTGTGCCATTCAGATGCACCAGCATTGAGATAGGATGGGAACGTTTCAGCTCATTCCCACTTTTCATAAAGACTCAGTCAGAAACTGCCTCAGTCAGAAACTGCCTCTACCAGTGCAGTTTCTAAAGCTTTACCATCCAGTCTTCAAACAGAGATCCTCTTAGCTTTTCTTTGGTATTTAGCTTATTAAATTGTAAATACTGTTTGACCAGAGGAAGATGGGTCTCCCCTTGTGAGTCTTGGTTCCTCCCAAGGTTTCTTCCTCCAGACTGAGAGAGTTTTTCCTTGCCACTGTCACCTCTGGCTTGCTCACTGGGGGATATATGTTGTAACTGTATGTTTTCACACTTCTGTAAAGCTGCTTTGTGACGACATTATTGTAAAAAGCGCTATTCACATAAACTTGAATTGAATTGAATTTCAATGTGGCATTTTATTTCATACATGATATCTAAATGAGCAGCTTTTTTTAAGAATAGAAAGTTCTGGAAATGTGCTAGTGTTTTATGTGTCCATTGTCACAGTGGGAGCTTTGAGTACTAAAAAAAAAGACTAATGAATATCAGACAAAAAATGGCCAATTTGAATGTAGAGAAATCAGAATTGGCCGAAAAAGGAACAATCTGTCCTGCTTTATAATCTATATTATATTACTATATAATTTTACTAGGAATCCTGAAATTCCTAGAAATTCCTGTTGTGTTATAACAGAACTTTTTCATATAGAAGAGTTCACTGTGCTGGAATAGTTTGCTTTAGTAACTGACTGAGCCTTTAGGGCACATTATATATGGCTAAAATCTCAGTGAAAGTAGCAGTGAAAATGTAATGTAGGTAAGCGTTCAAGGAGAAACTAAATCCTTATCTTGACAAGTCGTATCTTGTAATTAACAATCACTGAGTGAGCAACGACAAGAACATTTTCACAATCATTTTGCCGTTTCTTCACACAATGGCAGCTCCCTATGCTCTTCTTTAAGAAGTCTAATGGAACTCACCTTCAATAATGGGACTGATATTTAAAAAGCTCTGTGAAGATCACTACAGCACCACTGTCACCGTCACTGTTCTATCTGGTTTTATTCATGCATTACTGTTTCATTTCATCAGGAAAAAAGGAGCAGTAACGAGTGTAACGTGTTCCTCTCAGGGTCAGAGAGAGAGCCAGGCTGACATTGTTGTACATTTGATTGTTCAGGGAAATAGATTAGTCTCTTTGCCCTTTGTTCAGAATGGAGGGCCTTATCTTTTTCTTTCTATTGTATGAGGAACTGGGGTAGATTATATTTTATTCATAATGCAATTACATTTTACGTTCTTCATTCCGAATGTTGTCTCGTAATAAGGAAAGCTCTAAGTTTAGAATGGATTTCGTTTGTATGAGAATATAGCGGCTACGTCATTTAAAATCAAGCTGAATAAAGAGTAATGAATTTTGAACATTTTCCCCCGAAAAAATGGGTTGGAAAAATGATGAATCACTCTTCTTCATTCCAGATATGGAATATTCCCATGCACACGGCATTTAAATCTAGTGGCCCTCATGTTCACAGCTCATTTGTTTTTGCAAACCTTTTTTCAGCATTTATGTTTTCTTTTTAAGAAATTTTGTATAGAGTTAGATTTAAGCCAAAACGTATTGTATTTCTGAATTACGACTTGAAGGCATACAACAGCTTTTGAAGGTAAAAGTGCAAAGTGAGTAATTTGAGGGTTTTGCATTATGTGCCTTTTTCATTCATTCATTCATTCATTCATTCATTCATTCAATCAGATCAACTTGTATAAGTTCTTTGTGCTATGTTCAAATGAACTCATGTTTGTGTGGGATTTGTTGCACTCATCTCAGAATTCATGATTGCATGCTTCAGAGAAATTTTACTCTGCAAAATAAAAGACTCTGTCCTCACTGTTAGAGGAAGATGCTTCATTAAAGGATTCAATGTGATCTTGGATCGAACCAGAGCCAAGAGCCCAGCCACTTCCTATTGGTCTCATCATATAAAAAACTTACTAAAAAACATGAGCATGCCCAAGCAAGGCCTATTGACTGGAGGTGAATGGGGCAAAATGGCACAGTAAAGGTTAACCCCTTAAAATCCCAGGCTTATTACATACTTAGGCTTATTATTCAGTAACTACAGGGACTGCAATGCAAACTGGCTGAGCTGTTCTTAGGTTATAGCAGTGTGGCCAGCCTTGGCCACTAAGGGGCTAATAATCAGTTACAAATTGGTTTTCCAAACGAACCCATTCATTCTGGCCTCGCTCGAGAGCATCCTTTAGTGTCTGATCACCCCAGAAGGCATGGTACAGTGGCAGTTTTCCTCTATGCAAATTCTCTGATAGGACAAGGACAAGTCCTTTAAGCGTGTCAAGCAATCATGACCCAGAAGTGTCCATAACTGCTAGCTGAACACAGCGCTGTCAAAAGTTCCATGTAAGGAAATTAGATGCAAACTTGTGAGTTAGCACGAATGAATGTCGCACAATAGTCATGGGTCAAGTTCAAATCTGTCTTTTTACTTCCATGTTCTCCAACTGTAATACATCTACAATTCAGACATTAAAAGTAAGTTACAGATATCATATCACACCGTACAATAAGGATTTGGTAGCAGTGCAACAATGTTCCCAAAAGTTTGCATGTAGCAAACCTATACAACTTGATCTGAATGAGTGAAAAAAAACAAAATGGAGGCAAAAGCTAAATAAAAAATGTAACTGACCTCCAAATCACTCCTGTAACTGACTTTATGTTTGCACTTCATTAAATGTATATTGAAAAGCTAATGTATGCCTTCAAATCAC
Organism: Pygocentrus nattereri; assembly: GCF_015220715.1. Taxonomy (NCBI): domain Eukaryota; kingdom Metazoa; phylum Chordata; class Actinopteri; order Characiformes; family Serrasalmidae; genus Pygocentrus; species Pygocentrus nattereri. The sequence goes on along the minus strand of NC_051217.1, from coordinate 7,195,866 downwards.
AATTCATGAATTTACTACGTTTGGGCTTAACTGTGATTCCATAGCTTTGCCAAAGCACAAAGAACTAGAACATTTAGCGCCAGAAACCTGGAACTGTGCTTTTTCCTCTGGCCATCCTCTTTACTGTTCCAGGTGAAGATAAAGTTACTAAGCACGATTACAAGAACAGTAAGGGCACCAGAATGTAAACTAGAATGATGTATGATTGATGTGTTGATGGCTATTCATCGAATTATTATTCTGTAAAGGGTAGGCTTATGAACATAAATTGACTGAAAAGAAAAAAGTTATTTTGTAGCTGTTAAATAGAAACATAAGTTCCATTGGTGCTCGTTTTGAACCTTTAGTGTCTCAGGTGGTCTTTCTGAAGCTCGATGTATTTCTCATTATTTTGTGTATGGAAAATTATAGATCCTGCGGAGCTCTATTAAAAAGTATTGTAACCTTTGGCAGTTTATCCGGGTCCATTTGCCGGTCTGGTTCTGCCCTCCTGTGTAAGCCCCCTCTTTGTAATGGACTTTATAATTATTTACTGCCTCCGCCTACATGCATCTTAAAACCCATACATCTCCTGACGCTGCCTTCCAGACACTGCTAATGTATTTGGGTCATTTTCAAGTCTGGTATGAATATATTGAACATTTTTGCCTGATTCTCCAATTAACTCTGCATAGGTTGAGCAGCAAGAGGCTAAGAGTGAATGGAAGCCCACTCTTCTGAAGTTAAACAGAATGATAAAAATGACCCAAAGGGCATCTACTGGAAGACTTCAAGCAAATGTATTAGAACACTGACTGTCCTGAGCTGTGCTTACATAGACACTCCTACAACTGGTTCTTTTAACTGTTATTCAGTCTTTAATGTTATGTGAAGCTTCTTTAAACCTATGTGAACTGATGAGTGTTTCTTTAACACTTATTTTTAAGAGTGCTAATAATAATGTATAAACTTCAGGTCTAATTGTGCATTTTTTGCTTCTGTGCTTAAAGTTTGCAGATTTCATACAGCACCACATGCCAGCACGGCACTGTAGAAGCCTCTCTGCCTCATGCACGGGGGAGGATGATCTGACTCAGAGAGCCAAAAGATGCCAGCTGGTGTTCACAGATATTTGTATATCCATCTGAAATAGAGGCTCACTGGTGTCCTTTGACCACCTAATGCAGCTCATCATTGCCTGTATATACCCTACTGTATGTTTACAGTGTGTGATTAGCCCAGCGCAGCTGCCAAAGTACACTAGTCATTTCCAGATGGCTCTGTGTCAGATGTTCGCTGTTTTTCCCCTACAGACAAACTGGGGGAAAAAAATACTCTCTAGTAAATTTATCAGTAGAATAAGGACAATGCAGAGATCTGAAGCCATTTGTCATTTGCCTTTTTTCATGATTAATTCAAATCTCTTAGGGTTGCAATGTCTTGCAAAGCTCTAGCATGCAGTAAGTTTAGCATGTAGAATGTGTACTTGTTGTAAGCATGTTACCATCACTAAATGCCATCACTGTCATTGAATGCCATCATAATTATCTCTCTGTGACAAATCCAAGAAATTTTGGGTGATTTCCGTTGGTCCATATGACACAATGTTCCCACAATGTAAAAGTCAGATGGTGTTTTCAAATGGTGTAAAAATGTTCTCCAACATGCTCTTATTCCTCTTATTCTATTCAGTTTTTCACTCTCACAACTACATCAGTTACTTACACTACCAGTCAAAGGTTTGTACACATCTAAACTAAGTATGCATATTTCATTCTCTTAAAGGTATTTCAATCTGAAGGATTTTTGAACACAAATGAAAGGCAAATGCAAATAGTGAAGGTATTTCCAAACCTAAAATTTGTAATTTATGACTAATATATACTGACTGGCCACTTCATTAAGTACTTCTCCTTTGTCTATTTCATCCACTTACAGGTGCACTTTGTAGTTCTACAATTACAGACTGCATCTATTGCTTTGGTAGCCCCCCTTTCACCCTCTTCTTCAGTGGTGAGGACCCCCACAGACAAGGGCTTATTTGGGTGGTAGATCATTCTCAGCACTGACATCACTGATGTGGTGGTGGCGTGTCAGTGTTGTGGCTAACACACCACACACAAAGTGTGTGTGTGTGTGTGTGTGTGTGTGTGTGTGTGTGGTATGCACCCGTCCCCGGGCTCCGACGATGACAGCCGAGAGAGCCGGCAGAAAGGCGGGGCCCGAGCACTCAGCAAGGACGCCAGGGAGAGAGCCGCCAGTGCGGAGGGGGCAGAGCGCAGAGCCCGAGTTCCCCCAACAGACGCGAGTCACGGGAGTGACAGCAGGAGGAGGAGGACGACACTGGTGCCGGGTATGGGAGCCCTCTGTTACGCAGCGAGACCACTACGTTTGACCCAGGCGGCTGAGCTGCCAGCTGGGGGTGACAACGAGGAGGCGGGGCGGTGAGCTCTTGTTCTGTCTAGGCTCTGGTGCTCATGCTGCCCTTAATGAGAGCCAGCTGATTCTCATCTGATTGGCAGCGTGAGCGCCTTTAAAATGAGTAGAGAGGGAACAGAGAGACAGAGGGAAGAGCAGCAGCAAAAAGGGACAGAAAGAGCTGAAAAGCTCCACTGAGTAACAGGACTGAAAAGTCTAGCTGGCTAGCTGAAGCTGCTGAAAAGTGGCCAGCATAGTGCTGTGTTTGTTTTGTGTTTTGGGAAATAAAGTTATGGCTGCTGTGGCAATCAGCCTCGCACCTATCAGTGCTCCGGGTCACCAGATTATTGACTGGTTCACGACTAGCCGATAGAGCTTTATAATGGGCTACTGCTAGCTGGGGACATACAAACCGTCTCTCCTATGACCAGTTTCTGAAAGAACTTAAGACAGTGTTCGATCATCCTTATGAAGGTAAGATCAGTGGGGAGATTTTGTCTAAGTTAGGTCAAAGCAATCGCTCAGTTATTGACTACTCACTGGAATTCCAAACTCTAGCTGTGAGTAGCAGATGGAACAAGGCTGCTCTGTTGGTAATCTTCAGGCAAGGACTAAATGCAGAGATATTGACAGAATTAGCAAGTAAAGACGATGAACTATCACTGGATCAATTAATAATGTTAGCCATTAAACTTGACCATCTCTCAAGTCATCAAACCAAAATCAACAGTGACAGATCCATCAGAAGGACACTCCCTCAAGTTAAGGCTAGTCAAGAGCCTCCAGAGCTACCAGAGCCAATGCAATGTGATTCGTCATGTCTGTCCCAGGAAGAAAGACTGCATGATTTCAAAAATCAATTGTGTGTGTACTGTGGAAAAGTGGGACATCAAGTACGTGAATGTGGAGACTGACCACAAAAAAGCAAGGTGCCGACCCCTGGAAAGCATGTATACTGCAAATCCCCATACAAAAGCTCCCGATGGTGTTGAAAGTAGCGGCCTTAGACGAAGGACCAGTTGGAGTGGGCTCCATTTCCAGAATCACTAAACCCATCAAATTACAGACCAGTGCTCTACACAGAGAAACTATTTGTTTCTTAGTCTTGGAGCAACCAGAATTCGAATTGATACTAGGTTTACCTTGGCTAGAGAAACACAATCCCACCATCTCCTGGGCCGAGCATACTTATAACTAAGTGGTCTGATTTCTGTTTCCAGTTATGTCTAGCAACCCCTGTTTCCATTTTGTCCACTTCTTTTGAGAGTCCTAATGCTGATGCTTTCTTTGTCATCCCTCCCGAGTACCTTGACCTGAAAGAAGTGTTTAATAAACAAAAGGCCACCGAACTGCCCCAGCATAGAAACTATGACTGCTCCATAGATGTTATAGAAGATCTGGTATTCCCCAAATCTTGTGTATACCTGCTAACGCAAGAGGAGCAAGAGGCCCTTGATGTTCACATCCAAGAAGCCCTGCAACAAGGTTTCCTGCGACCATCCACTTCCTCAATCGCTTCCAGTTTTTTCTTTATAAGAAAGAAAGATGGAGGTCTACGCCCTTGCATAGACTACTGGGCCCTTAATCAAATTTGTGACCACCGGGGGGCACTGTGAGTATCAGGTGATGCCATTCAGACTCTCTATCGCCCCCTCTGTGTTTCAAGCCTTCATTAACGATGTCCTTAGAGATATGCTTGGACAGTATGTGATCGCATATCTATGACATTTTGGTATATTCACCCAACCTAGAGGTCCATGTTCAACCAGTGAGGTCAGTTCACTGTAACACCTTGTACAGACTCTCCTAGTGTTACAGACTACATTTCCCAAGACACCTTGGGAGATCAGGTGAATGTGGATTTCCCTGTAGACTTGGAGACCCTCATGGACTCCAATACCCAGGAGTCAAGCAGGGACCACATGACCCGTGACGATCAGCCTTGCAACTATCAGCACTCTGTCACCAGCTTATTGACTTGTAAAAAAAAAAGTCTGTGTCCATTGTCAACATTAAAAGTACAGTAGATTTTTTTTTTCCATTTCCTGTAAAGTTATCATTTTGGAGATACAAAGTTTTCTTCTAACACAGTGATATATATTCCTCCTTTAGTGGCTCTCCATGAAGATGCATGAAAAAAGTGTACACATCTGTATGAAATATGAGAACTCCTCTTTTTTTTGGTCATTGCATAATTCCTTAGGTGCTATTTCATAGTTTTGATGTGTCCAGTATTATTGTAAAATTGTTCATAATATGTAAAATAACAAAAATAGTGAAAATAAGAGAAGCTCTTCTATGAGCGGGTATGCCCAAACCTTTTACTGATGGTGTATATTTTAGTTTTGTAGTAGTTTACTTAATGATAAGTATTAAAGATTGATACCCAAATAGAAACTCAAGAGTTCAAGAGGTTAAACTTGCTATATCTTTCTTTAGAAGTGAAAGCCTAAGTGGTCCAAGTTATAAAGTCCAGATCTATGTGCTCAGTAGGTATGGTGTCTTGTCATTTGGTGAGTGACAGCTGGCTAGGAGTTTCGTTTGAAAAGCAATGAGCAGCATGGGAACATTAACGGAGAGACAGGTTCCATCACTCACCCCTGATGGTCTAACATTGTGACTAACACTCAGAGATGGCCACTCTCAGATGCCTGACCCCCAGAGAGAAGGCAAAAAAAAATCTCCTCTCACTCTCACTGCCTCTCTTACACTGCTAAGCTCACATACATCACCTTCTCCACACTTCCCCCAATTACAACATGAATTGCTTGCTTGCTGTTCCCATGGTGACTATAACATTCAAGTGTTCACATTGTTAACAGGCTTTTTACTAACCCACCCACCTCATTTTACAGGGATCCCCAAGCCTTCATAGGTCTGTGGTGCAGATCATGTTTAACAGAGTGTGTGTCCGTCAGGTTTGTGGATTCACTTTTACTGGGCACTGGATTCCTGCACAGTCCCTCCTCTCCACAGGAGAACCACAGCTGGCAAAACCAGCTTATTCTCCAGCCTCATGGACCTGAATGAACATGCATGTATCTTGAAGAATGAATAGCACTTTGGCTTAAAAAGATATACTGAGTTGTTCTCTTTGAGCCTTGAAACAACAAGTTGACTGCTGGTGTAATGACTGTCTTTGAGACAACCATCCACAATAGTTCTTGTGGTGTGTCCCATGCCTTTAGCACTAGCTGTCCTTGTCAGTGCCCGTTTGGCTGACTGAGCACACTGAATTGTTGTTGGTGGGGGCGGTTAGTAAGAGTTCTGGTTAGCCTAGCCACCATCAGTGCACAAGAAGAGAAACAGAAGTGATTAAAACAAGCAAATCAGTGTGTTTTGGCCTGTCCTGCTTGTGGTTCACACTTGTGGCTTGTGGTTTGGCTTTGGTGCAAAATGAAGGCACATTCATTCAATTGCAAAAGCTTGATAGCCACTGATAAAGCTGATGTAATTGTAGCTAGCTAATATATGGCAGCCATATTTTAATTACATGAACGCATTAAAGCATGCTATATGCTTCTATTGACATCTTTTGTTTACATAATAATTCAAGCCTAGATTTAAGTCTTTCAGTTATAGAGTGCATGGGGAAATGTTTGGAGAGATGCACACATCTGAGAAATTGGACTTATATGGACCCTTAATGGAGAGCATGCACACAACTGCACAAGTAGACTTTAGAACAGGGGATTCATCCTTCTGTAATACTGGGTCTTCTGTTTGTTTTTTAATAACAAATACAGGCTACTGCCACCTCCTGTTATGGGGAGTTATTTCCTTTCAGGCAGGCACAGACTGTATCTGCATGTGGTCTGCCAGCTATAATTTCTTCTCATGTTTAGGAGCAGATTTTCACAAAAAATGTGAGGTGATAAACAGTCCTCAGTCAGTCTTGGTTTGAACTCATTTTTCATCCTCAGCTTGGTGTGTCAGGGCTCATACCAGTGGCTTATCCATGACTGTATAAATAGGGCAGTTGCTGAGTGTCCAATGCAATTTTAGAGTCCAAAGTCCATAAACCTTAACAACACTTGAAAGGCTCAAAAATGACCTAGAAAAAAAATGACTTTATGCGAACCAAAAACCATAACCTTGACAATCGATGATTGGATAAGGCAGTAGAAGCATAGAGATTGCATAGTGAAAACACTAGACAGCATTAACTCAACTATGACATCCTTAAGCAGCATTTGCTGACACTTTACTGTTCTTAAGGCTAAAAGACAATTACATAAGGCTTTCATGACAGCTGACAAACTTGGAAACATTTATAAAGGCTTATTCCAATAAACAGCACTTGTGATAAAAGCTGTTTTTGTCAACTTCACGGTCAAGTTGACATAACACCCATGTGTTTTTTGCTAACATTAGGTGTTGTCATAATACATGGGCTACGGAGTCTCGTAATGACAAGTGACTGTAGATTAGTGTTTGTAGTGTATTTTTGGTATGTCAAACATATAATGGTGATTGTTCCAAAGCTTGACAAGTGAGGCTGGTTGCAAAATCAAAGGTAACTACTTCTAAAAAGATGCATTGACACTGGAAAATCTGCAGTGTTATAGTTGTATTGTGAAGGTTTTGATACTGCTATTCCATTATGACATTATGAATGTGTATATTTTCACCTCCCTTGTGTAAAGTGAGTGTTATATTTGTGTTCATACGATTATATGAAGCCCTATGGCAATGTCATGACACTGTATTTTCTCTGACTCTTATGTAAGGTATCATATGTCCTTATAAGACCTGTATGAAATGGCAATGTCATGACACTGTACTGAAAGTTATATATTCTTTGGCCATTAAGTAAAGTGAGTTTCATTTTGCTGTTTCTACAATGTTAAAAATCCTAATATTTATGGCAAAACACTGAAATGTATTTTTAAGTAATTTGGCTCATAAGTAAAATGAGCAATTTGTACAATTGAATAATGCCAGTCATGTCTTTCCTTTCTATCATGGTGGTGCTATAAGAATTCTCTTTTTTTTCTTTTTTTCTTTTTTTAACTGTAGGCCATTTTGTGTCCTCTTTGGGTTACAAATTTTGTCAGGCATGTAGGATTTTAGGAATTGCACGTTAAATGGACACTGCTAGAAACAAGAGCTGAACTGTGATACGGACACAATGCTATTAAGTCAGCTGACAAAACATGCTCTCTCCTTTCATCCCGGAAAGTCTTATGACATCCTAATATCAACACCTGACTTGACACAGGTGTTATGTCAGCTTGACTCTGACGTTGACACAGCATCATTTGACAACTGTTTCTTATTAAAATAAGCCTTTTATCACTGCTGATATAAACCTACATAAACATTTCTAAAACCTTATGTAATTGTCATGTACCCTTATGACTTTGACCTGTGGTAAAATGTCACCAAGCATTTAACGGCGTGCACCCACATCCTTAAGAAGCTGAAGTTGGCTTATTCAGATTTCCCACACCACCTTTAATGTTGCAGCACTTTTATTCTGGTGCCAATAATAAGAATAAGAAGCAATGTAACTTCTGCACCATTTAAGATGGCAAAGAAATTTCAAGCAAACTTCATGGTCTTGCATGCTGTAAGTGGGCAGAAATTTTCTAATCAGCCATCCATCCATCCATCCATTTTCCAAGCTGCTTCTCCGTCAGGGTCGTGGGGGGTGCTGGAGCCTATCCCAGCAGTCATCGGGCGGAAGGCAGGATACACCCTGGACAGGTCGCCAGTCCATCGCAGGTCTAATCTAATCAGCTAGTTACATAAAAAAGTCACCCAGGGTGGCCACCCAGATTGCAGGGGGAGCCACTGGCCCTTACTCTCTAATGGCCGGGCCATCTAGCAAGTGTTGCATGCAGCCTTCACGCAACAACAGCTCATCTTTGTTGTGGGTTCCTTTGGTCCCTGGACCTCACATACAGTATGAATCCACACTGCAGTGGCTTAGGTCACACACAGCATCCAAACAAGCACATCTCCGCCATTATATGCCTTTGACAGAATGATGAAGCAGGGGGGCTAAACAAGGCCTGTTTATTTGAGGTGGCCATGGAGGGACTGTCAAGTGTGTTTATTTGTTTTTAATCACCATATGTGTTTACAGAGCCCCAGTGCTGTACCCGAGGCGTAATTGATAAAATATGGGCCCCTTTACTGTTTATTACAGTTTGTCTTTGATAGCCTGAACTGGATAGGCTCCCCAACCAACTTTTTGGTCAGAGTGTTTTTTATGAACAGTATAAAACTTCAAAAGCCTGGTTCTAACCAGTGATATAAAGTTGTTTTATTAGTGCCATTAACAGCTTTTTGTTTGCGTGCGTGTGTGTGGATAAAAAACATGGGGGTGGAATAAAAGTCAGTGTGAAATTGGCATGTAGACAGAGAGTGTAGCCACTGCCACAGTGAGCGTAGGCTGAAGGTCTGTGATGGGGGAAAATGCCTAGCATTCGTTCTCTTGCAATAAGAACTAACTTGCTTACAAATGTGTGTTCATGTAACTTGAACAAAGATCTCATCGGATTGCTGCTTTACAATGAAGCTGAGCGTCAAGAGCAAAATAAACATGGAGAGGCAGTTAGTGAACGAGAGCAACAGAGGCAAACAGCAGGCTTTTGAATGCAGTATTGATTTACTGAAGGTCAAACCTTGCTTGTATCGTATCCTGTGTTATCTTGTGTCTTGAGCCAATAGAGGGTCACTGTTCTTGTTATTCTAGCTTAATTAAAAGAATCAACATTCTGTATTTGGAGACTCAAGTAAAGCAAAGGGGATTTTTACATACTTAAGTTTGCTTGTTTGTTTTGTATGAACTCTAAATGTTCCCTCAACTAATACATTTACATACACTGGAGATGGGCTTTGTATCTTGTGCACTCAAGTTGTTGCTAGAGGGATTCTTAATTGACTTCTCAGCCAGAAGCATTCTTGGCCTTTGAAATCATGTTAAATCAAGTTAATATAGAATTCCTAATTGTGAGTGATATAACATTTTGAAAATATTATATATATTTTAAACATTATATTAATATAATATAAAAAATATTTATATTAATATAAAATATGGTTTCTGTTCAAAAACATGTTAGATTAACTTTGCAGGGGAAGGCAAAACATTCTTAACTATGAACTTGCTCAAATGATATAATAAAAAAACTGAAAATGCAGATGCATGTGGGATTTTTTTTTTGTTTTTTTGGGGGGGGAGGCAGTAATGATTTTCCATCTATGTATTTTTAAATAGCTTTACTTGTTTTAGGTAGTTTTATCTAGTTATCTTTTTTAATCCTATTATCTATCTCAGTCTGTCTCTATCTGCCAATGGCACAATCGTTTTCAGTATAATCTCTTGTAAAAATCAAAATGATCTGTTAATTCATTAAGAAATAATGAATAGGAGAAGTTAAGGGGAGTGATTGCAAATATATGATGTCTGAGAGATTTTGAATTTATTCATTTATTTGTTTATTTATTTTACACAAGCATGGCAGCAAGGTACATGTGTGTAACGCCGGGGAGCGTGGAGGTGGATGCATGTGCTGAGGTAAACAACGTTTATAAAGGGCAAATCCAGGGTCATAGTCAAGCCGGTCCAGGGTCAAACATCCAACACGGAGAGCAGGAGGGACAGACATGAGGAAATGAACACTGAATCAAACACCACAAGGATACAATACGTCCAACCATTCAGACAAAGACCAGTAACCAGACAGGAGAAAACACAGGGCTTAAACACATAAGGGTAAGCGAGGGACAGGTGGAAACACAGGTGGAGACAATCAGGGGTGGAGTAACCAAAACAAGGGGCTGGACTAGTAAACCAAAACAAACGCACATAGGCTAAACCAAAACAACACAAACAAATGGACAGGACTGAGAGGGGCCAATCGTGACAATGTGAGCTATTATAAGGCAAAATAGCAAAGCATTTTACCACCATTATCAAGAAAACATGGCTATATTTGCATTGCAGACGTTGGGCCTCCTTCACCAAGCGTTCATAAGAAAAAATTTCTTCTTACATTCCACTTACAGTTTTTATAAAGATTCTGAAATTCACCAATCTTTTCTATTTTGAAATTTGTTCTTGGGTAAGAACATGATCTACACACATACAGGAGCACAAAGGTGCGAACAGTCCTGCGGTTTAAGAATGCGTCATAAATCTGACGTGGATATTTTCTTGGCATCTTTTGCAAAAACTAATTTAAGAAAAAAAAATAAGATATTGGTGAATAAGGCCCTTTGAGATCCCTGGTTCCTGTTGTCATCACTGTAAACAGCTCAATAAGTTGCTTTGTGATGAATCATTTCACATCAAACCACTCTGAAAGGTTTTGTTTACATCTCTGTGATGGAATAATGCAGAAAATGTGGAGTGTTCTTATGTCATATTCTTCAGTTTTCGTTTGAAAGCCCACAGCAGGCAAACAGCAGTGTTGTAAGAGATGGTATTGTTGATGCTTTTCCCAAGATTTAACGGTGCCTTAACCGTACCAACACCCTGATATCCATCATATCGAGGTCTTAATATATACTCACAGTGCTTTATAGTGCTTTATAGTTAGCCAGTATCCACCTCTGCCTTGTCCTTTCTCATGCTAAGATTAAGAATAATTTATCCATCTTTTTCTCCAATCCACAGCATAGTTCCTCTCAGATGCAGGTGCTAGAGCTGCTGTCCCAACGGCCTTCCCTCTCATCAAGCCCTCGTTGTTCCAGCTCATACGATTCCGTTCACCTCATTTCTGTCTTTAATCTGTTCTGCATGTTGAGCTGTAATGAAGCACGCAGGGGCTTGGGCTCCAGCCTGTTATCCATGACAGCTTTGTTGAGTGACGCCTAAAGGCATGTTGTTAAAAAAAAAAAACTCAGCTTTTCCTAAATGAGTTGCTTGTGTGCCAGTGTGAAGTGGATCATTATGTAAGTTGCACATGTGCCATCGCTGTCATGTCTGTCGCTCTTTTTCTCCCATTTGTCATTCAGTCACATGCAATGGCTTTGGTGAAGGAAACAGCATTTACACGGGCCACTGTCAGCAACACATTTCTAGTTACATGGCACTGTATATTCAATCAATCAAATGGTGATGTGTATTAACCTAATGCTTTTCCTAGTGACACGGGAGCATGAGCTCCAGCAACAGGAACAGGCTGCCGTTGTTCGCAAACAGCTAAATGTTAAAAACAGGGAAATGGGGCGAGCTAACCGTGTAATTTAATATGCCCGAACTGATTTGAGAAGCAATCTGACCAGCCAAAAGGCTATCCCTGTGGGCCTCTGAGCAGTAAAACTGAGGTACTTTAAACAACAGTTGCTGCTGCAGCTTTTAGCACTTCTTAAGTGCTAGGTTTCAGTTCAGATTAGTGTGGAACCACATCACCATTCCAGTGCAAACATACAGACAGATACGTGGTCAGAGGATTAGGTTTGCCTTATTGGTGCCGGGGGAAGAACATAATGACCCAGAGCTCTAAAATGAGACCAGATGGTAGATTTCAGTTTAACAAAAAAAAAAAATAGGGCAGTATTTGTAGAAATTGCAGCGTTAATATAAGTTAACATGCACTGTGCACACGGAATAGACATACTATGGGGATTTACTCCAGCTAGCTAATAGCTAAATGTTTTGTCATTATAAGCAAGAGGCCTCTCATTTTATGAGTCTCTTATGCTCTAACCACTGTTTTATGGTTAATAGCTTACTTTTGTACTCACACCTTGGAAAATTGAGTGTAATAGACTCTGTTACTTCTAATTACGCACCATTAACCTTAACTTCAACCCTAAACCCATACCTGATCTTAAACCTAACCCAAATGTTGCAGAAAGTCACCACATAGTATACACTGCAAGTGTACATACAGTACTGTTAAAAAGTCAGAGACCACGCTTTGTTTGTTTCCAGTCCAAACTTTGTGCAAGTTATTTACTTTTTTTCTGCTTTTTCAAGTTTAACAAAACTTTTTTTCAAAGCAGAAAAAAAGTAGAAAATATATTATGGAAAACTGCACAGAAGCCTCAAACAACTCACAGTATTGACTTGTCTTCTCACAGTGGAAGGATGGACACAAACACCTGTGGCTCAAGCAAGACTTGAGCTTGATTTTTCTCCACTCTCTCATAGATGAAAGCTTTATGTGCTGTTTATCTGATGGGGCAGTTTTGGTGGTGCACCAGGTCTTGCATGTTTGTTAGGAGTCCCAATTTCTCTACTTCTTTTAATCATTTTTAAGCTTGGCTTTGGAGACTCCTGTTTTTTATTTATTTGAATTTTTTTGTTTATTATACTTTGACTTTCACCTTCCTTATGCAAGCTGAATGTTATATTTCTAATCTCCTTGGAAATATTTTCTGGAAAATGAATAAATTGTAGATAATGGCTATTTAGACTGTAAATTAAAAAAAAAAATGACAGGTGATATCTGACATTACTGTTCTCTCTTTACATTAACTTACATTGAAAGTGAAGAGTGTTTTTGCCTTCTCCTGTAAAGTTACTATTTTAGAGATACTTGTTTTTATGGACAGTGATGATATGGAACATCATTCTGCAACACCATTCTGTCAGATGCCCAAAGGAAGATCTTACAGGGTTTCCCCCTTTCCTTTTTGGACAATGTCAACAAATCCACACATTTTTTTTAATGAAATTGTATAAACTACAGAATATGAGTGATTATGCCTATTAAATTTGCATTCTTGTATTTTTCCGCTGTGTAATATTACAATCAGGAACGTAAGCCGAAGAGTGATGAAGAGGAGAAATATAGTGTGGTAATGGTTTCACAGTGGCTGTCGTAGCTGTTTTTCACACTGACAGAAGGGAGCATAACACAGTATTATACACTGTAACGACCATGTCATAACTAAAGCAATAAACTACACACCCTCGCTACATCCAGTTGCCATTACCATATACCATATGAGGTAAGCGGCAATAAAACTTAAACTATTCTTGATGCCCTTAGTGAATACTGCCAACATTCATTTACTGTAAATGTCCATTGATTGGTTAGCCATTCTGTTCATTTTACTGAGCTTGGTGAGTAATGTAATGACTGCTGAATAGTGGACCTTATGTAAGGTCTCAAGCCACAGTTATGTGTAGGCAAGGAATCAGTGGACACCTCGCACCTGAGTCACTTTTGTGTCAAAGGGAAGTCCCTGCAGCTATAGTAATAAACAAAATGTAATTGGAGCTCTGCAGGCTTCAAATGAATGTGCTCTGCCTGATTAAAGCTGATTAAACCAATTACACCACACTGGATGATAATGTACTTGAACCCAGAGAGCTATTACTGTGGGCAGAGGCTCATCATGACCAGTAATGTCACTGAAAGGACCAGGCAAGCTTTAAGTGTGTTTGGTGTCCTGGATGACTCAACCTCCTATGTGTCCTCATGAACATGACTTGATAGCACCGCACAATGCACAATGTTTTGTGCATGCAGACGGCGAACACTCATCTCAGAACAGGCTGTTGTAATTCTCTCCATGTAGGTCTGCAGATAATTGTCACAGAAGGCCAAGGATACAGTCTGAAGAACTGGGATATTTTTGTACTTGTAAATGCACAGTCTAAATTTGTCTGACCCTGAGCTGCTTTCACTATCATACTCCTACACACATATACAGCCGTCTGTGCTCTATGGCATTTGCTGTCATATGCGTGCACACACATTTATTTTAATACAATGTTTCTACAGTATATACACTAGGCATGCACCAAATCTCAGCCACCAAACGTTTACAGTCAAAAATGTTCAAATGTGATGCTTTTCATTATCAGCTGAAAGAAAAAAGGAAGAGAATTTTGGTGTAAAAAAGCAGATGATTAAAAAGGTCTACTATGAACTGTCAAAAACAACACTGTAAAACATGAATAATTATGAAAATAAGACATAGTACTTAAAAAGCTGCTTGTTTCCTTCACTTTCCTGCACTGGCCAGCATTCAAACAGTTTGAGCAGCTGCAGATCAACAGTGAAGCACTTGAACGTCAGATGCCTGCTTGGCTTACACACTTTTTAGTATTCTGAGTTGATGCCATCAAAGAAATAATACTGAATAACTCAATACTTTTGGTAATAAACTTTTCACCTTTGCCATTCTGAAATTATTTTAAATGGTACATTAGCAACTTGTGCTAATAGCGCCCCTGCTGGAAAAACATCAGGCTGCTAGGTCAGTTTCAAAAGCACATGCATGTGCTTTAGAAGTAAGTAGGTGTTTTCCTTCTTTATAGCAGAGTTTCCCTGGAATTCAGCTTTAGATGCCATTGGGAAAATATAAAACATTAGATGTTCGTAATTATAATTAAAACATTTTAATATTTTATATATACAGTGTATATATGTGTATATATATATATATATATATATATGTGTGTGTGTGTGTGTGTATGTACAGTATATATAACATATATATGTACAGTATCTCACAAAAGTGAGTACCCCCCCCAAAAATATCTGCAAACATTTTATGATGTCTTTTCATGTGATGACTCTATAGTAATGAAGCTTGTATATAAAGTAGTGAGTTTTCAGCTTGTATAGCAGTACAGATTTACTGTCCTCTGAAAAGAACTCGACACACAGCCATTAATGTCTAAATAGCTGGCAACACAAGTGGGTACACATCACAGTGAACATGTCCAAATTGTCCCCAAAATGTCAATATTTTGCGACCAGATGGTAAATGACATCATGGAGCTGGTGGATGTTAAACACCTTGCGCTCCTCCTCCTTCCACTTGAGGATGCCCCTCAGGTGCTCAATTGGGTTTAGGTCTGGAGACATACTTGTCCATCACCTTTACCTTCAGCAAGGCAGTTGTCATCATGGAGGTGTGTTTGGGGTTGTTACTGTGTTGGAAATCTGCCTTGCAGTGCAGTTTTCAAAGGGAGGGGATCATGCTCTGCTTCAGAATGTCACAGTACATGTTGGAATTCATGTTCCCCTCAATGAGTTGATGCATTGCGCGGTGTATGGTCTGAGCACTGACAGGCTGACCTCCTGCTTCTTCAACCTCTGCAGCAATGTTGGCAGCACTTATGCGTCTAGTTTTTGAAGCCAACCTCTGGATATGACGCTGAATATGTGGACTCACAAAGCCTGTTCCAAGTGAAACCTGTCCTGGAAAACTGCTATATGACCTTGGCCACTGTGCTATAACTCAGTTTCAGTGCTATAGCTCAGTTTCAGTTTCAACGTGAGGAGTGTACTCCCTTTTGTGAGATACTGTATGTATGTATATATATATATATATATATATATATATATATATATATATGTGTGTGTGTGTGTGTGTGTGTATTATTTTTTTAATATTATTTACGAAGAAAACCTTGTATCTCCATTTTTGATGTTTTTCAGTTTTTGACATAGTTTGAAAAAGCCTGTTGTCCTTTACATTATATGTAAATCTCATGATGAATGGACTAAAAGAAATGACCCACAATGATTCTTCTCCTTTAAAGTTAATATTATAAATATATAATAATCTGGGGACATTTGCCCCACACTTTTTGAAATGTAAGACAATATTTGGGGTCTTATCCACAAAGGTACATAACCTATATAATATCCTACATTACTGATAAAATATTTTGATGACAGACTTTTCCATAAAGTCTGAATTTGAGCTAGTTATGCCTGAGCTTTATATGAGCCTGTATGCTCTTTAGCGTGTGTAGATTCCATTCTTACCTACGAACAAATCTCAAATAAGAAAACATTGGTGAAGGTCAGAATCTGTGTGAAAACTGCTTAAGTAGGTTTTAAGAAGAAATTTGTTCTTAAGAATGGTTGGTTGTTTTTGTTCTTTAATGTTGATTTACAAGCAATTCAATATAGGTCAATGTGGTGACAACTGTAAAAAAAAATTTCTCCTACTTTTATGTTCAGGCTTCCTTTTGTATATAGTACAATGCAAAAGTTAGAGACCCATCATTTATTTTCCAATTTACTTTTACTTCTGCTTTTACAAAGTCAGGACACTATTGTCCTGCAAATATGTGAATACACACAGATGCGTTGCGGTAGGTCCAGTAAAGCTTGCTCTATTAGCCTGCATCTGGCTTATGTAACAATCATACTTATTGCACATGATCTCTCCCTAAGGCAGCTAAGCTGCTCCTCTGAGATGAGTTCAGTCCAGAACAGGGCTTCAAATTGTGCATGACATTGGTGGCTTTTAATTCATACACCAAGAACATTGTCATTATCAATGCAGTGGGTCAAGTCCAGAGGGCAGCCCAGGGGTGTTTACAGTAATAGATCTGAGACAGGACAGGTAATTGGGCTCTGTTTCCTGTCTCTGCTCCAGGTGTAACCCCCCCACTTATAACAATTAAGTACTTAGGCCCATGTGTTTGACCTCAGACCCATTCTGCATTATGACTCATTACCACTGTCAGGAAGACTGCACTCTGTCTGCATGCTAATACTGCTACAGCACGCTACAGCATACAGCCTGCGTTTTAACAGCTGGCACATGAAAGTAAAGGTCCTTTACCATCAGTAAGACAATAGTATATCAACCTGATATATAAAAGTATTTTATTTGTAGAACATATTGTCTTGTGCACACCATGAAGCCCAGTATGACAGAAATACAGTGTTTATAGCTGAAATGATGTGGAATAATTGTGCAGGAGGTGTTATTTACAGCAATAGAACGTCGTCTAATCAGGCATGAAACTCGCATCGCTCGGAAGCCGGCATCATGCCCAAACACGCTATCATATGCATAATTCCTATAGGATTAATTTAAAAGATTGCCAAAGGCTGTCTGTAAACAAAAAAGTATTCAGGTTTTCTCAGCGGATCTCACTCTGATAACTAACCCCCCCATAGTAAAAGAACCATGAAGGAAACACTGATAGTGAATATAATGTATACAGTGCTGCTGCTACATTCTCTCTCATATGCAAGTTCGCATTTACAGTCCTATAAAATCTTTAATTACCAATCTTTTTTTCATTTTTGTTCAATTTTAATTTCACTATGTTTTTGTTGGTTCTGCATCTGTGCTGCTTTGTGGCTGGTACATTTGTGACTGAGCTGTAGTGTTTTTATTTTAGACCAAGACATTCAGTTTTCATTCAGAGAGTTTTGGTTTGAAATGGCTAATTGTACAGAAATGTACTGACTCATATGTCTTTACAATGATATGGTGACGGGCACCAGGCACCACCATGTCTACAATGCATATATAGCCACTTTTTACTATCCAGAATGACCAGTGAACCTACAGTTCATCTGACTTTTAAATATCTAATACGGGTAATGGTAAAACTGAAAAAATAATCTTTCTTTGGAGAAAGATCTTTTTGCCCTACAATGTCCTCTCCACCATGACAGTATTTTTAAAAATGGGTTTTAAGCCAAATTGTTATGTTAGAAAGATCATGAAACAATATCTCAAGCATATCAGACAGCATACTCTATATGGACAAAAGTATTGGGACACCCATCCTAATCACTGAGCTCAGGCGTTTCAGTCACATACATTCTTAATAGGTGGATAAAACTATTCACATAGCCTTGCAGTCTCAATAGACAAATGGTTGTCCTAGGCCTCTTGGTTCCAGTGAAAGGAAATCTTAATGTTTCAGCATACTAAGACAGTTTGGACAATTGTGTGCTTCCAACTTTGTTAGAAAAGTTTGGGGAAGGCCCTTTTCTGTTCCAGCATGACAGTGCCTGGAAAAGCAAGGTTCATAAAGGCATGGTTGGGTGAGTTTGGTGAGGAAGAACTTGACTGACCTGCACAGAGTCCTAACTCGTTAGAACACCTTTGGGATGAATTAGAGCGGAGCCTGTGAGCCAGGCCTTCTCGTCCAACATCAGTGTTGGACCTCACAATGACTGACCTCACAAATGGGCTTCTGGATGAATGGGCAAAAATTCCTACAGTCACACTCGACAATCTTGCAGAAAGCTTCCCAGAAGTGTAGAAACTGTTACCGCTGCAAAGGGGCGGCCAACTCCATATTAATGCCTATGGATTTCGAACGGGATGTCAGAAAAACTCCTGTAAGTGTAACATACAGCTGTCCCAATACTTTTGTCCATAAAGTGCACTTGTAATCATTTAGTGCAATAACTCTGTGAGGTAGCTTTCACATGAAATATTTCTGATGTCTGGTTCTTTTCGCCACCACTGTGAACAATTCCGACTTAATAAGTTTCTCATCAAACCACATCAAGCTCATTTTCAAATGAAATGACTTGTTTACATAACAATAACTCATATGCAGGTTTTCCTTAATTGGTAGAATTCCCAAGCAGAATGTAAGCAGTTTTTAATTCGCTGTTGTTATACTTCTATTGCAGCTATATTGGAAAGGTACTTTTACTTCTATGTCGGTGTTTGTCTTAGGAAATTAACAATACTTGTACTTGTATATAGGCTACTCCACTCACCTCTGTGAATACTCTATTATCTCTACTAAATTATTCCCAGAAAATCAAATATATGTTTCTCTCCCTCTCTTACCTTCCTTCATAAAGCTATGGCGCTGCTTTGCTCTGATTTCTCTCCAACAGTGCTGGGTTTCTCTTGGATTTATGCTGTTCGTCTACAAAATATACTGCCACTTTGCTGAAATCTTCTAAATGAATGCCCTTCTCTCTCAGGGACTGTTAAGTGCTGCTTGAGTAGCTTTTAAGTGCAGTGTGTAAACGTCTTGTTTAAGGAGTGGGTGCAGCACTCAAATCAAATCTCTTTACCAGGCGTTTAACATACGTACCCCTAATGATCCTGCTTTATAAACTCCTCCAACTCCCACGATGCCTAACTGCTGAGTCCTCTTTCTATTCACACTATTGATCACTGTTGCTCAGTGTCTCAGCTTGCACTCCTTCGCACCATCATTTAGAAAGAAAACTAACAGAAGATGATTACGGATAGGCTCCGCCTTATGGACTAATTTCACAAAAGCGTGGTGTAAACTCTCCTGCTCTTCTCAGGGGATCAGAGTCAGGGGACTCTGATGATAATGAGAGTAATGTTTTTATTTCTGGTAGCAGAAGGAACACCCATGAGGCTCATAGCTAGTTATTACTAATAGAAGTGGTGACTGACTGCAAGTAAATTGAGAGCGGATGAGCTGATCACTGCTGCTTCCTTGTCCAGATTAGGCTGCATTTTCCTCGCAGGTTCAGGAACGAAACATGGGTACACAAACAAGGTCTTAAAGGAAACAGTCCTGCACATGTGGAAGACAAATACCATGATGGTACCTTTCGGTTACCTCATGGAGTGCATATAAACAGTGATCTAAATTGTATTGGTAAGGCAGTTATTAAAATGTTTTGGCATGTGCAAAACTTTGGGCCTTTCAGTTAATCTGCTCGCGCTGTGGGAATATATGTTGTGGTGAGAGAGTGACGGGCAACACAAAGCTTAAAGAACTATAAAAAAAACTTGAACAAAAACAAATGAAAGAACCTGAACAAAACTTTAAGCTAATATGCAAAAAGTACTAGTTTAACCAAGCAAGTGCAAGGAGAAAAAAACGAAAACACAGATGAGATCATAGCAAACGCACACAAGATCTGACAAAGACACTAGACAGGTCTTAAAGCTAAGGTTGCAGTCAAGGAAGGCTGCGTTTCTTGGCCATTTACGTCACTGAAGGCTGTCACGTTTCATAGAGTCCTTTGACCGTGGTAGCGTAGTGCACCTTTGTTTTCTGACCATTTAAAAGGCTCATATTTCAGTCCTTTAATCATGCTTCACATGCCCTGCACAAGCATTTGAAAAATGGTGGATGCTGGCCCAATTAGAAAGAATTATGTAATGACGTAAATTTCTTTGTAAAGCTTTTTTTAAGATTTGAACGCTACACAAGTCATGTCTGTACAGGCAGTCTCGTTTGTATGTGACTGAACACTGAAGAGGAGCCTTCGGATATTAGGGCTAACAAAGTCTCTCTTACCTCAGCCGCAGCCTTGACTTTGAGACGCGGGAAACGCAGGGGCTACATATACGCAGGGAGAGACTAACTAGACACAGCTGGGAAAACCTGAACGAGAAGGCAGATTAATGGAAGAGACTAGCTGGAGCAGGGACAGGCCAGAGGTGGAGCTGGAAGATGAAACAGGGTAAGACACAAGGGGAGGTGGACCCAAGCTGGGAAAACCATGATCCTAACCCTATTGAATTCTTTGTAGTTCAGTATGCTTATCAATTACAGATGTATGTGAAAATCCGGTATAATTTTTTGTGAATGAAAATGAACAAAATATCATAGAACAAACTTTAAATATGGATCATTTCTACAATTTCTAATGCATGATTGCAATTTAAATGTGGGGCGGTGGTGGGGGGGGGGGGGGTGATGTCACTTAAACAATCAATTAAATGTGTAATATGACCAAATTAAGTGCATGTGATTTGAGTGTGCATACAACTATATCTAGAATTTTAATAAACAGAAGACTACACTTATATTACAAGTAATCATAATTTTGTCTTGTCTGTTTAAATGACCTATGGCCATTATAAAACACTGTGGTCTTTAACAGCTTAGCATGCACTGACCTGTCAATAGGTCATTTAATAATAACAAGCATGTTGCATCATTTAAGCTTTTGTTACTGAACAATAAGCCTGGGTATATGTGCATACAAAGAAACTTATGCAGTTATATACACACTACTCCAGGTAACACTATGTTCCCTTAGGCATGTCTATCACTATTTAGAAACCCTATATTACCCTTGATATTAGATATAGATTATAAGGAATCTTTGGCAGTGATAATACATCCCGTCTCAGGCCTTTTGCATACACATGTGGGGAAATGTTTGAGTCATGCTTTTGCTCATATAGAAAATATTACTCATGCAGACTCATATTGAATGTAAAAAGAAACAAGCTGCTTTGAAGTGACTGCCATGCAGTATTCATTTTGATATCTTGAAGAGGGCATGTTCACATCATTCATTCACAGCCACACACAAAGAGCCATGTCTCCTGGTCAGTGACACACTAAAAACAGGCCCATATTATGCAGAATGTAAAGGAAATCTGGGTTATTAGAAGAATGATCAGCTCATCTTCTGTAATCACAGGAATAGTAGGGCATCTCTGGATACATTGCTCTTATTAAGAAGACTCAGTAACAATGCTTATAATGAGTGTGGATGGCTAGAGGAATATAAATGTGAGATGTGAGGAAATGAGCCTCTTCAGGCTTTGACAGTGGACAGATTTATGGTTGCTGTATTTGTCCCCAACTCCTCATCAGGATAGAGTAATCTAAACCCTTGAGAAAAAAGTAAGGTAACCTTTGCCCAATAATGACTCAAGTAGAAGTAAAAACATTCTTTCACTTTCTATTGCAAGATGCAAAAAATGGAGAAATCAGAAGATTGAGTATGGAGTCATTTTTCAAAAAAAAACTGAGGAGGAAAAATGAAACTATATGGAAAACAAATGGACCCCATTTTCTTCCTCATTCTACCAAATGACAGCTTGACATAATGATGGTTTACAACCAATTATTCATGTTAAAAGGTCCTTCAAATTTGCCTTGAAACTTAATTGAATTAAAACTGTACATGGACCAAAACTAGCCTACAGAAAAGTACAGAAGCTGAAAAACTACACTACCTGAGTGCTGAGTAGCTTATAAACCACAGGAGCTGCTTAGCATTTACAGCGTCTGTCAGCAGCGAAAAAGAAGTCTGTTCTGTTCCTCAATTTTTATGTACTTTGGGTCTAAAATAAAATGATGAACTTGCTGAAATGAGGTCAGAGATGTGACACACTATTGAGCAGTACAAATGTCACCAACAAAGCACAAATTAAAACACACATATAAAAAAATTCTCATTCATGATGATTCAGCAAAGCGTAGATTCTTTTCCACTCAATCATTCCTGAGGAGAAGTAATATTTCAGAGGTACATATCCAATAAAAAAGGCACTTCTAGGTGAATGAATGTAACTACTAGCCACTTCTGGTCCCCATAGTCAGCCAACATGACATTTAACCAGATGTCTTAAAGGGGAATTCCACCAATTTTTCAAATAATTGAATTTCGCTGCTGCCAGCATTTTGTTGTAAGATGGGATGTTGTAGAGAAAGTTATAGGCTCATTTTCCTTTACAGTGTTGGTGATAGGAACCAGGGGTTGCCATGTCCACAACACAAATATTGCCATTTAAATGACTCTCCAAAACCACCAGTGAACCTAAATGTGTTTTTATATGCATCGTTCTGATGGTAAAATAGTGTAAAAGCTGGGAAAAAAATGGGTGAAAGATGTTTTAAGCCAAAGCACTGTCTCAGGCATCAGGCAGCCTTTTTATAACCTTTTGTGTAATAACTTTTTTGTGAGGGAAATATTAAAGCCAATAAACTGGTTCCTATAACCACCACTGTAAATACTTCTGACTCATTAATTTACTCTAGAAAGAGGCACAGAACATCAGACCACTCTGAATGATTTCTTTTACATCTAAACCAGTTAGTCATAGAGACATTTTGAAAAATTGGTGGAGTTCCCCTTTAAGCCAGACTTGTTGCAGGGAGAAAATCACCTCAGGTACTGCCTTAGTATAAACTTTACTACAACAAGGAAACGCTCAGAGTTTATCACCGTGTAAGCCGATCTACGTCCGTCAGAAAAGGGTCTTACGGTTAAAATGATATGGTTTTAGTGAGAGGAGGAGTGCTGGCCCTCCTGTAGCCTTGCTCTGAGATAAAGCCGCGGCTGCCTGTAGGAGTCACTAAGCCTCCTCTCGCAGCCGTTTCCATTTCCGCTTCCAGTGAAGCCCCGCTGTCCCGCTGAACTCGGGGAGGATTTGGGAACTGCCTCTGCTTCAAAGCTTCAGAGCTGGAGTCTGGAGGAGCTACTGTAGGAACTACCCACAGCGCGCTGGTTAAAGGGGGAGTGGAGCCTGTTCGAGTAGTTTGGCGAACTTCATGGAAGACAAAGCCAGACAGACAGCGGTGATTTTTTTGGCCTCGGTTTGACAGACAGCACTTCTACAAGCTCTTCAGGTCTCTTCGAGGAGGACTCCGACCAGGTAGTACAACATTTCAGTTCGCTTCAGTTCACTCTTTGAGCTCTTCAGAGACGTCGTCCACTCTGAGGCAGTTGTCTTTCCTCAGCAGAACAAGTTGCCAGCTTTAAAGTTTGGAACCACTTGGTTTTTTCGGCTCTGTAGTCTGACATTTCGGAAAGCAACACGGTGAGAAATCTTGTTCACGCGAATGCTTTCAGACAGCCGGCGTCAGCTGTTGTATTTGACTTTAGCCTGGAAGCTGCATTGTTTACCTCCTGCACACCTATTGAAACAATATTATCTCTTCAACTCGTAACTTGCTGCTTTTTACTCACTGGTTATTTCTTAAGCCCAATTAGAGAGTGAAGGCACCTTTACTGTGGACGAGCTCTTCCCCTCTTAATTAAATAAGAGGAATAAAAGTATTATACAGTACCATAGACATCTTCTTACAGTATTGCTACAGAATGGGGTTGGCAATGTGGCAAAATATTTGTTGCTCACTGTGAATATATGTGTGTGTGTGTGTGTGTGTGTGTATATGTGTATATATATATATATATATATATATATATATGTATGTGTGTGTGTGTGTGTGTGTGTGTATACACACACATACCTACATGTATACACATGTATATACACATATATACACACACACACACACACACACACACACACACACATACATATATATATATATATATATATATATATATATATATATATATATATATATATATATATAGTGTGTGTGTGTGTGTGTGTGTGTGTGTGTGTGTGTGTGTGTATGTGTGTGTGTGTGTACGCCTACATATTGGAACAGAACCTCTTATCTCCATTGTTGTTGTTTTTTCAGTTGACATAATTTCATTGTCATACCTGTATACTAAGGATATATATACGCATACTATTTGTATACATATCATGATGTGGAGACCAAAAGAAATTACTTGGAAACTTGGAAACTCAGGTCATGAAAGTATGTTTTCTTCTCCTGTAACGTCATTATTTTGGGGATATGAGGTTTTTGTTATGTTTTTATATTATTTTTATATTACATGTGCTCTTTTTGTAATGAAATATATGCTCAGCCAGTGTTCTTTAAGTACTAACTTTATTCTTGATACACTCAGAAAAGCTAATCTGGGATGTAATTTATCACAGTATTATCACTAATATCTAATTTATAATATATAAATAAGTATTTATCACAATATCACTAATATTGTCATATTGCCCACTACTTTAGAGAAAAGTGCTTGTTTTGTCTGTTTTCTGTTTGTCATGCATTACCCAACTGTCTAATCATGAGTGACTCAGAACAAAATCCAAAAATCATGGAGAGGAATGTGTGAGCACATAGACAGACATGAGGTATGTGAGGAATTAAATCACGCATTCTCAGCACTTTGAGAGGCAACAGCTGAGTAACGATCAATACAGCGAATGTGACGAGAGACTCTAGGCTGTTGCTTTCTGTGGCAGTGACTCTTTCTCACAGACGCTTCTGCAGCCCTCAGTTTAAGTGCAGGTTAGGGCCATTGTGTGTCTACTCAATATCTTATTGTAGATATCTTATTTAAGTAAATATCACTTTGTGATCCTTTGCATTGCAGGCATTGATGCTTATTTTGAGGGTCATATGATACATCTCTTAGAGAATTTACCAGTTGGTGCTATATTTGTTCTTGAGAAGTGAATATTGCACTTCATGAGCCTTTTAAAACTTGTTGAATCACTGACTTACATCAGCACTGCTCATTGGACTTCTCACTCTTTTGACTCCTCACTTACTGGGTGCAATATTTAATCATTTGCTTGGAAATTTATGCCTGAATAAAGTTAAACGGGTCAGTGAAAATCAATGGAAGTCTAACATCGCTGATAACGGAGGCAGAGGTCCCTGTGTGGAAAAGTTTGAGCCAGAAATAAACAGGGGCAAAGGCAAAAAACACCACTATATTTTCAGCCTTTAAGAGATGAATACAGAGACAAATGCCCCCCAAAACGTGTTTATGAATTTAGAAATGAACATGTACAAATGTATTTAAAAATTCTGTAACTTAATGTATTTTCACCAAGTTACAATGTTATTAAATGTATATAAAGTGCCTCTGAATTTCACTAAGCGATGGCAAAAATGGCTCCTTCATGATGTCCTTCCCTGACCCCATCCCACTTTTTACCATGTTGGTTTAGCAAATGTGTGTTTTCTGCAGTGTAACCCTTTCAGATTCACCCCTGTATAGATTCAAAATGGGACTTTTTTGAGAGATGAGCTTGAACCTCACTAATCCTGACCCCACATTCCTTTCCTGGCAGGCAGCCCCCAGGTTGCTGCCCTCTCTGGCCCTCCACTGAAAGAAATTGGTGTCCGCTTCCTGCCTCTGTCCTGAGCTATGCATGCGACACGTGTCTAAAGCTTTCAACTGGATGAATATACTGTATATCTGCTCCGTCATGCCCCTTCTTCAAATGAGTGCAGCCTGTCATTAAGCCCACCACACCCAGCACTGAACTCAATCAAATCAAAACCTTCCAGCTGGTTCTCATTGTTGTTTACTTTTGAACCGACTTCATCGAGGTGGCGAAAGAAGCCAGCACATGCCAGTAAAGCTCATCATAGTAAAATATTGTTTAATGCCTGTCAGACTATGCTAACTGTGTCCTCTGTAGATACGTCATTGATGTTCAGAGGCGGTTAAAAGCAGCAGCACACTTCACGCTGTTTATAGCATCGATGGGTCACACTCATCATGGTGATTACTCCACTTTTCCACCCTGATGTTCATGAACGTTCCCTTTTTCTGTGGTTGGCTGAATGAATCCACACACAGATCCTGTGCTGGAGGATCACAATGACCGAGCTGTGTGTTAAATCAACAGTTTTGTTCTCCCTTTGACCTCATTGGCGCAAGCCTGCAGTGCCAGGCTGCTCAGAGCAGGCAGTGAGCTCTGGCCACTGACAGGAACAAGAGTGGCTCTGTTTTTGTGAGTGCACTGGACATTTCTGGACTGCCAGCATGTTTGCTGTGACAGAGCAGAAAATGAGTAAACTGTATGACATAACCAGTCTTACATGACGTACATCACAAAATGACATCATGCAGTGGCTTACGTCACAGATAGTGTAATCAAAAGGTTTGTTTTCATTATATTCATTTTGGACAGAATGGTTTTATAATTCTAGGCAGTCGCTCCTCTCAGAAAGGCACATGGACCAGTTACACTTAGCCAGCTTGTCTGACTAATAATATTTTGTCACTTTATTATAATCGACCGTTCATTTCTGCCCGCATCTCTGTGTGTGTGTGTATATATATATATACATATATGTGTGGGTGTGTGGGGGTCTGTGGGTGTTTGTGCACACAGATTCACTCGAAAGTGGCCCCGAATATTCTTCTGTAACTCTTGTTAGGATGAAGCAATCTGAACCAGTGAACGAGTGAACCTCCCTGTAAATTACAGCTGCATACATGTTGCTACATTTTACACAAAACAGCATCGGACAAGAAGAGGGTCTCCGATTCATGAAATACAGACAATAAACTATACAGTACGCTACACAAGAAACGATGCAAACAGAAAATACCAGACATCATTTACAAAACGTCGTGTAAACATTAAATAAATCATGTATGTACATTATGTAAACTCCTAGCAGCAGTTAGCACTGTCAGAGTGCAGAGAATGCGTGGAAAGTGTTCTTGTGTATATGAGGTTGAAAAAAATTCTAACCTAAATTGACTGAGTGCAGTTAGTAGAGTGCAGCAGATTGAAAAATAGGGCTGTTTTGCGCTGGAAAAAAGTGATCTAATTGTATACTTTACATTTCAACATTAATAAAATGTGTTATACAGTCTCAAAAGTAAACTGAGACAAAAATGATGCAGTGTATTTTTATTCCTGATGTGTACATTTGACTCGAATTTAATACAGTGTATTACTTTTTAAGTGTAGTGGTCCTTTTAAAAAGTGGAAATTGGGAATAGATAATGAATAATTCTGTTTAGGGGTCAGCCAGAATATTCAACTATCAATTACTTGTTCACAGCTAGCTGTGTTACAGCTGTGGGAAAAAAAAAATCATTCTCATAATGTCACTTCATCATGAGATGTGGTCAGGGAATGGCTCACTCAGGCATCTTGAAAAACTATATTGTATTTTACAGTGGGTGGTGAAGCGAAATGGAATTGGAGATTACCACATTCATAATCTGCCCCCCTCTCATGCTGTGGAGTGTGATGCATCTCTGTAATGTAACCTCATGTCTATAAGGCAAGCACATTCTGTAACTATATTTTAACAGTGTGACTGGACCACGTGCTGGGCTTTGCTGTCTCTTCTATTTTGGAGGAGGGTTTGGAAGTTGTAGGTTTCATGCAGCAGGGCTGGACATCAAGGGTAGCCCTTACACAACAAAAAGCCTCTATAAACCCTATTTGTGCTTAAACACAGCATGGCATCCACAGAATAGAGGTTTCCTGTTGTTTCACTTGCTGCAAAGTAGTGTGTGTGTGTGTGTGTGTGAGAGAGAGTGAGTGAGTGAGAGAGAGAGCGAGCATGGAGGGTCTCTCATTGATCCCTTGTGGTTGATGGCATCTTGTTTACTGCAAAACTGTTTTAATATCTTATTTTGTCTCTGTGTGTTTTGCCAAATGTGCCCATGCACAGAAATTGCTCATGTATTTTGCCATGCCTTTTGGGAGATCATTCTGAATGATTGTTTATCATGCATGAATGCCTGCAGTGTTGCAGTGCCGTACAGATTACCTGGTATTGTCCTTGCTTTAGGTTCAGTTCAGCTAAATCCAAATCACTGAATATAATCTAGCACTGCATATGATCATCTGTCGTTACAAAACCTTGTATGTTCAAAATGCTAACGTTAAAGGAGAAGGAAACTGTTTAAAAGGATTTATCTTAGCAGTAATCTAACTGTCTAACAAAACCATTATTTAATGACTAAATATGAATAAACATAACTACTGTAAAAAGTTAGGATGTCTATAACATTATTGATATGTTGGTTAGAAGACTACAGTTTGAAGAACACAGGTTTGGTTTCTGATTTCTTGGTGCGCTCCAGACATTGCATTTATTTGTTCAATTCCATCACCAGCACACCAGAGTTTATTTAACCCGGTGTTGGCAAGTAGCCAAATACTGGTCTGAGAGGTTTGGAACCCGTTAAGCTAAAATATATGATATCACAACGTATTGTTTGTTTATTTGGGTTTTTTTTTTTTTTTTCAAAAAAACACCAGAATATAACATTAAGAATAAACAATGGCGATTGATACCTAAAATGTTGTGACAACTTACAATTGGAAACGTTTTTTAAATTTTTTTATTTTCTAAAAAGAAACACATTTGCTTTAAATTTGGTGTCATGTGACAGATTTCCAGAAAAGGCTAAACTTTTATAAACTAAAAGTGCTCAAACAGCTCTGTATGGCAGAAAATGATCTCATTACTTAAAGCATTTTTGTTCCTCAACATCACTGTGATGGAAACTGCTGAGCAGCAAAAAATGCACAAATGATTTTATACCTTTTCATTGTGCTGCTTGCAATTTATGCAGAAAGTCAATAGAAAACAGTGTCACATAAGGGAGGAGTGAGACAGGCTGCATACAATAGTACAAACTTTATTGAAAAGAAAACAATGGAATGCTGAGTGTGAACAAAAGCTAAATGCTGACATGAAGACATTCAAACTGACGCAATATGAACGCTGAAACACGAGGGCAACTTGTACCATAGATAACTTACACACCTGGGAAAGGAGGGGAAACGAACAAAACACAGGTGGTAACACTAATGGTCAGTCTAGTCGTGCCGTGTACTGCGTGCCGCGCCAGTAAATACCGTGTACTGCGTGCCGCTCCAGTAAATACCGTGTCCTGCGTGCCGCACCAGTAAATACCGCGTACTGCGTGCCGCGCCAGTAAATACCGCGTACTGCGTGCCGCGCCAGTAAATACCGCGTACTGCGTGCCGCGCCAGTAAATACCGCGTACTGCGTGCCGCTCCAGTAAATACCGCGTACTGCGTGCCGCTCCAGTAAATACCGCGTACTGCGTGCCGCTCCAGTAAATACCGCGTACTGCGTGCCGCACCAGTAAATACCGCGTACTGCGTGCCGCTCCAGTAAATACCGCGTACTGCGTGCCGCTCCAGTAAATACCGTGTCCTGCGTGCCGCGCCAGTAAATACCGCGTACTGCGTGCCGCGCCAGTAAATACCGCGTACTGCGTGCCGCGCCAGTAAATACCGCGTACTGCGTGCCGCGCCAGTAAATACCGTGTCCTGCGTGCCGCACCAGTAAATACCGCGTACTGCGTGCCGCACCAGTAAATACCGCGTCCTGCGTGCCGCACCAGTAAATACCGTGTCCTGCGTGCCGCACCAGTAAAAACCGCGTACTGCGTACTGTGTACTCAATTACTGCTTAGCAAACTTTGATAGCTGCTTTTCAGCTCTTTAACAGTGCATGTGGATATATTGTGGCCGAAAGAGTTGCACAACTTTTAAAAGACACCCAAAGTCATGACTGAGTGGAGGATGTTGTTTTCTGCCCATCTCAAAGCCAAAAATACGCTTCATAAAATGTGACCATTGGGTTCATTGTGTGGTAAACCTTTGTGGTTTCCAGAGACACAATGTGAAGGTGAAAATCTAATGCCATATGGATTTTTCACCTGAGATTAACTTTCTATTTATGTTTGAATCACGGCATCTGTACAGTTAAACTTATA
The DNA here is from genome assembly GCF_015220715.1 of Pygocentrus nattereri. Classification (NCBI taxonomy): domain Eukaryota; kingdom Metazoa; phylum Chordata; class Actinopteri; order Characiformes; family Serrasalmidae; genus Pygocentrus; species Pygocentrus nattereri. The sequence continues at coordinate 7,165,690 of NC_051217.1, read as the reverse complement.
AAAAACTGATGAGGCATCTTACATGTAGAATTTGGACTTTTTTTTATTTTTATGTCATTTATGCAGCTGAATCCAGAGCTATTAAAGTTACTTGGGGCTAAATGGGGATATTTCTGTGGTCACTTCTTCTTGAAATGACTGCATTGCATTTTGAGATGCAATATGTCATGATAGCTTTGCCTGCATAGTGTAATATTTGGCCAGAGTGGTACTTCGTCCTAGTATCTTTTGTGTACTGGAGAAAATCATGTAGGTCACATTCTACATAGGGTTCACTTCTTTTGGGCACAATCAGTGTGTGAGCAGTGTGTAATGGACTATTATGAACACGGCTTGTGACAAAACCCACTGCTATTGCACAGCTCCTGAGGCGCATAAACCTAGACAACGCTGAAATCACAGCGGGAGTCGGGATAGATCAGGGAGCAGGTCAAGGACAGACATGACTAGGGACACAAACAGAACCTTGGAAACTGAGACCAAAGCAGACTGCACTAAGACTTTTAACCAGTGTTTTCTGTCACTTTACATTTTATTCCAAGTGATCTTTTCATCATAAAACGTTCATACAACATAAAGGGCAGCTGACATTTTCAAAGGGTGTGAAAAAAAAAAAAAACAAAACAAAACAAGATATATGATGGCTTTTGAAGTCAGAATTTCTCGCTGATGTTGAGGGGCTTCTGGCAGTTTCTGGGTTTAGCTTTAGCTGTGATCAGGGTTGTACCTTTGGTATTGGCATAGATGCAATGGATATTCTGATACCACAGACCAGTTTCTGATGTGCACACATGCCAGTAGTAGAAGCTTAACACAAGTGGTGTGGTTTGACATGCACCAGTAAAAATACTCATGGAAATATTTATAATACCAGTATTTTGTGGGAAGGCAATAGTGGTGGGTGATGTACTGGTTACAATTCTTCCTAAGAGAGTAGTTTCTCTCGTACCCCACATGAAACCCAGATAACAGTACAAAAAGTACAAAACACGACAAAGGGAGCCTTCTGAGTGATTGAGCCAGGCCTCTTTCAGTAATCCCTTGTTCCCCACTGTGTAGTCACTCACTGTCTGAGTTAATGTTATTCCAGATTGTGATTGAGGGAGTAAACATTAGAGAGAAATATGAAAGGAACTGCCAGTTTGTAAGGCCTTTAGTATAGCAACCCGTTAGCCTGCGGTGCAGGCAGTGGCGTGGTCTCATTGCTTGCCTCAAGCTTAGGAATCTTTTGAAAACTATATTTCCTCCAGTCCAACGGAGTCATACGCTCAAAATGTAAGCGCAAGTGTATGGGATGCACATAGGATTTGAGAAATTCGGCCATGAAACATTTCACCGTTATGCCAACTAAAGAAGTTGCGGTAACATTTTATTTGAAGGCTACCTACATAAGGACTTCATGAGCATTCATAAGCACTGAGTAATGTGTTTATGAAGCACTACTTGAACATTTATTAAGTGCTTATGTCGGTTCTCGCAACCTGACATAAGATGTTTTATGAAATAAATGACATTGTACTGACATAATAAGAATAAACGTTGAACATATTTACAGCACTAAACATATTTAAACACTATACATAACTATTTATGTCAGCATTCTTAAGACGACATTTTACTGATATCAGGTTAAATATGCCTGGAAACCACCCCCTCTTCGCTCCATGGCGTGGATAAGGTGATTGATTGCAATTATGTATAGGGTTTAAATATGTTTAGTGCTGTAAATATGTTCAACGCTTCATATTATGTCATTTATTTCATAAAACATCTTATGTCAGGTTGCGAGAACCGACATAAGCACTTAATAAATGTTCAAGTAGTGCTTCGTAAACACATTATTCAGTGCTTATGAATGCGTCATAAAGCCCTTATGTAGGTAGCCTTCAAATAAAGTGTTCCCGAAGTTGCTATATGCTTACACTTACAAGGTTTATCATATTTTGTTCAGTTATGTTTTTAACTAAACATGAGTGGTTGGTTAGTGTAGTGGTTAAGACCTCTGCCTTCTACACTGTAGACTAGGCTTCAATCCCCCACCTGGGTAAGCACCCTACACTATACCAATAAGAGTCCTTGGGCAAGATTCCTAACACCACCTTCGCCTACTTGTGTAAAAAATAATCAAATTGTAAGTCGCTCTGGATAAGAGCGTCAGCCAAATGCTGTAAATGTAAATGTAAAAGTAACTATTATTCATAATAAAAATATTTTACAGTTATTAAATGATTCTTAATGCTGATTATATAATAGCATGTACTAATTATAATAAGCATCTAAAATGGTTATATAAATGGTTTACATACAAAATAGAAGTAATCTAACACGTAAAAGCCATTCATTAAAGCTTGTTCTGTATTTTGTTTCGCAGAACATCAGGAATATCAGGACTTTATTAGAGAGTTAGTGTCTGTATCAGTTCTCAGCATCGGCTGATATTTAAGGATTAGGTATGTGTATTGGTGTCAGGTGGGGAAAAAGTGGTTTTGTGTATATGTAGCTGTGACCAGAACCGTTGCTCATTGTGTGCTGCTCTTCTTGTGGTTTAATGCTGATTGAGACATTACTCAGAAAGTCATCTTTAATATTTAAAATCTTATTTACATGAATCCTCTGCTTGGTCACAATACTGAATATCTCCTGCATAAATTACTCCAGGCTACAATGTTCTGAGGAAGTAAATCCTACATAAAATTGGCTCTGCAGTTGTGCTGGGCATCCTGTGAGTAATTAGGTGGCCTTATCGCTACTGTCTGTAACTCGTCTGTCTTGGACTCAGTTTGGACTGTGCGGGAATTTGGTGCTCACATTGTTTGCTATCAGGGGACATCACTGAGCTCAAGGATAGGAAATGGCTGGGCAAGCAAAACATGCAGGGATTTTGCATTTCTTCCCCCTGTTTTTCTAGGCTTTATTAGAATCTGTATGAAACCATGAAAAGAAAGAGGAGATACAGATGTACAGAGTTTATAGCACCAAGTTGAAGCTTTATGTATCATTTTTACCAATCTTTACATAATATGAAGTTTTTGATATATTGGAATATGCCTTAAGGTATGTAAAATGACTAAGGTACTAAAGATTTTAACCAGACTTAATAGATATTCCACGAGTAGCTTGATGTCTTTGACAGCTGTAATGCAGTGCGAACATTTATAATTCAGAACACATGCTGGTTCTGATGAGAGAGAAATGAGGTTTTCATAGACTGTAACAGCTTTCGATCACATTATATCATCAGATGCAAGAGCGCACTCTAAAGGGTGATGGTTTGTGAAAATGAAATCATTGTGGAGAGGAATTTTGAACAGTGAAAGCTGAGTGCATACTCCGAGTCAAAGACCCTACTGCCCTGCTCTTTCCCTGTTTCTCCTCTAACAGTGCAGGTCAAAGCCATGTGACGGCTTGGGTAGAAGTGTGAGGGCATCTCAGATAATAGGATCATTTAACTAAGTGAAGCCAGATGTTAGCCTCAGAATTACCATGCCTCAAAATCAAGGGAAATTACTTGCATCAGTGCTAAACTCAAACTACTTCGTAAAGGTGGTCAGAAATGGCTCGGTGTGTACTTTTGAAAAACTGTCCCATAACACATGCAGTACTGTTTGGTATCACTGTTTTCAGGAATATAAACCCAATTTTGTTGCTGAAGCATGTATGAAATATTTCTTTAAAAATGCTGCTACTTTACAGCTTCATAGGTTTCAGCTAGTTTCATGAATGTAAAAATTAAAGAAACATTAGTGTCCAAAATGATGATCAGAGCTGTAGAAGATTATGTAATAATTTAAAAACCTGTACAATTTTGAGAATAAAGTTAATATAATAAATATCCAGAATGCCTTGCATATGTGAAGTGTTGATCAAATCTCAAGGCAGAAACTTTTATTATATTTAATTATTATAAAAACACAATTACAGCCAAATTAGAGCTAAATGACTGTCTACATCATAATTGGCAACCATTGGGGTCCAAGCACTGTTCCTTATAGAGCAAGTAGAACACAACCGATGGGTTTGTAGGATGGTCTTTATTTATAATAGCTGTGTGTTCCCAAAAGGGGATTTAGTACACATTAACCTTTTGTCTTTGTTGTACACCATTATACAACAAATAAGTCAAATATACTGCATGCACAGCTGAGAACCCTGTATTTAAGCCTCGGAGGGCACCAGATTGACCCTGTCACAGGGGATTAGTTTCTAGACTTGTCATCTTTTTCACTGCTCAGGAGTTTTCATGTCTAATAGTATTTCTATGTTGTATAAGTTTTTATTGAATAAAATAACAACAGTTATTAATATATTGAGCATTTCTTAACTCTCAAACGGTAGTGTCCTCTCTTATGAATAAATCTTTTTTTGGCTTGCACACAGTTTTAGAGTCTTTGATAGGTGCAGACCTTTCAGATTATGCAGAGGTTCTTAAACATACTACACATCTCACTTACAAAAAATTGTTCCTTTAAGAACCTTCCATTGAACCCAAAGGAGGTCTTCTGTGGCATTGCCCTTTAAAACCCCTTTTGGCAACTTTATTTTTTAAAGAAAGTAGAGGAACATTTTAATTCACAAAGAAAGCAAGATGTTCTTTTCAGTTTCCAGAGCTACAGAACATTCCTGCTGGGTCTTGAAGGGGTTTTCCAGACACCCACGTGTGTTATCTGGAATCTGCTTTTCAGGTTTAGGCTTGTTCTCGAATACGATCCCCCATGTTTATAATCTTGCCCCCCATCTCTTTTATAATGGTATCAATACAAAGAAAATAAAGCAGTGTTTTTACATCAGTGTTTCTAGCCCAGTCTTGGCTGAGGTTTGTTGGAAGCTGACAGAACTGGCCGGCTGGTTAGGAAAACTTTGTTTTAAACAATCTCAGGACTTTATGGCATTCCTGACTTCTTTTAGTAACAGTGTAATAAAGGTGGCACAGCAGAATGAAGAATGGTGAAATCAAAAGGTTTGCTTTCATAACATCAAATACAGCTGTGAAAATATATTGAGTATAGCTTAATCATGCTGTCAGGATTATGGAGAGTAGATAATGAATAATTTCATTAAGCTCAGCCAGGATAGTCTACTATTTACTATTAGAACAATCTTAAATCATATAGAGCCATGTTTATCTGATCAATATAAAATGCTGTTGATTGTCAACTTGCTACAAGTCAGGGTAGAATGGCAAAATGATTGATTTGTGAAAGTATATAGTATCGTGTTAGGAACTAGAATCGTGTTCTAGTATTCTGTTTTAGAATAATAGCACACTGTCCATTAATCAAATTTTACAGAATAGAACCGAAAATGGATCAGATTGAACCTTTCTGTCCAGAACTATATGGTGAAAAGCAGAGTGGCGAATATAGCAGCAGTGTACAGGGCCCTGGAGAGCCATCTTCAGTACCTGAACACACTTTAAATAATGGCACACGAGGGGAGCTCATTGGCAAGGCATAGCCTTCACTCGTCTGCTACTCTGCCCAGCCTCTAGTCAAAACCACTTTTGTACATGAGAAGAAAGCCTTGGCTTTTTTTTTTACAATAACTGCCTCGCTGAGGCGATTAAACAATTGACTAAATATTACCTTGTGTTTTCATGCTGCTTTGGGCCTCTTGATAGTCATAGTAAATTTGCCTACTGTATTTTAATGATAACGCATAATGATAGGGTAGTACAGATGAGTTAAGAGAATATACTTCAGTATGTTAGTAAAATATGTGAAGCATCACTTCATTCATTTATTAAAATTTAATAATAACGTAATAATACAGATCTTTTCTTGTTACATGTATGGTACATATAAGGACAATGTGTGGTAGGACAGTCCCCAAAGAAAACCTATATATATTTTTTTAATTTAAAGTTACATAAAAACTCACAGGTGTACGTTTACTGGCCATTTCGATGGTAAACAAGTGTTTACTGTGTGTGTGTGTGTTTGTGTGTGTGTGTGTGTGTGTGGAATGAACATTGCTATATATAGAATGAACACATATTTGATGTCGTTATATTGTTGTTCTTCAGTTATAGTGTTTATGTGTTTACTGTATTATTTTGTGTCCAGCTCAGATAGTGAGAGTGTGCTTGTGTGACCATCAGAAGAAAGAGAAGGGCTAGGAGTGACCTACCTCAATTTTCAGTTGCTTTTCAAGTGGCATTGTTTTCCCTTGCTCTTAATAAAAGGGCATTTTTCAAACAGAAATTATGGCCTCATCTCACTTTTCTTCTGCACCATGTCACATGATGTATCTTTTGAAGCTCCACCCATCTGCGGCATCACATCATATATGAGCCACTCTCAGATCACTCTGTGTAAACGTACTGGTCACTTTATCAGAATTCCCTTCCTTTAAGCTCCACCTGGAGTTTGTTAATGCCCATTTATTGATGCACATATCAAATAATATCAATGCTCATTCAATATAAAACTTCATTCCATATATATCAATGTTCATTCAATATGTATCAAAGTTCATTAAGTATTTCCTGTCTGTCTTGCCATAGTGTGTGTGTGTGTGTGTGTAAGTACTTCAGGCTCTTTGAGGGTTAAAAGTTAGGTACATTATTTCCTGTTCTGTTGTTCACTCTAACGTTACCATGGCATTTGTCCATACAACATTTGCAAAGGGTGTTATGGCCACGAAGATCTAAAGTGCTGTTTGCCTTGACTTGGCTTTTGAGCAAGCACTGAAGTGTCTTCAATGCTTTGTTTTCAATAGTCAGTAGTACTGAAGTCATTTGGTTAGTACCATGTAAGTACTGAGTTTTGTTGACCAGCTCTAACTGTAAGAGCAGACCTCTCTCGGAATAACAAGCATTGGGATTCAAACCGGCCATTAAAAAAGCCAATAAGCTGCTGAGAGAATGGAGCATGTCTGAGGCGGTTTGTGTGGCAGCCATGTGGCCATGTCTGTCCTGCTGATATAAACCATATTTGACACAGCTTTAATGCAGTCATTAGTGCATCTGAAGGGAACAGAGAGTGCTTTGATTGCCTCATGTGTCCCAGCAGTAGCAGCAGCAGCAGCGCCATAGCAGGCCAGTCCTCTGTCATTTACTCTGCAGTCTCACTAATTCGTTCTCTGGGTTCTCTCCTGAGTTGCATTGCTGGATGCTTTGTTGAGAAGTCGCAAATGTGAGCTTTTTTTTTCCCCCAACAAACCATTATGGTCTTGACATTTAGAGCAGCTGAATGATATTTACTTATAAATGTGTCTTTATTAATACTCCATTAAGAAAAGGCCAGACTACTGCAGGCAAAGAGGTGTTCCCTCTATTTATAGCTGTCCTCAGGTGACCTGTGTCAGGTTCCGTATTATTTGCTGGTGTAGATGAATGGATCCTCCTGAGGTGTGTTCACACTTGAAATGTCACTGCTATGGTCCGTACGCCGCATGCTCTATTTGGTGCACTTTGGAGCACTTAAAACCCTAATTTCCCTTTCCTTTATGTGAATGCTTTCATTCAGGTCTGTGTGTGCGTGTCTTAGAATAACAGTCCGAGGTGGTCCGCTGTCAGCACATCTATTCAGGAGACTAACCCTGAGCTAGCATTTCCTCCCTATACAGGCAGAGTGATGTCAACTCCAGGGTGTTCTCGTCAAGTCTATGGTTAATTAGTCACATTGTGCTGTAGTTTCATAGGCTTTCTCTAGTGTCAGCCATTATGTAAGATTGGCCATAAGCACTGGAAATGTTGGAGTGGATATTTCATATCATGAAAAAATGATAAAAACTAAAACTTGAACATTGCACTTAAAAAAAAAAGTTGCATTTAAAAGCTAAATTTTAAGTCAACTTGCTTTAGTTTATTCAACTTGGTGAACTCCTGTTGCCTTAAGATAAAGGGAGTTAAAAGGAAATTCCGCAGATTTTTCTGCGTTATTCAGTTGTTAAGATGTAAATAATGCAGAAAATTTGAAAAATGAATGGAATGAATTAACACTCAAAACTTTATTAGCATTGTTTTATAAGCAGTGTTGGGGATAAAGTGATATGAAATTACATACAAATTACATTAGCAGACTGCATGAGTCTAATTGTGAATATAAGCAGCACAGAGCGAGTTGTCAAGTTATCTATTGAAAGATCTAGTCACACTGATGGACAAAGATCCCTGTGATCCAAAGGATTTTATTTTGAGATGATTTTATTTTGAACTGTTTCTAGTGGCATTAGCCATTGATAATTTTATTAAAGCTTGATTGGTTGTGTGTTGTTGAAAGGCAGTGATGGTGACATGCCTTTTAATTAATGTTTACTGTACTTGGTTACATCTTTCTAAACAAATTACTCAGACTATGGGGTTTTCCTTGCACAGTTGGGATAAGCAGGTTTTACAGAGTAATGCAGAGGCAATGAGTACTTTTTCTAGAAAGTAATAAGTAATGTTATACCATTTACAGTTTTTGAGAGAAGTAATTAGTGATTTTTAATGTATTACTTTATTTTTTGAATCGCTGCCCAAACTCTGTTCATAAGACCAAATGTATACGTTTATAAACCAGATTAAGCTGTGTAGTACATGGTTAGAGCTCTGTATGATAGAAGACACACAAAATATGGATGGAATCTTGACTGCAGAGTCTAAAATTGCATTGAACCTGCAAATATGAATATTGTCAGAAGCCTGATGTCTATCCAGTGAAACACTGAAAATGCTTTAGTTAGACATGAATGGGGAAAGCGGGTAAATCAGCAGAGCTGTTTATCTGTTGTCATTGTGGCGTATACTTGAAAAGTCACTCCTCCCCTCCTCCCCCAGCATTTTTTCATTGCAGTCTGTTCAGCTGGAGGTTTTTGTATGCCACAATGATGTCCTGAAATGGGTTTCTGCAGTGAACCCTGCCGAGCAAATTAAACTTGGGTCAACAATATAAATCTACTGCACCTCACACAATACCACACCTCCTAATATGAGTATTGCCACATACAAATCTTTCACTCATTTTCAGTCTAAGGCTTTTAAGGCTTGAGCCATTCCTCAACAATGTCCTTATTTATATAAAGAAATACACAAGGGATTAAGGTTGAGCAATAAGTCCAAAAATATTTTTTCCCACCCACATTTAAGACTGCATTCTAGAATTAACCATGTCACCGGGGTACAATGTTCATCTGAATTATATTATCAGTGTTGCTGTTCATTATGCTGGTCTGATTTTTCAAACGTTCTCTGAAAGCATTGGGACAACATTCTGCTCTAGCATTTTCAATTAAAAACAAAAAGGCAAAGTGCAGCATGTATAGGACCTATTATTTCAGATTATATCTGGGACTGTGCTGTCTTGTTTTACAGTAATGGGACTTTATTTGATCAGTTGTACATAATCAGTGCAATATGACCATAAATGGTCAGCTCTTTTTCTTTGAGCTTGAGCTAGAGCTTGTTTCAGCTGATATAGGACTATATTGTCTCTCACAGCAGTACCTTGATTTTGCTGTGAGATAAATACAGAAAAAGTCAGAGACCCCCATTCATTCATTTAGTCAAGCCTGCAATTCAATACATTTTTTTTTTTTTTACATACGTTTTTTTCCACACCTCCAAAGTTCCTCTGCTAGGAACCATATATATGGGGCAATCATGGGTTGGAAGAACCAGCCTTGTGACCAGAAGATCGCCAGTTCGACCCCCCCAGATCTGACGTGACTGAGGTGCCCTTGAGCAAGGCACCCAAGGCTCCCTGGGTGCTGTGGATAGGGCTGCCCATGGCTCTGGGCAAGTCTGCTAATTGTGTGTTCACTCGTGTGTATGTGGTGTTTCACGGCACGAATGGGTGAGATTGCGGAGGTGAGATTTCCCTGTTGTGGGACTTTTCTTCTTTTATCTGTTTTCTCAGTAGCAGCATCTTGATAGCTACATAGAGCATGGCGTTTTGTCCTGTCACAGTAAAGGAATGGACCACAACGTGACTCCCCCCACCCCCCAGATCTGAAGCAAAAGTGGAGCTTGAATTTTTGCTCAAAACTGAAAGTACTGTTGATCTGATGGTGACTGTTTTGGTGGTCTACCAGGTCATGTATGGTTGTTGGTTCCATTTTCTCTACATCTTTTCATAATTTTTGTAAACTCCAGTTTTGGAATCTCTTTTTCACTTATTTTCTGCTGTTCTCTATACTAGTGGGTAATCTTACAGCTTATGCTATATCTTTTATCATATATCCTCTCAGACATATCTGAATGTATAGTAATATAATGACCATTCTGACTGAAAACTAAATAAATAAAGGGTGATGTAGGGTCAGAAGAAGCACTCAAGTAGATAACTCCAGCTTAAATTCAAGCAATGTTTCGAATTTACCATAGTTGCTTTTATATAGCTGTTCATTTTTACTCTGAGAGAGTGCTCTGTGGCACTGTGCTGTTTAAAAATAGAAAATAGTCATTCTGTAAGGTTTTTGTGATGGTTCTGATTATTTTGGAGCTTTTTTTTTTTTGCCTTGAAAGGTCATTAGGCTGGAAAAGGACTATTGAATCTTGTGTCCTTTATATAGGTGTGCATGCAAAGTTGGGCAAAATAGTGAAAATATATCATCACTATAATTTCCTATGATACATTCTCAATATTTGCAATGTTTGGGTTTTCTAAGGTTTGATAAAAACATAAAAAAATCTAACTGTACATAGTTACTTTTATTCAGCATTTCACATAACACACTGTACTAAATCCAATTACACATCACTGACTATGCTCACTTTGTGATAAAACATGATTATTCATTGTTCTTTTAAGTGCTGACAACATCCATACTATGCTCAGAAAAGCACATTGTGACTGTGCAATTTAACACAGTAAGAATACATATGTTGTATTGCCAGCCCGTAATGTGAACTATGCAAACAAGATAGCAGTAGAAAGTATCATTCAAAAGTTATGTCCTTTTAAAATGTCATCAGTCCTGAGGATTTGGTCTGTTCAGTCTTTTCATTTGTTCTGTTAAGCCAAATCCTCCTGAATTTGTTGCCTTAAATGGTAATATTTATGATGTTGAGTGATGAATTTAGGTAGTTCTGTATCCTGAATAGTCAGTTTTAGGTCCATCCCAGATGAGGTGCTTTGAAAACCTAATTAATCATTTTCAACTTTAATGTATTTGTTTGTTCTTTCATGTATTCAGGCTAGTTAATTAACAGAGCTTAATGCTCCTCTATCATTTTCTAAAATGAGTGAAGGAAGTAAAAGAGACTTGTAAATGTCTATCTCTTGACTGGTAAAAGGATTTATTTGATATTTGGTGGAACTGACAGTAATCGTGCTTTAGGACTGATGTTTTGATGAGCGTCTTGCGTTGTTGATTGCTTGAGGTTTTAGTTGTGTAGCTGTCAAGAAGAAAACATCTTCTTACTTTTGTTGCTTCACAACCAAAATGGTTGCTGACAGCTGTGCTCCCTGAGGCTGGATGAGCTCCCTTTTCATTGATGTATACTTTATTTTCTATATCAAAGAGCAAACCTATCATTTTTGTATCTGTTCTCTGTTGGACAAATAAACAGTGACTCCCTTACTGAGTGTTGTTTGTATAACGGTGCCTTTTGCATGACTGGTTTGGGGATCTGTATGCAGGGCTGCCTTCCTCTCTTGATCTTTGTATGAGATGTCTAGTCTAGTTCTGCTTCAGGAATGTTTCATAATTGATATCATCACTAAAACTGCTGTTCAGGAAGCTCTATTTTAGGAGTGCCAGAATGTATGACTTTAATACATGGCAGACTCTGGCTTTAGCGCTGTGCATGTGATGTCAGGCTTACTTTCATATATGATCTTTCTCCCAAAGTTATAAAGCGGATCATTTCTTTAAGGGCACTATCCCTGCTGTGTTTACTTGCCTTGAATATAATTTCCACTGGAAGCGCCATTTTAAGCTTGCACTTTCGCCTACATTAAATTTTCATGTGGTTTCCATGTTCATGCAGCATTTCTTCACAGACAGCTAAATTTGGACTGCTAGAACTGCTGATGCTGGATGTCTCAAGGTATTGCCAGAGGTCAGCAGAGTAGCCTAAACTCATTGTCAACTAGTCATGAAATTTTAGCTAACTTTGTGATTAACAGTTCATCTCTCGCAATTAACATTTAAATCTTTTTTGTTGTTGTTGTTGTTTATTGTATGCAGCTGCTAAAATGACAAGCCTAACGTGATCAAATCAGCCTGTTATCTATCTTGCTTCATAGCTGTTGCTACATTTTAGCTCCCAGCTGATGACAGAAACAGCTCAAACCCCCCAAACAACATTGCTTACTGCTTCCATCTGAAGGTGTTATAACATCAGTTAGAAGTTAGAACATTTGTTTTGTTGTAAAATACAATATGTATCTGTGCAGCTCTATTGTGATGAAGTTGGGGACGCCTCATAATGATTTGGTGTGCCCACTATAAATGTTAAGTGATTATATGACATTTCACTGAGGAGTGAAAGATATGTGCTCAAACTTTATTAGTGTTTACATACTTCATCAAACGATTTTATTTCAAAAACAGCGAGGAGCGTTGAGTTTTCCATGATATGTGCCCTTTAACGACTGACCAGACAGGACAGCAGTGGAATCTGTGTTACCCCGCTCAGACACACAGCCAGCAAGTGAATAAATGCTCGGCGTTGTTAGTTTGGACTGAAATAGTTTGGACTGTTAGTCTGGACTGTCGCTGACACGCCAAAGCTAAATGACATTACATCACTTAAAAGACATTTATCGCTTTAACTTCACACACGCTTTGCTCTCGACTGCCTAGAAAAACACAGCCATGGCCTGAGCAGTTTAAAGTTGCTTATAAGCGAAGTTGTGGTTTTCAGCCTGTCTACGAGAAGTGACTAGACTGTGCTGGGAAAACAGGAAAAAAAATGACCTGGCAGTGGCTAAAGGAGGCAGTGGGTTGCTTGGTAAAGGGTTTAGCAGTTAATTCACAATAAATGACAAGCGACATAAACTGTTAAAAAAAAACAAAAAAAAACAATAATCTTTTATTGACTGAAGAGAAAACGAAGTCGTACATGTGATTAAACGCGCTTATTAAATGAGAAGAATGAGTGGAGTCGAGGTTTAGCCTTCAGTCACGATCAATTCTGACTTGCCTTGAGCCCCTCTCAGACCATATGATCCAGATCCCTAAGTAGCTACATTTGGGAGAACTTCTGAGGAACAAATAAGGGCTAATAATAAGTCTATTATTATAAGTCACTGCAAACCATGCTAATGTTAGCACATTTAGCTGAAAGTCATGGATATTTGTCAGGTTTCAATTAATTACAATAAATTTTCATCGTTATCGTGATCTTGCCTTCCAGGATAAACACACTGTTAAGAGCTCCACCAACAGAACAGAACAAATAACCTCATAAACCCAGCAGTAGAGATGCCATTACATTGCTGGCACAAACCGTGCACTTTTACACAGGAGGCGAGTAACTTAACCATTAGGCTGAACAGCCAATGATAAAACGCACATATACTCTGCTCAAATCCTGAAAATAGGATTGTTCTTAGACCATGTATTGTGTTTTGTGAATGACAGTAACAACAACTGTCTAAACACAAAAATGAATAAATAAACATTTATTTGTTCTTGTATGCCTATATAAAATAAAATAATAAAAAAAGATGTTTTTGTAGCCTTTAGAAAAAGCTGGTGAGGTAACGCTGTTTATGAGCTTTTTAGGGCACAAATATATGCTTGCAATTCTAACGTACGTAGCAGTTAGTATTTCTTTTTTTGCACAAAAGTGAATGGTGCTTTTGTAATTTTGTATTTTGTTGTTTGCTTAAAAATAATGTGCTTGCATGACACCCAGTCAGGGGCAAGCTATTTTTAACTATAATTTATTAATTCTCGATCGATCGTCGTCATGATATCCGGCGGATTTATTGAACCATTTTATCACTTCCTGCTGTGTAGTCCTTTGCATCTGAAGTAGTCCACTTTGTTGTCGAGGAAGCGGGATGGCAGGATTTCTTGGATAATCCTAAGCCTAACATGGACACCAGAGCTCTTCCATGTCCTTTTGTATTGCCTTAGAAGCCACCCGACTCAGTCAGCTGCATCCAACGCGGTCTGATCTTTGTTTACACAAGCTGTGGACCAGCTGGTGCTGAACCATGAATGTAGTATTTGCCGAATTTCAGCAGTGTCTGATGTTAAAGTGTATGAGACACATGTGTAAGTGAAATGGCTTGAGAAATATGACTAAGCTGAATTTGGTTTCTAATTTGAATTTCCTGTTCCAGTCTAAATGATGCAGCAGTTACACTAAGGCACCTGGACGGCTGTTGTAACTAGTATTTCTCTTAAGGTGGAACAATAACATCATCACATAATGAAAATGAACACAAAAAAGGAATTAGTAATTAAATGTAAATCACAAAAATGTAATTGTGAATTAGTAGACTTCTTTCTTCACATCATACTTGAGTAAAAGTAATATCATTTGATACCCAGAGAAGTTCCATCCATCCATCCATCCATCCATCCATCCATCCATTTAACATATACTAAGAGTGTATATAACTAGTTCTTACCCACCTCTGAATATTGCTGTTGGCATTTGGCAACTTTTAATGTTATGAGTGCTTCTGCCTTTAAACTGCAGCAACTGTTTTGCATGTTTTTCCCCCAAGGGATTCTTAACCATATCCATATGCATAAGCACAAAACCCGTTACCTTCCCCTTTTCTCAATACTATCCATTTTAAAACCTTTTGGTTTATGCTTGTCCAAGAAAATCATGACTCTTTCAGTATGAAGTTTATTAGCCAGGAAAGGGGATGGGGTGGAGGGGGTGACTTTGTTTTGCCAACATGTGGGGAAAACAGCTGGGTTTGTGTGAGATTGGCTGCGTTTATAAACTCTCTCACTCTCTCGCTCTTGCTCTCTATTTCATTCTTTCATTCTTTACTCTGGCTGACAAGTGGAGAGAGAGTGAGCGTAATCATTTATATCCTCAGCTCCTGTAGGTTTCCATGGCCTGCTGCTGGATGGGAGATATTCCAACAACCCTGCGAAATGGTCTGGCAAAGAGGTCCGTTAAACATGTGGCCATTAAGTCTTGCTGCTCATGTGGCTCTTATTAGATGTTCAGACAGTAGGGATTATAGCTATGTTTCAGCGCTGCCCCTGACTGACTTTCTCCTAATCAACTGTCAGGTTAATCAATGAACTTTCATATAGAACACTAGCAGAAAGAAACTTCTTTACCCCAGTAAGATCATTTAAAAACCTCTGCGTTAGGCTTTGTTGTTCTTGCGAATGATTTCTTCATATGCTCATAAATTCTTCTGTCCACGCTGCCAGGACCTAATCCATTCCCTTTTTTACAATCTTTATTCAGTTTGATTGTATTTGCGGTACAGATAATAAAGTAAAAAATGTTCCTCATAGATCATTGTTTCATGATTTAAATTGGATAGTCAATTAAGTTTGCCCTCATTAAATATTTTTTGGCTTCATTAATTGTTGAATGTGGAGGGTTGTTTGTGTTTTTGTTGTTTTATCGGTGTACATCCCTTGTGCCTGTTTGTCGACATGCATCATTGAGATAAAGAAAGGTCTTTTGAAATGACTAGCAGGGCAGAGATGCCTGGACTTGGAATGGAATGCTGAGGACAGTTTCATTCTGACTGGAGCCCTGATGAGTCAGAGCACATTGGTTTTGGAACTTGCATGAGGACTGTTTGGGTTGGGGCTTCCCAAGATAGAATATTCCAGTCTATGACGTTCCAATTGCTTTGATCTGTCCTGCAGTGATCATTTATTGCTAGCTAAATGTAAATTTTGAATCCCTCAATCCCACCCATCCACTCTAGAGAAGCATGAGGGCCCCTCTACAAATTGCTCTGCTATCATTCTGTAGCTGATTAACCTTCGAAAGTCAGGAGCTGTTACTTTCATTTTGCCTTACTATTCAAGTGTAATTATTTACATATTTTATACATGGTGAAGTTCATTTACGTATGATTTATATTCCATATTTATAGGTGAAAATCTGTGATTTTTACTTTTTGTTTTGATGTCAAGAAATATGAAACATGGTGTTATTCTAAAGGTTGATTGTTGTTGTTGTTGTGCTTTTTTTATGGGGGGGTAAGACTGCATGCACAACAATAACTTCACCAAATTTGAATGTGCTGAGCTTCCAACCCTTTTTTGTCCACTTGTTTTTGTGGGCGATGCATGCAACTTCTAAAGGATAATAAAGCACGCAGTTAGAGCTGGCACTGTTTGTGTTGCCTTTCTACAGTTAGAAATATGCCCAGGTACTTACATTCTACAGTATTTCATCTTGATATTGGCCTTCTCTTCAAAGAACCTGAATAGTTCACTCCTAGCTTGACTGTGAGTAGTTTCCCCAAGTCCTGGCAAGTACACTCTTTGAGAATGTGTTGTGTATGGTTTTATGCTGAACCTTTTTTTTTTCTTTCTTCTATATAGCACTAAAAAGGGTTCTTCTATTGTTACGATGTCAAGCTTATAACAATACAACACTTTTTGGTGCTATATAGAAACCTTTTCATAAACTCTCCACATAGAACTATACACAACATATATTCCATCAATCTGAAGATCTAATTTTTTAATGCAAAGGGTTCTTTTGAGTGTTCATGGCTCTATTCAGAACCATTTTCTGTACTAAAGAACCCTTGAAACACCATTTTTAAGTGTGTCAAAAAGGTCAGTATCTCTGGCAGGGAGCTCCACTGTCTCTGAGTAAGAGTAGTTCTTTAGCATCTCTCTGAAACTTTGTCCATCTGTTAGAGAGAGCCACCCTCTGCGCCTTCACTCTGGGGCTTCAGTCCTGTGAGTGATGGCTTCACATTCACGCTTATTTTATTCCTTTCTCCACCTCTGTGTGCTGAATAGCCTGTCTGCCTGATTGATGTGCCTTATCCTTGAAGAGGTCACTCTGAGAGGGAAGTCAACTGCAACATCTGAGCATCCGAAGTGGAGAGTTCTGCTTTTGCCTGTAGTTCTGCATTTGTCAACATACAAAAGTACTTTCTCTCAATGCTGGAGAGCCTGAAGAGTTCATTTAAGACATATTTTGGATGAGAGGTTCTACATCAAGGTCTTCTCAAAGAAAACTTTTGTTTGCGGGTAATTACCAGGGCGAGTGCACGCACTGCATTTTCCTGTTGTTACTCATAGGAAATGAGGTCAAGGAACAGGAAGACTTAGCCCAAGTATTTATAGAGTTTCCTGTTTTATATTAGTTTTTTGTGTATGATTTCGGATATGAGTTTCCACTTCCAGGCCTCCTACTGAAACCATACTCTTTGTTTATGACCAATTACAATAGGAATTATGTGGAACATTTTCTGTTGGTTTACTCAAGGGAAGTGATGTGAAGGCCCAGGATGGCTCAGCTTTCTGCAAGTCTTATAGCTTTATTTTTCTCAATATTTGATCTGTAGGTCACCCAGGTCAACGTACCTGACTCGTGGAAGTTTTCATCATAGATCTTGGAGCCATTGTGTACAGCAAAAAGATGTTGAAGAGCCAGAATTTGTAAATGTCCTCAGTCATTAGTCATATTGTTTGTTTTTTGTTCTTCTAAATTGCTGTGGCAATTACATTTTGACCATGTTTGAGTAATGTTAAAAGATCAGGACGAGCCATATTAACAAATACGAGTGACGGTCGCTAGAGGCCTAGATCTATTATCTATTTTATCTGAAGTATGTGTCCAAAAGCCTGACGCAGGTTTAAAGTGTCTTTCTGCTCTGCATGTCCAGCTCGCTGTTAATTATTCTCAGCAACAAACGCAATACAGGGGCTGCTATCTAGCAGTTAGGAGGAGTAGGAAAAGCATTTGGATTGTACTGGATGATTAAAATGGTCATTTTTGCCTCAAATTAGAGTGCTCAGACAGACAGGAAGGAAATATTGACAGCCTGACCTCTGAGTGCTGCTAGGATCACCATGACTTTGACAGGAAAGGACCATTTGACTTATGTGATAAAAAGGCAAACTATAAATCGCTTTTTTTGTGGGGTTTTTTTTTTTTTTTTGGGTGATGTGCAGGTAGATTATCTTGCCCTCTTTAGATTTACTGCTACTGCTGGTGCTCACAGAGTCAAAAAACAATAAACAAAACTTGACAACACACTGATAAGCAAACTTTCATTAAAAGTTCCAGTTATCCACATTGCTTTTCACTTGCTCAATATCTTAGTTATCAAATTTGTGGAATATCCATTGCAGCCTTACCAAAAGGAGCAAAAAAGGTCTTTGCATTGTCTCATTATTTAAGAAAATGGTTTTAGTGTCCTGTTAGCCTACCAACAGACCAAATATTAATTGTACATATTTGTCATTTAATAATAAAACATCACTGCTTGGATATCCATATCCTAATATTATTTTTGCCCAAACTACCACGTGTAGCAATACTGACAAACAAAATCTTACAATAAACCCATGAATCCAGTGGGTTTAGCATGGCTGATTTTACCATTTCAAAATAATTCCAGTAGACTTTTCCACACAACTCTTTTGCTTAACAGTGGTGCCTACAGCAGAGTCATAGTTAAATATAAAATGATCTGTTGATAAATGGATTGTGAATTTGATTGTGTTCTGTAAGGTTGATTGACCCTAAGTGTTTCCACATTGTCCATCCTTACATCATTGGTGGAGACCTTGTGATGGGAATGATTCTTTCACTCCCATTACCCCAAGCACTCACGTAGGCATACATGCATTTCATCCTGTCTCGGTTGCCTTTATCAGAGTGTGGGCTAAGTGTGTAGGTTGGCCTGCCTGGGAGTGCACTGATGCACTGGCTGTGTTTGGATGAGACTGTTAATGAGGCAGAACTGAAAGAGCCCCACGCCCATTGTCCAGCTTTCAGCAGCAAGCCAACAAACAGAGGGTGTCAAGGGGAGGCCATGCAACTGTGTCTCTGTGTTTACTGAAAGCAAGCCAAATAAACAGAGAGAGGATGGCTGGTCCACAGAGGGGAAGGAGGAAATGTTCACGCTGTCTGGAGATACTGGCATGTGAGATGCTGAGCACACAGTAGAATAACCTTGAGGAAGGTAAAGTGGCAGGTGATGGACATTTTCAACTGTGCTCGCTCTTTTTGCATTGTCCTCCTTAAGTGCCTGCACTCAAAGAGCGATGTTTATTCAAGCACGTCATAGTGCTCAGTTCAGTTTATTACTCATATTTTTCAGTGTACTAGTGCTATCCAAATTGTGCTGGGCAATAAGAGTGTAACAAAAAAAATAATGTTCAAAATTGTCACAATTTAAAACTGTATCGCCCTGCGTTTTCTGATTATTTCCGAATTGTCTTTTGTGGAAACCACAGTCGTTGAACAAAAACTGTGTATCACAGAGTAAAGTGGCCAAAAATGGGTCTGCTATACTTGCACTCATGCTCAAATTAGTGGGCATTTTTCTGAAGTTGATTGCAAAATCTAAGGTTGCCAATATGAGAGGGCTTAAATTAGGTTACCATCAGAGGTGGATAGTAATTATATTTACATTTATATGTTACATATGCAGCACTGTGCAGAAATCAGAGACCACTTTTTCTTCATTTAATATCCTGTTATTCATTTTGCAGCATCAGGAAAAAAGGAGAGTTTCAATCCTTCAATGTTTCAAAGAAATCTACAGGAATATTTTCATATTCTACACTTCCAAAATTCAGTCTTAGAAGTTGGTTGTACTTTTCTGCTTCTCACAATTAAAGTAATTCCAAACATATTGAGTGATGTTGAGGTCTGGAGGTTTGGACAGTCCATTGTTCTGAGAACACCAACACCTTTTTTGTTTGATTTTTAGTTTTCTTCCACTCAGATTTCCTTTTCTTAGCAAATTTCCTTTTCTTGCTTTCAGTTATTCACAGAAATCTGTAAATGAAACTATACATCACATATCAGGTGTCTTATTTCAGTGTTCTAGTGTAAATATTCTTCTTTTTCTTGTCTGTTTCCTTTTCTCAGTAACAACATTTTTCAGACTCAATGTTGTGTTGTCTGCTCGTAGTGGAAGGATGGACAGAAACGCCTGTGGATTTTTTCCAGATCTGAAGCAAGAATGGAGCTTGATTTTTCTGCTGTCTCTCCAAGCTGAAAGCTTTAAGTACTGTTTATCTGATGGTGACCGTTTTGGTGGTCTAACAGGTCTTGCATGGTAGTTAGGAGTCCCATATTCTCTACATCTGTTAAGATAGTTTTGAACACCAGTTTTGGAACTCTTGGTTTTTCACTTATTTTCCTTTATCCACTTGCGTAAGGAATGGAAGAGTTAAGCTTATTGTATATCCTCTTGAATATCTCCTGAAAAGCTAGAGCAAAAGAGAGGAATAGAGCCTAACAAACTGGTTGCTTTGCTAATGGATGCTGTATGTCTTAAGACGTTACACAGCAGTTGTATAACTTACTCAGTGCTAGATTGAAGTTTTTTGCTCAGATAATTGTCATTATTTGACTGAAGTATCAAGACTTTTACTTGAGTCTGGACTTACATTACTCACATTTGATTAGCACTTTTTTTCTAGGTTTAATGTGAGAAATGCAGACAGTTTGACTTCACTTTATGATTTCATCCTCTTCTTTAAGGCCGACACAGGAGATGCCTCTGTCTCGCCAAAGAGCCTGACATTAGGAGTTGTAATTGCATTTAAACCTGAGTGTCTGCTCTCCTCCTTATGCACAGCCCTCTCTCTGCAGCCCAGGAATAAGAGTGAGCTGGTGTGTGAAGCCGCCTTTCCCAGAAAAAATAGCATGGATCAATGGAGATTAGGTTAAGGAAGAATAATGCCAATAGGCTGCCAATTGCTTAATTTAATGTATGCCAAGCAAAGTTCTGCTTGAAGCCACAGAAGAAATGTCATTAATGGCTTCTTGGCTGTCTGTTAGACTCAAGAGTGAAACAAGCTAAAATAATCCTGTTTAGAATGCCACGTCTCTCTCCTCTGCTATTCTCTGCACTTTATATTCCTTTGCTGTATGAGTGTGAGTATGCTGGCCCGGGAGAGGGAGAGAAGCCAGGCCTTGCCTTGTGGTTGAACCATAATTTAAGCAATGCAGTGAGTGCTGTGGTTCAGGGCATGCCTAGTGATGGGCATGGGAATACTTAACAGCCTTTAGGAGAAAAAAAAAAAAGAGAACATCTATAGCATTGAGCCAAGCAGCAGCTGCTGCCTCCACAGTTCCCATCCATTCTCACAGCATGAGTTCATGGAGTACCACCTCAACCTGCACTGCTGTGTTTTGTCTCAAGATATCAAGCTCTGTAAGAACATGACCTAGATCCATCAGTTCAGTTGAATGGAGGGCAGGATATAGTTAATTCTGACCTGTATGTGCAAATTTATGATGTCTCAGTGACATTACTAACTTTGTTCTACCTGTATTAGTACTGTCAAATACCACCCATAGGGCTGGGAGCTGTATTGTGTATATACACAATGATTTTCTTGGACATGTAGAATTAGGCAACACTGTGATGGTTTTAATGCTTATTTTATGCAGACAGTTGAGCTTCCCAAAAGCTATGAATTTTCATCAGTCTTGTGACACCTACTTATCTTGCAAGTATCAGCGTTTTAAGCCTTGTTAGCAAAATTGAAACCTCAAGTGATAATACAACACAAGGTAGCTGATTAGCGCAGTGGATAACACAGTCGGCCTGCTCACGGTCGACTAAGCTCGATTTCCCTGTCCAAGCAGGAGCTCCACTACTTTTACATAGACTACTGACGTATTTACCTCCCACCACAATGCTGTGTTTACATGCATTACTGGAGAAAAGGGGAGAGCTTGGCCTTGGAGAGCTTTAGCAGTGCCACTTGTTTGTTTAAGATCTAAAGAGGCAGGAAGATTTGGAGTACACTCTTAAATTTTTGGTTGTATAATACAAATCTAAAAGTTACAGTTAGAAGGGGTGGGAGTCTTTAGGAACCTCATGATTTGATTAAGATTCAGAGGACCGCTGTATTTTCCTAATGTCTGAAGACTTGGTAGTTGTAAATACATTATGGGTCATTACAAATACTTTGTTTTAAATATCTAAAATATCTTTTATTAATAAATCAAATGGAAGTGATGTGGCAAGTGAGCTAGAAGGCTCTCATTCACTGAGACGCTGCTGCCACTCATCTGCGATAAAATGCGCAGTTACGGTGAAATAAGGTCCAGTGGGTGTGGATGTCCACGCAGCACCTGTTACAGCCATCCTGCCCATTTTCTGTAGTGATTTTATAACTTCAGTTTTGGTCTCGTTGTAGACTAAAGCTGTGTCAGTAAAATATTTTCGAGACTGGCCACTGAATATCGCCTCCGAAGTGTGCAGTAGGGGTGCACGATATGGACTAGAATTGCGATGTGTGATAACATTGTTGAATATCCCGATATCGATGTGAAACACGATAAATTAAGATTAAAATACAGAAAGGTAGTGTCTCTCTGAACAGCAGCACGTTAATTTGTTTTGTTTTTTACTGTGTAATGAATCCAGAATAATTCCAAATATTTTGCAGGTTTATTCAACAATAGATGAAATCTAAAATTAGATAACACGTGTACAAGTAATAATAGTGCAAACATTTTGTGCGGTGCAAGGCTGTGTTCTCTCAACATTTAGTAATAATAAATAATAATAAAACAAATGAATAAATACATAAGTAAATAATAGAAAAATAAGGTTAAAAAATAAATGAAATAAAATACAAACAAAAGCTCTCTTTTCTGGTAATAGCACAAACTTATTATAGCTAGAGCTCAGCATCACAGAAGCAACATAGCCAACATAAAAGCACGAAAACTTGCAGTTTTTTGTAAAAGTTAGGTATCCAGCAGTCTAGCAGTCTTCTGGATACCTAACTTTTAGAAAAAAAAAATGCAAGTTTTTGTGCTTTTATGTTGGCTATGTTGCTTCTGTGATGCTGAGCTCTAGCTATAATAAGTTTGTGCTATTACCAGAAAAGAGAGCTTTTGTTTGTATTTTATTTCATTTATTTTTTTAACCTTATTTTTCTATTATTTACTTATTTACTTTTTCTAAAAGTTAGGTATACTCTGTAAAATGCTGTTTGTCCGTACAACCTAAAAAAAGACATTACAAGTATTTATTTAAAGTTGATTAAACACAGTTCAATCTTGTTACCACATTAAGTAATTTTTTAGGTTGAACGGACAAACCATTGTTTACAGTGTAGAACTCTAGTTAGAAAATATTTAACAATTAAAGACAAAAACATGCCAACAGACTGCAAATAAGCTCAGCGATCCATTTTCATTTTTCCTACTAATTCTCCTGACTTCTACCTAGTCTTTTTATTTTACATTTAGACTTTTCAGTTCAAAATCCTGCTTAATGAAGTGAACTGTCGTATGGCTCCGTTGTTCTGCTGGACCACAGATCCGTTGTACACGCAAAGAATCCAATTTGCTTCAGTTCGGACTGTCCACTTCTAACGCATTGAGCACACATCTCTGGTACGGCAACTCGGGAGAAATGCCTCTTGTACCGTGTATCCACCTTGTTTAGTCAGTGCTCAAAGCCTTCTTTGCTAACCGTTTTAAATGGCACCATATCTTTAGCCAAGTAGTGTGTGACGGCATCGGTTATTTCTTTGTGACGCAGTGAGCCCACGTCATATGGAGTTACGCTTTCGAACATTCGAGCGATGGATTTGTTTTACACCTGGAGCTGCATCGTGACAAGAGGTACATCTAGCCGTGCTTTCAGACTTTTTTGCTGAACACTCCTCATACAGCTGTTTGTGGTTGTGTTTTAAGTGGTGGTAAAGGTTTGTCGTGTTCCACGTGACTGTAGCCACAACGGCTCTTTGCACAAAACCTTGGATTGAGCATGGTCATCTCGACTAAAACCAAAGTATTCCCAGACTACAGACATGCCTCCCCTTTTTGGAACCAATTCATCCTCACGCACTTGGCCTGGCTGTGACTAAGAAATCGCGTGTCTGATGAGCGCGTTCACCTCGCTCTGCCTCTTGCCTACTTACGTCACGTGATCATAGTCTGCAGCGCGAAGAGCTCCCTCTATTGCTGGACGCGGATAATGCACGCAGGTGATGCAATTTGAGTTTGCTGTTATTCAAGGCGTTATCGTGGCTCTTTCGATGTGTTTATCGTGAAACCTCATATCGCGATGACGATAAAAATACGATTAATCGTGCAGCCCTAGTGTGCAGCATAGCGCAAAAGCCCTGGTTCTCAACGACTGACTATGTGAAGGTCACATATCAACGAAGTATCGCCTCGCCAGTAGCTACAAAAACACAGAGATTAAGACGAAATGTTGCACCTTAAATGTTGCAGCAGTTACATCAGGCGCCTCAAGCAGAATTTATGGTGGAACGGGAAAATTCGAACAAGAAGCTGGAGAATGAGCAGTGACTTCAGCCTCGTAAAAAAGCCGAACGATGAGAGACATTTTATTAGAAACTCTTCTAGTTTTGAGGAAAGGTTTTCTGGCGGAGACGGGAGGAAAGCGGCTATAGCGGTTAAAGCGAAACAAAGTAAATCTGCGCTCGCATTTATATTTTCTAGCTTATACTAGCTAGAACACCAGCACACACTGAGCCATACTGGGCATTAAAAATGTTGTGGCTCCCAAGGTTGTTGGGACAAAATGTCTCTTCTGAGCATTTGGATTGTGACTCCTGACCTAACCTGGCTTTAATGCAGAGCCGGTCGGATTTCTCACCCAGTTGTGTTTTTGTTATGTGCCGCCACAGACAGTCGGGCCGCGTTTTACATTCCGTCAACATTACATTATAAATTAAATATTCAGAAAATCGATTTTTGACATTTATGAATCTTGTGTTTATTATCTAAGTGTTTATTCTTTTACGTAAATGGTTGCAACTGTAATAACTGCAATTTCTCTCTGGGATCAATAAAGTATTCTGATTCTGATATTGTGCCAGATTGGAGGAATATGTGAACCATAATGCGGCTTTAAATCAAATGTGAGCTCCAAGCTGGTATCTGCTTCTCTGTAGTTCCACATGCATAGCATTTCACATGTTGTGGTCTCATCAATCTTGTTGACACTAGAAGATGTGTGTGGAGTTCTAGTTGTTCTTTATTCCAGGGTCATCTTTGATTATTTCAGGGAGTTTGCTGACGGATTTGTTGTCTCTTTGCATGTGTTTTTTATTTTTGTGTTTTCGGGCAGTTCAGGAATAATTTTACAGGAACTCAGTCATACTGACAAGATTATGTCTAGTTTCATAAAGTACAATGTGTTATGTGTAGCCATATTATTCCCTTAATATGTTTGAATTTCTTTAAACAGAATCTTACAACAGACTGTTCTTCTGTCTTCAAGGCTGTATTTGTAATTTTTTATTTATTTTTGGCAGAGCCGGCTGTAATACCTACCAGAGACTGCCTCCATACCACAGCTGGTAAGTGACCCACACACAACACTATTAAGATCAAAATAGTCAGAAAATACATCTGAAATAATATTCTTTAAGTTTCTGTTAATGGTTAAATGTTCATTGGCTTGTTTTCTTTCTTTGAGTAGGCCTGTGTGGTGGAGTGAGTGGGTTAATATGCCCAACTGTATAATTACATTCAGTGGTCAGGGGGCACACAGAGTGCACTAATATGTTAAGCTGATGAATATACTGTGATTTAAAGTAGTTAGGCACATAATTGTGTGTCTCTTGACATAGGCTGCTTTCACAGTGAACTTGCTAAGACTGTATTGGAGGTCATTCTTTATAATGGTTATTTTCAATTCTCCCATGCATGAACTGGAATAATGGCTCATGGCCAGCAGGTTAATCCCTGAGGCTGAATTAGCTAGCGAGAGAAAGGGAGCGGTTGGCTAGTTGCCTTTGGTTGGGCAGTCTCTGTGGCTTTGTTATAGGCAAAAGGAAACAGTTCCTCTGCTTTCTGCATTTAGCTTTCTCCTCTGGGAGCATGTCACCTGCAGGGCAAAAGCCCCCTCAGAACATATTAAGGATGTCTCAAAGGGCTAGTAATTAATATATGTGTATAAGGTCAACAGAAACATGTAGTGAAATCATTCTGAGTGCCATTTTGTCAGAGACTGGTTACACAAGATCTTTAGATCAAGCCCAAATACTTTATTCTGAAAAAGCCAGTTTGTCATTGTCTATATGTGCTGTTAGACTACCTCACACCACTCTGGGCCTGCTGTCTTGTAAATACAGTGAATCTGTCTCATATGCCATGTAAATATGTAAATAGATATACTTTTATACTTTTATTTTATTTCTCTTGTACTTTAACTTCTGTCTAGATTTATTTCTATTTGTATTTTTCTGCATAGTTTATGTAAGTTTATGTGTAATTATATGTCTTGCTACTGAAACACTGCAATTTCCCTCTATCTATCTATCTATCTATCTATCTATCTATCTATCTATCTATCTATCTATCTATCTATATCCATCCATCCATCCATCCATCCATCCATCCATCCATCCATCCATCCATAACAGTTGCTTTCTGTCTGAATTGCTGTGTAAGGTTAGCGTGATATCCCTAAATATTTCTAAAGCTTAGATGGCTTGATACTAGTTTTGCTTTTCCAGTACTGATGCTAAAACCTTCCGAATCGACCGACACCAATAAGTGCTTCAGTATTTTTTTGTTTAAAAACTGAAAGGCAGCTACTTTTAAGTTGAAGCACTTTGTTTAAGATTAGCATCTAATAGGTTATAACCCTCTAACTCAGAGGTGCTCAATCCTGCTCCTGGAGTTCTAATACCAAGCTGTGTTTTACCCCAGTCCTAATCTAACACATCTGTTCCAGTTAAGGAAGGTCTTCAGGGGCATCTAAACATTAGTCACGTATGTTGGATCTGAACTCTGCAGGGTCGTAGATCTCCAGGACCAGGATTGAGCACAACTGCTCAAACTACTACCCCATAGAGAGAAATACAGACATATTGCTATGCAATGTGAATAAGTGCTGCTTTATTTTTTTCCCTTCTGATATCTGATCCAGCATGTTCTGCTAATATTGGCCAGAAAGCAATACCTGGTATCAGATCAGTGCTGCACCTTCACCAAAGCAATATTCATGTGTTCTAAGGTTCTTTATTGGTAAATATATTACAACCTTCATATGAAACTTGGATATTTTTTGCAAGCTTTGCATGTTTGCACTTAATCTAGAATCTAGTATTCAAGTGAATTGCCAATAGCTGAGTCCCATAGGGGCGATTGCAGAAATTGGCTTTATTGAAGAGGATTTTTGATATTTATGTCCCAAACTGAAGGCTTTAATAGTCATGATTCATTACTGATATACACACAAAGCTGCATATTGCATGAAAGAAAAAAGTGGCCAAAGTGAAGCTTTTTGTCAGCAAGTTATTCCAGCCAACTCAGAAGCATGAAGGACTTTGTTCAGCTGAAAAACACTTTTTATTATGCGGCCTGAGCAACTGTCAGAACAGGCTGATTGGCTTTGACCGTGGGCAGGTACAGTGCAGACCTGTATTGTTGTCAGCCTCTGGCTGAATAGCAAATCAGCATCTAGCACTGCTCTTCATTAGTGAATAGGCCCTGTGAGATGACCTGAGCTCTGAGAATTTTAGCTCTAGAGCACAAAGGAAAATAAATGAAAGCCTGCTCACAATAATGTCCCCATAAAAAACAGAAGGGTCAGATTCTGTCTGAGCTTCTTATTGTATGTTTTGCCTTTTACTTTCTAAATAGTGCTATTCTGAGGGAAAAGTCCACAGGCATCTGTCTTCTGCATTGTTGGTAAAAAACATTAAGAGGGAGCAGTGTGGTGGTTGGCTTGAAGCATGTCATGTGCATGGCCTAGCTATTAGGATGCCAAGGTCTGGACCTCAGTAATTTTATAAAGTTTGTCACAGGACTGCAGAAATTAAATGGTGATGGGATATTGAAGCTGCATTTTTGTGATGGTTAAATTCGATTTGTAGTGTTATGGTTTTGTTTTGCTGTATTATGGCCAATTAAAATCATTATGCTCTCTGCCAAGCTCCATTTACTTTCTCATCCTTCTAAAACTTGTGTTGCAACCTTTGCTATTTGCCATTGCATCAAGCCTTCAGTTTATTATTGGCAACCATCATGTTCATAACTAGCAACTAGAGGACACTGAGGTCCTCTGAAGTTTTGGAAGGGTTTATGCGATTCACTGAGGAAACCGTGATGAGAACACCCAATCAAGTAGTGACTCTTTCTCAGCTGACCTCTGAACAGCTGTGCTTTGGTCACAGATGTAACCACCCACTGTTTTGATATCTGTGAAAGATGCTTTGCTAACGTGACCCTAAACAACTTTGACTTCTTGAGATGTTCAGGTATGCTACACACATACCATAGGCTAACACGCTCTGATAAAACACTCAGGGCGATTGTAACTTTGCTAGCTAAAGCTATAGCTTTAGTCTAGGCTATAACCTCTGTAGCTGGCTATATTAGTGATTTAGATGAGAAAGTTGTATTGTTACCTACTCGTAACAATCATAAAGCACGAGAAAGTTAACTGTTAACTAGCATATTGATGGCAGTATTATCTAACACAGGGATGTCCAGTCTTATCCACAAAGGGCCGATGAGGCTGCAGGTTTTCATTCCAACAAAGCAGATCACCTGATCAGCAGTTTGAAGACTAAAACAAACTGATTAAAGTGGAATCAGGTGAGCTCCAGCTTGTTTTGCGTGAAAACCTGCAGCCACACCAGTCCTTTGTGGATAAGTTTAGACCTGATCTAACATAATGAAACAAACAGGTGCAGTAGACTATATTTTGTCTCGCTAACTGTATGAGTAATCTATCCTTTCTGACAGCTGTTAGTTTGGTAGAGACAGACTTTTAGAATATACGTTTAATGGTTTATCTATGAATGGGTTAAGGAGGAGCTATGATTTGGGGTAAAAAAAAAGAAATACTAAAGGAGAAATTCATAATTGGTCACAATTTTGACAATAATGTCAAATTCATTATGTGATGTAGGTCACTCTCTGGCAAAATGGACCTCACTAAAATGTTGGTCCTCGTTATGGCCCTGGTACATCTGAGCCATTGGTAGTGTTGAATAACTGGGCGTGGACGTTTCATGACCTTGACAAAGAGGCTGTGGGAATACAGCGGCATCTTTGAGCTGTTTAGATCCTTACCATTGCTCACATGGGTGTTTCTCCCTGCAGTGACACATAATTACAGATATAGATGTGAAGAGGTTTGGTTTCATGTGGATATAATGGTAAATAAAAGAATAAGATGAATAAACAAATAAGCCATAGGGCATCTTTGAGGGGGGCTGTGGGTTGTTCCCTAAATTACTGCCAGAGATCATAAGCTTTCACTGGACTTGGTTCTGCTACTGCAGGCATGATGTACAGAAACACCCATGTGGCCATCCAAGTCCAACAAAGTGGGCTTTAAATGCCTAATATTGGCGTTCTTGTCAAGATACAACACAACGTTTCATTATCTAGTGAAATGCATAGCAGGCAAAAAGGTAAAAGTAACTACTGTGTAAATCTCTTCAATTAAAACTGTCATTGTGTTTTCAACACAGCTACTTTGGACTAGTAGTTAGTATTAATGATAATTAGTAATAGTGTTTGATAATAATAGTATTTACATGCTTTTAGCAATACGTGTGGCCAGCACTGGCTCATGTAGCCATACGCTCTTTGATGCCAACCTGCATCGCTATTAGAAATGTTGGCTTTAACCCTGGCAGTGCAGTGACCTATTGTTCCTGAAGTCATTGGAGGAATAGCATACATTTGTTCTTTGAAGGGTTGTCAGGTGATAGTACTACGTATGCCAGGCCTGGCAGTTGTTGTGGTGGGGTTTCATATCCGTCATTGGTCTTTGCAGATTATTGGGGTGTTGTTAAGCTTCCAAAGCTGTGAGCCTTAGGCAGACAGAATAGCCTGCATGTGAACTTGGTATGTTTTTAGACAGGTGGGGTGCAAACAAGGAAATAACTACTTTACTAACTCCAAGTTCTTTGGAAAGCGGGACTGACTACAAGAAGTCACGTTTTTCTTTCTCAGTTGCCAGAATGTTTTCTTTTCAAACGCCAAAACCTTGGGTGACTTCGAAACCTTGTAGCTGTTTTGTTTGCAGTGTGTAATGGAACAGAACTGAGCGTTCCCTGCTGTGTGGGTTTTTGAAGTATGTTCAGGAAGCGTTGATATTTCAGCCTTGATCAGCTTTGCTTTTCATTTTCATCTTTCCTCAAGGAAAATGGTTTTTGTAGACAAATTGCTCACATTTTTCAATGGCATTTGTCAGTTATGTGTTTTATTTTGGATGAAAGATTTATGTTTTTTGGGGGATTTTTAATAAAGACTGGGGGAGCTGAAGTGCTGTGAGTATTGCAAACTCACGTATATATATATATATATATATATATATATATATATACTTAAAATATAAACTTAAAAATAAAAACTTGCTTAATAACTTGCCAGTACAAACTTGCTGTAATGCGCTTTCTTCATAAAGGCATATGTGAAGAGACTAGTGTAACTGATTTAGCGTCATTCTTTGAACTGTGCTTGGTCCCCTCTCTCATCTGTCAAATGCCCCATTCTCTTCAGGTCATGGCTGATTACGTCACAAATTAGCTCTGCTCTCTGATGAGTTCTTTTTTTTTTAATGGCTTCACAGTTAATCAAATGCATAACACAGTTTAATTTAAATGTATGACAAAAATCCATATTGCATATCTTCAGGGAAAGAAAGGAAGGAAAAATGTTATGCATTAAAGAATTATGATTAAAATGCAGCTTTTCTTTGCAGCTCAGCAAAATAAATTACTTTAAGGGTAGGAATCAGAGTGTTATTTTTCTTGCGTCTCATGCAGTCCTAATTCTTTTATTTGATAAATGCTGGTGTTCCTTGATTTTTGGATCAAACCACCACCCGTCAGCTGGGTCAGTTCAAGACATAATGTCATTCAACTTCAAAGCGCATGCACAGTGGCTTACATTAAACTTATGTGTAATATTTTGGACTTTCCATTTTTTAAAATCCTGGTCAACATTTAACATCATATTGTGGGAAAATGGAAAATGATCTAAAAGCTGCTGTTTTTGGAGTTGAATTTGAAAGTGGCTGCCAAATGAATTAAAGCAGTGGAATGGTTTGAACACATAATGAAATGAAAGACCAGCTCTGTCTGCTGCCTTTAGGAGACTCTGGATCATATCAAGCACACACTGTATAGCATAGTGACACCAACAAACACCAGTTTATTTATCCATGTTTTAGTATATGTCTGCATAGCTTCTTTGTGGTCATGATTCTTTGCTTAGCTTTTCTTGTCTTCGCTTTTTGTATCCCATGAAAATCACATTTTAGAAAGGGGCTTAACCTTTAGCCTTTTGTAAGTGTTTTTCCCATGAAGGTACACATTAAGCTAATTCAGTTAGTCTGTGCTATGTTTTCATTGTATTGTCTTTCACTGAGGGTAGGGATGGTAGCTTTACTCTGGCAGCACTGATGTCATGGCTGTTTTCTTTTGCTAAGTTCTCTAAGCTGCATGCTCCATAATGTAGATGAACCACCAAACTGTATTTCTATCACTGACATTCTCGTTGAGCATGTAATATGCTCCTGGGTTTTATTTTTAATGGTGCTGGCACCTTGGCTACCCTAACTGCAGTGCTATGGGAAACACTCTGGGTAGTTGATGTCCACTAGGCATTGCTGAGGTTTATGGCTGCTTTGACTTAGAGGTCAGCAGCTTTAGCTTTAAAATACACTGGACTGTTTACTGTTTTCCCACAGATGAGTTAACTCACTGATTAGGAATCAAGTCTGTCATTAGCTGAATATGCCACGTTCAAGGAGGGAAAATGCAAAACTGCTGTGACAGTTGACTGTGATCTAGCTAATGTCAGTAATTAGCAGTAAGCGGTATCTGCTGTATGACCGCTCTCAAGAACAGAGAGAAGCTCAGCACAGTGCGAGCTTCACAGTTCTAACTTGTCATTAAAGTTAAGATGACTGTCGGTTTTAATAAGATACCAAGTTATAAAACCCAGAGATAGTCTTTTTAAAGTGATGGTGGAAGTAAATAACCCATTGGCACCGTCTCTGTGAAGAGCACTTGCTAGAAAAATGCATGTGGTAATGTTGGTGATCCTTTCATATTGATTTAAGTTGTAGTTTATTTTTTTTATTTTATAAGAAACAAGAAATTACCAACCTAATACATGTTGTGAAATGATTTTTAATATATTTAATATTTTTAAGGATGTTTTTTATCTTGCCCCACCCCTTCTTGTCTTATGTGTGCTAGATCAGGGTTCCCACTCTTATTAGGACATTTTCCAGGACATTTTCCATGACTTCCATACACAACAGCTGTTTCTCATGGAAGCTTATAATAGAGTGTCTAGTATCTGCTGACATTCATAACATTAAAGTCAACAAAACAACCCTTAATAAAACCCTTACCTCTCTGAAACACAGCCATAGACACTCCGCTTATATCCCAGCTGGTTATCACAGGTTTTACTGAAATATTAGAAATGAACCATATTGGATTACTGTCCCCTATAGACCAGCAACTATGTCTGATAAAGTATCACAAAGAAAGTATAAATAAGTTCATCATTCGCCTCTTTTTTGGTGAATAGCCATGTAAATAATTGTGATTAACAATTTCTTTTTTTTTTTATTTTAGGCAACAATTTAAATGCATGCCTAATGTAGCCAAATTTGGCTTGTTAGCTGTCTTCCTACCTACCTGTACATACATACATAGCAGCTACTTACTGAACATGGACACAGCTACAGCTCAAACAATCAAACTGGTGGATTAAAGCCAAATGGAGTAGCATTAATACATTTATGTAGACTTTGCTGGGCGACAGGATCTGTACATTGACTGTACATTGATACTTTTTTGTCTGCTTGTAGGGAGTGATGCTTTAAAATATGTAACCTCAGCTTTACATTTTCCCAGGATGTAACTGATACTTCCAGGACATTTTTGCAATTTTCTCATTTTCCAGAAGTTGTTCATGACCAGTCCAAGATTTCCAGGTTTTCTAGGATGTGTGGAAGCCCTGCAGACGAACAAAATACACTTTCATCAAGTAGAAGGTTGGTTCATCATACTGATCCATCAGTGTTGATGTGTCATGCAGCTTTAGAGTTTGACAGCTTCGAACTCTGTCCCACATCTGTCAGCGAGCTAAACAAAGCTAGGTCAGGAGTGTGGCAGCGCTGCTCTGGAGCCTGCATTGTTTGCCATGTGTCTGGTCTGGGTGTTGTCAGGGACCGCAAGGCCTGTTTCTCCTAATCTCAGCTCTAAATCTGGCTGTTCAGTGCAGGGCTGAGGGTTGAGGTCTTGGATGATGTTTGTCTGCAGAGTCGCAGAGGACTGATCACAAGATCTGATGAAGAAGCAGGGGGGTATTTGTTACATGGTGGTAATGGAAGCCATGTTGCCTGAAAACCAACTCTTGCGTGGATGGCAGAGCTTATTAAAGTGAGTCAAGTTGGGGTTGCCTCGTTTAGGCTTGAATTTTGAAACAGGCTTTTGGGGAGTTAGAGTACTAAGGCTGGCTTCACACTGTAAAATGTTCAAGCAAATTTAGTTGCCTGAAACCTACATGAAACAAAAACGCACCTGACTGGCAGAATATAAAGCTTCCTGCAACTCACTTGGAACAGCACAGCAGTTGCAACTGTCTCAACTTCCTGTTGACCAGGGTTCAGGAAACTAATCAAAACACTGATAACCCGTTACGTAAACACAGAAAACATCATTATAAATGATTGATTTCACCAAATTAAGGGACAGATAATTAAAGGTTCATTGGGTGGTTGAAAGGGAGTTCCTTCTGATCGATTTTATGCAAGGTTGTTCATTTTCCATTTTGTCAGTTTTCTAAGCCAAGAGTTTCTCAAAGCTAATGTTTCTGTAACTAGGTTTGTTGCTTTAACTCTCCAGTTAACAGTAACAGCTGTTTAAGCAGCTTGTTTCACTGTTGACTGTTCCTTGTTAGCCTGCTGCTATAGTGATCTATATAGCTTGGCTCGTTATCTTTTCTCTTGGTATCCACAAATTTTACTCAGAACTCATTCATTTTTGGTCCAAATGCTAACATTTATTACAGAGGAGACAGATGTGGTGACTTGATTAACATGAGATGCTTCTAGAAAAGCAAATACAACTGCACTGGCCGCTTAAAGTCTCAACATACGCAGAACAGATTTAAAAGTGAAATATATGTTTTAAAAGAGTAGATACAAAACCGACATGTAGATATAGAAAAGAATGGCATTGACTGTTGGAAAATGAACTAGTGGAGTATTCAAATGTGCTTTATGCAACTGTAATTGCTTTTGAATTGCTTCGCGTAACTCATGTTGCATGCAACTTATAACATGGAAAGGTGTCACTTTGTAAAGCCAACCTAAAGAAATGAGTCTCTTATTGTGACAAATGAAGTTGTCCTTGGTGGACTGTGGCTGTTTCTCAGTGATTTGAATATGTTAACCCCTGTTTAATTGTTGAGACCATATTTGGAAGTTCATCATTTAGTATTTAATGATGATGAATGAGTTTATGCTTCGGGTCTGTCTCCAGCTAAAGGGTCAGCAGATCCGGATGAGAAATACAGAACATGTCTCAGATGACTAAGCTTGATTTACACAGGGTGTGTGTGCATGGACTGCTGACCAGTTCACTGAGTGGCTTGCATCATTCCAGGGCCTGGTCTCTCTGACCCCTCTTTTACCCCAATGTGGAGGAATGCAAGGCTGTGGATGGATCGTGGTGTGTGCTAGGCTAGACACAGGATTAGTGGGGGACTACACTGGCTACATCTAGTCTAGTATTATTGTTCCTTTCTGTGTGATGTTTGTGATCATGTCTGGCTGAAGATGTGCTTGATGACCATAGATTTCAACCCACTGACCTTAATTATTTAATAGAGAATATCAGTGACAAGTAATATGAATCACAGTGCAACCACTGTTTTTGTTACTAGTTTTGCAGGTCCAAAAGTTTCGTAACAGATAGCCTAAGGCTGTTCTTAAAAGTGTATGCCTCTGAGCTTTAATATTCAGTACCAAAAACTGTAAGTGTGTGACACAGAGCTGTTTGTGTTCTGGTGATGTGGACTGGAATTAATAGGTGTTTTAAGGAACTTCCTTATATTTGTATTTTAGAGGCAGTAGATTTTAGCTGGCACATCATGCTTCTTCTGATTCTGATGCTGCCCCAGCACCTAAAGAGTGTTTGTTTAGTTTCTTTGTGACTGGCTCCACCAAGTGGATATAACATGTAAGGGCACTTCCACCAAATCTTAATGGTATTAGACAGAGAGTTAGACAGAGAGTTAGACAGAGAGTTAGACAGAGAGTTAGACAGAGAGTTAGACAGAGAGATACTTTATTGATCCCAAAGTAAATTTAACATATTATACTGTGTCCTTAGCCTGAACAGCTAACAGAGCTGCATTGATTTGTGTGCTGCATGCTCAGCTTGGAGTTTGATTTGATTCTGGAGAACAGCTGCAGGAGCAGCATCCTTTTTTCTACACTTTTGTTTATTTAGGCTTCCATAAAGTGACCATGCAATGTTACATTTAATACACATACTACAAGTATTGCCAGGTGCTAGGCTAACTTTGTAAGTTCTCATGTAAATTCAAGGGATAGAAACCCACTTTTATAGTTATATTGTGTTCATATTATAGATCTGTTATCTGTGTTATGTATCTTGTGACAAGTAATCTGGTAAAGCCTCACTTCAGCACTTAGCAGCAAAATCAATACTGCTCAAATTGAAAATATTTGTCAGTATGTATAGTTTAACTGTACACAGCAGTGTGGGTAATTGGAATCCTCGGTGGCCGTACATTTGATATCTCTGCACAGGCTCAGTTCCCCTTGGTCATGTATTCAAGATCATTCATGTGACTGCGCTCACTGAGTCCAAATCAATAACCTTGTAAGATGAACTTAAATTTTCTTCCACCTGCAGGTGAGTTTAGACAACAACCACTAGGGGGCAGTAGACCTCTTAAAACAATTCAGCCTCTTTAGCAGTATGGTCAAATAATATACACTGCAGGCTATAATTAACCCCTTCAATCCTAAAGGCTAGTATGTGACCCCACACTTCAGCTGCTCATTCTCATAATTATGCTTGTTGCGTACTTCTTTTATTTTCTGAGTAATTAGTACAGTTTTTGTAGGTCAGTTTGCCCAGTCTGTGGCAATCTTGGCAACTCCCTTAGACAGTTATTTCCAGACACACACACAATATCTGACAGAAATAGTGTTGCACATATCTCCACAACAACGGTGCTTTTCCCTGTTCTGCCGTTACTGACTAGATAAATGGCGTTTTAAAAATCATTTTCTGAGATGCCTAAAACTTTTACAGACTACTGTGTGTGTGTGAGTGTGCTGTTGGATACTATTAGATGTATATCTAGCTTTTCTGTGGCATGTTTTCCCATCTTGCTGATTTTAGTTGTAAAGTGTGAATGGGTAATTTAATGTAAATCAGTAAAGCAGGTAGCGGTACTTCTGTGAGGGAGATAAAGGTACATTCAGTCAGTTCCGCTGCTAAAAAGTGCACCAGCTAGCAAAAAAACATGAGCTGAAACCACTTGAGGCCCTTCTTAGTTTGAGTATTGATCTTTTAGCAAGACAGAGGCAACTGCTCCCAGGCCTGTCCTCTGGTCTCTCATTAGTGTCAGTGTCCACTCTGTTCTCCTCATCCACACAGGTTCTGATCAGGGCACTGGGGCCAATGACTGCTAAGGCAGTGGTCGCTGTTCTCATGGCCATGTGTGTGCGTTAGTGTAGGGGGAGTAACAGAATCCCAACGTGATATGCTGTTACACTTTAATAGTGTAAATATAGCTGCAGCAGGCAGGACAAGAGGCCCTTGCTGCCCTACTTTATCAGAGAGAGAGAGACAGAGAGAGAGAGAGAGAGAGAGAGAGAGAGAGAGATTCAATCATATTAATCACCGCTCCATACCTCTCTCCATACAGTGAGTGTCTCTAGCCAAATGGCAGGATGTATCACATTGCAAAAGGCTCAGAAGATAAGAGAAGGCTCTTTCTGCCAGGCACAGTGCATCTGTCTGCCCTCCTATTCTGCCCAGATTGGATTTCAAGCGTGATTTTCCATATCGCTCTTAAAAGTTTTTTGATATGCGTATCTGAAACTGTACAGAAATTCTCTGGTGTGGGATCATCCTAATTAGCACAGAGCTGTGCACACCCTGGAATAGTTTCTTTTTTCTTTTTTTCTTTTTTTTTGAGCGGCTGCCTTCCTATCTCAGTGCCGGAATTGAGGCCACCCGGCGTCAGTGTATGAGTTTAAGCAGTGGGTCAAGGCTTACGAGTGCAGCCTTTATGGACTGGATGGATTGATTGGCGAGCTTTAAATCAAAGCTATGTTGATGATGCCAATGTAAGTCTATTATTATCAGGCCTGGCAGGATTACCATGCCTTTTATGGCCCCATTAAATGTGTTGAGTCATTCTAGTCGTACATCAAGGTGACACAGGGGCAGGGGCATATTTTCCACGTACCGTAGCTTGAAGATGGCCTGCTTTGTTGTCTGTTTGTCAGTGTTTTGCACTTTTATTTTACTATCCTGGTGGCTAGAAGAAGAGTTATGCCACAGGAGCAAGCCTCTATATCAGAGCCTGTCGTCATCCTCTCTAAGTCATGCAGGCATTAAAGCATATTTACTGGCCTATTAATGCCACAGTTGGTAAACAACAGCATCTGTGTTTTTTTGTCAATAGACACACAAAGACACATAATTAATGCAATAGCGAATTAACATGTAATCTTTCATCATACAGAATATAGTTGTTTCCCTGGAATCCGGCTAATTCTCACTCTACTCTAATCTTTATTCATGCGTGTTTGGTAAATTTGTTTTAATTGTGAATGGGACACACAGTCATAGTCAGACATAGGCAGTATAAACCTCTCACAGCCTGTACATAACTGGACCTGATCATATGAACATTAGAGGTTCAGAAGTTTGAAATCACTTGCGATATTAATAATTCCCATTATTTTATAAATGGTAATAACATGTATCATGTAGATTGAAATGTTAACTACATTTTGGGTATTTTATTCCGTATTTCTAGACGTCTGTGAATAAAATGATTTAAAAAAGGATTGTAACTATCTACATTACTGTACAATAATCAGAGACCACCCTTTATGCATTTAATTGTTAGTCAAAACTGCTAATATGTGCAGGTTATACATTTGTCAGGATATTTGTGAGCAGAGACTTGGCCATTTTAAAAATTATTAAATGATAGAAAAAATCAGGAGTCAAAAAGCTGTTAATGAGAAAAGATAATGGACAAAAAAAGAACATTTGGAAATCAAAGGAACTGCTGGTGTTTCTAGGACAATGGACTGACTACTCAACACCAATGTGTTTGGGATTAGTGACCTTATAAGAAGCAGAAAATGCAAACAATTTCTGAGATTGAACTTTGGAGAGAGCACCTAAAACCAAGTCTCCAGAAAAGAATGTAGGCTGTAATAAAGGTGAAGAGTGGACATACTAAATATTGGGAAAACACGCTTTATTTGGATAGTACCTTATAGATTATCTTCAGATGTTTAAATTGTTAACAAACTGTCTAAAACCTAGTTGATTCTAAACAGTGGTGTGGTTAGGTTTAAGATTTGGACCAGGGTGAGCATTGGGTTTAGGTTTTGGGTTAAGGCTAGTGTTAGGGTGAGGTAAAGTACATTACGTACTACAAAGCATCTAAAGTGGACTATCCAAATGAAGTGTTACCCAGTATGTAATTGTTGAGACTTCTATGCATTGTGTTTTTTTTTTTTTTTTTTTTTTTTTTTTTGATAAGCATTACATGCTTTCATATTAATGATTATTAATTATTAATGGCTGTGGTAACTTTGTTGACTCGAATTTAAGTAAATGAAATGTGGTCTCTGTCTCAAGATATGATGAATTCTGGATATTCCTTTTATTATAACTTCATCTTTGATGTGCTCATTTTAGTCATTTTAGAATCAGCTACTCCTCTGTTCATCATTTTGGACTCATCTAAAGTGTCTTCATTTTTTATTTATTTATTTATGATTTATACTATAATTACATGAAACATTTTGACATTCTGGCATTATTTAAGTCCTTGTTTTCTTTCATTGATGCATATGCATGATCACAGTTTGAATGCATTAACAATGCATCTATACCCAGACATTGCAGCATATTTGGGTTTTTACTGGAGATGCCCTGCTTTGCATTTTCCTGTGCTGTGAGAGAGCCAGCGATTCAGCTGCCCTGTTTGTTCTCCAGCATGAAGTTTAGTGTGTAATTGGACTAAAGTTGCATGTAATGCCCGCCTTTGAAACGATGAAGGAAGCCCGTAAAGTTGGGATCTTGTTGCCATAGAAATCTGTCACAGATGTTGACTGAGAGCTGCCTAATCTAGTACAAAATCCTCTAAAGCTTGGTGTTGAATTCTACAGAAGGACCATGGCATTCCAAACACAATTAGGAATTTCTCTGCAAGGGCCATTGGCATGCAGTACCTTTCATACATTCCACCATTTGGAATGGATCTATTAGCCTTTCAGCGCGTGGACGAATGCTTTGACATTTAAAGAAGTTCACATTCTGAAGTGGTAACTACTTTGCGCAGCTTGATTAAAACAAGCACAGTGGGGCTGCACGTTTTTTAAAAAAGTGCTCCTGAGGCTTTTTTGAGCCTGTGTTCAGGCGGAGAAGTTGCCTTGATTCATGCACCCCTTTGACAGTCCTCCCTGCTTTGTGTGATCAAGGCCACCAGCAGAAAAAGCGTAGGGGGTGCGA
This sequence comes from Pygocentrus nattereri, assembly GCF_015220715.1. Lineage (NCBI taxonomy): Eukaryota > Metazoa > Chordata > Actinopteri > Characiformes > Serrasalmidae > Pygocentrus > Pygocentrus nattereri. Next base: position 7,125,871 of record NC_051217.1, on the reverse strand, counting down.
TAAATAAAGATGTACAAAGCACATCCAGGCTCACCGTGCTTTGTGTGCAGCTCTGTGATTACAGGCAATTAAAGTTAAAGTGGAAGGCATTAATTAAACTTGCATTCTTTGCTGACACACAAAAGGACGAGATCTCTTACTTTTGATATCTGTGAAAACCTTTTTTTACTGTCGTGCTCTGATTGGCTAATTAAGGTTTCCCTTCAGTGATGATTGGATGCTTGAATTTAAGTTGCCTAATGTAGTTTGTCCTCTTAGGATTTTAATGGCTAGTCGAATTTTCCTGTTCTGTGATTTTTTATTTTTTTTTCCTCTGCTGTGTTCATTAACGATCCCTTAACATTCGAAAAGCATCCCTTAACAAAACCGGCAAAACCTAATGACAGTTTCACATTCCTACATGTTAAATGAAGTTTTGCATGAGTTTCATCAGATATTCACTACTACTTCATAAGGTGATCATTCTGAAAGTGTGATGATGTAAATTCAGCATAAAACTTACAACTTCAGAATGCTGCAGGAATATTTAGCTTGGCCATAATGAAATTTGCTCAGATTTCATATCACTCATGAATGCTTTCTGAACAATAATGAATATAATTTGGATTTCTCTTGAGTGGGCTTCTTGTGCGTTTAGTATCATAGACTGTTTGTTTATTCCCTAAATAGAATTTAATTTGTTTATGAATATACACTAAACATCACAGTGTTTTTTATGCATTACGTTGTTTATGTGATCAATGTCATAAAAGTTTTGTGTACTGCTGCAAAAAAAGGTGAATAATTATTTAAAATATGTGGTATTCTAGGCTACTGTTGGTTTTTGAGGCTATTAACACACAACCTTCACTCAAATGCTATCATATAAGTGCCAGCTGTTTAATGACATGCTGGCTTTAGCATTTCATGTAAAAGTGATACATTAGTGCATTGGACCGTACAACACTCTTCATTAAGGGTATGAAGAATGTCTGTCTTTTTTTTTTAAGTACTTCTCCTGTAAGACGAGTCTACCAAGACGGGCACTGTAACAGATGCTTTACTGCTGATACGTCTAGTCAGCAGCTCAATCTGTCCACATTTCAGAACATCAGTTTTAAATTGATAGAATGATGTATAGGGCACAGTGAAGCAGAAATGTGGTGTCCTTACATGAGGATACGGAGTCTCTGGAGGCTGAATTATTATTATTTTTTTAACCTTGGTTGGACTGTTGACTAAATGACCTTTAATAATGCTATGATGAAAGATAGAACACTGACAAAACACTGCAAAAGCATAAAGTTTCTGGGCACCTCAGGCTCTGTTCACAATTGATATAAGTCGTGTTAGCAGTTGGCGTGGCCTAATATTTGTAACAGCCCCTTCATTTACATGAACATGGACTCGCGGTACATGTTTGTCTGACAACAAGTGCAGAGAAGGACTGACAGAGTAAATATGGGTGGTATCCATCCTCCAGTCATGAAATCACTTCACTGAGGATGCTTTCAAGACACATGCAAATGCTACATGTAAACAACTACACATCTCTCAGATCACTTGAAGTAGAGGTTAATACAAAGTGTGAACAGGGCCTCAGTGCTGCATGGGTTGCTGCTTTTCATAAAATGTATAAACACAAAGTCGAGTACAGTATTCAGTTTGATGGTGTTTCCTCTGTGAGTTCAGCAGTTTTGAGCTCACCCAGTGTTTCTTCTCAGCTCTGCTGGCTGCTCCCTATGTGATACATAGTCTAGACAGGTGCACATAACCTGCTGAGAGTATGAGACTTTCCTCTGCCTTTTCTGTACTTTTCTGGGTATGTCTAGCATGGCTCAGACACTGCAGCTTATATGCCTTTAGCAGGCCACTCTCTCTGGGTGGCCACTTTACCTGCAGCCGTGACAGTACACTTCCCTGCCCACTAAAATAAATCCATACAGCAGCCTGTCGGGTATAGAGTGTATTGAGTAGAGACAGGGGCATATACGGTACTGTGAAAAGTGAAAAGTCAGAGACCACCCTTTATGTATTTAATTTCCAATCAGATGGCTTTTAATTACAGGTTATTCATTTTTCAGGAGATCAGATATACTTGTATATAGGCATACTAACCTTGCATAAGTAAGGAAAATAAGGAGTGTCCAAAAATGAAATCAAAAATTGACTAAATGACAAAGAAAATCATACTCTGAACAACCGTGCAAGACTTGTTAGACCACCAAAACCGTACTTAAAGCTTTTGAAATAGGAGGAAATGAATCTCCACTCTTGCTTAAGATCTGAGATTGGTCCATCTTTCCACTGTGGGAAAACTCAACGCTGTGGGTCTGGAAGGATGTGTAGCTATTAACAAGCCGCTAGCGGAAAAAAGTTCTCAGAACAATGGACTGACCACCCCAAAGTCATTGCATGTGTTTAGGGTTACTTGAATTGTGAGAACCAGAAAGTATAACTTCTTAAACTGAACTTTGGAGATGTGTTTGTTTTAAATACACATTTTCTGTTTTTTCTGGACATTGAAAAATGGATTATTTGTACTTAATGGCCATTTTGACTGAAAGCATTAGGGATTGTGAAGGTGTGTGCACGCTAGTGTATGCAACACATTGCTTGTGCGTGCATGTGTCCATATAGATGTGTGTAGAGAGTACCTTTGCGTGTGTATGAGAGAGAGAGAGAGAGAGAGAGAGAGAGAGAGAGAGAGAGAGAGAGAGGAAAACATGTATCCATTTACTTGTATATGTGTATGTGGAAATGAGAGCATAAACAGAGCCATGGCCCACTCAGCTGTGGAGCAGAGAGGCAGATTTGAGAAGCAGGCTGTGATGGATGAGGGGTTTGGGGATCACGGCTGTGTGAGTGGGCATTCACTGAGTGTGTGCCTGCTGTCAGGAAGCTGCCTGAGGGCTTTTTTCACTGTCACAGCACAATGTCGCACATCCTGACTCTTTTCGTAACACCAACTCCACAGCAAACAAAGGCATGAAAATCTTAATAGATTATATCTATTAATTATGGAGTAAATTAAGATTGTTTGTGTCACTTGTTGTTTGATTACTTTGCCTTCCTCTGTTAAATCTTTGAAATGTTAATGTCTTTGAAATATGATGATGCAACATATTGCAATGTGTTATGCTCCATAATATAAACAGAATGTATTGTTGTGTTCAAACGTCAGAGACCAACCTTCATTTATTTAACTTCCAGTCAAAACTGTCTATATTTTTACATTATTAGCTTATTCATTTTTCCATGTCAAGGAAATCTAATATAAAATGTTGAGTATTTGGTGTGTTCACTCTGTGCCTTCATAACAGCCTCTATTGTTTTTGGAAAACTTGCTTTGAGCTTTTCAAAGAAATCTGCAATGATGTTTTTTACACACCTCCAGAGTTCTTAGGAGTTGGTTCCATTATCTGCTTACCATGATCCAACTAATCCCAAACACATTCAATAATGCCGAGGTCTGGACTCTGGGGCGATAGGTCAATTGTGTTAAGAGAACTAGCAAATTTTTGTCTTTTTATGTTTGCTTACAGTGAAGGCATCTTGACAGCTACTCATCTTTTCAAGACACATAGCGTTGAGTTGCCTTCTTACAGTGGAAGGACAGACGGCTTTAGCTCCTGTGTCTTTCTTTCTCTATATATTTTAATAATCTTTTGAGCTCTGGTTTTGACATCTCCTGTTATTTAACGTATTTTCCCTTTCTCTTCCCTACACAATGCATAATAATATATCTTGACTGGTAATTAAATAAATAAAGGGTGGTCTGATTTAGGCACAGTACTATATATTTTTTCAGGCATTACATTTTTATGGACTTATACATCTGGATGCATACAGGGGATGGTTCATGTTTCCATTTATGCTGCTTCACACCTTATGAGGTGGCCACTCCCCATCTCTTACAGCATACCCCTCTGAAGTTCAGGCTCTTGCTCACCCTGAAAAGTGAATTTCAGTGTGTCTAACAGTGGAGAATAATAAACTGCAGATCCGGCCCTAGAACTTTTCAGCTCATTCTTTTTAAGAATGACCAGCCGTCTCTGCATGCTTTCCTCATTTCAGTCATGAGGAACTCCATCATGGTCTACCTAATGGCCATGTAATCTTATGGGAAACACAGTGAGAAGCTAGGATGAAAGTCAGGCTTGGCTTAAGTGTGAATCCTGCAGCTGAGCAATGGGAAAAGCAGCGTGGACTTCTTCACCTGCTGAGGGTGTCACCGCTGTCCTGCTTTCTACAGCTGGCTTCCTCGGCCTGGCTTGGTTTCTCTGCTGCAGGCCCAAACACAGTCACCACAGGGAGCTTCTAGCAAGCTGACGCACCCTTCGGTCACTAGGACACCTAAAGGACAAACAGTGGCCAAGCGCCAGAGAGTGAGAGTACCACGTGAATGTGAGCGATGGAGGCGCCTGACTCATCATCCTGACCGCTGACAGTTGCTCGAGACGGCAGTATGGGAGCTGGTAGTGGAGCCACAGCCCTGCAATGCTGCAGCAGTGCTAAATATTATGAAGCGTTGCTTGGAAAAGGCCAGTGCTGTCTGTCTCTGAATTAATAGGGAGTGTTAAAATAGGAGCTATGATACATGGCATTAACAGCCCCCCTCTGCAGTCCCCTCCACCTTTCCATGCTCCCTCCTTGTTAGGCTGCTAGGGGCATGGTAATGGAAAGTGCATGCTTCAGGCCCCAGGTTCAGATACCAAACGCTGAGACGCCCATACTGGGCAGTGTTGTTGCACTTTGTGAACACACATATTAAGGGTGAGCCAGAAGAGTGCCAGAAATATGTCTCAATGCTTGATTTTCATTGTGTACAAACGTTTTTGTTGTCCTGAGATTTCATGGATTGAAGCACATTGAACAGTTTCCAGTTTTCATCACCAGCGTCTAGTGACAGCAACAGTAATGCATATTCTAGCTTCTCCATGACTCTTTCTCCTACAACATACAGCGTGTGAGCAGGTGATCTTCAGACCGGAACTATAGATGGTTTGAAGGGTCAAACTAGGAAAATATATTAACAGCAGCATTTTAAAAATATCAATATATGCTATAACCCCATTTCCAAAAAAGTTGAGACGCTAAGCAAAATGTAAATAAAAACAGAATGAAATGTGCAAATCGTTTGAACCCTACTGAGAAATGTTATTGTTTATTGAAAAAATATATACCCATTTTGAATTTTATGCCAGCAACATGTTTAAAAAGTTTGCACAGTGGGAACAAAAGACTGGGAAAGTTGTGTAATGTTAAAAAAAACACCTGGTGGAACAGCTTAACTAATTAGAATAATTGGCAACAGGTCAGTAACATCATTAAGATTAATTGACCCTTATTAGTCCCACAACGGGGAAATTTCACCTCCGCATTTAACCTATCCATGAAGTGAAACACCACATACACTCTAGTGAGCACACACACTAGCGGGCAGTGAGCACACTTGCCCGGAGCGGTGGGCAGCCCAATCCGCAGCGCCCGGGGTGCAGTTGGAGGTTAGGTGTCTTGCTCTAGGACACCTCAGTCATGTGCTGTCGGCTCTGGGGATCTAACCAGTGACCTTCCGGTCATGAGGCTGGTTCCCTAACCTCCAGCCCATGACTGCCCCAAAATCGAACCCGGGCTGCGGCAGTGAGAGCGCCGAATCCTAACCACTAGACCACCAGGGAAGGTACTTTTATACCATGAGTGGGTTTAAAAAGAGTATCCCAGAGAGTCTTTCAGAAGTGAAGATGGAGAGGCCTTCACCACTCTGTGAAAGACTGCATGTTGCAAGTAGTGCAGCAAAGAATGACCTTTCTCAGTGTTTAATAACAAAGAACTTTGTGATTATCTATAGTACATAATATAATTAAAAGATTCAGAGAATCAACAAAAAATCTCTATCTGCAAGAGACAAAACCAATTCTGGATGCCTGTGACCTTCAGGCACTCAGACTGCACTACATAAAAACAGATATGATTCTGCAGTGGAAATCATTGCATGGGCTCAGGAACACTTCTGAAAACCATTGATTGTGAACACAGATCATCACTGCATCCACAAATGCAAGTTAAAATTCTACTGTGCAATGAAGAAACTGTATATAAACAGAAAATGCTGCCACATTCATTGGGTCTGAGATCATTCAAGATGACTGAGGTGAAGAGAGTCCTGGTATCCAACAAATCAAAATTTGACATTCTTTTTGTAAATCATGCGCACCACGTTATCTGGTTAAAGAGGAGAGTGACTAGCTTATCACCACACAGTTAAAAAGCCAGTATTTGTGATTATATGGGGGTACATTAGTGCACATGGCATGAGTATCATGCACATCTGTGAAGAGAGCATTAATGCTGGATAATATACAGATTCTGGAGCAACATATGCTGCCATCCAGATGACGTCTTTTTCAGGGAAGGCCTTGCTTATTTCAGCAAGAGAATGCCAAACTACATTCTGCACATATTACAACAGCATGGCTGTTAAGAGTTAAGAGTCAAGGTGCTAAAGTGACCTGCCTGCAGTCCAGACCTGTCACATATTGAAAGCATTTGGCACATTATGAAACGAAAATATAATAAAGGAGACTTCGAACTGTTGAGCAGCTGAAATCCTATATCAAGCAAAAATGGCTAAACATTTCACTTCAAAACTGCAGCAATTGGTCTCCTCAGTTCCCAAACGCTTAGTGTTGTTAAAAGAAGAGGTGAGGCAACAAAGTGATGAATACACTCCGGTCCCAATTTGTTTGAAACATGTTACTGCCTATCAATTAAAATAGGTATGTATTTTTCAAGAACAGTAAAATGTCTGTTTCACCGTGTGACATTGTTGTCTTTTTACTATTTTCAATTAAATATAAGATTTGAAAGATTAGCATACCATTACATTTTGCTTTATTTACATTTTGAATAGTGTCCTCACTTTTTTGGAAATGCACTTATATAATTTATGGCATTGACTAATTAACATGTTAACTTTGACATCACTCATTTCTGTGCATTATAATTACTATGCTTATACTGCATTATACATCATGCTATAATACTTAATTTGATTAAGATTTGGTGATGATTTAGGTGTGATGTGACATTGTGTTTTGTTAGAAGACACTTTTTTCCTTTTTTTTCCAGCTTTTTTTGGCAGGTATGATTTGCATTTTGCATCAATATTAGCAGATTTAATTACTTATATTTTGATGATTGACAAACAATATATTGTGTGTATTGTCTCAGCCCAGGGCCTAATCAGAGGTGGGGCTGGAGAGTGGCCCTCTCAAGGCCTGGCCTGGCCTACTTCTAATAAAGCTATCAGATCCAGAGGGGTTACAGGTCTCTGCTGATCAGCGCCGCTGTCAGCAGATAAATAAATAAGGAAAACAGGGAGAGGGTGGAGAGGGGCTCATATGAGCCCTCCATGTGCTCATGAGGAATTTCTCCATGCTCTGCTCTGCATTTACTACCTGCAGTAAAACTTAGTGAGGGGTGGAGGAGAGGGGGGGTCACTAAACCATGGTTGTGTGTGAGTAAGAGAGATAAATGTAGGGGCATGGACTAGCATAGGCTGCAGTTGTCACTAGAGCGTCTGTGTGTGTGCATAAGAAATAGAGGGATGAGATGAATGTGAAGCTTGCTCTGTAGTTTTGAATAACACCTGTTAAATGTGATTGCACAGCAGTGAGCAGCTGACATAAATCAGCTGGATCAATCAGCCACACACTGTTCATCAAACACCTAACTGGAGCAGCAATCTCCAGTTATCTATTCTCTCCCCCCCTCACCCGTTCGTCTTTAACCTTGCCCACTCCTTCAATCCATCAGGCCTTTTTTCCATTACGTGCACTGCAGAACAGTGTGTGGGACTCCATGTGTCTACCTAGGCAGAGGCTATTAATGCTCATGCCTGCTGAGACTCAGCGGCCATCTCTCTCTCACTCCAGCCTGTGGTAACTCACAGTCCAAACATTGCCAGTGCGCTGCAACCCATGGACACTAACAAATCCAGTTGGATTTGTGATCTTGGGTGCACGCATAATCCAGCCTGGAAAAGTTTCCCCAGAGAACACATGACTGCGCCATGAAGCTCATTGCCTCCAGTGCGTCTGTGTGGGTCTCTGCCGATGGCTTTTTACGAACTACTTTATTGTCTGCAGCAGTCTGTGAATGGGCTTATGAAGTGGGTCGTGCTTATGGCCACAGGTCGAGTGGAATGGACCGCGTTCCAAAGTATGACTAATGACCTCTGCATGAGCTACTTAATTATCAGAAAGCTAGAAGAGTGTTACATCTGGTGATTCCAAGTCTGATTCATTTCTTTGTTAGGCTATAGTTGGGCAGCCCCACATGGTATATTGATAGCTGCTTGAATAGTGGATCAGACACTGCTGTGACAGATCCACTTAGACCAGCCTAACACACACTAACACACCACCACCACATCAGTATTACTATAGTGCTGAGAATGATCCACCACATACAAATAGTAGCTGCTTTGTGAGGGTCCATGGGGGTCCTGACCATTGAAGAACAGGGTAAAAAGGGGATAAGGTATTCAAAGAAACAGTTGAAGCTAGTATTATGGACAATGAGCATAGAAACAAGGAGCTGGTCATAATGTTATGCGTGATATATATGTGTGTGTGTGTGTGTGTGTGTGTGTGTGTGTGTGTGTGTGTGTGTGTGTGTGTGTGCGCGCGTGTGTGTATATATATATATACACACACACACACACACACATACGTATATTAGATAGATAGATATATAGATACACAGTGAATGTGTACATGTAATGTTTGAGTCTGTTCCCTGTAAAAGTTGGGTTAACCTATTTTCACTTAGAAAATCAACAAAACATGGAATTTTACCAGGGTCATCAAACTTCACATTGTAATTCCAAAGAGAAAATATTTAATATCAGTATCACTGATGTAAAGCGTCACTCTTTTCTTCTGTGTTCTTATCCACTTAAACCGTCACTTTAACCAAGTCTATTAAGTGCTTCACATCTAAAAACAAAAAAAACATAGAAAGCTTGGCATTCACTAACTTGTTCTCTTATTTTAATATACAAATCGGTAAAGAAATGCTGTGATGACTTTGGATGTCCATATAATTTCCTACCTCTCTACCCTCCACAATGCTCCCCCCAGGTTTCAGACCTGGGGAAACACTGCAGTGCTTATGCCTAGTGGAGACGACATATCTTTCAAATCTAAAAAATCGTTGTACTGTTCACATGACATTTGTCGCTTATGACCCGTTTTGAACCTGGAGGGATCTATTTTCTGTCTATTTTCTGGGTCCTCGTGGAGCACAAGTGGACTTCTCTAGTTCATGGGATAAATATGCAGTTAATATTAGCAGTGCAGAGGTGTAGCCTAACACCACCACTTAAGTTCAGCTGTGGCAAGCTCAGGGGCACCAAGAATACAACGGATTGCGTTGTGATTAGGAGGGAAGAAAATTAGGGTTCTTTTCTGTTGCGCAGCAACCTATCAATCCGTGGGGGCTTTATCTTTTAAGCACATTTTGAAAAAGGCAGAGGCATCTAATCAATGTGATCATCTCCATTCATACCAGTGGCACCTAATTGATGTGACCATCTCTTTCTTTCCAGTGGCACCTACCCGGTTTGTCCATCTCCATTCATTCCTGTAACATCTATGCAAAGTGACCATCACCATTCACATCAGTTACACCTAAGCTTTGTGACCATATCTATTCATTCCAGTGGCACCAATGCAAACTGACTACCTCCATTGATTACAGTGGCACTTAAACGAATTGAACTACGCCATTCATACCAGTGACATCTAAGCGATGTGATCATCTCCATTCATTCCAGTGGCACTTAAGCAAAGTGACCATCTCCTTTCATTCCAATGGCACCTGTGCAGCAACGCAAAGTTCTGCAGCTCTGTTCTAAGCCATCTAATTTCCAAGCACACACGTCAGTCATGGGGTTTGTCAGAATGTGCATCAAGGTCCAACAATATCTGTACATACAAATCTGGGGGCACTATTTAAGAGAAAGTCAAAGTTGTTCAGATATAGGAATCTAATGAGAAATACCTTTGCATTCTTGCCCCATACTATCGTCACAGGAACAAAAAGGTTCTATTTAATCGTTCTTTCCCTTTTGTCTCAGAGGTTATATGGCAAGCTGCCATTCGCCCTTGATGTTTGCATTAGGTCAAACCCATCGCTAAACATTTGCTCCTGTTCGTTCCTTCTCCTCCCCTGACTCCCTCTCTGAGTTCTCAGTTATTCACACTCTGATCTTCTCAATATCTCTCACCATCTCTCACTATGCTGCTCTCCAGGACACTTTCTCTCATGTCTGCTGACTAAGGGCTCAGTGAGCAGATGCCATAAGATACCAGATGTACAGTCATATAGGCGTGCATGTTTCTCTCCCAGCCCTCTTGATAGATTTTCACTCGCTCTCATGCGAATACACATATTTAGCCCTATTCTTTGCAGTGTGCACTCACTCTTAAAATAGAGTTTTTTGAAGCATAGAGAAATGTGAAAAACGAACTGATTCTTATAAATGATCATGAATATGAATGGGCCTCATTCATCATGCATAGACACATATTTGATTGTTGAATCTTGCGTGAGGATGGTTTAGAGGCTATATTGGCATTCTTCAGCGTTTTCTTATCTCAGATTTGTTCTTGGGGTAGAATCAAATACGGGGGTGCTGTAGTGTCGCTGTTAATTAGCACATTCTGCCTTTATCACCCCTGAAGTTATTCAGTGAAATGATGTGGTGATGTAAGATAGTGGCAAGTGCTCTGGACTTGCAAACACATTTTCACTTACAATGTGGTGCATGGAGGAGGTACTTAACACTAAGTTTAGAACGGTAAATTGTTGAATTGCAGCACAAAGCCCTGTAATTGTTGCATCTGAATAATAAGATGGTAGCATTCTGGGAAGCGACTTGGTTGATAACTGTCTACTGTTGAGAACTTTCGGAATTGTATAAAATTTTTGCATCATTCATCGATCAATTTGGACAGCATGCGCTTTAATTTTAATTTTAACTTAATTTCATTTTCAAGAAAAATATTGTACTTTTTTTCAAACCGATTGACAAGTGAAACACACGAGTGGGCTGACCTACTGTATCTGTTAAGATTCTGCTGCGTCCTTGTAAATATGCAATTTGAATATCTTCCACAGGCATATTTCACAGCCCAGTTGGCTGCAAGATGAAATATTTGTTAATTATGTTTTCTCAGCACATCATGCTCATCTTGTGATTATAGTGACCCATTTTTCACTCTATACGCCACCCGCTTTAATCTTTAAAAGTGGATCACACAAGTCTATTATATTTTAAATTTTCTTCTTAAGAGTGCAGTGCAAAAACATATTTTTTTCTTTTTATCCATTTTAGCTTAAGTGTCAGAAGACCCAGCAGCAATAATATATATGAAAAGAGGAAAAGCCATGTGACTGTAAACCTCAGCTTATAACCAAAGTCCCTTATCTTTTTCATGTTCATATATGATTCTTTTATATCTTCCACACTTTAGAGAAGGAGCACAGTTCTGTGGTCTACACAGAAGCTCATGGGGCAGGCTTGGTCGATGATGTCATGCCTTGAAGCTCTCGATCAGGAGGGTTTTATGGGTGCTGACAGCTCATCCTCTAGCTATGGCACACTCGCTGCCTCTTTACACAATGCCCAATGGCATGTATCCCAGCTGGACTGGACTGGAGGAGGGGGTCACACAGCTGCTGCACTGCTCTTGGAACCCCCCTCGGCCCCTCCGCCCCACATCTTCATGCATGCTGTGGGTCAGCGCTAAACGTTTTTGCCAGGCGCAGGAATCTTGGCTAACTGGGTGTCACAGATGCCAGCAATTGCATGGTGGATCAGGAAGGAAATTCCTCGTAAAGAACTGGGAGAAGAATTGGGGCAGTCTTGCACTGGTCAGTGCCCTGTGTGTGTGGTGGGCGGATGGATGATTAGCATACAGAGTGGTCTTCTCCTCACTTCACTGCACGTGAGACCAAGACTTTCACTCTTCTAGAATTTTGATTTACCAAGTGTAAATTCACTATACCTGGTACACGCTTTAGAGTGGTTCTTGGCTTGGAAATACAGATCTAGGAAAAAATATTTGGTATAGAACCTTTACATTAAGTGGAGGTTCTTTAAAATTCTTTAAACTGAGATTTTTCATACTCGCACATCTCATTTCCAAAAAAAAGGTACTTGAAAGGTTCACCAGGAGTGGTGATTCTATGGCCTCCCTCCAAAGAGCTCTTTTTGACTCTATGTTTAAGGCTCTACCAAGACAATAGCACAGCAAAAAGATTAAAAACACATTGACTTTTTGATAAAATATCTACAGTTTTAACTTCTGCTACACTGTGCAGAAGATTCTACATGAGACTAGAATCTTGACGAATAGAAGCCACTTCAGTATCTGAGTGATTGCTGAGCGTGATGATTGCTGTAATTCCTCTGGTGCTAATCCAGTCATCAACCTATGGGGAATGAAAAAATGTCTCCAATTACGTCCGTTGAGGGTCAGGTAGTACAGCACTGAACCTGCTCAGCTGATGTGGATCGGTGGTACAAGAACTTTTATCACAAAGAATTATTCAGTTCATGAACGTACTGACAGAAATGCTGTGTTTAAATCACTGAATTTGATAGCACCCCTCCCCATGTTAATGGTTCATATAAATTATCATATAAATGGTATGCATTATTAATAAAGCATAGTCACTTTTGCTGGATGGAACATATGGGCGTGGAGTGTGTCATGTATAATAATGAGAAGAAGCTCTAAACTCTGTTTTTCAGACTGGAGGTTAGACACCTGCTTGCCATATGGACAACATGTATTAGTCCTGTAGATTCACTGTGTACTAATTCAGATTATTATGAAATGGTCTCTGACAGTGGTGGACAGTATAGTGATATGTTATTGTTATCATAACAAACTGCCACAATGTGTTTTTTCTGATTATAGCATCTGTATTGTCAGTACTTGTAGAACACTGAACAACTGCATGTCATAAGCAATGCAGACTAATCAGAGCAGGCCTGTAAACACCAGCAGCCAAGATATAGAAACTACACAGTGATAAATCGCTGACAGGATGTCAACCTGTTATGCCATTATATTATTTTTTTGTGTATTTTTTTCCTTTTGTTAATTCAACAATAATATCTTGATACATATTGTGTTTCAGGAAAATGTCTTCAAGTAGCATTGCCTTATAAACAGTGCTGTGCAAACGTCAGAGAATACCTTTCATTTGTGCAATTTCTAATCAAAATGACCATTATGTGCAAGTTATTCATTTTTCGGTGTCACAAAAAAGCTGAAAACATATTTAACATAAAATTATCCAGAGGCCTCAACAACTATACATGCCAAAATTCCGTATTTAGTATGATCACTTTTGCCACCAGTAACATTTTAGGATTTCAGGAGACTTGCTTTCAATCTTTCCACACCTCCAAAGTTCAATCTTAGACTGAATTTTGACAGTCTGACAATCCAAGTAATCCCAAACACATTCTGTGGAATTGGGGTCCAGAGAATACTGAACGATGTATTAAAGCCTTCAAGCAAAACCACGTCACCAGCTCTGGATGTTTTTATACATCTCCAGACCTGCACTAATCCTCCGCCATGCTTGACTGATGGTTGTAAGCGTGGTTTGAAAACAGGCGACATACAATATTGCCTGTTGGACTTTTGTTACTTTCAAATATGTCAAATCAAGACTCATCAGCCCAAAAAACCCACTCCACATCTCAGATGTCCAAGATATTCTTTTTTTGTCCATTTTCTTTTTCTCAGTGATGGCTTCCTTTTAGACCTGGAGTGTTGTCTTCTCACAGAAGGATGGACAAAAACAGGGATTTTTTCCACATCTGAAGGTCTACCAGGTCTTGTGTGGAAATATCATTTAATAATTTTTGGAAACTCCTGTTTTGTTTTGTTTTTGTTTTTTTTTAACTTATTTTCTTTTGAGTTTGATTTGTGGATTATTTTATATCTGATAACCTTAGAAATATATCCTTTAGCAATTTTAGAGGGGGTGTGTGTTTGGTTAGTTGCTTGTGTAAATATCAGTGTCTTTGAAGGGAGACACAATGTCAGTAAGAGGTTTGAGAAACTTTTGTTGGAGGACACAGCTATAACTCCTCGGTTTTAAAGTTGGAAGATGATCAACAAAAGAAAAGAGTAGACAAATCAAATACTGATAGGTTTGATATTATACCTAGGGATTGTAGTTTTTGTGTTATGTCTGGTAAAAAAATATATTTTCTGCTTTTTGTGTGAAAATTAAAATAAATAACTTTTTATTTATTGTGTGAATTGAAACCGACTTTTTAATAATAAGGACAAATTTGAATAATTTTCTTTTTTAGGCTACATTATGAATAATACTATCTTTGTTAGAGAAATAAAATGTGCTTTGCATCATACGTGAATTATTACTCTGTTTAAAAACTCATTGTATTAAAAGTTGTTATAAGTGTTGTGTATATATGTATATACATATATATATAGCATTTTGGAGTGAAACATCCATCCATCCATCCTCTAAGCCGCTTCTCCGTCAGGGGTGCTGGAGCCTATCCCAGCAGTTACCGGGCGGAAGGCAGGATACACCCTGGACAGGTCGTCAGTCCATCACAGGGCAGACAGACAGACACAGACAGTCACTCACACACTCACACCTAGGGGCAATGTAACATGACTAATTGACCTGACTGCATGTCTTTGGACTGTGGGAGGAAACCAGAGAACCTGGAGGAAACCCACACAGACACGGGGAGAACATGCAAACTCCACACAGAGAGGTCACCCAGCCGGGGAATCGAACCCAGGCCTCCTCGCTGTGAGGCGACAGCGCTACCCACCGTGCCACCGTGAATCATTTGCCATATTAATCACATTTATGATTACACAGCAAGGTTTTTAACTTTTGACAGGAATTTTCACTGAACATGGATTTTGCCGTTTGTTTATTCTAAAGAGATGGTTAGAACTTTTTAAAGTTTTGAATGTTGTTCATGCATTTATGTACAAATTGATTTCTTTCAGTACTGTAATTGTGCTTTCCTTCCTCTGTTTATCTCACCTCAGATTTAATATGTGCATGTGTAGGCGAGGCAGTCAGGACAACAATCAAAAGCCTTACTGTTTAGATTTTTCTCAGCACCAGCATTACTTGAGTTAAGTAATATGCAGAAGAGTATGTTTTCTCCGAACTGAATAACTGAGAGTGTGGCTGCAGAGATGCACTGTGTCTTAATTACAAAAGAGTTTTAGGACAAGGAGGTCTTTTCTCTTCCAGCCAGGAAGAAGGAGTCTTATTAAAGATGGTGTACTGATAAGGCTGCATTGCCTTCGGATGTTTTACACAGCTTGTGGATGCGCTCTCCTCTGCCACAATAAAAAGCTAATGGCAGATAATTACCTCAAAGTTGCCAGAGGCAGCAAGTCCTCATATCTCTCCTGTCTGTCTCTCAGATCTGTTTGAGATTACAGTGTATGGCGCACGCCTCTCAGTCAGCCTGCCATCTGCTCCTCAGGTGCGTCGGGAGGCTGCTTTTTTGCTTTTCTTTTCAAATCTGCCTTCATATATCAGGCTGATGGGTAACTTAACTCAGGCAAAGAACTATGAAGGGCAGCAAAACCATAAACACATCCTTTATGCCTCTTAAGTCTGTGTGCAATTTCAACATCAAGGCAGCAACAACAAATCTTCACAACCAGTGATCTTCTCTGTTGCTAAATTCTAGGTGTGATGGCCATCAACCAAAATAACGAAGGCATTTTGACAGATCTTTAGCTGCAGGTATCAGCAAAGTGGATTAATAGCTGGCTAACCTGTAAAGGAAAACATCAGCATTGCCTTCTAGTCTTTTTCTCACTCTGTATGAGCCTAAGTTTACCAGAAAGATATTCTTCCCACGCTAGTGCTGTGACTCAGCCCAATCTGTTATGTTGAGTTGGTGCCACAGGTGGTACATGTGATGCTTGTATGCAGTAATACGTTATTGCCGAAGGTATGAGTCATCTTCAGCTTCAGCCATGCTTAACTGAAAAGAGAGAAAATTAGTCCTATTGCAAACAGGAAATGTCAGGCTACTCTTGCACTTAAGTTTTCTACTTTTAAATATAGCATTGCCATATGTCTGATCACCCCACAATTGCAAGTGATTAACAAAGTCACATAAATCATTATACTGCATTATACAGCTTTGCCATGGCACATCTGGCACACCACCTAAGAGGTGCTATATTTTTCTGTTCAAAGCAGCTATCCAAAGCTTCTAATGCCATTTTTAACCTTTTAAGGCTAATGCAGAAACGTGCTTATTTCTGATGTTTAATCTGCTGTTCTCTGTGATTTCTCAGTGCAGTTGTTGCAGTTCTATGATACATAGAAAGAACATGATCTAACAAAGCTAAACAATTTTTTATTGGAGCTATTTTTTTAAAGTTTAACTACATTTTTTAATGTTACTCTGATTCAACAAAACACTGTGTTCACCGATACCTACTGTGCTCTGAATGACCCTATCTTAAATTTCAATTTTTGTGATATTGCAAAACTAGTGCATTCATGTATATGGATCATGCGGCTGAATTGGCTCAAAGTCAGAATTTAAAACATGTATATGGATCATGCGGCTGAATTGGCTCAAAGTCAGAATTTAAAACATGTATATAGATCATGCGGCTGAATTGGCTCAAAGTCAGAATTTAAAACATGTATATGGATCATGCGGCTGAATTGGCTCAAAGTCAGAATTTAAAACATGTATATGGATCGTGCGGCTGAATTGGCTCAAAGTCAGAATTTAAAACATGTATATGGATCATGCGGCTGAATTGGCTCAAAGTCAGAATTTAAAACATGTATATGGATCATGCGGCTGAATTGGCTCAAAGTCAGAATTTAAAACATGTATATGGATCGTGCTGCTGAATTGGCTCAAAGTCAGAATTTAAAACATGTATATGGATCATGCGGCTGAATTGGCTCAAAGTCAGAATTTAAAACATGTATATGGATCATGCGGCTGAATTGGCTCAAAGTCAGAATTTAAAACATGTATATGGATCATGCGGCTGAATTGGCTCAAAGTCAGAATTTAAAACATGTATATGGATCGTGCTGCTGAATTGGCTCAAAGTCAGAATTTAAAACATGTATATGGATCATGCTGCTGAATTGGCTCAAAGTCAGAATTTAAAACATGTATATGGATCGTGCGGCTGAATTGGCTCAAAGTCAGAATTTAAAACATGTATATGGATCATGCGGCTGAATTGGCTCAAAGTCAGAATTTAAAACATGTATATGGATCATGCGGCTGAATTGGCTCAAAGTCAGAATTTAAAACATGTATATGGATCATGCGGCTGAATTGGCTCAAAGTCAGAATTTAAAACATGTATATGGATCATGCGGCTGAATTGGCTCAAAGTCAGAATTTAAAACATGTATATGGATCATGCGGCTGAATTGGCTCAAAGTCAGAATTTAAAACATGTATATGGATCATGCGGCTGAATTGGCTCAAAGTCAGAATTTAAAACATGTATATGGATCATGCGGCTGAATTGGCTCAAAGTCAGAATTTAAAACATGTATATGGATCGTGCTGCTGAATTGGCTCAAAGTCAGAATTTAAAACATGTATATGGATCGTGCTGCTGAATTGGCTCAAAGTCAGAATTTAAAACATGTATATGGATCGTGCTGCTGAATGGGCTCAAAGTCAGAATTTAAAACATGTATATGGATCGTGCTGCTGAATTGGCTCAAAGTCAGAATTTAAAACATGTATATGGATCGTGCTGCTGAATTGACGCAAAGTCAGAATTTAAAACATGTTTCAGGCCTTAACCTAAAATCCTATTGCTTTGAAATTATGTTTATTTCATTACAAAATTCATTGATTTGAACCTTCTGTATTTGTTACTACCAAAACAATCATAACACCATCAAAGCTTTGTGTTTTGGTAGTGACAATTTTAGACAATATTGAGCATAACTCAAACATCCTAGCCAGTACATGACTAGAGAACACAGCTTTGAAAAATTTTATATACATAAAATCATGAACAGAATGAGTGTTTCTAAAATTTACATAATTGCAGAAAATGTTTTGTATTGACAGCTCTTTGTCACACACTGATTTTAAGACTTTGGGACTCATTTGCATCAAAACAATGGGATCTGCTTGCTCACCATGTGGCCATAAGCTTTAGTGAGGTCAGATACAGATGTTGGATGATTAGCGTTGGAACACAACTGTTCGACTCATCCTAAAGACATATGATGGTGCTCCTTCTCTCCAGAGAACACAGTTCCACTACTCCACAGACTGTCCTGAATATTATAATTCCTTGTCTTTTGCATATATTACTTCTTTCCTTCCTTCCTTGTGTCACTAAAATGGGAAATGACTGAGCAGCCAAAAGGCTTTAATTGACTTCCAGTTTAATGTAACGAGGTTGCCTTCTAACACACAAGCAGTGCTGGCTCTGGTAGTCAGGCCTCCAGTGAGTTCTTTGCATAATCTTCACTCTACACTGCTATAGCCTGCTGCAGTATCTCTCATAACAGTCTGATTACTTCTCTGCCCTGCTTTCTACAGCTGTTCACAAAATCTAAATCTTTATCCCCATAAAACAACACTAGGCTGCGATTTGCATAGGCCATTAAGAGCGATGTGAAATAGCAAAGGCTGCTCCGCTAAATGGAAATGTTGTTCTGGACATGAATATTTCATAGGGAGGATGCTGACACATTATGATGCCACTGTGTTATAATTGGTTGAAGGACATGTAGATATTCTGGCTATAGAGAGATGCTTGTAGCTAAGAGAAAGACAACTCCATGATCACCATAATGGAACACATCAGAGGTGCACAACGCTAGTTTACAAACGGTCATTAGTGTTTAGTGGCTCAGTACATTCTGAAGCCTTTCAGTTATTTGCAGAAGGTCTGTACAGAATACACAGTATATTATCTTCATATCAGAACTAACCTTCCTTCAGACATATGGTGCTCATATTTTTCTGTAAATGCTTAAGCAAAAAATAGCTTTTAATCTACACTCTTAAAAATAAAGGTGCCAGAAGGTGTTTAATGCATGGGGGAAAGAACCATTTTTAATTCCCTGAAGAACCTTATGATGGATGGTTCTTTAGAGACGCATTTTTCAAAATAAAATGTGAGTGTGAGGAAGCTTTTTGAAGTTTAAAAGTTAAGGAAACTAAAATAGTTGTTCTGTGTTGTCCTCTGCCAGGTGACATTGAATCAAGTTGACTGTAACAAGCCCCAGTGATGGCAAAAATTCATTTACCGTCAGTTTGGGGGGGAAAAAAGTCAAGCTTTTAAAATTTGGGTAATATATGATTAAAATGTCTCAGCTGATGTTCGTCAGACGAAACAGGTGGTTTCAAAAAGTCTCAGGTGATATGACATGAGAGAAGGACGCATTTGGCTACGTTAAACAGCCACAAACTCTCAGATAATATAGTTTGTGTGACATGGGTTTTCTCCCTTTCAATGATTCATACAAAGGGAACTTGAGTGCTAATAACACCCCTTGAGGAGACCTTTTAGCTTACAGTGTCAATGACAAAAAGAATACCTTCATGATTTGCCAACAAACTGTTGACAAGAAAATGTAACAATTTAAACTGTGTATTTTTTTTAGTTTAGTAGTTGAGTTTTATAGAGTGAAAGTGACAGCCATACAGCAAGTGTATTGGTAGTGACACATAAGGTGAGATCAATGCATGATTTATTCTTTGTGCTGACTATAAATGTGCATCATGTTTTTGAGAGTGAAATGAGGTAGTGAGTAAGCACAGTTCCCATTAGTCCTAGATTTCCTGATGCAACGGGTGGCAGAGTAGTCTCGAGCATGTCTTGCATCATTCAGCACAAAGTCTGGCCTGTATCCAGCACTCCAGTAGCTGGCACACCACAGCCAGCCTGCACTGGACTCTGTTGCTCCACATAGGAGATCATACACAGAGTGAATAATGTGCTTTGAACATTGTAGAATGCATCTAATAAATTCAAGCAGTCTGGGACTGGAGCTCTGTTGGGGGTTCCTTTTAAGTTTCTGAAGATAAGTGCTGCTGCAGCAATCTGAAAACAATAGGAGTTAATTTATACTTCTTAACTGCTTCATCTATCACAGATGTCCTTGTCATGGAGGAGACTTGCAGTGCTTGTCATTACTTTTTAGAGGCTGCATGTTCTTTTCTTATATTATCAGAAAATGGCAACAAATAATTCTGTTTAGTGATGCACCAAAGCTGCTTTTTCTCTTCCAATACGACTACACTAACTCTGTCAAACCTAAATACTCAATAGGTGCCTATAAATTATGTTTATTCCATTCTACTTTTTTTATAATTTAAAAACAGTGGTCTATGTCACAAATAAAACATACCAAGTTTTAATGAATGGCATTTACTGGTTGGACAACTAAACATTTACATGGTTTCAGAGGTACAGTATTTAGCTGCACTCTTTGGCATAGTTCATCTTTAAATGCTTAATACATTTTGATGAAAATGCTGCTGGTTATGCTTCCCCTTGAAATACTGGTGTTACAGATTTTACAATGAACATTTTTCTTGCTGCTTGTCTCAAGTAGTAACATAATCTTATACCGCCAGCATGTTGCTAGCTTCAGTTAGTCTCCATCTACTGGCAGAGATGCAAGCATCACTTAATCGTGTATTTTTATGTTAGAAATTGCTTCATGGTATTGGATTTGCTTTCTGATACCAATACAGTAATTCTAATTCTAACCTTTAAGTGTAACAATATATTAATTTCAAGATTTTCAATACAGAAAATATAAGTACAGTAAGAAATAATACAATATAAAATTCCAACTTTCATTTCACTGTTACAGTTTTGATCAAAGTCTAATTGCCAAAACAAGATCACATTGCCTGACCATTATTAACAAAAACAAGTAATCAGAAGACTTAGAAAAAATGTTCAAATGCACACAATGTGTAAATAATCTTGCGTTTTTTTTTTTTTTTTTACATTAATGATTGTCCATTTCAGGAATATTGTTTAGTGCTTGCTTTAATAGGACACTGGAAACCATTCCAGTTTATATCTGTATGTCTGATCTCTTGCTTTTCTATGATATAGTTTGCTTTACAGTGAGCATTGTTCTACAACCCCCATACTGAAAACAACAATGAATATTAACCTGCATTTTGTAATACGCCTACTAGCCTTCACTCATAGAACAGGTGGAGTGTTATCATCTGTGTGTTTTTTTTCTTGCCCTTTAGCCTCTGAATCTAGATTTTACTATTTACTTTTTATTTTTTCCATCTTTTACATTCATTCCGAAGCAATGCAGTCATGGCCTCCTTCTCAAACTCTGCAAGACAAAAGAAAGAGAAGAGAGTGGTCTGAGTGTCCTGGCTGTAGAGGGATGGGTGGGTGGGTTGTGAGTGCAGCTGTTTGGGATTTTTGTGTAGTGATGTTCCCTGAGGAGCTGGATTATGCAGGCTTTGCTGGAGAACCAGCTCCAGAGACCCTATGGAGAAAACACCAGAGATCTGCTCAGTGCTACACACAGATGTTCCTGTGTGTGTGTGTGTGTGTGTGTGTGTGTGTGTGTGTGTACCTGTGTACATGTGTACGTGCGTGTGTACTGGAGGCCTGAGCCTGCGTGGCCTGATCTAAGTGGTCAGACTGATTATGGCAGCTGTTGACCCTGAGCATGGTTCTGGTATATTTGCCCCCCTGTGTGTCTGTGAAAAAGAGTCTATGCTGAGTCTTTAGATGAATGTGGACTGTGGATGAATGGACTGCATCATTTAACCGTACTTCATTTGGGATTATATTGCTATATATTTAAATTGCAATACACCTTGCAAATATTGCTGTTCAAATGTCAGAGACCACTCTTAAGCATATATTTTCTGGTCTTGCTCCTGAATAAATTGTGCTTAGCAGCTGTTCTGAATGGAAAGGAAAATTGTGCACTAGTACGTCCACTCTCTGCCTTACAGCTTACATTTATTTTAGCAGTCTTGCTTTCAGCTTTTCAAAAAAATTTGCAGGGACACTTTTTTGCACCTCCAAAGTTCAGTCTTAGAAGTTGGTTGCCATTCTCACATTCAAGTATGGCTCTGGGGAGGTCAGTCCATTGTTCCGAAAACACCAGTTTCTTTGTTTCATTTGCAATTTCCTTTTCTCAGTA
Organism: Pygocentrus nattereri; assembly: GCF_015220715.1. NCBI lineage: Eukaryota > Metazoa > Chordata > Actinopteri > Characiformes > Serrasalmidae > Pygocentrus > Pygocentrus nattereri. The sequence continues at coordinate 7,103,626 of NC_051217.1, read as the reverse complement.
ACAGCTTCTTCATAGTGTAAAGATGGGCAAGAACACTGCAGATGTTGTTTTTTTTGTTTGTTTTTGTTTTTTTGTCAGATCTGAAATAAGAGAGGAGATAGATTTTTTTTTTTTTTTTTTCCCTTCTCTCTTTGAAGTACTGTTTTTCTGATCATGGCAGTTTTGTTGGTGTACCAGATCTTGCACCTAGTAGTTAGGTGTCTCATTTTCCGTATGTCTTTAGTATTTATTGACCTCCAGGGTGAAAAATAAACACAAACAATATATAACTATATGAGAACCACCATGTACCACATAGTATTTATATAATAAATATATAGTATATCAAACAGTCTGCATGTTCATTGGAGACATGGTGGCTCAAGGGCCCTAAGTGACTACTTATACTGCGTATTGCTGCAAACAAGCCATGTTGTAAGTCAGAAATAAGCCTGCATTACTTTGATTGACTAGTTGCCGTTATGTACCATTGTTGAATCATGCATGTTCTATAATTAATCATAAAACATACAGAAACTCATCTGGAATGCCTGACATTGTTCAGGATGCTCATAGCATATAATTGACAGTTTTGTGACTTATTAAAGGCATCATTTGCTTATGGAAGCCTTTTGTCATATGAATGTTACAAAAGCTAATGCTGCAGCAGCAATTAACTAACAATGTACAGTGCAGCCCTAATGTGGACTCATGCAGTCCTGAACCGTACGGAAAACTGTTGTTTGAAATCATTCTAATTCAAAGCTCTACAGGCTCAAGTGAGCCTTGGAGCTTTTTCCCTCAGCATTTGTATCATCCTTTGGTTTGGAGTAGAGATGTGCACTATAATTGACATATATGTGCTTGACCTGCTTGGTCGTATTTTCTAAAAATATTTTATAGCATATGGAATTGGGAATGTGTGCAGATTTCCAAAAAAATGTTCTGACTAAAAGGCAACTAATCACTCCCGCTGTCCCCTCAAAAAAGGCGTACACCTGATTTTTTTCTCTTTTCTATGTCTTTCCCTTCCATCTGAGGAAGGAATGGAAGTGAAAAGGACACCTCACCCATTTGTTTCATGTTTGTCCTTGAACATTTAATCTAGTAGTGCTTGTGAGAATGTGGACTGTGTTCAGTCTCTGCCCTCTTGCCTTAACCCCCCTTTAGTGTAACTGAGCGAGTGTCGTACATCTTTCAAGGCGGCCAGTTATCATCTGAGCACAGGGAGGTGGTTCACCTTCATAGGGCCGCAGACGGTTAGAATAACACTGGGGTTTAGTAATCATACCCTGAACCACACCACTGTTTATTGTGCCCTCATCATGGCCTGATTGCTTTGTTCCATCTCTTCTACATGGCGTATTGCTACAGAGAGACATTAGAACAAAGTTGGGATGGTTTCATTAATATTCATTAGAGTAGTTGCATGTTGTAAGGCTTTACTCTTTTTTTCAGTCCCCTAGAAAAGGATAGGCTGTCTTTAATAAAAGAATAAGCCTTTTTTGGACATTCCCTTTAACAGACAGGTCACTCACTCCAGGACATTGCACTAAACTTGAACATTCTGAAGGGACAGGCTTCGAGTCCAACTCAGCTGCTTAAATTCAGAGCCGTTTCTTCAGTCTTGTCATATGGTTACAACGGAAGCCAGAAGTTGTTAAATTACATCAGGCAAGATGGAGAAACAGTGCCAAGGTCATAATTTTGTACCAAGGACAACATTTATTGATATGGATGAAGCCCAGAGCCTGACAAGCCAATAAACCCAAATGCTTGGGGGCATATGAATGTTCTCCCTTATTCACATTGGTTCATTTCACATGTCATTGGATTGCAAGTGAAGCCAGAAGTTGTAAGACTATTATACCCCTTACGTGATACATCAGGCAAGATAGAAATGGCACCAACATCCAGTGATTTATATGAAGGCTGGAGTAGGGATGTGCATTCTGACTAAATTTGTGATGTTCAGATATCTACGTTTTTAAAAATGTATTAAAAGATTAATGGATTAAACGCTGGGAAGAAAAAAGTACTTTTTGCGTTGTATTAACTTATAATACACTAACATGGTAAAGTAGTAAACTGCTAAAATGAACAACTTTAATAAAATGTAGTGACTCAAATGTTTTATTATTGAAAAAATGGTCAAGGGCAGTCTTTCGGTCACTATGCTTGCGTAATAGAAGCTGTATTGAATTAAATGAGAAGAGCTAACGCCTACACTAGGTGCCGCAGTAGATTGTAATGACATGGGCTTCTTCTCAATATTTGTTGGATGATGAATCAAAATGTTCAACTGTTGTGAAAACATTGAGAACAGAGAAATATTGTTTCATTGTTTGTAGTTCTAGCTAACATCAGGTAGAGAACTTAGGCTGGCTTAATCAAGTCCTTAGCAACACATTCTGGGCAGTACACTCACTTTGAAGCACTAGTGTTCTGTTGTAGCAAAGCGTAATATGCTTACTTGATTTGCAAATACGAGCAAAACCATAACACTTCACAGCCCTGTTAAAACGTAATAGAGTTCCACTGAATTGCTGGCCTAAATCTTTTCTCCCTGACTTTCTGTGATGCAGTGTAATGAAGACCCAAATAGTGATTTCAGTATTTAAATACTGACATTAAAAGCCAAAGGTTAAAAGAAAACCGTATTTTTTACTGTTAAAGCCATTTCCAAGAAAAAAGTCACATGTGGTTACATGTGCATATACTTTCTCTAGATAGACAAAGCACTTCTTGTAAGTCGCTCTGGATAAGAGTGTCTGCTAAATGCTGTAAATGTAAATGTGTATGGTTTACACACTCCTCTCCCACTCACTCAATGAATACTCGCTCGTTCACTCTCTCCCACACTTCAAAAACTGTGTATAAACAACCATCCACTGTCTTACGAACCAGGAATATTGAGCATTGTGTTTGAAGACTAAATATGTATTTATATGGAGACTTGTTTACTTTTTCAGAGATGATTCTGAAGTGAAAGACCAGAAAGCCATATAAATTTTAATCAAGGTTCATGTTGAAACCGATTGAAGCGAGAGACTGTAGTTGTAGTATGAGAATGAAACGCACACTGGAGTCTGTGAAGCAGCTTATGAATGCAAAGCGAATTTACCTCAAGTAACTTTGCTAAGGTGAGACAAACATTTTGTAGTGTTGGGACGTGAGCACTCTGTAGTTAGTTTAGTAGTTAAAGCAGTGTTAGCTCAACTGTCATTGAACGCCTACCACAGTGCTGGTTTTCTGTTTCTGCCGAGTGTCCCTGGGAAAATCTGAGATCCAGTCTGGTTTAGTACTGGTTCAGAAGTCCAGACTTGAAGTCTTTCTTGAAATCTTCTGGCTTGAATTGCTTTGAACACATGCAGATGTTTCTCACAAAGCATGTGTTTCGTCATATGTTACGGCAACAGCAATCCTTGCTAAAGTTGCAATGTTAAGTGGCTCACAGTAGATGAGAAGGTGTGGCCATGCCCTCACCAACTGAAACTCTGGGAAATGTAGGATCAAGCTTTAATAGGTCCTGTCACAAAACAGTTCTCTAGAGCAATACTGCAAAGCAGAATGTTGGGCTGCTGTGCCATGTTGCTGTGTTTAATTGAGTTCCTTAAGCTCTTATGCTCCAGGGTGTGTGTGTGTGTGTGTGTGTATATATATATATATATATATATATATATATATATACATCTGAATTTACATGACCGAATCTAAATATTGATTATTCAGTAACTGCATGAAATACATTTTTATTTTATTTATTTTTTGGGTAAAAGCTCCCCTCAAATGAACAGAAAATGTGTTTTATGATCACACATATTCCTATATGTTACAATTTACTGCTGAAAGCCAAAAATCTCAGACACTCTTTGTATTACTTTATAAAAATAATTTTTACAGAGCAGATCACTGAAGAGACGCCATCTGTTTATAGTTCCTAGCCCAGATTTGTGGGAAAATGGGTCGACTTTCAGTAGACATTTCTGCTTCTTCTATTATAAGGGTTTAAAATTATATTACCCATCTATTTGACTGGAAAGAAGAGTTATACCTCTCATATGACACCCACTTTTTGAATGTTGCTTATGAAATATGAAAGTTATGAACAATATGACGAAGTGCATTTTGGAACCACCGGTGGTTCCAAGGAGTTTGAGAGGCTACATGTTCTTCCCCGTTCACATGGGTACATTTGGCTTCATGGCGAGTTTTTCTGAAACAATGTGAAGCCTTGATGTTCCTCTTTGCTTCACCTACATTCCTCTGCTCTCACAGACAGGTAGAACGGCGCTAAATGATAGAAGGGAAACAATGATATCGTTCCTCATCACAGAGTGGAAGTGCTGTCGTAAGTCATGGTGGGAGAGCCATGGGCTTGGGTATATATGGGTGCGTGTGTGTGAGTGGGCCTCTAAATCAGCCTGTAGGCACCCTCTGCACCCCTCATCTCAGCCTGTGAAAGGAGAACTATCATTCACTCAACACAGCAGCCACAGCTGGCCCTTCGTCCTCAGTATATCTCATCACACGGCCGTGAATCCATCAGACTTGGTGGGAAGGTGGGCTGTATGTGTGCATACTTCAGGTTAATGTTTGCTGCTTTGCTCCGGACTGTGTTAACCTCTCTGAAAACCATCACTAGTTTAGATTTAGATTCAGTACACTTTCTGTGTTGTAGAGAAAGTCAGATGGATGTTGGCGTTTAGTCGAAGAATCAAATCTGTCGTTTTTTAAGTAGAAATGCAGATGGTTCTTAGATTTCCTCAAGCTGTGGTGCTGATGCTCTTTAAAATTTTATGCCCTGCTCTGGCCTGGGGAACACATCTCTCCTATTTTTTATTCCTGCTTATATTATAGTTTATGGGTCTGCCTCTCTTTACAAATGGTTTTGTGGCACATTATTCATTGGCTGCGGTAATCAGAATGAGATTGTGGGTATAGGCCTGTGTGTGTAATGGTGTATTTGTGTGTTTGCTGCAGGTATCCATGTTCTCTGATCCGTGACCGAGTTGCAGACAGGGGCCACGTTCTATCTATCTGGAGTGGTGGCAGGTAAGACCACCCTGTTCTCCTCTGCTAGTCAGCTGACAAAGGCTTCCTGCTTGATTTGCAGGTTGACTTTAAAGTTGTATGTATGCAGTTATAATAATAATGATACATAACAGACATGCTATAAAATGCACGTCTTAATGTGTTATGCTGAGATGACTGTTATTCTGTAGCACATGTCCCCCTCGTCTCCCTTCAACACTATAAATAGTGCAAAGCTCTCTATAGTCAGTCATCTCTCAATCAGGCCTCAGATGAAGACTTAGCGAGCAGCTCTGATATCTGACGACATTACACCCTTCACAGTACTGGCTCTTGCCGGGCACTCAGTAAAAATAGTGCATGCAATCTGGCTGGTGAATGTGCTGTTTTTCTGTGGAGTTTTCATCATAGTGCTGGAGAACAATGCCTGATGTTTTCTTATATTTGTCGTATTATGTTTTGTTTTTTCTCTATATAATGAACTTTGCAGTTGAATATACACACATACAGTACACACAATGATGCATAAGGGCCATATAGAGGTTTACATATATATGATACATATAGGACTTTATTACAGTCAGTGACAGATTTATAATACAAATGGGACATATTTCTTATTTCTTACAGGTAGTAAAATAATACAGTATGCTATATTGTATTCTAGCGTATCATTTTGTATTGTATGTTATGGATCAAATTGGAGCATTGAATTGTATAATGAATTGTGTGAGTTGTTACAGCCTGTGCATATATATTTTGGAAATGAAGGGTCTTTGAAAAGAATTACAGTTAACTTTAATGGTACACACATTTATTTCTCTAATAAAGGTGATAGTAATCATAATATAGCATCTGCATATTTATGACACATAAGACATTTTGCAAAAGCAGTTACTTGTACATATGTGTATATGTGTTTCAGCCAGTATGGTCTGGAAGTCAAAATTAATAATTTGTCAGTATAATATATATATATATATATATATATATATATATATATATATAATATAAATGAAAAATGCTGCTTGCAGAAGTATTCACAGACTAGTATTGGATAGATCTACCTTTTTTTAAATAGGCGCTTTAGGGTTCTTTTGGGAGTGACTTTCACTCATTCTTTCCAGGAGATTTGCTCAGTGTTGTTCAGGTTCATTGGATGACTTTTGTGGCTTGTCATTTTTGTCACAGAATATTTTCTGAATAAACTAAATTGAAATAAATGAATTACATATTTAGGTATATTTATAAAATTCATTTGAACATGGGGCCTGGCGTCCTCCGTGTGCATGTGTGTCTACATACATGATTTTGGAGAAGGTGCTTTACTCTTGTCCTCCTGATAAGCACTGTAGCCCTCTATCCCGGAGGCCGGAAACTTCAAAGCCAAGCGTGGCTAAAAGGGATGGCTAAAATTAGTGAGAGGCCACACAACCTGCACCCACAGATCAAAAGCAAGCTGAACTCTAGCAGGCGTCAGCATGGCGAGGGCGTCTGTGTCTTCATTCATCCGGGCGTGTTTGCGTCTGTATGTGTTGCCCTGTAGGGCTTGGCATTGTTGCGCCAGTTCTGTTCCCTAAGTCCTGGTATCAAACTGGGCTTTTGTAGGCTACAGTAAATGAACTAGTGAAGCGTTGGTGGCCATATACAGTTTCTGTAATAGTGTATGCATGATGTGCGTGTAAATGTGCATGAGTCTTCAGCTGGTGGATCATTCGGGCGTATTGACAGAGGAGGTCACTTAAATATCAGCTACGCTTTGCAATGCTGACTGCTCACACTGACCACAGGCATGAAGCCCATCAGTGGTTGCAGTGCAGAGAGGTCAGATGTAACTCAAGCCCACAGAGAGAGAGCATGCCAAACAAGGCCTGCTAACCATAAGGGTAATACCCCATATGCACCATTTGCATTTACATTTCCCCCTAGCACACAGCCTACTAGATACTCCCTCTAGGGACATCACTAGTTCACTAGCGTCTTCGTAATTGGGTATTGATTGGCTATCACTCGGCAGGGGAGACAATGAATTACCGCCTGGCAAAATGGTGGAAAGAAGCAGGAGAGAAAGAGCACAATGGAAACAGTTGTTCGCTCTGCATTTATTTATATAGCCGAGTAATTAATGATGCAACAGGAGATGCTTGATTAGACCACAGAACCTTCAGATTACGTTTATTTGCACAAGTCATGATATGGAGGCGCACATCATTTTGATCTGAACTATTGTGCAAACAATTGATATCAAGTGTCTTGTTTTGTGTGCACGTATTAAAAGGATAACGAGTAGGAAAAACACGTGCTATACGCAGCGCAGTCCAGCGGTCTGAAAACACCAATTAATCCATGAAATCATTCGTCTGTATTAGTTCTCATTGTCCAGAGGAACGTACTTATTACGTATTCATGATTGTGCATATTTCAACACAAAACAAGACAGCACGTTCATTCACACAAACAAACTAATGAACAGATATAAATAATATTACCTCTGCATGTGTAACTCATTCTCAGCACAAGAGTTTCTTAGCGATACTGTGGGCTAAATTGCCTGCTTATTTCCATTGTCACCACTCTAATTACCCTGCATTCAGAAAGGGAGAATTGATATCTTGTTTAGTGGCAAAGCCGCCCGGCCTGAATCACTGCTGAACAGAGCCTTGTGCGGTGAGCATTGGCCTGAGCAGCACTAGTGAATAGGCCAGAGACAGATCCGCTGTGCTCCCGACAGCGTCGCTGAAACACTTCAAAGAGCCTCGGGTACACATGCAGCCTGCTTTGCCATTCTCCAATGTCACCCCAGTCGTGTTTGTCAAAATTTCAAGCACGTAATCTAAGCTGGAACACAAGGTTAACATCTTTTGTGCTTCTGTTTTGTTAAAGCCCCACACTATTTTACTTTATCTGCCAAATGTGCAAAATTGAAACAAATGATGTTGGGAGGCTTTTTTTTTTTTTTTGCTGCTGTCCACTTATGCTTATTAAATCATTTCTGTTTGTTTCAACCTGTTACTTTTATCGGCTTTAAAGAGTTTTTGATTCATTCTAACTTTATAAAATCTATAAATACCAGCGCATAGATGTTTTTAATGTTTAATAGGGATGTCCCGATCCTTATTCATTAATGTTGAGTATTGCAGACTGGACCCACTTTTTATGCTTTCAGACAATACAGTCACAAAATCTAGTTAAGATAAACTAACCTGCTATTTAATAGTACCGTAAAATCACTGTGTTTTATTTTTTTTAAATGGCCTTCTATGATGTTTAATATTGATTTATAATCCAATTTGATTGTTCTCTGTGATGATTTGGCTACCAGTTTCTTCAAGATAATGCTTTTAAATAGCTTTGTTTTTTGGAATTCGTCCATGAAATAACCATTTTATAGTGCTGTGAATACATATTAATATTTGTCTAACATGAGCTTTTGTCTCTAACTTTTAGAATTCTATCAAACATTGTTAAAAACAAAGCAAAGGGGGATGTCAGCATGTCTTGTTAAACAGCTGTCAGATTTTTCACATATTCTCAGTAGAGCTAAATTCAAACACAGTTGTTTTGCTTCATCAGTAACGTCATGTTCATTGGTTTGTTTGGAAGCCGTTATGTGTAATGATTAATTTTTTGGGTTTTTTTTTTGGGGGGGGGGGGTTTGTAGAGGAGTATGACCAAAACAGATTAAAGAACCGTGCAGCACTGCCGTCTACTGTGTCAATATCTACCTTGACTTTTCTCTGAGGATTTGAATGAGTCTTGAATCTTACATGTCATGAACATCATGAGTCAGGTTGGCTTCTGATGGTGCTCTGATGTTGTGACCTTCAGCATTTGCAGTAAATATTTGTGTACATTAAATGCAACAGAATGAAGAATGAAGCTGATCTGTGCTGCCTTTGTAAATTCATGTTTTCAATATGTACTATAACCATTGACTTATTCCTGCAGGTTATGATCCTTTTTCCTCTGCCCACTTTTATTATTATCAGTTTGAGAGGACTGTTTTTAAAAATAGTTATCACAGCATGTAGAGAACACAAAATTGGTTGCACACTCACCAAGTGCTTTTATTAGGAACGCTATGCTAATGAGGGTAAGGCCCCTTTTTTCTCTATGAACAGCCTCTATTCTTCTTGACATGAATTCCACAAAATTTTGGAAACATTCCTTTGATATTCTGGGGCTGGATTCATGAAAGCTTTCCTAAGAAAAAGCTTGTGAAAGTTCTTAAGACAAACACATAAAGGTTCATAAGAATGTTCTTAAATGCAGTTCTCAAAAAAAAAATTTTTTTTAAGTTTTCAAATATTCTCTTCAGAAAATCTTAAATAGTTCCTTAGATTCATTGTTTTCTTACGCAGGCTCTAGTGAATTTTACATCTTACCATAAATGCTGTGAGATACATTATTAATTTCTATTAACTGTTTTTTTTTATCTGCTCAAAGGAGTAAAATGGAGGAAAAACATCAGACCAAGTGTTTAAAAAATTTTGCAAACCAGAACTAGAGCTCATGGAGGAACAAATAGGAAAAAAAATCCTCCTTAGAAAATACGACGATTGTGGAGTGAAGGCGGAAAGTGGTTGACGAGGATGAGGAGCACAGAGCTCATCAACTCTTACAGCTTCAGTTGAGTGTCAGGCTTTCTTAAGAACATAATATTTTCAAGAATACCACTTAGTCTTAGAAGTAATTGAAGAAGTAATTTGAAGAATTACAATTTTTGAAACTTTTTTCTTAAGAATGTAGTTTTCTTCATTCTTACGTTTCATTTTGGTTTTTTTCAGGTGTAATTTCATGCTACTAAGAATCTCTTCATATAATACATCACCACAGTGTTCTATAGGATTCAGGTCTGGTGACTGGGAACCTGGACACTGTACTTACTGTCATGCTCATGAAACCAGTTTGAGATACCTTTGACTTTGTAATATACTGCAGGGACAGGCATACATACTGGACATAGCTATTAGAAAATGGGTAAATTGTGACCATAAAGGGATGAACATGATCAGCAGCAATACTCAAATAGGCTGTGGGATTCAAGCAATTATTGGTTGGTATTAACCAAGAAAATACTGTTCCCCCACACTATTACGTCACCTCCACTAGCCTGGACTGTTGACACAAGGCAGGTTGGGTCCATGGATGGCACCAAATTCTGACCCTACCATCTTTGTGCCACAGCAGAAATTTAAATTTATTTTAGAGTCTTCAACAGATCAGATTTGGTGAGCCTGTGCCCACTGCAGCCTCAGCTGTATGTTCTTGGCTGGTACAAGTGGAACCCAACATGGTCTTCTGCTGTCATGGCCAGTCCACCTCAAGTTTCCATGTGTTGTGCATTCTGAGATGCGTTTCTGCTCAGCACAATTGTACAGAGTGGTTATTTTAGTTACTGTTTCCTTTGTCTGTTCGCACCAGTCTGGCCATTCTCTGTCACTCTCTCCCATCAACAAGGTGTTCTTGTCTGTAAAACTGCCACTAATTGGAAGTTTTCTTTATTGCACCTTTCTGAGTAAACTCTAGAGACTGTTGTATGTGTGACAATTGCAGGAGAGTAGTAGTTAGATATACTCAAACCATCTGGCGCCAACAGCAATGTCATGCCCAAAACCACCGTATTTTTTTCTCCATTCTGATGGTTAATATTGATTTTATGTTTTTTTTTTTTTATTATTGATTTACAATCCATTATATGACAATATGGTAACTCTAATGCAGGTGTACTGTGTCACCAGCTTTTATGTTTGAATTGCTGTATGAAGGCTTTAGCCTCCTGTTGTTGTCTCCCTCTGTCCAAACTAGTCAGGCCAAATTTGCATACTGTTAAACTGCTTTTAAAACAGCAGTTTTAACTATGTGTAGCAATGCTTAGCACTAAAGTTGGTAATCCAGAACGTTTTTGTGATGTTTTTGTTTTAACCAGTTGTGGTTGTTTTAAACATTGTGGGATTGTATATTCTACATGTTTTCAAGCATGTCACTCATGGTGAACTGCTTGAAGTAGCTGGAGAAGCTTGAAAGTAGACTTGAAGCATGATGGCTGTTTGCTTACATTTTACATGCTCAAGTTGAGATGAAAAATGGCCATTTCAAACACAGTCAACACAGCAGAAATTTAAATCATATTTAAATCACTTTTGAAAGCATGCCTCACTTCTGATGAACATGTGAAGAATGTTTCTTCTCTCAAGGCTGATTCTCTTCAAGTCTATCTCCAATATCCCTGTGCGGGCAGGTAGGCTTTGATTAAGCCGTTCCCTCAGGGGCGCGTGCGCTTCATATCGATTTGTTGCAAGCTTATAGCACTGCCCGTAGGCCAGACTGGATTTTGAAAGGCCGTTTCGTGGAAAATCTTCCTCTTTTTTTTAAAAAGTGTAACGTTTGATGTTATAATGTAGTAAACATGTGAACATGGTTAGTGTTCATAATATAACATTTACCCCATTCCATGTAAGTGTAAGGGAAATTAAAGTGCAGAAATAGCCTGTTTTGAAATCATCGTTTTTGTGTTTGTACATATTTCCTTACGTAAATTACAGCAGGTAAGCCCATCCATTCAGGTTGGAGTGAGAAGGTCACAGTAGAACTCAAAAAATCCTGTAACAGCTTCAATTCTTCTGGGAAGGCTTTCTACAAGGTGAAGTGTGTTTAGGAGTGTGTTTATGGGAATTTCTGACCATTTTTCCATAAGTGCTTTTGTGAGGTCAGACACTGATGTTGGACGAGAAGACCTGGCTGGCAGTCTCTGCTCTGAGGTCAGGACTCTGTGAAGGCCAGTCAAGTTCTTCCACACCAAACTTGCTCAGTCATGTCTTTATGGACCTTGATTTGTGCACTGGTGTGCAGTCATGTTGGAACAGGAAGGGGCCGTCCCCAAACTGTTCCCACAAAGTTAGGAGTATGAAATTATCCAAAATCTCTTGGTCTGCTGAAGCATTAGGAGTTCCTTTCACTGGAACTACGGGACCGAGCCCAACTCCTAATGAACAACCCCACACCATGATCCCCCCTCCACCAAACTTTACACTTGGCACAATGCAGTCAGACATGTACCGTTCTCCTGGCAACCACCAAACACAGACTTGTCCATCGGATTGACAGATGGAGAAACGTGATTCATCACTCCAGAGAACACGTCTCCACTGCTCTAGAGTCCAGTGGCGGCGCTTTATACCACTGCATTTGACGCTTTGCATTGCGCTTGGATGCAGCTGCTCATTCATGGAAACGCTTTCCGTGAAGCTCTGCATTGTTCCGTAGCTCATCTGAAGGCCACATGATATTTGGAGGTCTCTGCAGGATCTGCAGAAAGTTGTCGACCTCTGCACACTATGCACCTCAGCATCCGCTGACCCCACGCTGTCATTTTACGTGGATTACCACTTCGTGGCTGAGTTGCTGTCGTTCCCAATTGCTTCCACTTTGTTATAATACCACTGACAGTTGACTGTGGAAAATTTAGTAGTGAGGAAATTTCATGACTGGACTTTGTACAGGTGGCATCCTATCATGGTACCATGGTGGAATTCACCGAGTTCCTGAGCGCAGCCTATTTTTTCATAAATGTTTGTAGAAGCAGTCTGCATGCCTAGGTGTCTGGTTTTTAACACATGTGGCCGTGGAAGTGGTCATGATTTGGATGGGTGAGTGAATACCTTTGGCAATATAGAGTACATATATACCTTTTAAGGCCTGCAAGTAGACCCCTGCAGTAGCTATTTTACACATGCTCATATACAGCAAATATCTGCACTGTCTTGTTTTCTAGCTAGAAGACTGAAGAGGAAATGTAAGCCTGTGGCTTACAATATGTTTTATTCACAGGGTCAGTGGACTCTGTGTCAGTTCTTTTTATATTTTTGCACATTTCATCAGAATAGAAAAGCCTTATTCTCAGAAAGTGTGGTGGGTTCCAGTCCTGTGCCTGCATTATGTTGGATGGAGATGGAATAAATCTGCCTCTGAACTTCCGTAAAACAGTAAGATGCGAAAAGACAACATGCCCTGATGTGGCAGTCCCAGAGATGGACTCAAATTGAGTCACAAAAGCTTTAAAGTGGAGAGAGTCATTAACAGAGACTCAGACAGCCCCAGTATTGACCCTAATGACCTCATAAGACATGTCTGAACCTAGCAGCTAGTCTTGCTCATCTTTGTTAATGCTGCCATACACAATGCTGCTGCACAGTATTACATTTGAAGTGCAGTCACTCACACAGTTCTTATTTGCTCTTTCTCATCTGAAATGTGTTCCTTTGGGAGAATGTTATAGGTTAGACTCATAATCCAAATAGTTGATAGAAACATCAGCAAACAAAGTAGGAACACAATTCAGTAATTCAGTCTGGACTAGAGCAGTCTTGGGGTTGCATTAAAAGACGATATTTTGCCAGAAATGTTGAAGTATTAAAATCAGTAAATGCAAATTGGTTGAAAGTTAATAAAATTATTTTTTAATGAAGCTATGACAGCCTCTGGAGTGAGTTTTGGCATTGAGTCCTAGTTCAAAAAATAATTTAATACTGTGGATGACAGAACAATCATGAATTTACAGAATAAAAAAATAGCCTTGGTTTTGTGTTCCTGTAGGCTGCAATGTCTTTGAAAAGGTCAAAGTTTCTAATGAGCTTTCTGCATGAAAAGGTCTTTTACTAAAATAAAGCAGCTAATTTAAATGCAGCGACATGTTGGTGCCTAATGAGAGCTGTGGGGCTGTGTTGTTTATTATAATCCCAAAAATCACAAAAATAATACTTGCCAGACTTTGAGTTTTATTGTCTGCCACCAGTACTGCCTGGCAGTCGCTTTGAGGAAGGCAATGTAAGCTTTTCACATGCTTGACTAATTTTAGGCTGGATGTCATTTAGACTTACTCGGGCAGATGGTCAGTAGTGCACATGCTAGCAGATGTTGCAAGGATCTGAGGCATTACTGGATTTTTAATTTGGACACCAGTGTATGAAGGTTTGGAGAATCTTGCAGTGATCTCAGAGAAACGCAGGTGCACCTTTTGCCCCATTCTTATTTACTGTGGGGAAAATATGTGACCTCATATACCTCTCCATCAGACACACCTTCATACAGCTTTCACATCCAGTAACTGTTTTGTTTACTACTTACTATGATTCATTTTCACTTGAGTACAGTAGACAGCAAAAAATGACTAATAACTTTCATGACAACTTGAATTCCGATTGTAGTAGTTAGTTGAACTTACGGTATACTTTGCTATGACCCTTGTGGGGAAAAAAGCCAGTTATGAGGTATTAATAAAAAAAAGTGAAATCCAAACTCATAGTAATGAAATGGGTGGAGGCCAAAAGTGAGAGCGTGTGAAAAACCAAGGGAGATCCAAAGAAAGGTAAAAAAAACACAAGAAGAGTAAAAACCAGAAAAGACAAAGCAACAGTAAAAGGGCTAGGCATAAACAAACTAATCCGGTCAAAAGCACCACATCACAGGCAGATAAACAACACTTGGTACACTCAGTGAAACTGGGGCAATACTTCGCAAAGAAGTAAGGGCAAAGAAACTATATAGAGAGAGAGAGACTGAGAAGAGAGACTGAGAAGTAGCAGCAGAGTCTAAGGTGTCTATGTGGTAAGAAACACTGCCAGAAAACATGTTCATTCAAACCAGATGGTACCGAGAATTTCACAGGTCAGGAAATTGATAAATTTAAACCCAAATCATAAACATTTTATGAAAGATTACATATACCAAAAATAAAGTCTTTCATTAGAACATCTCTATACACAGTAAAAATGCTGTAAAATGTTCAGTACACCGCTGGCTGCTTAGTTGTATAGTAGTTACACAGTAATTATACAGGATTGCACTGTAAGACATTAAAATAATTTTTTATTGTACATGCTCCAGTGTATCTACAGTAAGTCTGGATATATCTTAGAGTTAAAGAGCATAGAAAGTGTAAAAATCATGGTCATCTTGACATCCGATTTAAATTTACTAGAAATTGTAGGAATTGCTGTGAATGTCAGTATAGTTGCCTGTAGTCTAATGAACACAGCTACAGGTAATGTAATGTAATTACTCACTAGTAAACTACCACAGGGTAGCTGCTGTGCTTACATGATGGCTTTACGTCCAGACTGTTTTAGACATCCGCTCATCAGTATTTCCTCTGAAATCAAGGACAATAATAGGAAATTTGTTCCGCTTTGCTGCAGTAACAGCCTCTGCTCTTCGGAATAGACTTTCCACATTTGATTTTGGAACATTTAGTATGAAGATTTGCATTTAGTCACAAGAACATTAGTGAGGTCAGGTAATGCTGTGGGATGATAGTTCTGGATCACAAACTCCATCCCAACTCACCCCAAAGGTATTGCATGGTGCTCCTCCAGAGAACACAGTTTAACTGCTCCACAGCCCAGTGCCCCTCTAGCTAGCGCTTGGCCTTGGACATAATGAACTGAGGCTTATGTACAGCTACTCCAAAGCATACCATTCCATTTTCAATAGAGGTTAAACACACTGTGTGGAATTGAATGCCTGTGTCAGCAATAGGTTCCCCTAAAGTAGTTGAATTCACTGATTTGAATGGGTGTCTATCAACTTTTGTACACCCTGTGCTCTTCATGCTAGACCCCAAGAGCGAGCAACATTTGACCCCACCATTTTTTAAAGTACGGCGATGACGACCCCCCACTCTCTACTTTCCCACTGAATGCTGACTGGCACGGCCTATCAGAAAGTAAAACTCAGCAGCAAAGCCAATCAGATTCTCCATATTGGCTGGGAGCCCAGACATTTTGCAAACAGTAAAGTATTTGTGAGCTTGTGTTCAGTGAGAAGAGCTGCAGCTCACTGATCTGTTAAAAATGCTTTTAATGTTATACACAAGCTCTGACCCAAAGCATTAGTTTATATTAGTACACCATGAGGATTTACTAAATCGCTGTTGTCGGAAGAAAAACCCTCCAAAATGGTAACTTTACAGGAGAAGGAAAAAAACCTACTTTACTTTGAATGGAAGTCAATGGAACCAGACTTTTTTCCAGGTCATTTTGGGTGATTTACTTCGATCTATTCATCATGAAATTTACATACCATGTAAAGGGTAATGGGTATTTTCAAATTATGTCAAAAACTTCAAAAATGGAGATTTTCTTCCTACAAAAGTGAAAAGTCAGTTTTAATATTTCTAACTGCTACAACTTAACTAAGATTTCTTATTTTTTTTAATAGCCCTGTCTGTTTTACAGTGTATACACTCCACCTTTACGTCCCCAAAAAACTGAACCATGTTAATGGAGGAGAGAATTTAACACAGGAGCACATTTTCCTCAGTGGACACCAACACTGTATTATTTGCACAGTCTGCTGGCTTTAACACTAAGTCTTTAAAGACGCTCATGTTGTCCCTGCTGCACAAGCTTCTGTTATTAAAGGCAGACAAGCAATAAAATAATAACGAAGAAATGTGTTTGATTTTGGCACATGGATCGCTGAGCAAGCATCAGTAATCTGATTGGTTCCATTCAAATTCAAAATGCCCAAAAACATTAAAAATCAATTATAAAGAGACAAAGAAGCAAAAGTTTTGCCCTGCCACTTTGAGGTGTGGCACCACCCCTGATTTAATGGTTAGTATGTCTCTTTTATGTTTGTTAGTTGTTGTATTGAAACTTTACATGTGCATAAAAGTCTTTTCATTAAATCATGCGTATTTACTGTTAATATTGTAGTACTAATAATAATACCTTTAGTTTTTTACCGTTCAACTTTTGCAGAGATTTCAAGGAATACTGGGATAGTTCATTTTTAGGAACTTTATTTTAGGAAATTATGCAATAAACTAAATGGAAATCAACTCCCAGAATTCAGAGCAACACACAATAACATTGTAAGTAAATTATTTTGAAAATTACTGTACAATTATAGTTTTTTCTGATCATAGGCAGTAGAAGAAGACTAGGACTAAAAGTAAGAGAAAGGAATGATCCTGCATGGGTTAAGGTTCTTCCAACGTAATGAATTTGTTAGTTTAGTCGTGTTCTAAATGTTCTCTGAACACTCTCCAGTTTCTTTCACTTTAACTGATGTGTAGAGATACACAAGGACAAACTGTATGTACTTTATGGAGTTGTAACGGGAAGTAGGGGGGTTGAATACAGTTTTTTATTTGTTTATTTATTTATTTTTCTAGCCCACCTAGAACTGATATAATATTTCAGGACCTAATTGATGGCATTATAATTTTTCAACCACTTAGCAGCACCATCAAAAATCACACCTAGAATGTTACAATATCATATGATTATGCAATCAGTCATTCCTGCAATCAAGGAAAAGGCTTAGGAACCGTTAGCTAGCAATTTACCTGCCAAAATGCTATTAGTGCCCTCAGTCATAACCTGATCTCAGCCTTTTCTGTTGTCCAGACAAGCCAGACTTTTCTTGTGAGAATGTTCTAACCAATCATCATCAATTTAGTGAAGAACATGGTGTGAAAAAAGTGTGTTCAAAATGTCCAAAAGAGCAGTGATTGGGAAGGTGAGGGACTTTCGCAGCTATGTCCCCGTACTGCTGTTTAAACCTGCACAGCAGTTGGAAGGAAATGGTCATTTTTCAGCCCCAGTCTGCGGTAGATGTTGTCCAAAGCTATAGAGTCTAATTTCAAGAGTGTCTGTATTAGATTCTACCTTTTGGATACTTATGGTTGCATGTGAAAAGGCACTCAATTAAAGTTAATAAGATAAATGAAATTAAGCCGATTAGCGGGATGAAGAGGGCAGCACTCGACACGCACCAGACTCTGTAATTAGTGAAACTGTACTACTGGAGGAAGCCAGATTAATCTTAAACTCTGCATTAAGGTCATTAGTGGTTCTGGGAAATCAAACATTACAAATGTTGGGTCTCTTCCGCGCCTTTTGTATCCGTCTTTGGCTTTAATAAACGGCATATTATTGCCGTACGTGCTGCTTGTAAATGCTTTCTGATTCGCCTTATTTCATTATCACAATAATGATGTTTACCGATGTTGATTCATCACAGGAACAAACTAGGGGGAGCAGAAGCCTTTGATGTTGGGACTGCTCGACTCTGATACTTTAGTTCTCTGCGTGCTGGGAACATTTTGAAATTTTGAAAGCAGTTGTCAGGGTTACAGCTCTTTGACTCATGCCTTTAAATCCCGAGTCAGAGGCTGGGGGTTGATCCGGAGTATCTGAAAAGTGCTGTCTCCAGCTTTAAGCCATAGCCTGTCATTTGTCTTTGTTAGACGTCTCCTCGTCTCCACTCCTCATTGTGCAGTCTGTAGCCTTGTGCGCATTCTGTTTGTGATTTTACTCTTGTGTCGCCACAGTTACAGACGAGTTTAAGTAAGTTTGACAGAAGAAAAGACGGGAAAAAAGGCAGAGGAGTAGAGAGAGACCAACCCTGTTGCTTTTTCAGTAGAGATATCGAGTGTTCGACAACCAGATAAAAGGGAGACGGAGAGAGAGAGAGTGTGAGAAAGCTAATGCGAGAGAAAGCAGAATGTTGTTGTGGTGTAAAGGCAGCAGAGAGAGTTGAGATTTCTATAAATGGTTCAGAAGGGAAAGAAGTCTGATGGTATTTGAGAGTGGAGGTGCCCTCTGCTAAAGCACCAGACCAGAACAGCAGTGGGCATTAGCATTCAGGAACAGACCGTTTCCTCTGCCCACTGCTGTCTGTGCTGTCATACATGCAGTATTAGAGCACAGCTGATCAGAGATTTAACACCAGACACACCGGGGCATTGTGTACTCATCAGCTATACAGTAGGGCCTGGCTTTTGTCTTGTTTCTGCCATTTGAATGCTTTTATTTTTATTCAGGAATTATGCCGTAACGTGAAGCTGTCAGCATGTAATTACTCCATACCTTTTTTTTTTTTCTTGAAGTGAGTTCTTATTAGTCTTGGACATTAACAATTTTGGCAATTTGAATATTTACATTTTTAAATGAATCGTATTCAAATGTCCTGACAAGACCGTATTTTATATTACCACAGTGTGTCTAGATTAGAGAACCGCATGGGAATGACTGTAGCAGGAACATTTCAGAGTTCTGTGGTAATCCGCAGGTGTGAAATACATTTTTTCCTGCATTTTTTTTTTCCATATTCCTGATGTTCTTTTAGTCTGTCAATCACTTAGTTATTGTCAAAATGCTAAGCAATCCCAACCTACCTTTAAGTTATAGTGCTTTAGTCAGCATTTACTATGTGCATATATTTTTAATGTAGAGTTCCAGATGTGGTCAGATGTGCCTGAGGGACACCCTAACAGCCTATTTTTTTCTACCTGTTTAAACACATTGGGTTTAGATTCATTCAGATGAACAAAACCTGTGTTTACTTGAAGGCGAGTTATTTCTTAAGTGTTCAGTTGAAAATACAAGATAATTTGATGACTAGGTAACCAAATTGAGTATGAAACCTATGATCATCTAAAATGTGTATATCTGATATTGCATGCTGTTCTAAGACTCACTTGCCGACATCTTTCAGCTGTAGTGTTGTAGTGAGAAATTCATTAAGGCATGTTCTGTCTCTCTTACTGTAAATCTGGCAGAAAATTATTCAAATATTTAAAAGTGTAAGGACAGAATTTCCACCTTTAGAGTGCTTTGATATTTACATGCTGTTTTGTCATATGACTGAACTGAACATGCTGAAGCACCTCTAAGAGTGATTAGAAGACGATCTGAAATGAAAAATCATCTGTTGGAAGGAAACTTTTAAAAATATTTCTCATGTATAGGGACAGTAGGGGGCAAGAGTTGTGTGGGGACAGTGATGGTGGTAGGTAATAGGTGATTTTTTCCACTTTCACCTGAGATGTAGTTTGTCAGTCAAGGCATGTTTAGTGTCTTTTGCTTTTTCGATTTGCACTGGAGCTACAAGGCTTACGGTGCTAACAAATATCAAAAGTCAGTAGTCACCCAAACGTTTTGCTCAAATATATGCACAAAACTACTCAGCCTGGTCAAACCACATCCAGCTTTTTTAGTATTGTCACACAGATACAGTTTATGACTTGTTTTACAAAACTATGAATTACAGTGAAGTTCACAAATTCACAAAATTAAGATATTAACATTTTTTTTTTTTATTTTATCTAATTCAAAGTTACACATGCCTCATTCAAATACTCAAGTAATGGAATTAGAAGTTGAACTCAAATGTCTATGTTTGAATAACCACACCCATCCCTTTTTCATTAATATATATTCTCCAGGCTTTAGGCTGTTTGGGAGAGTGGCTGCTGATGCTGGGGTCATATATAATCAGGAATGACCTCAGACTCAGAGTCTCAGCAAGCAGCAGGTTCATTTCAGCTCTCTATCAGTGGAGCAGTGGTGTAAGCCAGAAAATGTCACAGCCTGCCAGGCTTTATAGCTTTTAACGTAAAGACGAGAGCTGCATGAGGGGTTTGTGTGATAGGGGACCTTGTATTGCTGCTAGGAGAGAAAGTTAGAGGGGAAAAAGCCTGAGGACCGGCAGAAAGAGTAAAAGAGATGAATGACTAGATGTGTAGAGATGGCGAGGTACTAAAAAAAAGGAGAGTGTAGATGAAGAGAGAGACCTGGTGGATGAGGTGTAAAAAGGAAGAGGTTAGAAAGTTGATTATATGCGTACAGGCATGTCAAAACTTCAGAAAGCTAGGCCTTGAACTAAGGGTGAGCAGTACGGGAAAAATACAGTATATCATCACGATTTGTGAACATAATCTCTGATGCACAGTATGTTGAACCATATCCTCAAGCAAAAATCTTGTCTGTTTTTGTCATTATGATCCAAATTATATGGAATAAAAACTATAACAGCCTGTATTAATGCCCATGATATGTCCAACCAGTTAGGTGTGATGGTCAGGTGTCCACATACTTTTGGCCATATAGGGTTTTTGTTGTTGGTGTTGTTACTATTTGTATAAAAACATTAAAATCTTGAATGCATTTTCTACACCTGACTTTAAATAAAATTTGTTTTCTTACTAATTTATGATGCATAAACATTTTCTTAATGATTAAGTGGTGAATATATCCTTTTGAAAACAATTCATTCTAATTAATAACTGTTAACCCTGTAATACACTGTAAGTTAATGAATTTTATGAAATTTATAAAAATAAACAATGCTTTAATTATTGTAAAGTCAGTTAGTAAAATGGTTAGTAATTACTAGAGTAGCACTTATTAATGCACAAATTACAATTATATAGATAATTATTAAGTTGCTGTTTATAGGCTTATTGTAAAATGTTACCATGGCTTCTTCAGAGAATGTATACATTATGTGGAGGTTCTATCAACTTTAGCTTCTCTCACATTCTCCTTAGAG
The DNA here is from genome assembly GCF_015220715.1 of Pygocentrus nattereri. Lineage (NCBI taxonomy): Eukaryota > Metazoa > Chordata > Actinopteri > Characiformes > Serrasalmidae > Pygocentrus > Pygocentrus nattereri. The sequence goes on along the minus strand of NC_051217.1, from coordinate 7,082,272 downwards.
AAATGATTCTCTATCCATTAAAAGGTTCTTTACACTTTCAGAAATAAAGGTATGAAAATGTCACTGGGGTAGTACCCTCAAGGGTACATCTCAGTACCTTTAGTTAGGGAACATAATTGGACCATAATCCATTTGAAGTTTCTTTTCTAAGTTGTATTGAGTCCACACACCCCGTCTCGCTCCAGGCTTTTTTATTTTATTGTTCTGTTTTAAAACATTAGCTTGTGAAATGGTACAAATATGTACTTTTCATCTGGAAAACCGCACTTAAGGTTCTGAACCAGACCTTAAAACTATTGTTGTACCTTTGAGGGAACATTTACATTGTTTGTACCTTGATGAACAAAAAATGTACCTGAACAGTCCCTTCATTTCTAACAGTGTAGGGAACCAAAAGTGGTTCTTCTATGGCATTGTCCAGAATCATTTTTTGTACCTGCTATTTTTAAAAGTGATCCAGATGGGTAAGAATGATGTAAAAAGGAAAGGGGGGTTAGAAGGAAGAGCAGAGGAACTCTAGCAGGTAAAGGTTTTGGGATAGATTCAGGGAAGTTGGAAGGAAAAGAAGGAGGGATGGGGTAGAGTATGGTGTGCTACTCTGGTCTGCTTTTGTCTGATGCTGATCTGACAGGAAAAGAGGATTAACTGTGTTATGACATTAAAGTTAAAATGTCTTTACCATCTGCAGCTGCTGAGGAGGATTTTCCCTTTAATCGGACTAGAGATGGGTGAAGGTGTTGGGGGAGGGGTGAAGTAGTGAAAGGTTTACACTGAAGAGCTGTGCCTGAAGGCTGCTTCTCCTTGTTTCTTGCCTTTGGAGCAGAGATCCATCGATCCAGCTTTTCTCTCTTTAGCTGTCCATTTCAACATGGCCATTTTGTATAGCTCAGTACATAAAGGTAAATACACAGTAGAGGCTAATTTACTATAGTGGAGTCAGTCAGACAATTAGTATTTGGCAAATTCTTTTTACAGTGCAAATTTTTTAAATCATAGTTTCATGGAACCTATAAAAATTGCATTTTTTATGATAATTTATAAAATTGCACTGTTGCAGTTCTACAACCATTTTCCAAACAAAAGTTATTATTAAAAGTTGAAGATGTGCAAAATGTCAATGAAAACAGAATGCAATGATGCTCAAATAATTTAAACCCCATATTTGCTCGAAAATGGTACAGTATAGTCAATGTTGAAATAAAAGTTATTCATTAAAGTTATTGTTAAAAGTTGAAGATGTGCAAAAAGTAAATGAAAACAGAATGCAATGATGCTCAAATAATTTAAACCCTGTATTTGCTCGAAAATGGTACAGTATAGTCAATGTTAACTGAGAAATTTTGTTTTTTGAAAAATAGCTGCCCATTTTGAATTTGATGCCAGCAGCACGTTTCAAAAAAGTTGGGACGGGGGCATGTTTACCATGGTGTTGCATCACCTCTTCTTTTGACAACACACTGGAAGTGTTTGAGAGCTGAGGAAACCAATTTCTGTAGTTTTGAAAGTGAAATGTTTTCCTGTTCTTGCAGCTGCTCAAATGTTTGGGGTCTCCTTTGTCATATTTTTCTTTTCAAAATGTGCCGAATGTTTTCAATGAGTGACTGGTCTAAACTGCAAGCAGGCCAGTTTATCATTCTGACTCTTTCTACTATGGAGCCATGCTGTTGTAATATGTGCAGACTGGAATTGTCTTTCTGAAATAAGCAAGTCTTTCCCTGAGAAATACATCGTCTATCTATGTACATCTATGTACTTTGAATTGTAAGCATCTTTGGGTCCTTGATAGAGCGCTATATAAAAATAACAAATTATTATTATTATTGTCTGAATGGCAGCATGTGTTGTTCTAGAACCTGTATATTCTTTACAGATGTGCAATCACCAATGCCATGTGCACTAATGCACTCCCATACCATTAGGGATGCTGCAGTTTTTGAACTGCATGCTGATGATAAGCTGGATGGTTCCTCTCCACTTACACACTTTTACACTTTGCCTCAGTCCATCTTAGATGAACTTGGGCCCAGAGAAGGTGGCAGCGTTTCTGGATCCTGTTTATATATGATTTCTTCTTTGTACTGTAATTTAACTTGCATTTCTGTATGCAGCAACAAACTGTGTTCACAGACAGTGGTTTTCAGATGCAGTGCTGCCTGAGGGCATGGAGATCATAGCCATCCAATATTGGTTTTTGGCAACCCTCACATACAGATATTTCTCTGGATTCTCTGATTCTTTTATGTACCAAAAATTAAATCCTCAAGTTCTTTATTATTCAATGGTGACGCTTTATTCTTGAGTTGTTGCATTTTTGCCCCTGCAGTCTTTCACAAAGTGCTGAATTCCTCTCTATCTTTACTTGTAAAGGACTCAGCCTCTTTTAAGATGCTTTTTTTACACCAAGTCATGTTACTGACAATTAACCTAATTAGTTGTGAGAGATTCCATGAGGTGTTTTTACCATTACACAACTTTTCTAGTCTTTTGTTGCCCCCGTACCAACTTTTTTTGACATATGTTGATCAAATTCTAAATGGGCACATATTTTTCAAAAAGCAATGCAATTTCTAAGTTTCAATATGTGGTATGTTGTCTTTGTACTGTTTTTGATTAAATATAAGGTTTAAATGATTTGCACATCATTGCATTCTGTTTTTATTTCCATTTTGCTCAGCATCTGAATGTCACATCTGGCTGATATGTTAGAAGGTCATTATTAGGGCCCACACAGATCCAGTGTGTCAGATTGATGCATCATTATTTGAAATATAAAATTGTCAAGTCCTAATTTTCTTTTCTACTTGCTGTTGTCGAGCCTTAGTCTCTGAATGCACACTTTAAATCAAAAAGAAGAGTTTTGGGGAAAATACGATTATTGAACTTCAGCACTGTGGCACACCACCTCATGATTGAACTGGAAGCAAAGCTGGGCTTGAGCACAGATTTTACAGTCCTTTTAATGTCCTCACATTCCTCCCTCCTCAGTTTCTGTAGCCCTTCCTTCTTTAACAGCTTCTTTAACCTCAGGGCTTAAATAATTTAAAAGGATGTCCTTTCTTTTCACCTTTAGAGCATGTCAGCACTGTATGCACTGTCTGGCTGTGTGCTGATAAATATTGCTAGATTGTATAACTAATGGTTTTGCGTTGGTGGCCTAACCTTGGTCCACATGCAACACACGGCAACCCCATACCCCACGTTCCACGCTACCAGAACCCTCAAAATTTATCTATTCCCACACACCAGTGTGTTCATCAAAATGTAAAGTATTGCACCTCCCCAGATATATTACAGTACAACCATGGGCCCCACTGTAAATCAACCGCACAATGGCCTTGACATCTATATAATACTCATAAAGTTCAGAATTTCTATCTAGTGTGTATGGGTGTGTATATGGACTGGTTTTTGAAATGCCATTCAGTATGACTTTGAACAACTCTTCCTGCATGCCGCAAACTCAAAAATGATTCTTCTGCACTGAGAGCCTATATGACCCTCTATGATTGGTCACCAGCTAGCAAGAGTTGTACAGACAATAGCAGAATGACAGTTTGTGAACTTGATGTACTAATATTAAATATTAGGGGACAATGCGAAATATTAATTCTAGATCTTTCATAGTTGATGCCATTGAATTGTAGCTGATGAATGCCATTTTTAACCATTGAAGAATATTCCATTTATCAAAAAAATAAAAAATTCAGATTTTAACAGCTCAAATTACGACATTACATTTCAGTGTGTCCTATACATTGTTGTATCAAGTTGCTGTACAAAAAAACCATATTAAAGTTGAAATGAGCTTTTTACTTTCAAGGCTTGATACAGTCTGAAGCGCTATTGATGCTTGTAAATGATATGCCTGAGCAAGCATGGCATTAAACATGTAATACTCATACAAAAATCTGGGAACAGTGATTCCATAAAGCCTTTGAATAATATTTACTTAAAGTAAATAGTAGCCTATGATTTAAATCACACATCCCACTCACTAATTAGCCTGTTTGTGTATGTTTGAACAATATAAAGTGACATTTGTCATATGCTGTATGAAATGTGATGTGATCCTGTGCTAGCTAGCTAACAGATAACTGTTTTCAACATTTCATGCTAAAGAAAAGCAGACAATTGTAGACCAACTAGAGAACTGTAGAAAAGCAATATCCATACTGTTCTTTTGAATTTACCTGTGTTGTAGGCTTGGGAATAGTTCATAAAACCCTTGTCAGTAAAAAGAGTTTGTTAAGTTAAGAATCTACTAAAGAAATAGAAGCCATATATATATAACAACATGCAGTAACTGTTCTGGGCATGTTTATTATGCATGAACTGATGCATAATAATAATAAAAAACAAAATAGGCTGTTTGTCCACTATTCAGACACAGTTGTGTTCTCAATGCTAAAAAGGAAGAAGCGTATCTGCATTGTTATCTGCACAAAGTTTAAAAGCCAGCATCTGTCATGATATGGGAGTGTGTTAGTGCCAGTGGCATGGGTTACTTGCACATCTGTGAAATCAGCATTAATGCTGAGGGATGCTGAGGGACATACGGATTTTGGAGCAACATATGCTGCCATCTAGACAGCATGTTTTTCAGGGACGTCGCTGCTTACTAAGGCCCATTCTGCATATGTTACAACACACTTTTTTGGAACATGTTGCAGACATCAAATTTATATGTATAATTTAGGTTTTATATTTGTCTGCATGAACACAACATGGTTAATTAGTTTCAGTTCAAAACTGTTTTGCAAATAATTCCTGTAAATTAATTCCATGTTTCCTACTGTCCCAACTACACTGAACTTGGATTTGTAGAAAAGATTTGTGCCTTAAATGTAAGCTGAATCAGAAATCAAAACATTCGCTGACATCTAAATAAGGTTTTTGTGCCAATTAAACATCAAAAATGTTTTATTTTATCACTGACTTCTGTTAAATAACAGTGAACAAAGTACTCAACATCTGTACCTGAATGAACATAAAGATACCTTTCATAAAATATTACTCTGCTAAAAATTGCAGTTCTCTATTTATTTCATATTTTTTTAAAAATTATATTTAAAATGAATAGTTTTGGTTTGAAGGTATAATATTTCAACTTGTGATAGGTGATTATCGATGGCCTATAGCTTAGATGTACAAATAACTTCTTGCAAATTTTATTCATTATGACACTAAATGTATCACTAAATATTAAATATGTATGTACTGTTCTTGCCTCTGTTAAAGTGCACATTTATGATGCACACAGGATGTCAAAACCAGTTGTTGTTCTATACCCTATGAAAGCCTATGAGATGTAATCTTTGTGATATGTATTTTAGAAGCTTAAATTTCAAAACACGAAAGTTTTCTTTAAAATATTCAAGGAAACAGTTAAAAATATATATTTTCCCCAGCTATGTCTAGTTCTCAGATTTAAACGATTGTATAAAAAAAATTGACAGGTAAGGCTTAGACTTTTCCAGCAGATAAAAATAGGCATAGACCAAACTTGTAGGAGGCCCCAGCAGCCTGTGCTATCCATCACTTCATGTTTACGCTGCTTCAGTAGTCATAAACAGTGCTTTGTTGCACATTCTGTTATGAACCTTCTTGCATAGTGCTGCAGGATTATTTTATTAAAGTCTGTTTTCAGTGTGTCGCTGTTCTGAATGCTGGAGAATAAGTAATGGGTATTTGGTGTTGTCGTCAAGGCTTTGCATAGGGAGAGGTGTGAGGACTTATAGGACTAAGACTATAGGACTATTCACACTGAGGAAATTGGCCTTGTGCTAGATTTTAAACTCTGTAAAGCAGGTTGTAATATCACTGTAGGGTTAAGTGGTGGATTGTAATTTAGTGGAGAAATTGATTAGTAACACCGACCATAAATACCAGAAAATAGGTGGACAAACAGCAGCAAATCGTACTTGTTTTTAAAGACTGGATCTGAGAATAAGACAATAGCATAGTCAGGACAGGAATGTGATACTTAGCCCAGAAATCAAGGTGTCATTTTAATTGTTTTTACACTAAACCAGAAATATTGTCACTGACTAGGAGGTAGAGATGACACAGTGCTACTTTTTCTTTTCCATCAGTGATGCTGAAACTTTAAATATCTGCAGTGGATCCCAAAACAAGCTTAGATTTGCAGTACCAGAGGTAATCTTGTAACAAAAATACACATTTGTGAGCGGATTATTAAACTTTTGGTCCGTGTAATCTCCCACAAACAAGGTTGCGCTACCTTTAAAAGTCTGCCCTCAGATTGCTCTAGTCTGTACTCTTAGCGTCTGGAATACAGTCGATAACACAAGCAAAGCATACTAGCTTGTTCAGCTCTACTGTATTTGACCTTGCAATACATTTATTTTTACCTTAGCACGTTATCCACACACACACGACTCACTGCGTGCTTCATTGGAACTTTTTTGAAGGACTTTAACCATGTTATATTTCTTACTTGTATCCAGGGTGTAACTAGAGGCTCGTTGTCTATCAGACAATACTGACAAAGTGCACAAAATCTGGACTAAAATAGCTCTATCGGTATGTTTGGCAACTTAATAATAGTAATAATAATAATGATTGATTTTGCTTTGATGTACCATAGTCAGTGAATATTCGGGTCGGAATGCTTTTAAAAATCCCAGTGAAATCAGCTTTACAAGAGGTATATAAAAAAAGGGCTGTAGCTTTTAAAAAGTGTCTCATTTACCCAAGCCATGCCACTAGCTTTCCATTAAGTGATCCTTGGCCTGCTTGACTATTAAACCCCCCCCCCCCCCCCCCCCCCCCCGCCCGTCTTTGTGCTGTGGCTATATTAAGTGCCTCACTTATTTTTGTTCCAGAAGCATTTTCAGTTCATAGGATATAGTGTACAAAATCAGATATTTACATACAGTTCTGTGTAAAAGTCAGAGACCACCCTTTTGAGCATTTTCTGTCAAACTGCCAAAGTTTAATATAATATTAAAGATACAGAAAAATGAGACTCACTCACTACACCTGTTAAACCACCAAAACTATCATCAGGTAAACAGTTTAGTTTTCATCTTTGAGATGAGAAAGCCAAGCTCCACTTTTGCTTCAGATCTGAAAAATCCACTATGAGAAGACAACGCTCTGAGTCTGAAAGGATGTGTAGCTGAGCTGTGAAGAAGATGCTACTAAGAAAAGGAAATAATTGAAAGCAAAATATTTGCAAATCAAGCAAAGAAGCTGCTGGTGTTCTCAGAACAATGGACTGAACAGCCCAGAGTCCAAACCTTTGGGGTTACTTGGACTGTGAGAAGCAGAAAATGAACCAACTTCTAACACTGAACTTTGGAGATGTGGATAAAATGTCTGCCCCTCCCAAAAATGGAAGCTGTAATAAAGGCAGATGGTTACACTAAATACTGAAAGTGTTGAAATTGTTTCCTGTCGAATAAGTTTTCTGCATTTCTTCCTGATTCATAAAAATGAATAAGTTGCATGACTGTTTTGACTGCAAATAAATTAGGTGTGGTCTCTGATTTTACATTATATTGTCCCCATTTCACCTATTATCACCTTTATCATTGATGTAATAGAACAGAAACATTTTTCATTTTTACATGACATATTTTGTGACATTTTTACTGCTATTAAGTAAAAACAATTGCACTGTTAAAAAGAAAAGTGCCATGAAAGTAGTTTGGAGCTATGACATTGAAGAACTGCTTTTGGTTCAACAAAGAGCCATTTGAGTGCTTTTTTTCCCCAAAGAAACAGCCCTTGAATTTTAAAGATCCATTCATTTGGTTGTTTTGGGAACCAAAATTGGTTCTTCTGTGGCATGACTTTTGTGCCTTTGTGGCACCTTTATTTATAAGAGTGTAATTATTTTTGCTGGGCTGCTTGTTTGTCTAGATCTGTGTGCATTGTATTCAAGCTAGTGTGTGTGTGTGTGTGTGTGTGTGTGTGTGTGTGTGTGTGTGTGTGTGTGTGTGTGTGTGTGTTGCTTGAGTCGCCTCTTAGCTGGCTATATCCCATTCTGCAACCCTCCAATCCCATTTTCATTTTTATTCTCTTTGCTCTGTATTGACCTGGCCATGCTGTGACTGAGAGAGAAAAGAGTGTAGACGTCCAATCCATTCAGTTTCAGCCACTACATCACTCACATTTTAACCGTGCCTGCCCACTCACTTCAGCACTGTTTTGGGGTATCTTCCATTCGTTTCACTGCTGCAGCATTTACTGTGCAGCAGATTTCATTACTTAAGCCTGTTATTGGTGTATGGCCTTCATTAGTGTCTCATGCTTTAATTGCTCTCTAATTGTTATAAGATCCATTTAAATGACTACACTGCCCCCCCATGTGGTGTAATGGCAAATCTGGGTAATTAGAGTGAGGCAGTGGTGGTGCTGTGCTTTTACTCAAGAGGGGAAAAAAAACATAGGAGTGGTCATTATGATGCCTGATTAACAGCTTATAATAAAACAACAGGTTTCTTGTACTGCTCTATACTTTGAATAACAAATGAAGGCATTATCTACATTGTATGAGGTTGGTGAACTGAAGAGAACAGAAGCTGGTTTTTGGAGGCTAAAAATGCAAGGCAAGGTGTAAACTTCTTATGTCAAATTGATTCACTATTAATTGAGCGCAAGTCACATAAAAAGTGATGAGCAGTGTGCACAAAACAGCCAACGAACTTGTTTTTTTCACTGAAAACACAGTTTAGAATATTTCTACTACACAGATATGTGGCAACCCATATTTTAACTGTAATTTCCATCTCTCTCGTCATCGCATACCATGCTACTGCCTCACTTTGTTTTCTGTTCTTCCCCTCCTTCTCATGTATGTTACTTTATTTGCGGTCATTTTCTCATCTGTCAAAACCCTCTGACCCTGGTTTTGATAATCACTTTCCTTTTGCTCATTGGAGTTTGAAGCTGAAGTTCATTTCTTGCTGGTTTGTTTAAATGTTATGACAGCCTGGTTTCCTCGTTACTCATCACATGTTCCATACTGTACCTCAAGTACGCAGCAAGTGCTACAACTTGTTCTATATATATAAAAAAAATCAATAATAATAATAATAATAATAATAATAATGATCTCTTTATATATCTTAATATTTATGGAGTTTTTCATACAGGTGACAGCTCAAAGTGCTTTACAGACAGGTGATAATGTTTACAGTAATTTGGATTAAGTTAAAAAGAAATGCCAAAGACTTGTAGAATTTTTATTGAACGCTAAGTTTAAATATTCACATGTTTCTTAAATGTGTGAACTGAGCTTGATGGCTGATAGAAGGTCAAATTGACCGGTAACTGCAGATCTAAGATCACGTGCTTAAACATGAAGACATGCTGTGATGTAAACAGGTGCTAGGTCATTTAGAGCCTTAAAAACTGGGAGCAGAATTTTTAAATCTTTCCTGAAAGCTACAGGTAGCCAGTGCAGTTCTTCCAAAATGGGAGTGATAAGATCTCTCGTTTTTTGTTTTTATTATAATCAGCATTTTGCAATTTGCAGTTGTAGATAAGTTACAACTTGTGAATAACTGCTACATCAACATAGCTATGAAAACCTGTTTCATAATCACCTAGATGTTACATGTACAAAGAGAAAAGCAAGGGCCCTAAAACTGAACCTTGTGGGACTCCACAAAAGTAGTAAACATCTTTGATTAAGGATTTTCCAGTGGAACCAAGAATTGCCTTTGTCTTTTTGATTTAAATCTTTCTAAAACTGTACCTGAGAGACCCACCTAATATTCAAGGTGTGATCTATGGTATCAAAAGCTACACTAAGATCCAGTAAGACCTAAATAGAAGGATTTTTTTTTTTTTTTTTTGCTTCATCGCTAAGCCTTATTCACAACATGAACCAATGCTGTCTCAGTACTGTAGTTATAATGATTGGACCTTTTCATATAACTTGTTTTATATTGTAAGCACATATATAGTCTGAAGGTAACATTTCCTAAGACTTTATTTAAAAGAAAAAAAAGATTATAAGTTGGTCTAAAATTGTTTAGTACAGAAGATTCATGCTATTTCTGTGCATTGTGGGCTTCAAAAGGGCAGTTTTAAAAACATCTGGAAAAACACCTGTTGACGGAGAACAGTTTACAATAGCTAAGACATCATTTTGAACACAATCAAGAAACATTTAAGGAATGAAGTAGGAACAGGGTCACATGTCAATGAATTTGATTTGTCTAACATTTGTAAACTCCTCATGATTGATGAGAGCAATATATCATCACTCTGATGTGAGGTGATGGCTTGTCAGGAAGCATATCGGAACTTGTTTCAGCTCTGCCTTATCAAGTCTATTTTATTTTGAAAATGAATAGCAAACTCTTTTGCAAAGTCTCAGATTTTAGACAATAAACCACCATCCACCACAGTAGCAGTCAAGTTCATTAGTCAGTCTATGGAGAAAAAAAGAACTTTGGTATTATCTTTGTGTTTATTAATTACACTAGAGAGGTACGACTGTGTGGATGTTTTCGTTGCATTGTTGTAGGTGGAGGTCTGCTCTTTGAGAATATCACAACATACCTAGTTCAGTTTTCCTCTATAAGTTCTCTGATCTACAACAATTTCTCTTGAGCCATAAATTATGTCAGTTATATCTCTTTAGTTGCATTAACCCCTGTTCAAAATGTTTTAAAAATTATTTTATGTATTTCTCTACTATTCTTTATAGGGAATTACTGGTATGGGAATTGTGAGCCAATGCCGATATCTGATATTGTTCATGCCCATATCTACTGATGCAAAAATATTTGGAAAATGTAGATTTGGTACTAGATCGAATATGGAGAAATAACTATTTAACATTTATTGTTGTAAGGTTGGAAATTCAGTAAAATTAATAAAATGCAGATATTTTGTAGGCCACCAAAACATTTTGGCCTAAAATGTTATAAATGGCACATTCGGGTTCCTGATAAAAGGCAAATATAGGGGGCAGTTATGGGCTGGAGGTTAGGGAACCAGCCTTGTGACCGGAAGGTCGCCGGTTCGATCCCCAGAGCCGACAGCACATGACTGAGGTGTCCTTGAGCAAGACACCTAAACCCTAACTGCTCCCCGGGTGCTGCAGATTGGGCTGCCCACCGCTCCGGGCAAGTGTGCTCAGTGGCCCCTAGTGCGTGTGTGCTCACTAGAGTGTATGTGATGTTTCACTTCACGGATGGGTTAAACGCAGAGGTGAAATTTCCCCAATGTGGGACTAATAAGGGTCACTTAATCTTAAATCTAATCACTAATCTAAATTTAGGCTGGAGAAAAACACAAAACTTTAAATAGCTGTCAAAGGCAAAATCTTGCATAATACATCATTTGAATGAAGATAAAATGATTGAAACAGCTATTTGTTTTCGTTGCTGTCCTGTGCTGGTCAGCACAGACACGTTCAAACAGTTTGAGCAGGAGCAGATCAACAGTGTGGAAAGAAGTCAGCTGTGTGGAAGTATTTCATGGTTTCTATGAGGGACAAGAGATTTACAATCATTGTTTATGTATCAGGAGAGGGTAGAGTGCTTAGTGGTCAGTAGTCTCCAGTACAAGTTTGATACCATTTGAAAATACGACATCCCATTGGAAATGCTTAATACAGAGTATAGAATGTAGTCTGTGGGCCACCCTTATAAGCCACACCTGGGTCACACGCACCCCCCATCACCACCACCACCGGCTCCAGCTCTGGAGTGAGGGTTGTATTTCATTATGTGCCAATATGATAGAATGGTATTACCTTAAATTTGTCCATGAATTGATGTGTTACAGGCCGAGTCACACTGTAGTTCTTGCGTTTGTCTCAGGTGGTCCCTCAGAGAAGTGGAGATTGGCTGCATGTCGCATTAAATCATGCTGTTGCCTCAGTAATGAGAAATAGGCCTATTTTGTATGAATGTGTTTGATCCTTTTCCTGGCTAGTGTTTTTTGCACCCATCCCACACAAACTGTGCTCATGCATGGCGGATGAGCTGATAGCATTGCTGACGTTTACAAAGGATCAGAGGAACAAACACCTGATTGTGACTCAGAAGCTGGGATGTATGTACACACGCACACACGCGCACACACACACACACACACACACACAAAATAAGAGGAAGATGGATACAAAGAGGGATGCTTTCAGTTCTACCTGTGCACAAAATTGCCAGTCAAGGAGAATGGAAACAATTAAAAGTCATTACTTTAAGGCACTCATTGATTTTTTTTTCTTCTTTGCTTTTTTTAGCAGACGAAGCTGAGTGAATTTAGGAGCTGGAATCAGAAGAAGAGCTCTATCCTTGGCTACAGGCCCATTAGCGTGAACTGAAGGTAAATCAGAATTGTGTGGTTGGTTGGGGGGGGATACAATTTTATCATCATTAAGGGGCAGATTAGTGGGGATTTAGCCCTGCATGAACTGCTTCTGCCAGACCATGGTGCAGCGTGCTCTCTCTGCAGACGTGATGTTGCCTCTTCCTCACTTTAAACACCCCCTCACCCCCCACTCTGCTGCTCTCCCGCTGAGCAGAGAGGTGAAGTCAGGCGAATTGATGAGGTGAGCTAGAGATGGATAAATGTGTCTGCATTTGCTGGCTTTCATTTTTGCCACTGCTCTGAGGCAGTCTGATCTCTTATCACTTGCTCATCACTCCTTCTCCCCGGGCCCCGCTCCGTCACTCTCTTCATCTCCCTGTCATCAAGGCAGATCTGCTCATGCTCCGTCCACCTGTCACCCTGTCTGTCTGTCAGTCTATGTTTACATAATCACACCATCTCTGATCTTGCAATAATTTGATTTGGTTAACAATAATAATAATAAGAAGAATTCATAAATCTCTTAAGTGTTTTTACACAGGAACTTTAGGAAAATTAAACAGGACATAAATGAACATATAAAGACATAAATATATACATTTCAAAATAAAAAATACAGGACTGTCCACTGTAAATTGAACATTTTTGTGCACATGTATTAGCGTAGTGAAACTACTTAATATGAAGTTAATATGATTCATAAATGACTCCTTGTGTTTGGAGGCATCGTGGCCCTTCTCCCTGTCCTTTCTGCTGCCTCCTTTGTATACAGTCACATGCAGACATTCGAATACCCTTCAAATGTTCCTCATAGAAACCAAATTACGTTTTGTTAAAATAAGTTCAACAGAAAATGTCAATTTTAAGTTTTTTTTGTTTGTTTTGTTTTTTTGCTGAATTGAACATAGGGGAAATATAACCTTTGCACAAGTTACATTTTGTTTTAGTTTTTATCCAATATGTTACCTTCAACAAATAAACAGTAGTTGTGTATTAAAATGTGCAGAATTGAGTTCTCTAATAGAGAATGTGTACTTCACTTAGAAGATTAATAACATAATTTGACCAGGGAATCCCAAACTTTTGCATATGACTGTATATAATACTTTTCTGCACATATATGTGTCTGATCAGGTAGTAAAAGGGAAAAATATATATTTTTTGATGGGACAGATCATTGCTGATGTGTTGCATGATGTCCACATCTTCAGAAAGTTGGTTTCTGAGGAAAGCTTTTTATATCAAAATGTTACTTTTTTTTTACCTGATTAGACCTTTTTCAGTTATATATACAGTACCTGTATACCAGACACAGTTGTTCCATTACTGTTCACATCAATCACCTTGGATTGAGAGAGTCACTAAAATCACTAAAAGGAGGAAATTCAATTCATGATTATAGTTGATAGTGGAAGTAGTGGATCTTGTTATTTAGCCACCAAGTGCTCTAGAAACATAGAATGGTCAGAAACATATATCATTCCTTGGGCTAATTGTGTGCAGATGTTTGTTTTGTGGTGCAAGCATGTTTCCTTATTTTGTGCTGTAATAAGTCCAGTGGCAGCTCTTTAGTTTTACAGCTTGTTGTTCATTAATGGTGAGCAGCAGGGTGGGGTTGCCTCCTCTCCAGACCCAGGTATTCTCTGGCTACTCCTTTGAAGTGCTGTTCAAGGTGATTGAGCCTCTTGAGGATCCATGCTCTCCTGTTAGAAATGCCTACAGTTTTTATTACGTAAATCCCTGAGCCAAGTACCCTGAGATGCAAAACCCTGCATCCTATCTGCATGTTAATTGCGTGGTGTTTGTCAAGTGGGCCTCAGCTCATCGGAGGAAAGCAGAGATACTAAATAAATGATGCGCCTCAGGCCAGTTGTGTGATCTTCCGGGAGGCTATGTGTGCGCTAGTATGAGATGGAGGTTTCTGAAAAGCACTCCAGACTCCTTCCCCCCTGCCCTGATTTTGCTACTGCTATTTATCCAGAACTAGCTTTAATTTTTTTTTTTTCTGAAAATGCCCCATAGATGGTTCTAAGATCCTATCATGTTTACACCTTCCTTCATGGAGGGCTGACTGCATAATATATCACCCATTAATTTGTAGATATTTGTCTTTGCAATACTGATATTGCAGAAGCCAAATGAGCCTTCTTACCAATCACAATGCTTATTTTTATGTTCTGTTGATCAGTGCTCCAGGTGAGTGATCTAATACAAGTAAATTATTTTGGTCAAAAAAAAAAATGCATGTCAGTCTTTAACTATGTCACATGACGATATGTAGCAATAGAGGTGGACAATATGATTTCATTGTCATGATGTCAAATTATTAGGGTTGCACTAACACCGATATCAGTTTGGTTTTGGTGCTGATGCTGGTGCTCTTAAAGACAGTATGGGTATCGACAATGGGGTCAAAGGCACCACAAGGCAATCTGTGACACACACTACTGTGTGCACATTATTAAAGCATGTACGCACACCAGTAGATGGAACTTCAACACAATAGAAGTGTGGGTTAATAAGTAGCAGTTAAAATGTACATGACAAAATTTGTAATGCCAGTGTATTGAGGGCAGGAAATAGTAGTGGGTGGTTTACCAGTTGAAATTCTTTCTAAGGCAGTGTTCACCAACACTGGTCCGGGAGTTCAACCTTCCTGTGGACTGTAGTTTATGCCACAATCTGCCACATGTGCTCAAAAGAACTAACTTTTCCAGAAGTCCTAAATTGGCTGAATCAGATGAATGAGTGTCAGTATGGGTATGGGCAGCATGTTAGATGCAGGTTGAAACTAAAAATAAATGTCCAGTAGCTGGTGACCACTGTTCTAGCACTATACATACAGCACATCTAGGCACTGTACATACAGCACAAAACAAGTGGTTGCTTGTGACCTGAATGGCTAAATCAGGCTTCTTTTAGTAATCCCTCATCTCCCTCTGTGTAGTCGGTTGCAGTCTTGAGATAATGTTAGTCCAAGTTGTTATCAAGGCAGCAAGCGTTAGAGACAGGCTTTATCCTGAGGTAATGATAGCCTTTAGCATAGCAGCCCTGGGCTTGTGTATCAGCTATCCCTGCCTGCAGTGCATCTCAGTCGGTTTGCTGCATCACATTGTAGCGTGGTCTCGCGGCCTGATGCTTCCATCAAGGTGATGAAGACCATGAAACTACAACCAGCACCGTTTTGCTGAACCAGAGAAGCTGCTGCAGGCTTATATGCATACACCATGACTATATCTGTTTTATTCACTTCAGTTTGATAATAATTTTTTTCATTCATTTCAGCAGTTGTAACTAAACAAGCAAATGCCATTCAAGCTTAGTATTTTTCATTTGTGATGCAGAGCACAGCTTTTTATAGCTTGATACATAAGGATCGGATATGGGTGTAGGAAGGTAGAAAAGTGGTATCATTCCATCCCTGTAAAGTCACTTTGTCACAATACATATTTTCTGTAAGCACAGTGCTGTAAGTACAAGATGCATATGTAAGAGAAATGACTTGGGAAATTTAGCCATGAATCAACGCCAGTGGTTAGAGAGCTTGCATGAAACAGTGCATTCAGTTATAATGAAAGCCTTATGCATATTTTATACAGAGATATACACAATAGCGCACAGAAAGGCCTGATTCTACATACAGATGCAATTCACTGCAGCCAGCGTGGATGTGCACCATAACTCCTCTGGCGGCAGACTTAAAGATTAAGGCTGAAATGCTTGTTTTGCCAGGGCAGTTTAATTTAGTGCAGTGTGGTGTGCAGTGCACACTGTACTGTTTTTTGCTGTGGCACTACTAGTGCTTTTTATCAATTTCAGCTTCTCAAACCTCAGAAAAACAAAATATTGTGATGCTTACAGTGTATTGTGAAAATGTCTTGAAGGATTGTGACATATTTTTACCATATCACTCACCCTATGTAGCAGTATAATTTCAGTGCTACTAATTTATCTGTATTATGTCTCCTTAGCGTGTAGTATGTTCTCAAAAATTAGTTGGTGAGGCAGCCCTTGATTGAATGTGGAAGAGGGCAGGGTAGAGAAGCAGTAGCTGATTGAAGGGTACATGCTCTCGGAGGTGGGGGTGGCCTGTGGGGGCGACTGAAGTCATGCTAAGGAGAGAGAGGTTGATGTGGGGTGAAAAGGTCTGACTGAGTAAGTAGATATCCAATCACTGCAAGCTGTCATTTTCAGTCTGTCACGAGTGACTGACTGAAGTCAGGGCCTCTTGGCTCCCAAAGTCCATTTTAAATCACTCCAGTCCATTGCCTCTTTACCTCGCGTGAACTGCTGCAGCTCATCACTGTCTCCCTCTCGCTCCCTCTTCCTCTCACACACTCCCCCTGCCTCCCTACATCCCCATGGATCAGCCAAGACAAACTGAGTGGGAATTGAAGATTCGTAGAGCCTGCCTAAACACTCTGGGTGCTGCATGGTTTAGGCTCCCGCTGTGATTTGTCACTCGTATAGACTTTGCTTTCCCTTCTCAAGAGGCTTTTTTTTTTTTTTTTAGTTGACTCAGTTCAGTTTGTTTACATGTTGAGGAACGTTTTATGTTGCTTGAGGCTGTCCTATGTATTGCCTGAATACGTGAGTGTGTTTGTGTGAAAGAGAGCCAGGTGTTTATTTGGTTGCGGAATTTTTAGAAGGCCCAGCAGTACTATAGCACTCTCTATTAATTGTTACAAGATGTGTGGGTTAGAGGTGTATGGACATGAACTGGAGGCCCAGATCAGACTCATAAACATGTGCTTTACGTGAAATTTGAAGCCCAGACAGAAATTTACATTTATGACATTTAGCAGAGAGTGCATGAGAGAAAATATTATTCATTTTTACATGACACTCCTTCAAATTAAATAAATAAATGAATAACAAATCACATCTGACCTGACCCAGTTAACTGTTGTATGTGAAACATACATAACAGCCAAATCCCATCCAGAAAACCTGATATTTTGTCGGGCCCAGTCTAGCTGTGTTCAGATAGTAGACGTCTAGTGTGGAGGCATTCTGTTCCATTCATATCTCATCACTGTTGCAATCTATAGCTGAAAAATAGCAGTCTCAGCATTGTTGGTGGAAATAATGGCTGCTTATAATGACACTATGCCACCATGATACTACCCAGACAAAAACTTTAATGTTGAAATGTCTCCCTTTGTTGGCTCAGAAGACTTACCGGTGATTTGTGATAATAGAAAGAGCATTAGAAAAAAGGAGACATGACATACAGGAGAGATGAGAGTTCAATTGTAGATAAGAGATATTATCTTGGCAGTCTGAACACAATGTGTGACATTATTTAGATCTCCACTAAAACTCAAGAGGAGATGTGAAGTGCACAGGAGAAATATCTGAGCAGCAGGAAACTTAAGAAAAAGTCCCAGTAGACGTTCCATCTGATCTTGTTGTCTAAGAGAAACTAGAAAGATTAAGGAGCTCTCCTTTTGTTATTTCTTTCCTATGGGTATTGTCTAGTGTCAGGGCCCTGTTCTCTCTTCCTTAACCAACATATGCTGCAAAATGCCATGTGAACCCACCACTGAGCCCACAGAGGTGTCAGCCAAGAGTAGCAGCAGTGTGGTACAACAGAGAACCCATGCACATCATCTGGTGTAGAGTCAAAGGGTTGGATATGGTTTCATCAGGGATATCAGCATCAGTCCAGAAGTCTATCTAAAACTTGAGCATGGGGCCCGAAGGATGATGACAACAAAGGAGGTGTAGTAAAACGGCTACAGGAGCAGATACTATGTGAGGAAATATCAGAACAGAAGAAAACACTCACTCAGCTTTTAGAGGGAAGCAGTGAAGGAGAACATACCCAATTATGCTCTGGAGTTCCGACACCTGTTCATGGGCCACGACAGTGAGTGTCAACACAGCAGCTTAGCTCAGCACGAAATACACACCGAGGACGTCATGCTAATCTGGCGGAGAGCCAAATGACTGCTGCTTGCTTTGAAGAGCGAAGCAGCTGCCGAGATGGACAAGAAGGCATAGGTGGTCATAATCTGACCATTAGACAACACAGTCTACCTAGATTACCTGCTGGCTCATGTTTCTGTTTTTTGCTGAAGCCACGGCAACTGGACTGATTTTTGAAAACCTGATGTTCAGCCTCAGCCTTGTGAAGTTGGAGAAAAAGGGGGCAGACTCAGTGACTCAAGCTGGTAGTGGGTGGCCAGTACCAAAATCTGCCAAGTACACAGTTTCTTGAGATTAGCTTCCTACTACTGTTGTTTCATCAACAACTTTGCTGCTGTTTCAACATGCTTCCACAGCCTGGCAGTGAAAAAGAGGTAATTTTAGTGGTGGTAAAAGGTTTAAGTTGTAGTTTACTACAGCTACTTTCCCAGCAGTAAGCAGAGGGACCTCTGTGTGACCCTCTGTGAACTGGTTGCGATGATAGAAGGGACGTCCAGAGGGGATGAAACACTTTATGTGGTGAGGTGATTGATTATTCTTCACTATTACTAGACAATAATTCTTAGTCTTGGCCTAACTCCAGAAGCATTAGGAAAAATGTCCTGAATTCTGACTTTAGAATAAACGCCGCTGGTGTCCTAACTACTGTTACAAGTTTCTTTTTCTACTGTTAGATTATCGTTTAGCATTATCGTTTTAGGGAACTGTGACAAACAGCATAATAAGTGTACTATAACTCACATAATGGCGCTACTTATACTTATACAGCAGTTTTGCTTGAGACAGACAAGCAACCCCCCACCCCCCAACTCTGTGGTCAACATCCAAGGCACTGCAGACATGTTCTCCCCTGTTCCTTCTTATTACCTGTGTTTTAAAGATGATGAACATGTGGCAAATAAGATTCAGGGTGAACAATGAGGACACCGAATTGGGAACTAAAACTGTGGAGAGAGGACTTCCTGTTAAACAGCAGGGCGCACAGTCACTGTAGTTTTAACGTCTTCTTACTGCTAGTTCATCAAACTTAATTTTGTTTTGAAATTTGTTTTACAGTGATAGCTGTCTAGCTAACTAATTTCCATATTTTGTTCTTTTAATTACATTATTACATTTCAGCTGTTCGATTAACAGGCATTACAGTTGCTTCTTTAATGTAAATCTGTGAAAAATCTAATCTTGTTATCTTATTTAAAGATAATAAATAAGTGCATGATTCATTGCATGAATAAATTCCGATTCAGTGCAGAGCAGTACAGGAAGAGCTGAAAAGAAATCATTGTACTTTTTTTGTTGGATAGCAGTTTTTAAATATGATGCTACTTGTTTTTGTTTTTCTCTTCCAGCTCATCTAAGCAACAGCACACATTTGCTACTGTGTGATAATCTTTACTTCATTAGAGGAGATGGCAGTAATACTGTGCCTCATTTGTTGAGTAAAACAGTATAAAGCATTCTTTATGAAATGTGTACAAGTGCAGTGGTGCTAATAACGCTTTTTTAACATTTACAAGGCCATCAACTTTCAGTGCAGTGGACTTCATGAACAGAGGTCTCTTAGATCTTAATGAGAATGTAATATATGATCAGAGCACTTGCATAGTTTCACTGAGAGAAAACAGCTGGATCATTGCAATGTTGAAAGAGTTACTGCAGCTGCGCTGCTGCTCTCTGTGTGTGTGTGTGTGTGTGTGTGTGTGTGTGTGTGTGTGTGGGTGTCAGCGTGTGTGTGTGTGTGTGTGTGTGTGTGTGTGTGTACATACATGCCTCTGAATCACTAAGAAGCAGACAAAGTCCGATACT
Source organism: Pygocentrus nattereri (assembly GCF_015220715.1). Lineage (NCBI taxonomy): Eukaryota > Metazoa > Chordata > Actinopteri > Characiformes > Serrasalmidae > Pygocentrus > Pygocentrus nattereri. Next base: position 7,062,238 of record NC_051217.1, on the reverse strand, counting down.
AAGCTGGCTGAACACGTTTCCACTTATTTCATCCTGGACCTAGAGGTTAATAGTCTATTTGTTTAAATCATTGATCGATTAAACCATTACAGAAAGCGATGCTATTTTCACTTTAATCTTTCAAATGAATTGATTGAGAGGTCTAGCAATTAACTCCCCCACCCCTTCTGTTCTTGGTTCACTTGCACTGTATTTAAGCAGAGCTTTTTTTTTTTCCTGCTCTGCTTAACCAGTCGGGATCCCAAAATTCAATTGAGAATCGCCCGGGAACTTCAGCCGTCATATTATGCAATCAGTGCCTCAGAGATGAAAGCACGAATACTCATTGCTCATAAGACCGGTCAGCATGTCAAGCTTTTATCTAATGCTTTATAGGTTTTTCCATCCCCAGCCACCCTGCTCTCTCCGACTTTAATTCACTCTTAATCGCTTTAATTGCTTATGGATGATGGTAAACCCAGACACATCAGTCTAATGATGATGTAGAAGGCTGGACCGGCAGCAGCTGTAGTGGAACTATGGTGGTCCAGAGACAGAATGATGGGCCAGGGAAAATGCATTTGTTTTTTGTGACTGCAGCAAAGCCAAAGCTCCTCTCTCCCTCTTTCTGTTTCTCTTTCGCTTTGGAGAAGGTCACTGGAGGTGTCTGCACAAACTAGTCTCTCAGTCTGTCCCTCAACTCAACTGAAGCTTATTTATTTAGCACATTTTGTATCATAAGGCTGATGGCTTTACATAATATAAAACATTAGATGAACAAGATAAAATCAAAGAAAAGGAATATAGTATCTTTCACATACACACACAGCCCAGAGTGTATGCTGTCTAGGAGAATTCAGGAAAGCCTGTCTGTATTAGAACAATTGAGTGTTTCTCTGAAATCATCCTTCTTTGTTTTTCATACCTTCCTGCAAACATACACACTCATACACACATCTGTATGGGACAACACTCACACACATACATCTTTTTCACACACACAGGACTGCAGTTGTCTAGACATTGTTTGGCTGATTTCCTTGTTGTATTTTAAGTCTTTAGGTGTAAATAAGTTTAAAAAATTTTTTGCAAAAGTTTAGCTTTCCTTAGAGTCTTCATAATTCTGTCTGGTCATAGTTTAGGCACTGAACTGTAAGTTTGTTCTTAAATAGAGTTAAAACCAAAGCTTCAGTACTGATCAGGATAGCATGCATTTGGCTATAGCTTTTCCTTCACTTAGCAGATTTTAATCAAAGTTTAGGAATGTAGGAGTTTCTAGGCAACTGTGATTGGTTGAGAGGCATGTCGATCAGAATTTTGCAAGTGGTGAATCAAATGCTAGACTAAAAATAGCCTAGGGTTAACCAGCCAATGGCTTTTTCTGCAGTACATCTAGAAAAAGGAAAAACAAAATCGGTTAATAAGTTTATTATATTTTTCTCCTGCTTAGTATTACTCTGCTTTACAACACACAAGAATATGTGGGTGTTAGGGTCTGTGTGAGTAAAAGAGAGAGATGGTAGACTTATCTGGAACTCCCACTAATAGCTAAACACAAATACACGCACACACACTGTTGTAGGTGGTCCCTCTGAGGATACTTTCCACAGTTAGGGGTTTCATTTTGCTTTATCATCAGTAAGGGTAGGCAGGATTTTTCCAGCATGTCCACTTACACAGAAATAATTTGAGCAACCAAACTTTTTTCCTTTTAGTTTTTAAACTTCTCTTACAGTTTCTCTTTTCTCTCACATCATTACGCATGTACCCACAGAAGCACACTAATCAACACTCAGGGCCAGATGTACTAGCCTTTCTAACCATTTTCAGACCCAAATAAGACACATTCTGCCCACATGTCATGAATAAAGCTAGGGTGGTAATAAACTGAGAATTAAATTCCTAAAGTGGTCCAACACCTTGTGAAGGCAGAGCTCAAAGTGGTGGGTGATGGTGCACTTGTCAGTGTATTCCATCAGACAACAAGCCTGTAATTAGTCAGTGCCTGTAACAAGCTAGCAAGCCTGAAAGTCCCTCACCAAAAATTACAATTAAACGTGTAGATGTGTGTTGCGTGGTCAGAGAACACATTAATGTGGTAAAAATAAACGTTATCTCTTGTAATGGAAAACGGATGTGCTATTTAACGATAGCATCGATAGCTTATTTTGCTTGTGTTATCGTTTGAACTTAATAGAACACAAACAAATGTAGGGCCCGATTTTAAAGGGCGACGAAAGTTTAACAGATGGTCCCTAGACGTGTATTCTCATCACAAGATCACATCTGGCACGCAAGACTTGAACAAAACTGATATGTGACCCTAAATTAGCAGTTAATGCCATATACTTGTGAATCTGAAGGAGAATTGTGCAAAATGTGGAATGATCACACCAAACATGTAGCTGATTACATATGATATTTAATTTATAAAAGTTTGGGCAACCAGTAGCAGGTTTGTGTGGAATTTCCTGGCCTCTTAATACCAAACATAAAACATTGGTAGTGTCAAGACTGTTGTTAAAAGATTTTATTTAACAATGGCAGTAGTCATAGCAACTAGACAAAGTCACAGTACTTGACTACATGATAAAAGAATATATCCCAAACAGAATCACATGATTTTCACTCGCAGAACTGCTCCACACTTTGCCTAGTGTCTCTTTTGGCATTGAAGTTGTGTGTTGTTGTTGTTGTTTATTTAAATTCTATTGTTTTGAGCTGGAGTAGAACTATGTCCCTGAATGTGTTGATTCGGTGGGGTGGGGGTTCATTTATTACTACTAGTCTCTTTCTCTGTCACTGAGCATTTTGTCTTTTGTCCCCTTTTGTTGACAGCTCCACTGTTTCACAGCATCTTTTAAACCGTGTGCCTTTCGAATTACGATTAGTAGGCAGTCCTGTGCTCAGTTTACTTGAATGGCTACAGCCTTAGTAAATTCATCCTCACTGCAAACGCATGTTGCAACCACATCAAGGCACATTTTGTGCTGTGAATTCTTCCGTGTGTACACCTGGCCCTCAGTGCTCAAATGCAGTGTGGCGTGAGTGTGTGTGTATGTGTGTGTGTCTGCGATTTAGTTGAAGGGAAGGGCAGTTTGGCATTCTGAGCAGGCCACAGGAGCAGACCCTGAGTCCAGGTAGCATTTTAAAGAGCTCTGAGAACATACAGGGCAGGTGATTGATGATTTCCACTCGCAGTAAAGTGATACCGCTCCTTCATCCCACAGCCCCTACTTAACATTCAAACCTTTGGTATTAAATTGCAAATTATCCCTGCATTTGTAATGGTGTGTCTGCTTGAGCAATGAATCCAGGGGTGCGGGAAAGCCAGTCTAGCTTATAACTGTGCTAAGGTAGAGATGAATCTGTAACTAGCAGATGCAGGATAGTCTCTGGAGCTTGGAAAAGTTCAGAAGTTTGTACTTTTCTGTCTTTATTCAACATGTAGGTATATTTGTCAAAAGTTTGAGGATACCTTGACTTAAAGTTTTCTAGGTAATCACTGAGTTTCACTGTTATTTCTCAATTAAGTTAAAAAAAATGTTTCAAGAATTTAAGTATTGGCTAATACTTTAGTTATATGTAACAACACTACATTTAGCCTAAACAATAATTCAACAGGTTTTATTTTCCTATTTCTTTCTTAAATAGCTAAATGTTTGAGTGCTGATGATTGCTTCCTAGGAGTGTGTACTCATGTTCTTGGTTAATCACTCCAGGTACCAGTATTCAAATCGGGTGTTCATTATGCTGCATCCCAGAAAGTCAACAAGGAAATACACAGGCCAGCATTTCAGTTAAATATAATAGAGGTTTTTACAGGGCTATAAAGTGTAACAGTTTTGCTTGTATTTGTGATTAAGTGAGTAATTGTATTACACTTTTCTACAAAGACAAACATGTTGCCAAGTATGTGTTGCTGAGGACGTGACTTAGAAGTCCTCAGGGAGTGCAGCTGTAACCAGTCTAACTACTCTAGCTGCTGTTGGCTAGAACCAGAAAAATACACACACACATATATATGACTAAAAACATAATGACTTTTTGAGAGGACAATAGTACTGCAACGAAGTACCATATTAAAAGGAAATGTACATAAGATCAAATCTATTTCATCTATGTCCTCCAAGAGAAGGTTGATGCATGTAAATCAGTCAGAGGAGGACCTGGTGGATGGCAATGACTTGTAAAAGTTACTGAGGTATAGTGAGCCAAAGCTAGACACCACCAGCAATCATGGCATTTATGTTGTTCCTAACTTTAGCTAATGAGGGGTAAATATAACTTTAGAGCTGTATTTAAACATTTTAGTTTTTGGTCATACAGTCATGAACACATCTGTAGCCTCAGTGTTACTGCTACAAACCAATGATAAACTAGCACGTTAGCATTTTATCCGCTGAGGATAGATATGTGAGTAGAAGTAGTTGACGAGTCATCACTGTCTACCGGTGCACTGGTTGGCTCTAGTGTTAGCATTGACATTGTATTTGAAGAGGTTGTCTACAGTATCACCAAAACACAGTGAGACTTTAAAATACACTGATTGTATATAATAGACCGTTGATAATCTCTGTTATGTTGAATTATGGCTAACCAACAAACATGCTTATTTGTATTATGTATGTTGAAAAGCTTTGTGTCCCCAAACTTTTTATAGGCAGTGTTTAATTTTCTTAATCTTTTGCTGTGTGTGCTGTCTGCTGGGCGTTTGTGTTTCTGCATTTGCACTTTGTTTAATAACGTCTGCTCCTTCAGTTCTCATCATTTAATAAGCCAGTCATCTGCTTGGAATTTCAGTGTTGAAATGGCAGGCGTTTGGTTTAACAGATGATTTTAATCATTCATCTCCTGTAATCATAAATCTTGTTATTTATGCATGTATTCATATTTTTGTGCCTAAACAAAGCTAAGCCCTCTACATATTTTTCATTGTGCCTTCTGCACAAGGAAAAAAATACAGAGCCTGTCACGTTTACTGAACATTAAGAGATGACAGCTAAAATATGTATTTTCAAGCAACCACCACGCTTCTGACTTTTTAATGAAAATATAAAGCCCTTCTCAGCTGTCCTCCAGTGCCTGAAGTGTGTCATCCTTCAAACCACTCAGCCCAATTAAACCAAAGCAGGACTCGGTGGTCCACAGTGCAAGGGGCTTATGCTTCTCCAGGTCTGATTAAAATACTAGTGTTGACTGTGGATTGAGCCACTACGTCAAACAAGAAATCAACACCTCAGGGGGCAAAGTGTGTAGCGCACAGTAGGAGTAAGTTATTGCTCATGAAATATTTCTGACAGAGTTAAAGTGATGTAACTCTGAGCAGTGCTGTAATTCCTGCTCTTTTGGGAAATTCATTGTACAGTAAGCATTGAAGATGGAAATGAAGGAGGCTGGTAAACAAAGCAGGCTTGACTGCCGCCCCTGAGGTCTGTGTCCCAATCGATTGAGTTTGCTAACTATGATGGGCTCAAATCCACACTTATAAACAGAGCTCTGAGGTTTAACTGCCAAAGTTGTTATCATAATAAAATATCTGTATTTTATACTTTATAGTAGAAGAAAAACTACATTAAAATAATTTAATGCAACAAGATTTTACTTGTATACTTGGGCCATTTCTACTGTTCTATTGCTCATTAAATGTTCACATACATACGGGTCATTCTACATTTGAAGTGGGAAACCATGTCACAAATGTTTAAAATGGGCACAGCTGCACACAAGCCTAAGGCCACCATTCCCAGTGTCTAACGGAGGGGTATAAATCCCCTTAGATTTAGCCTGTGGAGCAGTGGCACCCTTGAATACCTTGACATGAGTTAGAGTGACATTTGTGATCCATAGGTTATCGTCAAACATCTGTACCTGGACTCACTAATCCTTGTATGGCTGAATGCAATTAAATCCCATAGCAGTGTTCCAATATCTAGTGTGAAGTCTTCTTAGATGCTGCTACTGCAGCAAAGGGAGACTAAATTCCCTATTAATACCCTTGATTTCAGAAGAAACACTGGATGAGTATGTGTCAACTTACCTTTGCACATACAGTGTATATCGATGAGGAAGCACTTCAGTAGTCATCGGAGGTCTCCTTCCCGCCTCTCTCTCAGTACAGCCAACTCAGCAAAATGCTCTAAGCCAAGGTTTGACACACTGCTTGAAGCTCTGAGACTCGTCAGCCATGTCGAGCTTTTATCTGATTCTTTGTAGGTTCGTCCATCCCCAGCCACTCTTCTCTATCAGGCTTTAATTCATTCTTAATAGCCTTAATTCCTCATGGATCACGGTAGCACTGGATACATCAATCTAATGATCATGTAGAAGACAGGACAGTTGAATGAGTCAGGTGCAGAGGAAAGAAAAACTCACTTGTTTTCTGAGAAAACAGCAGAGCTCGATCTTATTCTCTTCTCTTTTTCTGCTTTTGCTTTTGTTTCCATTCAGAGAAAATAAGGAATTCTGGCAATTCTCTAGACAACAGTGAAATAAACAGCATTATTCCGAGGTATTCTTTTGCAGCACATCTTGTGATTTATATGTCACTATGATGGGGCTATAAGCACTCATTTTCATATCATCTCTGCGTTTTTATTGTTATCTGTCTCATGGAACTTACAGCTCTGATCTTATCCTTTGTTGGCAAAATGTCAGCTTCCATATAAGGCGCATTGTGCAGTGCCTGTGCTCCGAGGCAGCTCACCTGAAGTGAATGATGGAGCAAACTAATCCATATCTGTCTGCAGGTATATTTATATCTCCATGCTCTAAGTGAACTGATTGACACCAAGGCATTCAGACACCTCGACAGCGGAGTGAAACAGTTGAAGTTTTTGAGAGAAAAGAAGGCTGATGAGCTAAAGGACTGATCAAGTGTCAGAGATAGAAAGAGAGAGCAGAGCAGAGAGAGATATGCTTGAAGCAGTGCCCACTATGAGCATATTAACTAGCTCTACTTCTGAGCTCAGTGACCTGAATCAGCAGAGGAGGCTGCAGGTACTCATCCACTCCATCATTAATCTCTCATTTATCAGCTTCATCCTTTTCTCCACACTTTTCCATTACCTGGCATCCTTTCCTCCCTCCTTTCCTTTTCAATCCTCTCATCTCCTCCCCTCTCCTGTCTTCTCTTCTTTTCGCTTCTCTTCTCATTTGTTTTTCTATTCTCTTCTCATTTGTCCTCTTCTAATCTGTTTTTCTGATCTTTTCTTTCCTCTTTTCTTCTCTGATCTCTCTTTAGCCCATTTTTTCTTCTTCTTTCTTCTCTTCTTCTCTTTTTTCGTCTTCTCTTTTTATCTCTTATGTTCTCTTTTCATGTCTTCTCTTCTTTTCTTCCATTATGTCCACTTCTTTTTTTCCTCTTCTCTTTTTGGTCTTTTCTTCTCTTGTGCTCTTCTGTTTTTGTCCTGTCTTTTATTCTTCTCTATTCTTGTCTTCTCTCCTCGTCTCACATTTAATTTATTTTCCTCCCATTTTCTCTCTTCTCTCCTCTCCTGTCCTCTCCTCTCCTCTCCTGTCGTCCTGTCCTGTCCTTTCACAGAACGGTTGAGCCAATAGATGATGCCGTCATCCAACATCGATGGCTGACAGACATTGCAATGTTGATTCAGCCTCTTGTTGCCACCATAATTTATGGCCACTGTTAAAAGAAAAGTAGTTAAACGTTCTGTGCTCCTTTTTTCAGGAAAAAATGGCTTGAAGTGACATCCCAATCACAAACTAGGAACATCCATGCTTTTAATATGCTCTTGGTCATTCTCACAGGAAAATGGGCATCACGAGACTGGTTCTGTGTAATGTCTGTAGAACTTTGTTGCATTAAGTGAGAAATTCTCATAGGTCTGCTGAACAGCTCCACAGCATAGCCGCTTTCTATGAATGGCCATTGGTCATAGTCAATGTGGAACACTGACGCATCAACTTTCTGCTATACCTCAGAAAACCTTGATTATGTATGACTGACCCGGAGATCTAGTGTTATCCCCCATCACCCTGTTCTGTGTATATTGACTCAACAATCTCAGTGTGACATTTTTTCATAGTATTTCATGAACAGAGGGAGAGAGAGACAGAGAGAGAGAGAGGACGGGAGAGAGTGCACAGCAGCTGTTCATTAAAATTCACTCAGGTCTGGCGTTTGGACCCACAGTGGCTTGCCAAATTTGCACATCTTAAGCCCCTAGCCAAGATTAAGCATGCGCCACTTTATATATCTGATTTGGGCTGTGACGAAGGCTCAATTACCAGCGTTTTAGGGGATAAATACATCTGCCTGCTATAGACTCCCACTCTTTTAGAATTAGTCATTAGGGAATGCGTGGATACAGGTTGAAATTGCAGCGTTCGGCAAGCATTGCACTTGTTTTGCCAACCTCTTCAGCTGCCTCTCTGTTTGAACGCAGATGGTCAGCCAAACAGATTGACACTTAACTCCACACTGTTCGGCTCCACTGAACCCTCTACTTAACGTCCACTCTGCTGTTGTTTTTCCCCTCCTTTTTTTTTCTCTATTTCCTCTTCTCTTCTTTTGTCTGCAGCGTGTTGTTGAGACCCTGGAGCGCTAACAACATTTCATAGACACCCCACAGTGTTTGTGAGTGTGTGTGTGTGTGTGTGTGCATGTGTGTCAGTGAGAGAATGAGTGAAGGGTAAGGGGTGGGATTGCAGGCTTCATCGTCTTTACTTTCTTCATATTTGGCAGCATGGCAGCCTCATGAATAGTGCACAGTTCACATGGAAAAGTCACTGCTTGACCCTCTTGCACTGCAGCTGAGACATTACACCTCTGAGCGTCTCTGCTGATGGTACCAATCACATACACACACATGACTGTGAACAAAATACCCAAGACCTGTGAGAAGAGATGAACCATCTACTGCAAGTGGCGTCCTGGGGAGTGAGAGCAGCTCTACCCCACTGAGTAAATGTGTGTGTATTGAGAGCGAGAAAAAATAGAACAGCTGAGAGGAAATGTGGTGGAGATGGCAATATGGGAGAGAAAAAGAGGCACTTGAGAGAAAAGCAGCAGAAGAAGCAGTGCTGTATGTGTAGTGATTCATCAAAATACTTTTCTGTTTTCTGTCTTTGCAATTTATGCTTTTGAATAAAGCATAATAATCATAATATAACTATTAAATATTCATTGGGTTAAAAACACTGGGAATTGGCAAAATACATCTAGAATCAGTCCCAGAACACCCATTATAATTCTTTACCCTGTGAGATCAACCCTTCAGGAAAACACAAAATATCATTACTGACTATTGGACACCACCACGAACCAACAGAGACTATGAAAATGGTGTCTATGATTTATTTATTTAACGTTTTTCAGCAGGGAACATTTAGAAAGCATACACACAACAAAGCCTATAACAAACATTTTGCATTCAAAAACATCTTGAGAGATGATGAAAATCTAATCAAGCCAAGTTTGCTTGGTAAATTAACATTAGCGAGGTTAGCTATGTCACTTAGTTGGTAGGCTGACAATGACAAAAGAGTTCAGTTCATAAATGAGTTTTTCTTGATATAAAATATCTATATTTATCGGTTTTCTTTGTAAAGTAAGTAGTAAAGTGTTCATATTTTATGGTAGTTTACCTGCCGATTGCTGTCAGCGATGAACCTGATGTGCTGCTGCCTGATGAGAAGCTGTCTACTCTGTTCTTATCAACATTATGATTTGAAAATGAACCCTTTGGCTAGATAGTGACACAGACAGCAACCAAATGGCTGAGTATCTAAAAACCACCCAAAAACGAAGCAGCACTGTCAAAATAACTCAACAATATGAGCCAGAAGACCCTTCACTTTCTTCAAATAATAGTCTGATGTAGTACACATCAGGGTGAGGCGAGTATGTTGCCTGTACAGGGAAACTAGGCTGCAAATACAGCCCATTTTGATTTTACTGTTTCTGTGATGTGACCGACACCCAGCACATTTTTAGCCTGTTTCAGCCTCCAGCAGTTCAGCCCTGCCCATTCACACTGAAGATATAAAGAGTGTTTCAGAACGGATCGCTTTTAAAATGAAGCACAATACAGGGCCAGTTAGATCAGAGCCACAATCTGTCCTAAGGGCACAGTAACAGAAAGAACCTGTTAAAGAGGGAAAAAGAGAGGTTGAGAAATGGTCATGTAAAAATGAATTTATGAAAAATGAATTTTGTTGTAGGTGCTTTCAAGGATACGGGCCCTTTGAAGATCACTGACCGACTTTCATTACAAGGAGAGCATAATTAGGTCTGTTTGACTGGATTTAGTGCAGTGCAATATGTGAATATTTGAGTAAAATCATTGTATTTGTAGTTTTAACAAGCTAAAATGTGGCACTGCTGGGTCTTACTGTTCCAACTTATCAAACCTCAGAAAAATGAAATACCATGACAAGGGTTCTGCTTTGTGAACTTATCTTGATATGTTGTGGTATGTTACATTGCCCACCTGCACATAGTATTAATTTCTTTTGCTTGTAATTAATGCTTTTATATGATAGTTATTTGAAAGACTGAGATTTTTTTCTGTGTAATGAAAAAGCACTTTTATTTTTTAAAATAAGTAGCTACTTACGACAATACTTCACTCTGTTCACTACAGACTGAGAATGAACTTACAGGGCATTTCTTGCACCTAGTGGCTGCCACTGAAAGGAAAGAGCATTAAACACTGTTTCAAATGATCATTGAAAACAAGCATAAATTTTGCCCATTTTGAGTGAAAATTTATGGTGACTAAAATTTGGGTTCATCCCTAGTCATGTAGACTGCAGACTCTCCACGTTGTAAAGCACTATACAGCAGTGAGTCTGCTCACGAGACTCTCATATCCCTACACCCTGTCTTAGAGACAGCTCTCTGGCACTGTAGGCCTAGATCTCTGGAGGAAAGGAGTAGAGGAACCAGCCAAGACCTGCATGTTGTGACTTACCCAACTCTTTACTCTTTCTCTTGTGTCTTTTCATTTTTGTTTGATCCTTTGTGCCTCTCTTTCTTTTTCTCATTCTCTCTCTCCTAATTGAGCGTCCTAGTTTCTCAACTCTGCCAGATTTAAAGCAAGGCCGTCCAAAGGCTGGAGATTCTATGGCAGAGGTCTCATCTGGTTCTTTCGCTCGTTTGCCGCTCTAAGCCCATTCTTCCAAGCACTCCGCTGTCAACCGATTGTCTTCCTGCAACAGCTGCTCTTGACAAAGCCAATAAATCACACCCTTAACACAGCAGTGGTGTGCTGTCTCTGTCTTTCTTTTAGTGCACAGAGACATAACACCAGTGCACCACATTTTTACTGGCTTTGTTTGACCTGATCTATGAGATTTCAGTTTGTGCTCTTGCTGGTTTTAGTGTTTTCAATGGCGAATGTCAGTTTACTGTTTGTATCTCGCGTCTACTTGGTGGGAATTGAACCTGCATTTTCCGTGTTCTTCCCTCAGAAACATTTATCCTTGTTTTTCTATTAATATATCATATGAGTGAAGAGCCATGTAATAGTTGTTAACATTTTCAATTTATTTTGGGGTCTCAGGCAAGCTAATACCTTAGTCATTGATTTGTGTTATCATGCCCTCCTCCAATGTAAGCTGTTAAATACCTAAGTGCCGGAGTACTCCCGCTCCACTGTACGTGGGTAAACACATGCATTTGGTGTCACAGATGAGTCATCTAGCCCTGGAGAAAGAGTTTTACTGATGGTGGGAGCAGCACTTTGCTCAGTAATTAAGCAAATTACGTTTTTCCTCTCCTCTAAAATATTTCATAAATATAGGAATTACATGAGCTAAACCATCTGGCTGTTCCAGAGGTCTCACACTGATTGTTCTTTCATTTAGCCATTTATATTTAATGAAGCACAATAACAGGAATCAGCGTTCGAGTTCTTTTGAGTTTGAGATTTCCTGCTCTGCAGCTTCACCTGATTTTTCTGCAGCTCAATATCGCCTCTCTCCATGCAGGAGATGGGCTCTCATCCCCCCTGCCGCAATCTCTCCCCTCTCTGCCCTGTCAGCAGACTTTAAAGAGAATTCAATCAGGGTGTGCTCCATATCTCCTGTCCAAGGTGGCCTCACCGATTTAGTGAAATCACAATGAGATATGACTGGCTGAGGGAAAACTGCGCCAATAAGCGTAAACAGTCGGAAGTGAGCGCCACGTCAGAATGCATAATGCCAGAGTGCGCATGAAGAGTGTTGTGGGCAAAGGTGTACCCACCAGCAGCATCTCTCCCACCTGACCTTTTACTAGCCCTGTCTGTCTGTCACAACCTTTTTCTTTGTACTGTGCTGTTCTACTACAGTGCCTTTAGCCAATGACACACACAAACAAAGACACATGCAGACATTGCACACATACATACATATAACTTGGCCTTTCTGTCAGACAAGGTAATTATAAAGTTCATCCTGTCATCCTTTCGGAATGAAAAATTATGACTGCTTCAGCATGAGCAAGTTCTGTCACCTTGAACAATGGAAGCTCTAGCATAATTAGATGTGATGCGCAGTTGCACAGGAGATGAATATTAAAGAGGATTCCTGCTAAACCCAACAAGGCCTTGAGGTGCTGACCGTGAGTGAGAAAGAAGCAAGACCTTTAAGTCTGCAAGACTTTTTCCTCTTTATGCAGGGCTGGAGATATGCCCATTTTCTCATGAAGGTTATAGAGCAGGCCTCAGGCAAGAAAAAGACATTTGTGTAAAACTTTAAATGGATGCCTATGAATGTGTTTTGTTTAGGTTCATAGTTGCTTCTCCGTGGTTGCATTTTGATATTTAACGATTAACGTTGAGAGCATCACAGCTATTTCTTTAAAGCATTTTCTAACCCTCAATTCATATGTTGAGAAAATGCCTCTTTCTGCTGGTTAATCTACTCTATTTCTCTACCCAAGCCAAAAATAATTGATTTTTATTTAATAAACAGTTGAAGACATGAACATAAATAAATATGAAACTTATCACATCATAACCTAAACTTTATCATCAGAAACACACCAATAAGTCCTTAGTGATCTGTATTTACATTACATTTATGGCGTTTGGCTGACACTCTTATCCAGAGTGAATTACAGTTTGATCATTTACACAGGTAAGCGAAGGTGGTGTTAGGAGTCTTGCCCAAGGACTCTTATTGGTATAGTGCAGGGTGCTTATCCAAGTGGGGATTGAACCCCAGTCTACAGCGTAGAAGGCAGAGGTGTTACCCACTACACTAAGCAACCACTATTTCATTCAAAAGTGTTAATGTGCTCTCTTAGAAACTACCACAATGCATCCATCAACAAGCATAAGATGATGCTTCTTTTATGTAGTGATAGAAAACATGATAGCATGTAGAAAGCTCCAGTTCCACATACTGATGCATTTTATTGTGATCAGTATAGACATGCAAGCTTTGCATCTGCTCTGGGGGTCAGAAATAACTGAGATGAAGTGGACAGAGTTGAAATCTCTGTGTGTATCGCTGACAAGACATTGGGTTTGTCATGGTTAACATTTCTAGCATATAGTTACTGAATAATAAGCCACTGCATGTAAAGACAATAGAAAAATGTTGCTGCATTCCCCATGTACAGTATATTACCATCAACTTAAAGATGTTGGGGAGCTTGCATTTGTACATGTTTTTGTGAAGACATGCGCTTTTCAGTTGTTTTCAGTTGTAAAGACATATCGCTGTTTTTGCACACCAGGGACCTCATGTTGCCTACGGATGCAACATGTTGCTTCACGGATCAAAATAATCTTTTTTTATATAAAGTTTAAGTTTAGCTTCTTTTGCTAGCGGCACCACATTTGGTAGCTGTAGCAGTACTTAAGCTTTCTCTTTACTGACGGTTACAATGCTGTTGTTACTTAGCAACAGTGAGATGCACGGCATTCGAAAAGGAAAAACCCAGGAAAGTGTGAAACCCCCCCCAAAAAATTTTCTTTTTTCCTGTTTGTAATGTGAACCCCCTCTGAATGTAGGCTCATTATTCCTTTTATTATTTATTTTTTTTAATCAAATATCTAATATAAACTATTCAAAAACTACTGTAGAGCTACTATGTAAAGCTCTATATTTATAGGAGTGAGGAATAGAAGTTTGGACCTGCTGACAGGTTTAAGGGGTTAATGCACATGTGAAGGCACAAACGTGATGTTCTAGTTATGGCTGTTTGTAATGAATTTGGATGTTATGAATGAGTAATTTGAAACCTCTACGGTCAAGTGCCTATTGAAATGAAGAGTGTTCTCACTGATTGTAGGGGGCAGCTGAGCACATGCTGTCACACACACATACACATGCACACACACACACACACCTGTGGATCAGCAGGAATAACCAAGAGTAGCAGACACGCTGGAGCCAGGGCCACTGCACCAGAGATGCCTAAAGGACCTAGAATGGGATCACTGACCTGACTCCACAGCAACCAAAGTTACACACTCGCCCACACACACTCTTGATTTTCTGTGGGACGAGATCCATAAACCACAAATAGAAGTGTCTGGCAGCTCTCTCTCACACACTCTAGTGCTCTACATACAGCCAGAGTTGCTGGACATCCATTTCAGAAAGTATTTACAACAAACTGTAACATCCCAGGCCCTGTGCCAAAAGCTAGCGAGCTATTCAGGTGTAAACAGACACTGTATGCTTTATTTATGTGTTAACGTGGACCGATAGGGAATGGCAGGAGATGTTTCCTCCAGACTGAAGGTCAGTGTGGACAGATGAGCCGGAATACATCCGTTATACAGCACTTCTGTGGGCAGATCTGGAACGGACAGGGTTTCTTATTTCTAAATGTTAAGGATGTGGGCATTGAGCAGCTTTCTTTATACCATCACTGAGAAACAGTATCATACACATATATACACACGCACATCCTGCACTGATAGAGCGCTGAGTGATTTATGGAGACCTACTTATCTGTGATCTTGGGAAGGCAGCTGCAGAAAAGTTATATTAATAATCATTTATGAATCAAGATTTGATTTCAATTCTGATTCTAAAATGCTTTATTGGATGAAGATAAGTTAAGAAGCCTTTAAAAAGTGTTGTTTTTTTTTTTAAGAAAAACTATGACAAATAGTTTCTTACTGTAAGAGAGCAGTATGGGACTTATGCTATTTGCCAACTAATCATTGTTAATTTAATTCAATTTAAATTTAATTCATATATTTTCTTAACCGATTAATTGAGGTTAATCAAGTAATCGTGAAAGCCATAGGATATTTGGTAACATTTTATTGTAGGGCTGTGTTCATAAGGCTACATCTCACCTTCATAAGGTTGTTACTGACTCAAACCAACATAAACATTTATAAAGGCTTATTTCAGTAGGCGTCGTCTGTCACAATAACTGCTTTTGTCAACTTTGATTTAAAGTTAAGAACACCTGGTGACATCAGGTGTTCAGCTGACATTGGTTTTTTCTGGGTTGGGCCATATAACCAATAACATAGCACACTATAACAGCTGGCTTTGTAACTTAGCGCATGTTACATATTAAAGTTATACACTTTACCCAAGAGCCACAAAAAATATCTGACATGGAAAGCTATATTATATTATTAAAATTGTCACTGTGACAAACTCTGAGATACAGTGTCACCCCAGAAAGTGTCAGGACACAACCCAATATCGTAAAGAAAAACAAAAATCAGCCTCCTGATGTCAACTTGGTAAATTCAACATTTATGACAACACCTAAAAGACAAAGGTTGTCATAAAGGGCTTGTGTAGGCATCTTGTAGCCTTATGAATGCTTCCCTGCAGTGAAAAGTACATATTTTCCCTGCATGTCTGGACGCCACTGAACACTGTCAAAAGCCTCTGTGACCTTGGCTAGCGAGGCTCACATAGATTTGAAGTGTCTCTAGGAAAAAAGGGAAAGAAAAAAGGGTCAGAGGTCTGCTTTTTGCAACCTGTTAGCGAGGGCTGATGCGTGAACCAGATTTTCCAAAGGCAGAAAGTGTGCCACATGCATTTAGAGTCAGCCCTTTGAGTTGAACAATCAAAGGCGGGCAAGTGCAAGTCTGAAAGGTGCGCTTGTTACACCGCTTTAATTTTTTCATGAGGGAGTTGATGATTTTTACACATGCTAGGCAGATATTGTAATACATAGTCGGAGGGGTGTGGAGAAGTTATTTTCTACCTGGTAATCATTTTGGGAAAAAACCCATGCCCTTGGAGAATGATTTAAAATAGATGATGTGTCAAACTGGGTTTCTGTGGTTTTTGTTTTTTATGTTTTTTTCTTCTCTTTCTGCACACGATTCTGTCGGGTCTGCCGATCTCACTCAGACTGCATCATGAAAAGAAAAGTCTTGGTGTGATCGTGCATATGAGAAAAGATGTCATTAGTCACACAGCAAGCAAGCGTGTGGAGTACCTGCGCTGTCAGGAGCAAATTTCTGTGTTAATAGAAAAAGTAGCATGATTTCTCCAAACGCCAGCTATGGTTTTTAGCATGTGATGGCTTCCAGCAATTGCATGACACTATACCAGCACAAGTTTCTGTGTGAAAAGGCCATTGAGTTCAGCTGTGCTCAAAGACGTGTGGAAGACATGAGATCTATTTACATTAACCCACTAAAGAATTCTTACCTTATCTCTTGATAATGAAGTGTGTCTGCTCCTAGTCTCATGGCGCCAGAGTAATGAGAACATCTGGAGACAGCCGTGAGACGTTTTGAGTATATAAATATCGGTGGGAACGTAGACTTATTAGAGTGGGATCAAACTGAGAGTGAAATTTCTAAACCAGTCCAATGTGATGATGCGCTTGTCAACATTGTCTCACAGACAACAAGCCTGCCATCAGCTCAGTGAGATGGCGTAAGGCGGCATGGCTGAACAATCCCCCAAAAAACTCCAATTAAGCATGTCTGAAAGGTGCGTTTGTTACACTGCTTTAATTTAAACAATAAAAAGAAGCATTATCTCTTGCAAGGCAAGAACAGATCAATTAATTAACAGTAGTGTTTTTCTAGCCTGCTTGTTTTGTTTGTGTTGTTAATCACATTGCAGATATTAACAGAGCACAGGCCAGAGAAATTTGGGTGTTTTAGATGGGACATACCCTTATTGTTTTGTTGTTGTTTGTTTGCTTTTTCTTTTTTTCAGTTTTTACCGCTATCCAGCACCAGAAGCTTAGCAAGTTGTCCCAAGATATTACGAGATTACATCTGGCCCCAGAGACTAGAGTGATACCAAGCATGTATATCACAAAGCAGTTCTTTCAACAGATGTGCATGTTAAGGTGTTTTCTTAGAAGCTTGAATGTTTCTTTGTTTTTCTATTGGTTCCATTAGTGGCTTAATGTTTTTTTTTTTCTTTCTCATTCATCTCATTTGTATGTGCATTACTCTGGTAAAGATAAAAATGGTCCTATGCTGACACAGGTATGTTCTACCAGCTATAATGTGAAATTGAGTGTGTCAAATGTGACATTTTTCACATTATGTGCACAAACATCTACTGTTTTTCTTCGCAGTAAAGTGTAATATCTACTCTAGATGTTGCTACCAATTCAAAGTCTGACAGCCATGGCACTTTGTCTGTGTGTCACTTAATGGTAGAATAGAGTAGCTTGGTTTTAGCTTCATAAAAAAATCGTTTTAAATCGTGTTTGTGTTCCTGTCTGCAAGGAACTACAAGTAAGTTTAACTTGTAACTATGTTTTAATATCTATAGTCTGCTACCAGTGCTGATAATTAAACTAAATTAATGTTTGCTCCTGTATGATCAGATCTTTTCTTCTAGTCCCACTTTGTGACTGATTGATGGCTGAAATGAAAATCTAGGACTCTTGCAGGTAGTCTTTATAATGTGGGTGCTGGTGGGTTTTCATAGCCTTTTGTTTGTTTGGGCATTAATGATCACTAGTTCAAACATGTGGTTCTAGATGAAGAGCACTGGTCATTCTTCATAGTTAAAAAAAAAAAACTAGAGAAGAAGTGGTAAAATCCCTCAGAACTTGGTGGACCAAAGTTATCCTGTGAGGAGAGTGACAGCAGTGCAGCTCTGTTCTTCATTCAGCCTTTCAGAGCGCAACCTTATACTAAGTCTTGACAGGCTCTGGTACATGAAGGTCATAGTAGATATATCCCTATATCTTTATTTAAACATTTATTTGTTTTATTTCTTTGGTGACAAAGAACAGGGAACTAGTACTTTTTCTGTTTAATTCAGTGTATTTGCTCCAGGGAACTGAATCCATGACCTTGACATCGCTAGCACCATGTCAGTGGAGTTATGTAGAATTTGCATAAATACAGCAGTGCAGTGTATCAGCAGTAGGATACTCAGAACATATGCATCATTATCTAGACTTCAAGCCTTCTGTAATAACTGGACTATTACAGTAGATCACTTGGGATTTATAACACTCTTTGATGCACTGGGCCCATTTAGTTCTCAAGTGTGAGCACCTTTACCCTGAGACTTGGTCCTTGGACATAGGCTGGAATCCAGCATTGGATGGACTCTCTGATGATAATCCAAATTGAAGGTATCTGGGGCGCTTTAGCAGGGTCCACTGCTTCTTCCCTCTTCTCTCCACACCATCTGTGTTAGTTGAGCTCAAAACCAGGCTGGTGGCTCAGCTTGCTCTCTGTCCTTAGAAGACTCGGCCAGTCACGAGCTGAGACTGAGCTTCAGCCATGGTGCCAGGTCCTGAACCCAGGCCAGGTCATGTAACGGCCTGCTTCTGCTTGGCCATCTTGTGGGGCCAGGCACAGGCCAGCTGGAGGGTTTGGAAGCCTAACTCTTCATGAGTTCATCTTTATTCCATAGAGACGAAAAATCTTATTGGTTAGCACTGGGGGATAGCAATGTTGAATCAATGATATAATAATACTGAATTTATTGAATAACTGGCTCTGATGTGAACTAAAATGAAAGATGCTTCCTATATTTGAAGTTCAGTCTAGATGTAATTAGAGTGGTAGAACTGATTATGTGCAGCCTTTCTTCGAACTCTGAAAGATCTGAGAATGTGTCTTGATCTCTGTATTGTTAAAAAGTTGGCTCTTCTAAGAAATTAAGCAGGTATACAGGTTCTTGATTTACAGGCAGGCAGATTCTTGATGAACACAACATAAAACCTTTATGCCTCCACCTTCTCATCTATAAAGCTTATGTTTGTCTTTTACCCACATATTACCTTATACCTTATGGTAACTAATGGTAAGACAAATCTCCCACATGTGCTGTAAGGAATGTTATGTCCCTGATAGTGGAGGTGTTGATGTATGAATGCAGTTCTCCTCTTTCCTGGAGCTGTATCAGCAGCTCGTCCTCCTCCCATGGTCTCTTCCGTCCATTCTCCCATTTTAATCAGCCCCCATCACTCCAGCCATGGCTGGAGGGCCAGCTTTTTCCTTCAGGTGGTGTATTAAAGCAGCCTAACCCCAGAGAGCTAATCCTTCGTGTGCAGAGAGGAGACTAGAGCCAGCTCACCTCAGTGCACCTCTGTAGGAGGGTACACTTCACTGAACATCAACAAGGGATCTCACAGATCTTCAGCTCACTCTGTTTACTGATTCTGGACTTGTTCACCTTTTTCCTCTTGCCTTAGGGTTACAAGTCTTGTCCGGCTCGGAGTGTGTATGTGTATATGCAGAAACACTTTGGGTGGTTTTGTGAGTGTATTTCTATCTCAGCCCCTCATCACCTCATGTAACCTGCTTCTGTGAAACATTGGGGAGTTCTAAGTATGTGACGGATTGCCTGGAAGGCACCACATCAGTGCATCCCTTTATAGGCTTGGTTTACTGACACCCATCCGGATGCAAAAGCTAATATAATCACATACCTCCCATGCTGGAAATAGGCTTTAGCTCAGAACTCCAGGTGGAAAGGTGGAATAACGTCCTGGACAGGCATCTGTCACCTGAGCTGAGCGTGCATCCAGGCACACTGTCCATAAAGCCACATCCCCTTTATGCATCTCTGTTACCGTTAGCTTCCCAAAATAATGCCTGCTTCTTTTTTCTCCTCTAATCTAGGGGTAACTTAAACCTCACCTCTATCTATAGTATTGGAAGTGTTTATGCCTTCTGGTTTATGGTTTGTAACCCCTAGAAGTGTCTATTATTATGGCTGAAAACAAATGTGTGGGGTAGCTTCATGTTAATCACTTCTTCCTTGTAGCTGACTGAAACTAAAAAGTGGATTCTAAAATTTTATCACAGTTGTGTTTGCAAATAGAAGACCAGATGTTTTATTATCATTTGAATGAAAAGATGATGTTGTACATAACGTTGTGTGCAATTGTTTGAGCAAAACCCACAGTAAAATTACATGTTTTGGTGGTCCTCAAAGTGAAAATAAGTTAATACATCCTCTATAGTGAAAGAAACTTGACATGTTCAGTGCACAGTTTGAATTTTTTGCTGAGTTTAACATGCTAGAAAAAATAAAGTAGGAAATATACCATAACTTGTGAACCTGCTACATTTTTAGTTTTCCAATATGATAAATTCAGCATATAAACAGTCATTTCAGTATTTTAGAGGATACATCAACTAAGAAACTAAGAAAGTGAACAGTAAATGTCATTTGACCAGGGATGCCCACACTTACGTATTCAACTGGGAAACATTTACTTTTACATTTTTGCTGTATTTTTGTCAATTTTTGTTTTTTCTAATATTTCAGCAAAACTTCATTAATAACTCTCAACATCTAAGAGTTAAGCGCAAACACCACAGAGTTCAACTTTGCATCCATAGTGACAGTAACAGTGACTGGGTAATCATAAACCACCTCAGGCTATAGATGAGTGGCGTCTTTCATTGAGTGTTCTACAGCCTTGCCTTGAATCACTGAAGAAGTCTCAGCCTGCACTAAGTGAGAGAGTGATTGAATTTAAGCCACCTGGGTAGCTACTTGAGCACTCCTTTTTTGGGTCAAACATAGTTTTGCAGCTGGCTGTGATCCCATGATAGCAAATCCAGAAAAAGTACACACATTTTTATATATTTCACTTTTTGCGCTTTTCATGAATGCTCCATTTGGAATGCATTTGAAGTAAACTCAAATTAGGAGAATCTGAACGTGGGCCCATGGGGTGGCCATAGTGATATTGAGTAGGAGTTGATTTAATCGGTGGTTCATGGACATACTAGCCTCAAGATTATGGAGCTGCCTGTACTTGTATGGGAGCGTGTCCATGCATTTGGCAGCCGAGCCTACATTAGTCATATGACTGAGAGGTGATAGCTGCAGTAACAAGGGCTCTCTCCCAAGTGACTGCTTCGCTGTATGCGCCTTCACTGGTGCATCGCTCTAATCCGCCTCCTCAGCCTCTCACCCCATTGTTCACAATGAAACGGCATTTAATATGAGGCCTAATGCCGTGCTGCTTCACCTGTTTTCATTTTCATTCACAAAAGGGCTTTTGTCTATTTAGAGACAAGAGAATGTTGGTTTGTGTTAATGTGTGTGTGTGTGTGCAGGCTTGTGCATGTGTGGCCCGAACAGAAGGATGTGTCTTACTGTTTATCACACTCTATGTTAATGTGTTTTTGATATATAACTACAGCGCGGTTTTATGCACGAGCAGTATATTGTTAGGATTTAACATTTGCAGGCCTGGGAGTGTTTCCAGTAGTGCACATTTCTTCGCTCCTTTCTGTGAACTTTAATTAAACTTGCTGCCATTAAACAGATAACCAGAAGCTGACTTATGCTCACTGCAGTTCTTCAGAACTGGAATGATTCATAATGCATAATGTGCTCAAATATATTATGCAGCGTTTTGATAATGCAGTAATCCGTTGACTGAGGGAATGAGGTCTCCTCTCCTTCCATCGATGCTATCATAGAACTTTGTCACAATTATTATTCATTTTGAATCCTTGCAGTTGAAATCGTTTGAAATTAGCTGCTGAATAGAAGCTTATGTTTGGATGAGCTCATTCAGAGCTAGAGGCCAAGTCTCCTTTACGCATTGTTCTGTGTTTAGTTAACATGACTTGGGCTCCAGTAAATGAAAGATTCCCCCAGTCTTCATAGAGAGTGAGGTTGAAGGTCCATCTGCAGCAGTAGTGAGCTCGCGGGGCTGGAGACGACAGTACCTCTGCTCAGAATGCTAATGTGTCACTTTGGTTATGTTTGCACTGCTTTGATTTGGCTTGTCCATTCCCATTTCTCACTTATCTGCTCCTGCCTGGTGGATGTGCCCAAAGTTTACTATTTGAAGGCACTGTGCAACTCTCACACTCACTATCGCTGTTTCCTCCATTCCCACTCTTTCTCTCTCTCTCTCTGTGTGGTCTGATTCTCTGTCAATAATGGCAGGAGATGTAAACGTGTGGCGTGTGTCTGCCTCATCTCAGCTTTGAGAAGTCATAGAGTTACTCTGCCTGATGGCAGACTTGAGACTAAACCTCATTTCAGTCTGTCACATCATATCGTTTTATGGATTTGTGTGGTTTCATAAACATAGATAAATTCTTAACTACACTTTAGCTTCATATGTAGACTATGGCATGTGATACAGACATGTCAGTATAGCTAAAATATTCATTCTGATGCATATTTCGAGTTAATGTCATCTCCACTGACATGTCATATGATTTCACATTGGATAAACACTGTCGATGTGCTGTGAAGTTAATCATTTATATTGCAGCAACCTAATCTGAATATTTCTTCAAAGTAGTGAGCCTTCTCAGTTGTAAATACTAAAATTCTCAGTTTGACATCTAAAATGTCATAATCAGACAAGAATGTCTTTAAAAAAATAGGTTGTTTCGATTGGAATATATTGTTCTATTTTATTTCTCTTAAAATAGGAAATACTGCACAATATTATAAATTTAACCAGAATTTCGAACCTTTTTGTCAAAAGAATCTGAAGAGCAAAGTACATACATTGCATACCAAGCATACACAAGTACAAGTACACAAAATAGAATTTGAAAGATTTTGTTTCAAATGATTATTTTTTCATTATATACATTGTTGGGAGTGAGACATACAGAAAATTTCAGTGCGCTGTTATTATTGAAATCAGAATGCTTTTTTTTTACTTTTAAAAAATGGTTATGAAAGTGGTTGCTAATGAATATACAGCAATTTGGGATTAAACTTCACTATCGAAAGTGTTTAATGTAAGGTTTCACTGACATTTCTAGCTGAAAGTGGTTGAAATTGCCCAGGAAAGAAACAAAATTGTGTCAAATTCTACAAATATTCAACAAATAAGTTAAATGCTCAAAAAAATGACACACAGTGATTATAAGTGCTGTTTTTACTTTGGTCAGTGCAGATGTGTTAACAGAGCAGCAGCAGGTTAACAGTGAACGTGTTGACCGCGTGGAACTTTTCATAGTTCAACAAGGGACATTAGACAATCGATTTGTAATCACTGTTCATACTAAATATTAACAGGGAGTTGAGCACCCAAGAATATCTCCATTTTAGGTCTGATGCCACTCAAACAGCACAACCTCAATATGCAGAACTACACAGGCTAAGAGGAAAGTCCTTGTGAGTACACCAACTACCACCTGTAACCACAAACGAAAAAAAATCACAAACAGCAAAGTATAACTAAAAATATTTCACATGTATCTAATTTTAATGTTATGGATGTAATGTTCAATTAAAACTGCTTAAGCTGAAAATCTGTGTGACACCACCAATATACTGGTATACCGGTATAAATGATATTTCACCCAGCACTAACCCATTATCCACCTTGTCTAATGGGGCAAGAAATGTCAGTCTTGGTCTTTCCACACTGTGCCAGTCAGTGAGCTCTAGGGACTTCTGTCATTGAACCTCATTACTAACTGAAGCATCTCTACTTTTGAGGAAGTCCACCAATTGATTGGGTTTTGCTCTGTGTGATCACAAGGAAAAAAACTAGCATGCTGAACAATGGTGAGAATTAGCCAATTAGCTTCATCAAAGAGGAACCAGGAGAGGTTCAATTTAAAATGACCTCATCCAACCACAGCAAGCTACAGCTACTTCATTATCTGTGCTTTGTGCAAGCAACTTCAAAGCCAGTCCGCAGACTATTTCGTCTATTTGCAACAGTTAAAACGGTGCAGCATGTTAACCAGACTAGCACACATACCATAAGAAAACTGCAGATATTATTCAGAATGTAAAACTGCAAATCATGTTATATCTTCAGCGAGATGTTATTTAGCCATGTCATGTGGTTCTATTATTGGTCAGCAGCTCTTTATGCCTGACCTCATCAGTTAATACTCATGAACAAAGCACACTGACTTTCGTGTCTTAAATACCTTATTAGCGCTCAGTCTGTAGACACCATAACGAGTCACAGAGGAGTCACTGGAGAGAATATGACAATCCACAGCGGTCATCATCTGTCCACATGATTATCTAGATACCACAGAGACTCTGCAGTATCAGTGCATTTTTGCATTATATGGACATCAGACTTTGGTAGGAGGCCCAAAATAGTGCATTGTTTTTTCATAGATTTGGAAGAAAGACAGCCAAATGAGCTGAATGTCTAAGTATAACCATAGTAAACATGCTGTTACACGGATTGCCAGACTCGGCGGAGTCGAGCTGTTGCTGGGTGCTGGATGACTGATTGTCTGTGCTTATTCAGAGTGCCCTAATGACATTTGGCAGACTCTGCAAAGTGTGTGGTCTTTTTTTTTTTTTTTTTTTTTTTAGGGAGACAGTGGCTGTTTTAACACCTGTACATATGTGCAACAAGAGTCCCCAAAAGCAAATGACTGGTGGCTGAGAAAATGTACAGATCATATACTGCTAGAACTTGTTCTCTGTTATAAAACTATTAACTCATGTATGCAGATATGTCCACTAATTAACTCATTTATCCACATACACTTGAGTGATGTGGAAACTGACAGTTAAGAAAGAACGCCTTTTCAAAACTGAGCCTTTGCTCAGCACTTTTGCTGAACAGCATTCCTTGCCGTTAGCTCAGAGAGCAAGGCCTTGATCTGTGCATGTATTTCTGTTCTAGTCAGGAAGCATAATTTGAGTGAAAAATCCTGTAAATATTGTGCTTAGCATCTCCATGCACCGCGTCTCTTGGTGCATGGAGTTTACTCACATGAACGAATTTTTTTCTAAAGAGCTGAGGAGCTCCTTGTTCTGCTGCCTGATTTCATCACTGTTTTAAAGAAAGACCAACTCTTTTCCACTGACAGACCTCATGGATTTTCTCTGTCTGCTAGAAGAGGCACTATGGGGCATAAGCAGGCTGATTAAAGGGTTTTCGTCCTATAAAGGCCACAAACTGCGAATCTAAGTGAAGTGTTTTGGTAAGGCTCTTAAATGACCATTGATCTCTTTCTATCTTTCAGTGTAATCATTTCAACGTATATAGCTTTAGAACAATCCACTTAGGCAGACTTTGAACTTGCCACAGTAGTGCTTAAATAGAGTTATCCTTTACCCCCCACCAGCTCAGCAGGCTGTTCATGCCTTTGTGGAAAGGGATGGTGGAGTTTTAGGGGGAAGAAGCTATTGTGGATTAAGGCAGAAACTGAAACTGTTTTATCATAGGACTGCAATGCATACTGGTGTATGCATAGGTTTACATGCTCTTATCACAATAAAGCAGCAGTGTTAACCACAGTAAAGAGTCAAGGACTGGTCCCCCTGACGACAGCGTCCCCCTCTTTTTTTCCCTCTCTCTCTTTCTGTGTGATCTCTGCTCCTCCCCCCAGTGGGTGTTTGCACTGTGCGTGTTGCATGAGCTGCTAGATTTATTCTGCTTCAGAGAGAATAGTAAAGCACAATCACTGCACTGCAGCATGTGGACCTCGACCTTCACCACAAACCATGACCACTAACACTGTCATATATGCATTACGAATAAATACATTAGAGATACTGCAATCTATGACCATGCTTTAAGTCTGTCCAGCCTATTTGTTTCATTGCTACTGGATAACTGGAGACAAGACAATATGGTAATTGCTATTTACCAACTTTCACTTAAAACCCCTTAAAATCCAGACTTATTACAGCCTAATGCTGCATTTACTTTATGATAGACAAATGCAAATCGGATGTTTCATATCTTTCAATGGAGTTTTCTGCCACCTCCAGTGGCAACAGCATTTTCCAGACCTTCATTAACAGCCACAGCAATGGAAAAACAAGATGTTGAACGTGAGGGCAGAATGTTCCCTGTATCTGTTCATACACAACAAAGGCCAAACTTTAAAGAAAACACTGCATTAGATACATTAGCATGTGTTCAAAACACTTTTTAGGATAAAATATTATAATACCATCACCCTGCACATGAACAGGAACATCACTGTTATTCCAGCAAATCTCTCACCATGGCATTGTTTAAATAGCTGCTTGCTGCCATTAGCTACCATACTGTCAATGATTAAACCAGTTCTGCTATATTGCGTAGAAATTAGCATAGAAACCAGCATGTAAACTTGATAAGGCGTATTATTCAGTAACTACGTTATTCTTAAGTCATAGAAATTAAGTTAATATTTAAAGCTACACTGTATAAGTTTTGGGGATTTGGAGACCTCTTTGGTGGAAATGCGTAATTGCATGCAACGTATGAACAAACATTTTGTAACCTTGGTTGTGTTCGTACCTCTTCCCTGAGAGGATGAATTCGATGATGTGAGCATGTTAAAGGAGTACTCAGAGAGAACTCCGTCAGAACTGGGTGAGCCTTATCTTCATTAGTCTAGTGTTGATTTTGCATTTGAGACAAACACAAGCCAGATCTTCTTATTTTGCGCTTGTGCATGTGACGTTAATACATAAAGGCATATGGCGAAACTCTTGAAAATCTGACTGCCTCTGACTTTTAAATTCTAATGTCAGGCTTTACAGGGTTAAAACATTTGATATGCATTCACTTTTTTTTCCACCATGCAAGTTTTTCTGTCCTGATACCTGCTATTCCTGTTAAATTAATTGTTCCGCAAGGCTTATAAAATTGTACTGTTACAGTTTTATAACAACAATGACGACGAAGCGATACCAGTTTTGAATCAGTCACGTCTGAGTGATACCAGTTTGTTATTAGCAACAATACTAACCTTAATAAACAGATCAGATGTCACATAGATAGGGTCAGATCAGTGCATCACTAATGAAAATGCTTTAACATGATAATAATGGAACTTTTATTATAAATAAAAATTATTTATTTGTTTACTTAAGGTTTTTTTTTTCATCTAGCTTAGATTGGTATTTTAAGTTAGAGCCTCCACAAAATCTTTCAACATCCTTTCAAGTGTTTTTTCTGGAGCTGCATGCCTGTTAATATTCCTAAAATTTCCAATTATGGGCCTCAGAATGACCTGTTTGTGTGCTTGTGTTTTCTTCTGTGTCTGTGTGAGAGTATATTGAGTGTGGGGTGCAGTGTTCTGCGTGTCCCATCAGCTCAGGGCACAGTTAGCCGCAGTAGACCCCAGAAGTGGCCTAATTAATGGCTGTTTGCCGGCGTGCAGGCATTGACGCAGGCGATATTGAATCAGCCATCAGGGGAGTGACAGGCTCTGGTCAGAGCTCTTTATGCTTCTCCCACTCTCTGTGTGAGCTCCGCTCTCCAGCCCAGCAGCCCACCCTTCTACTCCTGCTGTCAGCAGCACAGATATTAGGAATCTGTTAAGGCTGAACATGTGAAGTGCTCAAGATGCCTCCAGGGGAAAAGAACTTGCACAATGGCAGGTTTTATGAAAACACAACTGACAGTCTTACCTTAGTTGGAGCAGCTAAATTATTACTAGCCATGTAAATTTACTTCTGCAGACAAGTTAGGGGTCTGCAGTCTCTTTTGCTGAAATGTTATAGTGAAGATATTTGATTTTTCATTTATTTGCCTTTTATGTTTTGAAATGAAATGAGATCATTTAAAATGGCTAATTTGTTTAACAGTTCCGTTAACCGATGAAAGTGACTGTGTATTTTGTATATGGGATTATGACAGAAGGTTGAACTGAAGACGTAATTCGATGGTTATGACAGTTGGTAACTGATATCTGTGATTCAGGCATCAGAAGGCACACCTTGTTGTTGACTTTTGCCTTACCTGTTTTTGTGTTCTTGGTCTTGAGGAGCTTCAGTCAGGTTTGTCAGATTGTTGCCTGTTGACTGAAAGGAAAATGGATTAGTGTGGAACCACAGGCAAACAGGGTATTACTGAGGTTTACCATAAGAGCGTTGAGCTGAAACTCCGTCCCATCTGTCCTTGAGTTCAGCCTTTGCTGCCACCTTATACAAAGAGCATTAGCTCCAGTTTCCCAGTGTCTCACTATAAAGGTGACCTGTATTCTGGACGACAAGTCCCAAGGGCAGTCATGTTATTCTGAAGGGAAGAATTCAATGGCATCTCTCTCTTTTGCTCTCTGTGATTTCTTATGTTCTTTTTATTGTTTAAACCTGAAAGTCTAGAGTTATTATTGTCACTTTCCTGTACTTTTCAAATATAATAACAAAATTACTCGATTCACTTCATAATTATGTAATTACATTCTATATTAAGATTCTATATAAACAATTTTGAGTCTGCACTTCTGACTTTTTCCCCCATTAGTACTGATGTTAACAGGTAACTAGAACACATGGCTAAAATGTTTGGCTTGCTACAAAACAAGACTGTGTATTTACAACATCTTTTCATCCAATCCATAATAAAACCATAAAAAGCATTATACAGTATAGACTGACAGTTTATAAACCAGACACCAACATGTAACCTCATCTGATCATTCATAATTTAAAGGATTTTAGGAACAACATAGCAAAAAAAAAGAAGGAAAATATTATTAATGAACTAAAACTGGTATATAATAAACTATTAAATGACTATTCATATAAATATTCATAGTAATTTCTTGACATAAAATTTCTTGACTGCCTTGAGACCAAATATGTTTGGACACCACTGCTATAAATCTCTTCCAGTTACTGTGGAATCATCTACAAGTCCATACATCATTTTTCCCCCATTTTTCCAGCTTCCTCCAGATAGTTTGAAACCCATAGAATATGATGATTTATTATTCCCTTTTTTATGTATAAATGCAAATATTCTGTTGATTGAAAGTTTAGAATCTTGTTCATCAAAATGTCTTTTATATATCTACTTAAATGTAAGGATTTATAGAGTGTTTTGTTGCTTTGATTAAAAAATTGGTACTGTGCATTTACGGACTGCTTTTTCTCTTCTCTCTCTCTCTATCTCTATCACTCTCTCTCTCTCTCTATCTCTATCTCTACCTCTCTATCTCTCTATCTCTCTCTATCTCTACCTCTCTATCTCTCTATCTCTCTCTCTACCTCTCTATCTCTATCTCTCTCTATCTCTGTCTCTCTCTCTACCTCTATCTCTATCTCTCTCTATCTCTATCTCTATCTCTCTCTTTACCTCGATCTCTCTCTATCTCTATCTCTCTCTATCTCTATCTCTCTCTCTATCTCTCTCTATCTCTATCTCTATCTCTCTCTCTACCTCTATCTCTCTCTATCTCTATCTCTACCTCTCTATCTCTCTATCTCTCTCTACCTCTCTATCTCTATCTCTCTCTCTCTATCTCTATCTCTATCTCTCTCTCTACCTCTATCTCTCTCTATCTCTATCTCTCTCTATCTCTATCTCTCTCTCTATCTCTCTCTATCTCTATCTCTATCTCTCTCTCTACCTCTATCTCTCTCTATCTCTATCTCTACCTCTCTATCTCTCTATCTCTCTCTACCTCTCTATCTCTATCTCTCTCTCTCTATCTCTATCTCTATCTCTCTCTCTACCTCTATCTCTCTCTATCTCTATCTCTCTCTATCTCTATCTCTCTCTCTATCTCTCTCTATCTCTATCTCTATCTCTCTCTCTACCTCTATCTCTCTCTATCTCTATCTCTACCTCTCTATCTCTCTATCTCTCTCTACCTCTCTATCTCTATCTCTCTCTCTCTATCTCTATCTCTATCTCTCTCTCTACCTCTATCTCTCTCTATCTCTATCTCTCTCTCTCTACCTCTATCTCTCTCTCTCTCTCTCTCTCTACCTCTATCTCTCTCTCTCTCTCTCTCTCTCTCTCTCAATCAGTCATTGCTGTTGTGTATTTTAGAGACTGGAAGCTGTGATAAGTACTGCTGCAGGTGTGGGGGGATGACAAACACAAAGCCCATGAACAAATAATACCCTTCACCATTACAATCAGAGCAAATAGTAATTCCATGCTGTAATACGTGACAAACCCCCTGGATTTGATGTCAAGTATAATTGTATGATCCCTGAAAAACACATTTTTCATTGTATTTAAAAAGGCAGAAAGAAGTGTAGTAAACGATTCAGTTTAGGTGGTAATGTGATTATTGCCTCATATGAATCCATGCATTGTGTTAAATCACTGTTATCTCTCAGTGCCTATGGGAAATTGAATTAACAAAAAGATAAACGGCGAATGTCTTTTTAGTGAAGATCTCACAGTTAATTAAAAGGGCATGAAGTGCTCGCTCACAGGTAAATCAGGTTTTGTTTCAGTGGGCCACTGCACATATGAAGTGCGTTCTTTTTAATTACCACTCTTGATAGATGGCTTGATTAACAGGGGTTCTCCAGGTTTCCAGATTAAAAGAGCACACTAGCATTTGTAATCTCTCATCATCTTTCTATGATTGAGTGGCACGTAATCTGTAATATGTCTCTGGCTCTCCACAGGAAAGCATTGAATATCAGTAAGGCTCTATCCGGTTTCCATGCTTGAAATGGTGCTATAATTCGTAAGGAGGAGAGGCTGGCAGTTTATCAGAGCTCCGTACATGGAAGTAGGAGAGCATGGGGCAGAAGCCTGGCATAGCAAACGGTTATGCACTGCAGTCATTCTCACATTTGTTTCATATTCCTTTTCACATTCGTGGACAGAATTCAGGCAATAATTCATTAAGAAAGAAACTGCAAGAATTCACATCACAGAATAGCAAAATGATTCAGGGGCACAATATATGCGAACTGAATATCATTGCTATCATATCAAAACCTTTTTAGGACCCATATACTTGAATTTTTTTTTCCTTCAGCTTTTTACTAATAGAACTTGTCTGTAAAGTTTCAAAATGTAGCATAGAGCACATTTTGAATACATTGTTTTTTGTGGTGTCAAATATATATATCACTGCTTTTGGAACAAAACCTGGAATTTCCAAAATTAAAAAAAAAACTTTACTGGAGAAGGAAAAAACTTTATATTTACTGTCAGTCAGTAGAACCAGACACTTTTCCAAGTCATTTTGAGCTGTTTTTATTTTTTATTTTTTGATCCATTCACTCATGAAATTTACACACAATTTAAAGGGCTCCAGGATTTTTCAAATTATGTCAGAAACTGAAACCACAAAAATGGAGATACAAGGTTTTGTTCCACCAGCTGCTTCCCTTTTCATCGTGCATACATTTCATGGCCAACAAAATTGATCAGCAGAAGTCAAAGTAACTATTAAAAATATAATTGTTTGTTGTTTCTCCTATAAAGTTGCCATAACAAATACCCAAGATTTGATTTTGACAGCAATGCAATATAAAGATAGCTTTAAGCTTTGTTGTCTGTATCAGACACAGTTCTGATTTTGATTGATAGTAGATGCATTTGGTTGCAAGTAATATGCAGATTTTTGACACCCCCTATCGCTCCAGTCTGGCTCATGATTTTTTCATTTATCCCCGTCCAGACTGAACTTGTATAGGCAAAAAACATAGTAATGATAAGCTTATTAAAGACTGTGCCGGCTGCAGTGATGGACTATAGCTAACAGCTGCTGCCCTATTGGCTGCCTGGACTGAGAGGAGGGGCTAGGGGGAGGTAGAGAAAGCGAGAGAGAGAGAGCGCGAGATAGGAGGAGAGAGACGCTTCAGCACTGGATGGGGACAGGAGGCAATGCCCAGTAGATGCAGCTGCCGATAATAGCACACATCAGAGATCGAGTGAGCACAGGCTCACAGGGGAGAGGAGAAGAAGAGAGGAGCGCAGCAGTACAGCACCATGAGACTCCTGCAGAAGCAAGCAGATAACTGAGGCTCTGTAAGAAAAGACAGAGAGTCTCGGTGCAGTGGAGAAGCTCAGAATCTGTCAGACAGAGGGAGGTGGAAGTTAGAAGCTGCGAGAGAAGAAAAGAGACAGAGAACAGAAGGAAGGGGTGGAAGTTAGAAGCTGTGGGAACTCTTGGAGCTTCTTTTGGAAAGCAGCACTGAGGTCAGCAGGCAGCTGAACTGCCTGGACGAGAGCCGAACACATGGGCACATAGGCTGCTGGAACTTCCCACAGAAGCTCATGCCTGGGCTTTAGAAGCTGAGGAGCAAGTGTGGTTTAACCTAGGCTGACAGTTCCTCTGGCAGTCCCTGTCTATTACCAACCAGCCTGATCAGCCTTAGAGACTGGAAAAGGGCTGGCTCCATTTGGTGGAGCATCAAAGAGTTAGTTGAAGCTTCTGACCAGCTTATTCAGAGAGACATGTTAGAGTATGAACTGCAGAGCATAGCCGCAGCCCCAGAGCATGGAGAAGTCAAGTAGCGAGGAATCCGCAATCCACCGCAGCCCCTCTGTGGACAGCCACGACTCGGACTTTGCTCGAGCGTCCACCTCGGGACGCCCCTTCTCGGGACGGGGCTTCACTGCTGGTGCTTTCTACGGCTCCACAGGCCCACGTACACAGCAGCAGCAGCCCGGCACAGGCCAGAGCGGCGCAGCCGTAGACGACAAGAGCGGGAATAAGTACAGCTCCCCCAAAGGCAGCAAATACGTGGTCTTTTACCTGGATCTATCCTTTGTGTTCCTTTTAGAATTCAAGAAGTGCAACATGGCAAGAGGCTGCCTGTGCTGTTTGAAGTACATGATGTTCCTCTTCAACCTCATCTTCTGGGTAAGTGTTGCCTTATTTTCCTTCTCTTTACCTGTCCTCCTCTTAGCTTCTTTTGCCAGCTCTGTCCTCCATGCTGAGGAGCAGATGGCATGTGTGCATGAGTGGTAGGTTGGATTCAGATCAGTGTATCTCTACTCTTTGATTGAGCACTCAGCAACAGGAATGCAGAGGCACTATGTTAATGGTCGTCATCTGCATTTCTAAAAGTGAACCCAGTGGTGATGAGACTTTCCTATCATGCCGTTTCTCTACGTTACGTCAGGCTCTCCATGCCATGTGCTCTCATTTGCGAATGCACTACTATTTTTGTCTGCCATTGAGTGTCCTGGGGGGGCCCATGGGAAAAATGAGTTTAGCTTGTTTGCAGCTTCTTCTCTGTGAACCCAGATTGTACAGACTAATCTGTAGAAAACCAGAATTGGTGCAGTTACCCAAATGTAGCATTCAAATGCACCATCATGAAGCCTTTTGGAATTCATTTAAGTAACTTGAGGTTTCATTGTTGCAAACTATGTTGGGAGAAACTGCTTTTGTAAAATTAGGAAAGACAACATGCATGTTTACAGAATGAATGAACAAGATTTCATGACTGTAAGCATCTGATTGTTCCATGATGCTTCATACAGAGGCAGGACATTCTATCGGTCGGTTTTTAAAGTTTCTTTACCAAAAGAGTCATATGTGTTTTTACATGATCATTCTGAGCTATTTCTATCTCTTAGAATTAAACAGCATATTTTTTATTACTGTGCCTTTAAGACTGATATATGCAATTAGAACCTGTGCTAATTGGCCCTGCATTGTGCCTCATTATAAAAGCAGTCCAGACTGAAATTGCTGTAGGGTGAATAGGTGGATAGATTTAAATATATTGTTTTTTGTGATATCACGAATGCAACAAATGAGCTAATTCTGCAACTTGGTTTCCATGTATGGGCTTCTTGGACTGGGGAGTTAGTAGTATTTTTAGAAACTCGTCAAATGTTTATATATACTACATCAAAGTCTTTAATCGTAAAAAGTGAGAAAAAATTTCGGTGATATGTGCCCCTTTGACCACTATTTATGCTTCATGTATGCAAAAATACATTTGCCCAAGCTGCCACGCCATTAGTGACCAAGGATGTTTGCCTACCATGCACATGTTTTTGAAAAGTGTGTATCTCAGGAACACTCAGGCAATGGATTAAAGGCTTACAGAAAGAGAGCAGAGATTGTGTGTGTGTAAGAGAGAGACAGGACAGTGGGTTCTGTCCTTTGTGTAAAGGCACTCATGCGTAAACATTAAAAACCATGGACTTATCCTCGCAACCACATACACATGCATATGTACATGCACACACACATGCACACACGCACACTCCCCCAGAAGCCTTTATCTGGGGCACATCTGATGAAATGTGCAGCATAAGGGCAGAGAACTGCTCCAGTATGGCCTCTAGTGCTGTTTTGTCCCATGAAAAGGTTCAAGAACAGGGAGAAAAGAGAGAAGTGTAGGAGTGTGTATGTGTGTGTGCTTGTGCGTGCGTGTGTGCGCACATGAGTAACTCAGATCCCTCTGAGGATCCCGCCTGAGCTTTGATTCTCTGTGACACATGGCGTGTTGGCCTGCTGGGTGCTAGAGTCCACAGCCTTCTCATGATTTTGGCGAAAAGCCTCAAGTTGTAAAGGTGTGTGTGTGTGTGTGTGTGTGTGTGTGTGTGTGTGTGTGTGTGTGTGTGTGTGTGGTGTAGTGCTATAGGTCATTATGTCAGTGTGATTCTGTCGTTGTCTGCTGGAGGGAGATCCCCTCACTAATGCTCCCTCAGGGACTCTCACAGCTCAGTAGAGCTTTAACCCCCTGTGGAGTGAAACATGCATTTACACAGACAGAGAGATGGGAAAGGAGAGGGGGATAGAGAGTGAGGGAGAGAGAGGGAGAGGGTGAGGAAACAGAGAGGTTGGGGCTCAATGCTATCAGTGGTTAAAGTGGCTGCTTCAGTTTCTGAATTACTAACACTAACTAAGAGTAATATGACAGGCTCCCACTGATGCATGTCTGACCTGTGTGGTTGGGTGGGCTGTGCATGTCCCCAGAATTCTGCAAGTGTTGGTGGCTCCTTCTGAGCAGTAATTGAGATGGTCTTCGTGTTAACGTTCACTTAATGGTTTTTCACATTACCTGAGCTTCATGGATAATTGTGCTTAGTCTGAAATCTGCATCACCATAGGTGTCTAGACTGAGAACCCTGTGGATTGGGTTGTGCCTCTAGGGAGAGGACGCTGGAAGTAGGTGATATGAGCATCATATCGTGAGATATTTTTCCATGTAATATATGGGTATTTATTATGTGCTCTATATTGGTATATTTCCTAATGCTTAATCAGAAGTTTCAGGACAGTGAACAGTTTGAGCCATAATGAAAATTGAAGGCATTTGAGAAAGGAAAATCTGATATAAGGTCAGATCATTTTGAGACATTTGTACCACTGTACCAAAGTGGCAGTTGTTTAGATATATTAGCCTCAATCCAGCATTATCAATGTTTCAGAATTTTTAATTTCAGTAATTAATTCACAGCGTTTCATTTCCCATATGTAGTGTTCCCTTGTAGTAGAGAACAACGTGATTGAGTTCTAGGGAGACTTCTGTATCCTGACACCCCTGGGACAGTGCCCCTCTGGCTTTGGCACTCCTGGAATTGCAAGGTTACTGCTCTGTGGAATACTCAGTTCTGACACCCCATCCCCAGCAGAGCACAGTTCTTTAGTACCGCAGGGCCAGGTGCTCCTGCACGCTGCCTCTACCCAGGGTTTACAAGTGTAACTCGAGACACAAGGTAAATAGCGTCAGGAGCCACAGACCTGTAGCTGTGCTCCTCTGTGGGCCTCCAGCAGTTGTTGCCGACCATCTGGCTCCTCTTTCTTATGGGGATTAGCGTAGTCTGAGCTGGACAGCTTCAGCACAGATTACAGCGTTTAGTATT
Organism: Pygocentrus nattereri; assembly: GCF_015220715.1. Lineage (NCBI taxonomy): Eukaryota > Metazoa > Chordata > Actinopteri > Characiformes > Serrasalmidae > Pygocentrus > Pygocentrus nattereri. The sequence continues at coordinate 7,026,432 of NC_051217.1, read as the reverse complement.
GGGCTGGATGACATTGTGCTCTGCTCAGGATTGAGAAGGCTGATTCTTCCCATTGAGTGACCTGTCTAACCTCTCAGCTGACTGACCAGCCGATGGTCATCCAACTACTGGACTATGTTAATTACTATGTGTTTTAAATGGGCTTTAGAGTAAGATGGATTTCTTTTTTGGCAGTGGGTAATGTAACTTTGCATATGAGTGGAGTAAGCTTGCCTCACTAGATACTGAATTAATGGATCTATGAACTGCTTTTGAATCAGGCACAATATAGGGCTCTCTCAGAACAGAGCTCATTTACATATATCACTCTTAAAGACATAGCAACAAAAACAGCTTTTTTTTTATTAAAGTCATGTAAATATTAATTGACTGTTTTTGGCACATAAACCCATGCAAACATAATTAGACAAAGAGGGGAAAAATAAATGCAAGAAGAATGTAGGATATAGGCCCTCTACAAATAATTGAAATGATCTGTTATGATGTCTGTTGTGTTTTGGCAGAGTTAGTAATTGATATTGGGTTATTTGATATTTGGACGTTGGCTATTTTATCTGTGTTTTGTATGCTAGCAATGTTCCCCCCACTCCATTCTCTTCATTTTTAATCTTCTGCCTGGCTAAAACATCACCACAGAATGCATTTCCATCATTCTTCTCACTAAAAGGAGAGGACAGTGCCATCATCCCTACTATCACATCCAAAACAAACCTTTATTTGACATTCTTATTCAGTGAATACTGCCACCTCAGCAACCTGCTCTAACAGCATGGGGGCTGTGTGGAGGTATGAGTGCCACTCCTATGTTTACAGCAGTGCTTATGCATTCATAAATCGTGGCTCTTGCTTTTGGGATCCCTTGGTTTTATCTACCATTTGGTCAGAGGGAACAAAAGATTAGAATCTCATCAATTTAATCACCTGGGCTGACATTGTTTGCAATGTTGAAAGAGTTGGTTGCCTAGGGAGAAAACAGAGAGAGTGAGTGGCAGAAATGGGTTGTATCTGTGAAATGAGTAGCCCAATAGACTTGGGGTTCTTATTGCACCAATGCAGAGCTTTACTGCACATCACCATCGCAATGACACATATTTTGCTGCAGGACTTCTCTGCAAGGTTCCAAAGCAATCGCTTTACTACAGTCTCTCTATCTCTGTCTGTCTCTCTGTCTGTCTCTCTCTCCCTCCTTCCTCCCTTCTCTTATTCTCCACCCCTCTCAGAGTACATGAAAGTACCCTAATCCCCCTTGCTATGTGGGACTTAACATTAGAACTTTCACTAGAACATTCACACCATAAGAACTGTCAGCTTTCAGTTTTGAGTGGTAATCGGAAGGAAATGGAAGCATACATGCTGATGAGGGAGATGATGAAGCCAGCTTGCATTTCTCTGCTCTCTAGTCCAACTATGCTTTTCTAAAAGCATCATTCCACAGAGACACTAAAAAAGCGGTGCAATGAAGTTACATGATTCCAATGTGTACATCATTTCCACATGACTGAAGTATATTACAGCAATACAGTTCCAGCCAAATGTAAGTAAATTAGGTAAAAATTATGTTGATGTTACATATGAAATGTTCAAATGAAACTGTTGCAGAGGAGAGTCACAGCAATTTTTTTGTGTTATGCTTAATAATTGTAAGTTACATTTATTATAATTAATACCGACACACTTCTGCTAGAAATGAAAAGGAACTTTGCTTCCAGCTCCTACCATTTGTGAACAGTTCAGCCAAGAGCAGTTCAGACATTAAACTAACTAATAGGAGAGGTTCATTGTAGCAAACTATCTTTTATGGTGTAAAACCAGGGTACCTCTGGAAAAATATCTGTCCAGTTACTTTGAAAATTTGCAGATGACATTGCTATGCGTATACAGGAATATGATTAAAATACATCATATGGACAAAAATATGGGAATGCACCTCTTAATCATTGAATACAGGTGTTTAATTCAGTCCCCTTGCCACAGATGTGTAAGCATCTGCAAGCATGTGCAAGCAGTCTGGCTTTACAAACATTTGTGAAAGAATGGGTCATTTTGAAGAGCTCTCTGATTTTGAGTGTGTTACTGGCAGCTTCGTGGCATGGGTTTTACATGACCAAGCAGCTGCATGCAAGCCTTACGTCACCATGCACTATGCAAGGCGTTGGATGGAGTGGTGTAAAGCACACCGCCACTGGACTTCTGAAGCAGTGGAAATGTATTCTGTGGAGTGACTAATCACACTTTATCTGGCAGTCTGCTGGAAGAGTCTGGGTTTGGGATGTGCCAGGAGAACATTACCTGCCTGACTGCATGGTGCCAACTGTAAAGTTTGGTGGAGGAGGGATAATGCTATGGGGTTGTTTTTCAGGGGTTGGCCAAGCTAGTTCCAGCGAAGGGAAGTCTTAATGCTTCATCATGCCAGGACATTTTGTACATTTGAATGCTTCCACCCATGTGAGGACAGTTTGGGAAAGGCCCTTTTCTGTTCCAGCATGACTGTTCCTAAGTGCACAAAGCAAGGTCCATAAAGGCATGGTTGGATGAGATGGTATGGAAGTACTTGACTGGCCTGCAGAGCCCTGTGGATTTAAAATGGGGTGTCATAAAAGCTCCTGTAGGTGTGTAAGAAAGCCAGTAGTTTTGTCCATGTAGTGTAGGTACTATTCTAGCCAGTTAACTATATAAAATGTTTGTGTTAAATTTTACTCAGCTTTGTTTGTGGTCTGCTCTCCCCTACGTAAGCCTGTAACAAATCTAACCTGAAATAGCATACATTCACATTGTGGGATGTGATGATGTAAGCTCTCTTTCGTCCTGTGGAGTAATAGAGTGTGAGTGCAGTTCTTCAGTTTATTTAAAAAAAAGCTAATTTTGAAGCTTAGTAGTTTTTAAAGAACAAATATTGTACCAGTGTTGGTATCAGCTGATGTTCAAGGTTTGTTGTATTGTTGTTGTATTGTACCATCTCTAAATTCAATGCACCACTTTGTCAGCTCAATTTAGGCAATGTAATGTACACTGTGAGCAGGCAATTGATAATACTTAATGTTCTTGGTTGAGCAGGAACATTGATAATTCACTTTTGCTGTAGTCTCATTCAATTTACACGAGAGATCAAGTGTCAACTGAGTGAGATGGAGCTGTGTCTTCCAAATAGTTTAACATTCTCACCGTAGTTCTTGATTAACTCTGCTACTACAGGTCCATTTCTGTGTATCTGGAGAGGTCACTGCAATATGAACACCTCTATCATTTTTTATTCTTTTCTGTCTATGTGCTTATCACATCTCTACACCCCTGCAGCAGACCTCATTAGCTCGTAGGATCTGTTGGGATAGCTTTCACTCCGGGGGGGCTTTGTGCAGGCGAACGGCTGCTGATTCTTCACTCTCACTTTTTGCAACTACAGTATATCCATTTATATGTCTAAATCAAAAGCACTCTGTTATTCTTTTCCTCATTGTTTCTCCTCTACATATAAATAGTAGGAAACTAAAGTGAGAAGCCCATAACTAGGGGAAAAAAGGGAAAAAAATAGGGAAAGAAAACCCTTACTGTCTGTTAAATGGCTAAGCTGAGGTACTAATGTAGCAGACTGTGCTGTGGGATTTTGCAGCTTGGCCGGACCCAAAGCAGGACTATCTCTACTACCCCCTCCAGGCTCTGCTCTGTGCCAGTGCCTCACCCTATTAAGTCTAAATCCAGCCTCAGGGCCTTTGGCAGGAGCTCTACTCTATCCTCCATCTTCACAGCTGAGGACTTGTTTGCTTTTCTCACTCCAGACTGATTAATAAACCCAATCGGATGTATTGAATCGTCCCTTACCTTCAGGCTCAGGTTAACTACAGAAACAGAAGTTGCGAGATGTTTGTCATTAAAAATTAAGGAAGAAAACTGGCTACTCCACCTAGATGTTCCATGGTCTGACACTTTCATTTGAAATGTGATAAATGGTACACGCCAGTGCTGGTTGAGATCTTGTAGTGGAGACTAAGTGCTGCATTAGTTGGTCTAATCCTGCTTAATGTGTCAGCTCCAGCACCTCAGGCAAGGCAGAGGGGGATACTTTCCAAGATATTTTCGGTGTGCTTATGCCTGTCATGATGTATGCGTAATGGCAGATGCACTGGACCAGTAACACCCCTGTATTTCTGATTCCAAGATCTGGCCAACATGATGAAGAGGCTGATGTAATATGCCCATGGGCTAACGCTGGAGAGATTTGCCCCCTCACTCTTAATGCAATTACCTTATGGATGCACATTTAGGGCACAGTGGAAGCTCAATGAAGCACCAAATCTGTGTGAAAAGAACAGCAATCATATTGACTTTTGAGAAGCAGTATAAATAGTGAGATTAAATGTTCACCATAACAGGATGAAGCAGTCATTAAATTAGTCTAGTTCTTCTCCCTGATAAAACCTATTTTCATTAACATATCAGAGGCCCACCGCCAGAATAAACAATCCGGTGTGTTATTTGCTGTGAGGATGTATGCGTATGGAGGAAGTCATATTTCATCTACAGCCCCTCACTGATGAGAATATTTTGGAGCCTCAGAGGCCCACAAACTCATTGAAATGTAAGGCGATCCACCTCATCCCACAATATGGGGCAATTTTATCTGTTTGTTTGTCATGTGTAATTCGTCGTAATTAACTGACCGTGTCCTAGTGTGCTGTGAGATTTCTCACCCTGCCAGTCCCACAAGCTATTAGAAAATCTGCTACTGTATTTGTTCTTAAATTAGTTAGCAGTCTTTCTCTTCCAGAGATTTTTCCATGGTCTTGGTTTGCCCATTATAAAGAGGAAGGTGTATAGTTAGTGCTGCGAAATGACCTGAGAAATGAGCTCTGCCGTGAATATGTGTTCAGAATGACACAGAGCTCAGATCAGAGCTGGCTGTTGTTCACCTCTAGAGCACGATTGACAATTGGGCGATTTATTTTTATTTTGGATCTACAGTACTGTGCAAAAATCAATGACTAAATGGATCATAGTTTTCAGTATTTGGTTTGTCCACTCTTTGTCCACTCTATTACACCTTTCATCCTTTTTGAGAGACTTGTCTTTGCTTTTCAAAATCCACAGGGATATTTTTCCTTAGTTGTCGTGAACACCTACAAGGTTCGGTCTTAGGAGTTGGCTGATTTTTCTGCTTCTCACAATCAGAGTAATCACAGTTACAGATTTAGACTCATAACACCTTATTTACTGGATTCACTTGTCTATAGTTTCAGTGCTCTAGGGGAAATGTTCTTCCTTTTTGTTTATTTCCTTTTCTCAGTAAGCTTTTTGACAGCTACACAGATCCTTAGTCTTGTCTTCTCACGATGGAATGATGCACAGAAACACCTGTGGATTCTTTTCAGAGCTAAAGAGTGGAGCTATTTTTTATATCTCTCAAGGATGAAAGCTTGAAGTACTGTTTATCTGATGGCGATCTGCTGGTGGTTTACCAGGTTTTGCACAATTATTAGATATGATTTTGTACTTAATGTTGGAAGGTATTGTATAGTTTCTGTTAAATGTATTTGTCCTACTTTTTATCTGACACTGGCAAAAGCCAGTTTAGACTGAATATTGAATAAATGAAATGGTGATTCATCTGAACCTGTGAGAGGTTGAATTACAATATATTCTCCATGGTGCTTCCTCAACTCCTCCGGCTGGCAAATCTACACCTTACCAGTGAATTAATGTGGAGTGTTGGCATAGTACACTGACTTGCACTATTCAGCACTTTTCTGCTTCATCCCAAAGCAGATTACATAGGAAATCGATGACTCGGTGTCACAATCCTTCTGTATCTTCCCTTGACCTGATACCTAGGTATGACAGCGTAGCTTGTCTGAATTAGCCTTTTGCCATATAATTAATGAGAAAGTGAGTTTTAATTGCACAGTGTCAGCAGAGAGAGAGAGAGAGAGAGAGCCCTCTGCCCTTTTTCTCTGACACAGTTGGCCAGAGGGGAATTTCACCCAATTTGTTTAAATGGTGACCATGTGAGACTGTTACTGGGACATCATGGGAGACGCTGATGCTGATCAGCTGAGTTTATCAGGCCAATCTCCCTTGTGCCCTCGGTCAGATCCTCTAGGGGACAAGGGCTGCAAAGTCCAGGCACAGGCACTGACAAGATCTACACGCCATCTCCCCTGGGCGCCAGCCTCAATTGATTCTATTAGATTTGATTGAATTCCCATCAAAGCCTCATGGGCCCAGATAAGATGTTCATGCTTATTACTCCTTTCCTTTTCCAGGAGTCACGGAACTTCAGCTTATGGAGTCGACACACGTCAGTATGATTTAGCCTTTAAGACATGATGTATTCAAGAAATGGGTCTCTCACAGTTTTTTCATAGGGTCCTCTTTGTCATCTTGGGAAGACTTGTGCTCACTGCCTGAATGAGAATGGAGCCAGGACAGGGCTGCATTCCACTCTCAACAGTGACAAGAGCCCTTTCCAGACAGACTCAAATCACTCAGAGAGATCGAGACACATTGATTAATGAGGTCCATATTAATGACTGCACCATTATCAAAGTTATTGGTTTGTTATTCTTTATAGATAAAGAATTCTGCTTTTTTACAACTAACCTCTTGATTACGGTACATTGTCTATATGTGGATGGAATATGTGCTACTAACAGTGAATCATTACTGTTTTAAGCACTAATATTATGTGGTTGAGACTGAGGTTGTGTAAAATCTCCCCCACTATAAAGTTGATATAAGCTGTAGAGCCTCTTAAAGTATGTCCAAGCACTCTCACTATCTGAATCTGAATTCAGTTCTCATTACTTGAATGTGTAGAGGACTATATTTGAACTGTCTCTCTCTTGAGGAATTGGGAAGGCTTTGAGCACAAACAGAATACCAATGGCAAGCCTCATATGAACTCTATCAGTACTCCAACCTTTTCTGTCCTTTAAAATCTAAAACAGCCATATTTCTTTTCATTTCATTCTACGCTGCAATTACTGTCAATAAAACCAGACATAAAAAGAGGTTTTTCTTTGTAGATTCCTGCACTGTGAATTTTGTGTTTATGAGTTGCCCCATCTGAAGGAACTTTAGATAGCCCCCAGCATCTAATGAAGTTATAGGAAGGATTTTTTGCTGTGTATATGACTAATCCTAATGCGTTTAGCTGCAAACCACATTCATTGACAGCAGATATTACATATGTGAAAATGTTTTTCTGACTTCTACTAAGCTTACAAAGTCAACCCAGCATGCATAAAAGATGATTTTGCTTGAATTGTGACAAAGCACAGAATTTAACAATAACCCATTGTGGTAGAACGTGAAGATTATTTGTATGGGAAATGTATGTATAATTCATGTATAATTCAGAATTGCTAATCTGTGAGTGATTTCATTCTCTTTTAATTTGAAACATGACCCCACTACTCTGGAGAACACGCATGGTATCATACCTCTTAAAACATATCGTTGCTGTCGGAAGAAAATCTTGTATCTCCATTTTTGGCATTTTTCAGTTTTTGCCATAATTTGAAAGTGTCTGTTACTCTTTACATTGTTTGTAATGCCAAAATGCCATGGGAAACATTCTGGTTCCATTGACTTACATTGAAAGTAAAGTATGTTTTTTCCTTCTCCTGTAAAGTTTTTCCTTCTCCTGTAAAGTCCCCAGTAAAATCATTTTGGAGATGTTTTTTTTTCCGACAACAGCGATATGTTTGCGCCATGGAAAAGTAGCAGCTTTGCTCATTATCAGTGCTTAAACCAAACCATCAGTTATCAGTTACTTCTATGGATCTTTGGAAAGCTTTTCAAGGGATGACTTTCTTCTCAAGCTTCCCAGTTCTTATCTAGCACCTTATTATTACCAGTGTGCTCATAATGTAGTTAAAACAATGCTAGAGCCCCCACACCAAAAATAATACACAAAGCTGGCCTTCCAGACCATCCAGGCCTGCAAGCCTGTATTGTTCAATGCCTGTTGTTTGTCTGCTCCTGACAGGTTCTCAGGACTAGAAGAGCATAGAGTGGCATCTCAAGATGACTCTAGGCTAGACTGTCCATCAGAGTTGGACACAATGATTGACAGCTCTCTGAGTATCTGGGCATAAATGCTTTTGGTGTTGGAGAAAACATACAACCCAAACTGCAGCAGCTTCACTGTTGCCTGCTGCTTTAGCACCATCATGTGCTGTTTACCTTCCTCCCAAGCAATTCAGAAGATAGCTTTTGCCCGTTTTTGATGTTTTTTTCCTCTGACAGAAGCCATTGAGTCAGTCATTTTTCTCCATCTTACAGTCACAATGTCCCACTGATTTGAGACAAGATATTAAAAAGGTAGGTTCATCAGTCATGTTTAACGAAGAACAGGTGGCCAAGGAATTGCTTGTCGCTGTAAAGAGCCAATCAAAATTATAATGCCACAGAATACTTTTTTTCCTGAATAATTTTTCAAGGTGTTGCATCCTCTCAATGATTTATTCTTTATTAGAAAGCAATTTGCCGCAATCCATTCATGACACATTCTCACCTTGTGACTGCCTTTGATTACACAGACAAGAAATTTGTGTGAATAGTTTGCTCTAATGGAATGTGTAGTAACCATAAAAGTTTAATGATGTTGCTTAAAATGTGCAATAAAAAATAACACTGGGCTGTTGATTAGTGGTGAAAAAAATTGTGCTCAGTCTTCTGAATGTAGCTTTGCTGACACAGTCTTTATAAGCCCAGTGCCTCCAAATATTTACTAGGTTTATACTAAGTTAATTGCTTTAGACAGTTAAATTAATTGATTTTTGTATTTAACATTAGCAAAAAACACTTTTTTTGGCCACAGTGCATAAGGTTTTCTTGGCTTTTAGAACCTGTCATAGACTTTTCATGTTCATATGTAATACTGTGCAAAAATCTGAGTCCACCCTTGATTTATTCCGTTTCCAGTCAACCATTAAATACAAATCATTCGTTTTCCAGAAAAAGTCTTTAAAAAAATAGACAGAAGCCTCCGCAGCTGATCATAATATCAGCTTTATCGGTTTTTGTGTCCTCTATTTACTTTTATTTCAACTTCTGTTCTTTTCAGGACATTGCTAGCAGGAAAATCTGTAGGCATATTTTTCCACACCTCCAAAGTTCAGGCTTAGAAATTGGTTACGTTTTCTGCTTCTCACAATCCAAGTACACATTCAGTTCTGTTGAGGTCTGGACTCTGGGGTTGGTTGTTTGTTTTGAGAACACCAGCAGCTTCTTTCATTTAGAAATGGTCTTTTTTGTCTGCTTTTCTCGCTAACAGCTTCTTAACAGATACACATGGATGGACAGAAACACCTGTAGATTAGATCTGAAGCAAGAGTGGTGTTTGATTTTTGTCTCTCAAAGTTGAATTTTTCAAGTACTGTTTATCTGATGGTAACCATTTTGGTGGTCTTGTGTGGTTCTCAGTAGTTCCATTTTCTCTGTATCTTTCTGTGATTTTTTGAACTAAATTTCTTCAAGATTCTCTTTCTGCTTCCTTATGTAAATGGACTCGTTTCCAGCTAGTCTTCTCAGAAATATTTCCTGAAAATAAATAACCTGTACTTTTACTACAAAAATTAAGTAAATGAGTGGTGGTCTTTGACTTTTGCCCAGTACTGTATCTTAAGATTTTACCATTTATTGACTAACCTCAACTAGGGCTCAAATGGCATCTGAAATGATCTGAAGAAATAGAATCTTTATGTCTAACCTTTTACGGTCTGTTACACCATTCAAATAACGACCAATCAGCAAGGGTCAGAGTGTGCACCATGAAGGGTTTTACCAAAGGCCATGCGATTGGATAATTATGCCAAAGATAATTTAAAATGTCATTCTCCAGAAATATCAGAAGACAGCTGGGTGGGGGCTGTAACCGAAGACGCTGCAAGAGAGGGTGACTGCAGTGAGAAGTCATCACAGATCCTCACGTGTACACATGACTGCTAGTTGAATTTGCAGCCTTGCAACTTTAGCATCTGTGTGTTTGATGGAAAATCCTAAATTCTTCCACTCTTTCTGCACCTTTCCCAACATGGCCAACAAGCTTAATTTCAGTTCCATTCACCAAATTTCCGGTTGTGATGAGGCTACTTATCTGGCGAGAGGCGATGTGTGCAGAAAGCCATAACCTGAGGCATGTTCTTTTGAGTGCGGAGGAGAGATGACAGGAATACCTGGGAGCTGCTTTTTGAGCTCCTTTCAGTCCCTTCTGTGAATATTTCAGCCCTATTTCAGCCCTCTTTAATGCGTTCCAGAGCTTATGCGCTAGACTACAGGGAGCTGCTGCTTAAACACATTTACACACATCTTAAGAGAGAAAGCTTCACTTTCCTTTAGTGCTCCTACTCCTCAACTGAAGGAGGAACAAAAGCCTTTTATCTGTTACTTTAACACTCATCACTGCTTGATTTTTCATGGGGTAGTGGTGGCAGAGACAGCCTCCCCCTTCAAGAATCACTGAAGAGAACACAACATTCAGCCTTATTTACAAGACTCATGCTCAGTATGAGGTCTGTGTAAGAGTGATATTCCCTAATGATCATTTCTTTCTATTTTTGGCTCCCAGACAGGAATAACCTAGTTTAGAATCTGTACAGTATGTCGAATGGGAGCAATACTGTTATATTTATATATTTATACATACATACATACATACATATACATACATATACATATATATATATATATATATATATATATATATATATATATATATATATATATATATATATATATATATACTTAAATGTACACACACTATGGCTTTGAGACCTACATTTGTTATGCTTACAGTGAATCAATAGAATAGTTTAGGAAATGGGTGTAGAATAGGTTTAGAAAGTGCTTAAACACATTTGTGTCGTGTGTATTCTGTGAAGCAGAAAGCAATGTGGAAATGTTTCCCATTTACACTGACTCAGCACTCTGTCAAGTTCGTTGAAACTTTTGACTTACAAAGAAAGGCACTGTCCACTGTAAAGGCCCTGGTGAGATCAGATGCACATAGCACATGTCTATGCATTGCATATGCACTTACCCCAAATGTACACGATCAGCCAAGACATTTTTTATTGTCTAGACTTTAGTTTAATATTAGTAATACAAGTCTAACATTGCTAACAAACCCTCCAAGCCAGTCATCACACAAATCCTTTTTCTTTTCTGTCAATGCATCCCGAAACATCTGGAGTGCATCCAGGCCTTATTAAGGTCATGCAGATTTGTCATTATGGTTTATAGGACAGTATGATTTTTCTGTGCACTGTGAAAATGAGCAAAACTTTAAAGAACTGTGTAGCTGAGTGTTGCTGGCAGCCACTTTGGACAACTAGTGTTAGGCTATAATAGGACAGCCCTTTATGTGCACGTCACATATGAATACAGATTATGATTTCTGTTGCTTCTATTATAAATAACTGTTATCTTGATTTTTTTAGCTGAAGAGAAGTCTTTATGAATAAAAACAGAAATCACAAACATAATGTAAGTGTCCATATGCCATATCCTGAAGAGGAGTCGTAATTCGGCACAACAGTTGTCTGAAGTGTTCATATGCACTTTGAAGTTTTGTTCATTTTTATAGTTTTCATGTTTACCGTGCCTTAAACCATGTCAACAAGTCTGCATGGCCATAATGAAGATCTGAGTGTGTCCAGCACTAAACTAAAGAAGTAAAACAAGTACACCAAACATGTCTAGACTGCTTGCCTATATCTGTAAGTGGAAAATGAATTCCTCTAACTTGTATTGCTTTGCACACATAAATATAGACTATCCAGCATCCTGACTAAAGCAGTAGTCACTCTTTTTTTTTTTTTAACAGGCCCAACCCAAAGCTTCATTTTTGCGATAATAGCCTATTGAACCTCCTACAAAATAGATGCCAGCTTGATCACCTTTATCCCTCTGTTGTCTCTTCATGGGCTATGGTCTGATAGCTGCCACAACTAAAGAACCTCCTGCAAAGAGAGACTCGTGATGGCGGTAAGGCAAGAATTGCGAACAAAGGGCTTTTTACCAGAGCATCCATGCCTTGCTAAGGACTTTCTCACAGCTCTCTGAAGTTAACATGACCTATTCTTAAGAGATCATGTGCGTACAGAGTGGTCACACCATTAGAGATGAAGCAGTGGCTCTGTTTTTGCTCTTTTGACTAATGAGAAGCATGGATTCACAGTAGCACACTCCACTAATTGGACCTGCATAGTGCAGCATGGCGTTGTGTTCTCATTCTCAGGACTGCAATCAAACGATTAGTCTCATTGAATCGGTGACCCCATTCTCTTTTTCATTTTTTGAGATAGAAGGCTGAATCATGAAGAGTCGCTCAGTTACGATCTGTTCCACTTCAAGAAAGAGGAGCGATTTAGACTGAAGGCGTCCTTTTATGTAAGTAACATTTATATCTGTATCAAAGGCCCAATGGCATTGTTCTCAACAGTGACTAATTTATTTGGTGTCTTCTCACAGTTAGCATAAGGAGACAGCCGTCCAGTCTTTCAGGGGATTGCATGCTTCATGTAATCTTTCCTGTCATCTTGCTAGAGGCTGGAATATAGCATGAAGCCCATGGAAATGAATTAGCTTTTTCAGCTTTAGAGACAGTGGGTAAGGTGTCACATTAAGTAAGATCAATTAACCCTTTTAATGCTAAATTAGGCTACAGGATTATGGGGGGCAGTTTCAGCAAGACCCCTGCTGTTTTTCATAAATAAAGTCATTAGTTTCTCACAGTTTTGTCTACCATCCGCTAACCAGTGCAGTTGCACAGCAACAATGCCTTATAACATGTTGACCCCAAAGATTTTGGAGTGTAAATATTGTTTATCCATGCTCCACCCATTGTTGCGTTCTTTCATTCAAAAGGATAGAATAAATTGATTGTAATTTTCTTTGTTTTATTTGTCTTTGCTATCAAGCTAATATTAGCAAAGTGGCAAATTAGTTCCCCTACCCCTGCTAAGCTGCCTCATTTCAATTAGCTTCAACAGCACAGTCCAGCTCGGTACTGTAGCGTTTTAAACTAGTCACTCAGTGTTTTGTAGCAATTCCAAACTCCAACCCAGATTTGTTCAGGTGGATGGGATCTTTGCCAGCGTTCTGGAAAATTTGCTACCTTGCTACAAAAGAACACATTTGTGGGCAGAGCAATGGATAGGTCAGTTCATCCTTTCTAACTGCTGTCGTGATCACTGACAAGGAAGTTCTTCACAGTCAGGGTCACCTGCCTAATAATAGATTCATGCTATGGGTATTGGGTATATGATATTTCCTGCACAGATCTCAATGTGTAGCACAATAGAGTGTTTGAGGTTTGGTATTTCCATCTAGCCTGACTCTCTGCCAACTTTCTCCATCCCATAAACACCATTCATTCCATATAGGCAGTCCAACACTAGAGAGCAAGCAGAGGGTAACTCAAGCAGCCAAAGCAGAACAAATGGCCTCATCAGCAGCTGCAGTAATATGCACTCCTCCTTTCATGGCAGTGGAATGAAAATCAAGACACTTGAATTACGGTGCTAAAACATGCAACAGGAAATTCTGACTCCATACCAGTATAGTGGACTGACACTGAGCCATAATCCATGAGACGTTTTGAACACATCTGCTGCTCATGAACTGATAAGTCAGGATAAAATGGCTCAGGGTGACTCGTTCTTGACAGCAAGCCTGATATGGACTGTTATCTGCTTGCTTGTATGTGCCTGGGCATTTATATGCTCTGTTTATGCATTGCATTGTGTTCATCTTCACAGTGCCTTTCACCCATGTAGACCCTCATAATTCAGCGGTCACGTCATAACATCACAATAGACATGAACCACTTAACACTGCGCATCAGAGTTAAGTAAAGGCTCTCAGAAGTGCCATAGCAAAATGCCTACACTGCTCAATGTTTGCAAAAAAAAAGCCTACACTCTGTGAGAGTGGCAGTGAAATGAACAGCGTATTCCCAGAGGTTCAAATGCTCTCAAACCTCTCTCCCTGTGAGCCCAGCTTAGAAGGCCTCCCTTTGGAGAATTACAATACAGCACTTGACTAAACACATAACCCATCCAGTTGCAATATTCAGGCAAACAGAACGCTCTTGAACGAATTACGATTATTTGCGTAGTAAAAAGGCCCAACTATAACCCTGCTGGTACGGGAACACTGAATGGGAAACAAACTGAGAGTGAATTCTAAACCAATCCAACACTTGTTGAAGACACAGCCTAAATTAGGGAATGAAGTTGTCGACACTGTCAGACAACAATCTGTTGATTAACTTGTCCCCCCCCCCCCCCCCCCCCCCCACACACACACACTTCCAACCAAAATTCCTAATTACACACTCACGATATTTTTAAAGAATCTTGCTCTCAGAATGAAAAGTCATCTGGACTTGTGTTGTTACATTCCAACTTTTCACTACTTCCTGAGTAGACACCACATAAAGAAAGGGATGTTCTGGGGAAATACAAGGTCAACATGTTGGCCTGACTTTGTTGCTATTTTATTTATTTATTTATTTATTTATTTTTATACAGCCATGTCTGGAACATCTGCACAATCTGAAGTCATGGAGCTGACTAGATCATACTGGCTACAGAATGTGTTCAGCTGTATGCCTGTGTATTCTTGTATATCTACCTTTAGAAACCATATGCGATAGTCACATACTGTTCCTTTCCACTTCTGCTGCGTATGCAACAGCCTTCTCAGAAATCAGCAGCCTCTCATAACCTGTAAAAGGCTTGGCAACAACCAGTGCCATTTAGATTCAGAATGCATCGCTTAACAAGTACGTATTTTAGACCTTGCAAGAAATAAGTGTGGTTTTGTGGTCCATGGCATTTAGTCTAATAAAAGCCACAAGATTGAGTAGAGTTGATGGATGTAAAGCAGACTGATGATGTAAAAATAGTTTTTTTAATCTTAATCAAAAAAAAAAAACCCAAAACATTAACCCCTGTGCTTAAAGCTATAATGCCTTGGATGACCTATTTGTAGAGCTGGCTGGGCCTGTGGTCAAGCCTCTCTCTCAGTGAGGTGCACAGCAGCAGGATAGATGGGTATTAATAGTAGGAGAGCTACAGTAACAGATATTTCCTGAACACCGCACAGCTCCTGATGAGCTACATGCTTCAGTGTCAGCTCTCTCACTGAAATACACCCCCGCTATGCCTTGTTCTACTATGAACTGATTCATGCCCAACGGGATACTTCTCCAAATCACACTAGGAGTGCATAGGGAATGGTGGAAATGAACTATGAAGAGCAGTGTGATTTGTAACTTAATTTGTTTTTTGGATTGTTGATAGTGATGACAGAGTTGCTGTTAGTTATCTCAAGCCATTTATCTAAACCAATTTATTAGTTTAGTTTTGCAAACATTTTTTTATTATTTTTATTTTGTTCTTGAATAATGTTGACGAAGTTAGGTATTCCCTTGATAGTATGAACCCATGAAACCATACATGTATATTTTTTTTCTGTATTGTCCTTTGAAGCCTGGTTAAAGACCTTAAAAACTGGAAATAGAGGCAGTAAGGCCCAAACAGTAAAGGTATTTTATTCAATACCATTTTTATATATATATATATATATATATATATATATTAATAGAATATTAATAAAGTTTCTTCTAGACAGCAAAAGATTCCAGTGATCTCACGTCTCCTCTTGAGCTTTAGTGTGGATCTCAGTCAAACATTGTGCCAAGTTTTGCCAAGATACTACATCTTATCTCTATCTGCAGCTGAACTCTGATCTCTTATCTTGAGGGATATGTTTTTTTTTTCCATATACAGTCAAAGATGATATACTATATATATGCTGTAATTAAGTATTTAATTTAATTAATAATTTAGCCCTTGCCCTTGTAATTGGCTTAAAACAAAAAAGCAAGATGCAAACGACCTCTCATTACTGCATCCTCATGTACAACAACTCCATATCCTCTGCTGTGAGCTATATGACCCTCAGACAGAGGCATGGCGAGAGGAAAACAGAGGGAGAGCAAGCTTGTCCAGTCCTCTGACACTGTTTGCGGTTTCCTACTGCCCCTTGGTCAGGTCAGTGTATGCGTTGCTCCCTCTGTTGTGTGTTGTTTTTGTTTTGCTCTCTTTCTCTATGAACTCTATATCCTCAGCCGGTCCCACCAGACTGCCTCTCTGCCTGGTTTGTTCTGCCTCTCTTTTGTTGTCTGCCTTTGGTGCTCCTCGATGGGTGATGGATCATGCTTGTTTCTTTTATTAGTGTCTGCATCCTGCTTAGTTCTCGCAGAGTGGGAGGTAAAAAGCATAAAACCTACAGAAGACTTGGTTTGGCTACTTTCAAGGAAAAAAAAAAACCCTTCAAAGCATTTCGTCTGGCTACCCTCAGAAAAGCTCATGTTGTTTGCTACCCAAGACAGAAACATCATAGGCATTGAGATTTCGATCTGGACTGTTAGAAAGGGCCCATTTTTTAAAAATAAAAGAAGTGTAAAATTTAGCGTCTGTTGGTGAAGTAGTCTGTTTGTAAAATGTAGACTTTGTTGGGAAATAGTGTCATTCACTCACTGTTGCATAGCGTCCATAAACTATGGACGTAAACTAACAGCCTGTTTTTAATTTGTTTTTGTGATGTCATGAAGACACATTTACATATTTTTTCTCTACGCATGATGTTTCTTTTGTATGTATAAAGCCCTCTCCTAACAACATACCATGGAAAAAAGTGTGTACTTGAAAGTGGTTTATAATGCATTTTGGAACAAAACCCTTCAATTCTAGGGTAAAAAGAGATATTATAAATGATCATGTAAAATTATTCATGTTTTTGTACATACGTGGACCACAATGGAACTTATAAAATATCAGTGTAGGAAATGGCCTTTGTCAGATAAACACCTTTATCAGTATTTTTGCGTATAAAGTGTAATTATATGTTTATCATTTTGTCCAGTCTGTGCGTTCCTTACTCCTGCGTTAATGTTTCCAGCAATCTTTTTGGCCGATTTTGACTTGGACCATTTACACAAACAATGTAAAGCTTTTTAGGCAGTTGACAAGTAATTATCGAAGCATTGGTGTGTACCATCATTGGACATTGGTTCTTCCTTTTTCAATATCTCATAAAGAGGAGAGCTTGGACTGCAGCATGATGCAAGATGAAATATGATATAACCGTGGCCATTCTGAGCAACCTCAAAGCATAAGACAAACAATTAAGTCGAACTCGGGCCATTGCATGGCGTTTTGAGTGAATCTGTAGGAGCTGTGTGTTGCCCTGAGGGACGTCCATGTTTACTGCACCAGTTCTTTCAGATCTATTACACTCGTACCCCTCCTCCCTCGTGTGTTTATTTCTCCTCTGTGGAAGTATTGGCTAAACCTTCTCAACTGCCATATGATGAAACGACTCGGCCCGCTATTGAATTAGTGCCCAGTAATAATTTCCGTTGTATGATTGTGTTTAGTTAACGGTATCACCATTACCCTCTCCGTGACTTCCTGTGGCTTTTTCTGAAGAGGTTTCCAAACACTACAGAGAAAAACGATTGTATAATGAAATAAAAATGCTGAGGATTGGTGGTGGTGAAAAGCTGATTGCAGGCGATGATGGGAGCCAATGTGATGTACTGGTAGACGTGGAAATCAGGATACAGCTGTCAAACAGTGTCTCTGGCATTCATGGTTAATAACCCCAGCCTGTGTGCTCAGTAGTCATTGAACGTACCTGCCAGAAGTGCCTCAGTCTGTGGTGTAACTAAGATGTACAGGCATTGTCATACTTCAGACTATCTGAATGCCTTTCTCTGACCATAGTTATAGAAGGAGACGTATTGAAAGAATCAGAGAGTGAGTGAGTGAGTCACAGCAGAAGTGGGGATTGGCGTCAGGCTGATTTGCATTCAACTTGCTGGCCTTCACAGGTTTTTTTTTTTCTTCTCTCTTCTTCTC
The DNA here is from genome assembly GCF_015220715.1 of Pygocentrus nattereri. Taxonomy (NCBI): domain Eukaryota; kingdom Metazoa; phylum Chordata; class Actinopteri; order Characiformes; family Serrasalmidae; genus Pygocentrus; species Pygocentrus nattereri. Next base: position 7,008,502 of record NC_051217.1, on the reverse strand, counting down.
TCTCTCAAAAATCCTTACCTATTGCTTGCACTCTGTGACAAAACTCACTTGTTAATCTTTTAGCTGGGATTTGCTTTGAGAAGTTAAGCACGTACAACCACACACGTCTTGCTGAAGATGCGTTAAATAAAAGGACTGTCAAAACTGTAAATTATGTTATGTGCCAGGTGATGTTATTGAAAAAAGATTAAATCAGTGATTAAATCCATAAGTGAGAAATGACTATTTACAATGACATTTTCTTTTAAAGACCTTTTCTTCCAAACTCTCTAAATAATGAGCATACTATCTAGACATGGCTTATTAATGGGTATCAGTACTTGGCTGATATTAGCAGAAAATACTGGAGTGGCTATGAGAGAGGAAAAAAAATAATCTTATCTAGTCATGTAACAAATCTAGCCTGAATTTGTGCACACTCATATTGTGTTGTTTATTTCTTCCTAACGTGTAGTAGATTGTTTGATCAAGAGTCATGTTTTATATGTGCATCAAAGAAGAAAGGTTGAATTTTGCGCTTACTGCAGATGTACTTATGACCCAAGACTTGTTTGGCACTTACTATATAGGTGCACATTGTAGTTTTACAATTACAGACTATAGTCCATCTGTTTCTCTGCATACTTTAACCCCCTTTTACCATCAGTTTTATCCAGCACTGATGTAGTGGTGGTGTGTTAGTGTGTGTGTGTTGTGCTGGTCTCAGTGGATCAGACACAGCAGTGCTGCTGGAGTTTTTAAACACCTCTGTGTCACTGCTGGACTGAGAATAGTCCACAAACCAAAAATATCCAGTGTCCTGTGGTCAGCATTCTGTGACCACTGATGAAGGACTAGAGGATGACCAACACAAACCGTGCAGCAGCAGATGAGCTATCGTCTCTGACTTTACATCTACAAGGTGGACTGACAAGGTAGGAGTGTCTAATAGAGTGGACAGTGAGTGGACACAATGTTTAAAAGCTCCAACAGCACTGCTGTGTCTGATCCACTTAGATCAGTGCAACACACACTAACACACCACCACCATGTCAGTGTTACTGCAGTGCTAAGAATGATCCACCACCCAAAATAGTACCTGCTCTTTGAGGGTCCATGGGGGTCCTGACCCCTGAAAAACAGAGTTAAAGGGGGCTAACAAAGTATCGGAGAAACAGATGAACTACAGTCTGTAATTGTAGAACTACAAAGTGCACCTATACAGTAAGTGGAGCTGATAAAATAGACAATGAGCATAGAAACAAGGAGGTGGTCATAATGTCATAAAGTTCACAGTAAGCTGTAATGTTCTCCAAACCATTACTGACCTTCTCCAGACCTTACTGAAAAGCTGGATGTGATTTGAGGGAAGTTTTGGGGATGTATTTACAGAAATAATTTGGGTGTCAATTGAATTCTAGCAAACATTAACTCCAGCACTAGACTAAAGAAGCTAGACTTTGTCTTGCCTGATCGACAGAAAGTTTCTTTTCCTATAACCATGAATTTATATGAACTGCTACAATTAAAATGGGCTCGTATTGTTTTTAAACAAAAAATATTAACTGAATATCATCTCAATGTTTCAATACTTGTATCAGTATCTGAAAAAAGATTGAGATTTTTATCTAAGAATACCTTTTGTTGTATTGTATATATTATTTAAATCCACATTTGTATTAGTCATTATTAAATAAAATAAAAAGCCCTGTTATTATTACTAAACACTATTGATCCCAACGTGTTAAGTGGTAGCAAGGTTTTAGAGCAGTTACTGACCTCATGAGAGTCATGAAAACTAGCTGATGAGTCTTCAGACTAGAAATGACTGGGATAATCAGTCACTTGATGGTTGGATGGCAGCTTCTGAAGCACTTTGGGTTGGAAGACTGTAATCATATTAATTATCAGCGTTAGGTTTCAGTGTGACTTCTAAACTTGTGAAGTCTTTGCCGTGTTTACGTGAGCTCATCTCTCATGTCACGTTGACATATGTGCCAGTGAAGTGGATTTGGGCTAATTGGCTTTTGCACCTTCTGGAGCTGGAGGAGTTACAGCTTTATAAGACGTCCACAGAGAGCACAGAGAGACTGGGCGGCATTGATCTTCCCTATTGAAGATCCACACACCATTGGCGTTTCCCAGGAATAGGCTTGGTTAAGGAGATACACGCGCACACTCATACACTTTCCTTAGCATTGCAGTGAATATATATACATGTATTTTTTACTGACACCGCCTGAAATCCCCTTTTCTCCTCAGCTCTGTATTTCTGTCTCATTAAATGCTAATCTTTACAGAGTGCTGTGCGTCATTTATGGCACATGTATAATGGATGATGAACATGTTAGGTAAACATCTCCAGTGAATGGCTTCCATGTGATTGACAGGCCATTTTGTTACAAGTGCATGGCAGCAAGGGGCCGGGTCATAGACTATAATTGGTCCTTGGGTGACTACGTAGAGATGTGCTAGGCCTCAAGGTAAAGCACAAAGAAAATCAAAGCTTAAAATATGCAGCCAGGCTGAATTCAGATCAGTTCAGCTCCCTGAAAGTGACTTTGAAACATGCGAATGTGTGTGTGTGCGTGGTTTGTGGGAGGTTTGAGTCTGAATAGCAGCCACTACTTAATCATACCTCCTTCTGTAATAGAGCCTTTTAAAGCTGTATGGTCTTATAAAGAACATGAATCTGATAGGAATGGATTTGGGATTTATTCTTAGTGTTAAAGCGAATAGCCTGTTTGCCATATACACATTAATTGCTTGTTCCTTTAGGTTATAAATGTAAATAAAATTGGGTCTCGCATAATCAGCTTACTCCTGAGCATCAGTGGCATATTTGTGATGGGGGTCTTCAAGGTTAACTATTTTTGAATGTGGTGTTCAGGTTTGCTACTAGAAAGTCTGATCACACTTCTCTCTTATCCTGACTTTTAGTAGCACACCATGGCTTCTGAATATTTCAGCAGGACATGTGGGCAGGGAGAGAATCCTGTCCGTATTAGTCTGCCTACAGCTGGGGACACGTATGTGTGTGTGCTTATGTGTCAGCGTCACTCATGCAGAAATCAACCACAGGCTCCAGGGGATCCCTTACAGCCTTCTTTCTTTGCTCATGGATTACTTGGACATGCTACACACACGCTATGCAGACAGACCTGCATCTGTAGCCACAATCAAGACTGTGAAGCATGAACAGAGGCATGTTGTAAGCTTTGCTAAGTGAGAAGTTGATATGAACAGCACTCAAAGGTGTTTGTATAGTTAACATTAATTATCTCTGACACTAAAAAGCCTGGAAGTGAGTTGATTTGTTAGATGTATAATGCATGTCCACAGCCAACACTCAGATTCCTCCCAGAAGACTTTGCTTAGAGTTCATAATTCCTAAGAGACTTCTTGTTTTCACACCCAACAGAACCTAGGGCATTTTCCACAAAAAGGGAACCAACAACACTTATGGTTCTAGTTCTGCTTGAGATTCCTGGAACAGTCATAATAATTGCAATTAGCAGTTGTCTTTTTTGGTCATGGCTTTCTAAAGAGTCTAGTTTGGCTGATTAGCTTTCTGGTTAGCTCAGGTTATTGGCTGATATGAAACGATATGCTGCACTGTTTTTGTATAGACATCCACAAAAATGTCTGTCTCTACCCAAACTCATATGTGGAGTCAAGCATTTTTTTCCCTCTTGCTTAATAGCTTAACACTAATTGTGTTTACATGGAATTATTGTGAGCTTCAAAATGATATTCAAAATTCAAACTATACGCAGAATTGAATAGAATCAAGCAAAGCTTCACTGATAAGTGTGTCAAAAATAAGCCAAAACAACAGTTTCTGTGGGTTAGTAAAGTGCTAAGAGTGTTAGCATTAGTTTCCTGACTAGCTCTACAAAATAAAGTAATAATTTTAAAAATAGCAAACGACACATTAACATGGCATTCCAGCTCACATTCTGGTTTACTTATTGGTCATGTAATAGTGCTTGGTAGCTTTATCCTAGCCTGAAATAGTAAAGGAACTACCTAATTGCAAGCATTGCCATAGACACAGGAGACCACCCTTCAGTACCTTTAAGGTCCTGTTTGTACGAATTTTGAGCAGGTACCCAAAACAATGAAACTGTTTTGGTACTGGACACAAGGCCAGTGGGAAAAGCTCATTTTCAGTTTTCTAGTGCCAAAAGTTTTGTTTCTGCATGCAGTGATAAAACGCCCTAGGCTGCTTTTGTTATTTAGGCTGTGTGCCAGTACTGACCATGCCCTACCTTAACTCACATCCATGGTGTGATCTGTGTCCTTTTTCTCTCTCCCTTACGGGCTACTTTCTGGATCTCTGGATGGGAGTCAAATGTCCATCTAGTCAAGTGCAGAAGGACGAATAATGCCTTCAGCCTGTTTTCAGTTCCTCAAACGCTGCATTTCACAACCTTTTCCATCAAAAATAAACTGCACTGCATCAAACTCCAGCATTGCATTACAGATGAGAGAGAAGAAGATGGAGCATGGCATCTTTCTACAGAAAATGCATCGACTCTGGCTTTTGGCAAATTTAATTTAGTTCAGGCCATCCCAGGCATTGTGCCTCTGTAGTGCTTCTTCTAAATATTAGCAGGGAGATAAGCTTTTGGAAAGTGTCTGTTGTTTCTTATCAGTAAAGCTCCTTATGTTCCTCCTTCTCTGTCATGTTCTGTGCATGTGCGAGCCAGTGACGGAGAGAGGGAGAGAGGGAGAGGAGGGGATGGTGGGGGGGTGGGCGGGTGGGGGGGTGGGGGGCTGGGAGTTGGAGCTACTGGTTTATTGTGCTTTTCCTAAAGAATTTGTAGTTTAGTGGTTGGCAGTAGCAGCAGATAAAAAGATCCTTAACCATGTTCATGGCTGTTATGCAATCCCCAATAGGTACATTTCATCTTTTATTCATGACTTTAATGCGTTGCTCCCAGCACAGCGTCTCCATACAAGCCAAAACACTCTAGGTTGGTGTTAATTATCATCAGTAGCATTGTCAAAGCTGCAGTATTCATAATTTTGCACAAATATGTGCAACCTTTGCGGTCTGGCTAGCGAAAAAGCCAAGAGAGTTTGAGTCACCACTGAATTATAGAATACTAAAATTGAGCTCTTTGTTCTGTTCTTTTGTTAGATAGTGTTGGTACAGTGAATGAATCCACATGAGAAAATCATAGAAGCACATTAAGCTGCAGTTTTGTTTGCCTGCTTATTTCCAAACACTTGAGTAATCTGAGAGATGAACATGGTGTCACTGAAACCGTAGATGATGCTTCATGCTGTTTTTGTGTGCTCAGCTACGCTTGATTTCAAATGACCTGCTTTTTCCTTGTCTCTTGTATTAGCTTAAATGATGAGGTGCACACAGTCACTTGGGGTTGAATTTCTCACTAGACAGTCACTTGAGGCCTTACTCCTTGTCTAACATCATTTTCCGAACTGAAAAGTGCTGGCAGGGTGTTGTGCTAATTTGTCAGCGGTGCTACTTTCAGACAAAGTGCCTGACAGTCATTCATCTTCCCCTAAAGAATATTAATTACAGCCTGCTATTGGAAGTTCAGAACAAAGGCGAGATAAACAAGGGTGGCAGCAGTGGAGGGTAGCCAGGTAGCGCAGCCTAACTGGATTTGGCCAGATCCAGAGAGAAACAATTGTTTGTCTCTTCTGACCCAGCAGGAGGGTTGTCGGGAAGAGAGAGAGAGTGAGAGCGAAAGAGAGACCCTAGCTGGAAGGTAAGAGACAGAGACAGCGATCTGTAAAGGTTAAAGCAGGATAACTACAGTGTGCCCCCCTCAGGTAAGCAGAATCAATTTGCAAAGGTTAAGTTGGTTACTTAAAGTTGTGCTGTGTAATCACATGAAGAGAGTGGGCAGTGTAACTAATGCTGAGGTGTCTGGGCACAGAGTCAACTTTGTAGCACATTTAAGTGTGGAAGCAGTAGATAAAAAAGGCTGAGCTGATGAACCAGAAGTCTCTACAACATGCATCAAGCGCTGGATCTGAGGCTGTGCCCCTGTCTGCCAGCTTGTGGAGAGAATGGCTGACAGTTTGGGTGTGTCCATTTGGAGTTATGTCCTTTGGATGCAGGATAGTCACCACAAAAGTCCTGGTCACTTTCAGTGGGAGAGAGCCAGCAGAACAACAAGATGCAAGCTGTACTTAAAGTATTATGGCTCACAGCACTGATATCCCAGGATACCCCTGCACCCGCCCAGTGAGCATTTTATAACCAGACATAGCTTTCATAAATCTTTGAGGTAGCCTTGTGTTAGAAGGCCATTATACACACACTGTCAATAGCGCCCAAAAATATACAAAAGAAATATTGTACATCATGTTAGAAATGTATAAATCTGGTGTAATCTAAATAAAATCCAATGTCAAGAATTAGAATGTAAAATATGCCAATCGACAGTTGAGAGAACTGTGTGGTGGAGAAATGACAGCAGTAATTAAGTACATTGTAATGAGAAACTAATCACTGCGTTAAGCTCCCCAGGTGTTGTATGTTCTATTCGTGCACGGTAATGAGTCACAGTCAAGGTGCGTTGCTCAGTCCCCTGCCTTCCACCACTGACAGAAATGCATATTAGAAGCTGCGCTCCACTCATTTTAATACATAGTTATAACATTCGGCAGCTGAGAATCTGCCTCCAGCAAAATAAATAAATAAACAAAACGCAGTGGAACATGCCTCTGCCACCTATTTCTCTCACTGCTCGGGTTTTAATTAAAATTACAACATGGATCAGGGGACCTGCGCACAGTAATGACACAGAGAGTGGGATGAGGGAGTAAAGTGCCTGTACAGATGTGCTTAGAGGGATATCACTGTCTCTCCACTAACTGCATGTCTCTCTCTTTGGCCTTTTCTGCCTGTTAAAGCAGGTGGTCTCTGTCAAACTCAGGGGTGAATGTTTATTTTTCTCTTTTTTTCTCTATAATAACACTTGAAGTTTGGTTAAAAGCCCATATTCATGACAGAATTTATACAGTTCTTTCAAAATACATTGTACTTTGCTGTGATTTCATACTTTTTTGTTATGGTAACGAAATGATGTCCTGAAATCCTTCCTTCATGCCTTTAAATTGGTCTTTCAAGTAGTCAGAATGTTTGTCTTGCATTTGCTTAGATACTAGTGACAGCAGTCTTCCTCCTAAAAGTCTACAGAGATGTGTTGTTTATTCTGATGAACAAGTTCCTAAATGAGTGAAGTCTTTTACCACTTTTTTTATTTATTTATTTATTTATTTATTTTTTTTTATGGGTGACCATTATACAGCAGAGTTTGGTCTTTGTTGCTCAAAGAGCTGGAACTGATAAAATATTTACAGCTGCTTGTAACCTCTGCCATCAAACAATTTCATTTTATGAGGTTTCACGTTAGGTTGTTTGATTTAATTGACTGTGCTATCATAGAAGAAAATGTGTAATCTGGGAACATGCTGAAGGGATGATCATTTTAGCTAGTTTACATATCCTTCCTATCAACACAGATCAGATGCATTGGGGTCTTGATGACCTTTCATCCACTGAGGCAGTTCTACCGCAGAGGTAGTTTAATTCCAGCAGATTGAATGATACTAATTGAACATTCAAACTGCTCCCATGTTTTTATGGCTTTGAGGCTTCATTTTGGCTCATTTGCGTTGCGTGCCTGCTATTGCAGCCCTGCGGTCAACATCCTTGAGCTAACTAAAAGGCAGCACAGTGCAACAATTCTCTTCTTGGTACCTCATGTCGTTACCAAAATCTTGGCCTTTAAAAAGTGAGATTGAATTCAGTATTGCTTCAGGAGTCAGAAATTCCTTTCTGCTTACAGGAAGCCGTTAATATGCTAACATGTTTAGGCAGTGGACGTATTAGAGGTCAGCATATTCAATTATGCAGTAATGCGTTTGTTCTGCGTGTCTTCATCCTGCCAGGGCTACATTCAGTTCCTCGCAGGCATCACAGGGCCGTCTGCACAATGTCCTCTCGCTTGCGCTTCTTCGGAGGCCAGGCAGTTCATGGAAGTGTCCAAGAGGAGTGGCAGCATGGTTTGAAGCGAAGAGAAGGATGAAGCATAATGTCAGCCTGCAAATATAGCTCTGAAATCTGCCTGACCACCTGGAAGTGATACGGTCGTGTCAGGAGCGTGTGTGCCAAGCCTGATGGATGAGGCGCACAGGCCAGTCAATCACAAGAGCTCCCATTTCCCATAATAGATCAGCATTTGCCCTGGGAGACCTGACCATGGCCAGCTCCGCTTCATCAGGGGCCTTTGAGCTGAAGTCCCAAACTCAGGACAGCCAGCCTGAAAAGCTAGAGTAACAGATCTGTTGGCTACATTCCAAAAGTTAGGCTGCAGCTGAGAAACATGCATGATCACTAGCACTTTCCATAAGCATGTTTGTGTTACATAATGCAAAACAGAAAAGTCAACCAGGGTAACATCAGGAAGGAATCAGTGCATGAGCTTTGTTGGAGAAAAGCTGGCAAGTAGAACATTGATGTGAATAAAGTAATGTGGTAAGTAAGGCATTCATTTGTTTGTAGATGCTGTCTTGCAAACTCAAAAAACGTTTCACACCCTGTGTTTAGTTTACACCCTAACATAAACATAACTAAAGAAATGGAGTACTGTTACATTCTGCGACCTAACGTGCAGGGGTTAGTTTCATCCACCAGCATTTCTGCTGGACTTTCTTCTGAGCAACACAAGACCATGGAGGATACTCCGGTAGTGTCCTTGAAAATGTCAAAATGTAGGCTGCATTTCTGGGCTGTCTGCAAAGGATCCTTCTGATTGGAACAACCTCCAGCATTTTTCAGCAGTCCTACCTTGATCTCAGCCTAGCTTTTAGAATGAAGCTGTTATTTTTGTTCTTAAAGCATAAACTTTAAAACAGACCAGAAGCTCAGCTACAGGTAGTCCATATAAAAAGATATTGTCAATATTTATTTATGAAATTTTATGTCACATTGTGCTTTTCTGTGTATAAAAATCTTAACAGTAATGTGAAATTATCATCGTTTTTAAAGCTTTAAAACATCTGCTCACCTAACAGCATCTCTCTGTTTGTCATCTTAGATCTGTAGACACTAGCTTTCTGTAAAAAATACAGAAACAAGAGAAGGCATCTTTCTATGTTATGCTTACATATATATATATATATATATATATATATATATATATATATATATATATATATATATATAAATTGCATATATAGTGCACATAATGTGATGTCAAAAGTGGTACTTTGTCATCTCTATTCTGCACGAGTGCTTGTATCCAAAGCAGAAGATCAGTGCCAGAGCCTTCTGATGGAGAATCTTCTGATCTGTGAACTTTCTTTTTCAACTGTTTGTATTTCTGATAACTTGCTTTTTGGTGAATGCGACCAAAGAGCCGTTTCATGTCTTCAGTAGTATCGGAAATCATTGAAATCTAAATCCAACCGCAGCTTATCTGACACCTAGGACAAGCAGAGATGCCACAAGTTGCATTTGGATAGAATTTTGTGTGTAATTGCATCCCACAAGCATTTGTACTTGGATCGCAGGCGCTGAAGCTGTCTGTATTGCACAGAAACAGACCTGAACGAACACAAACAGAAATCACTCGCTTCTCACCGTGCCAGTGAAATGCTCTGCTGCGACTGTGCATATGGTTGATCACCCGTCTATGGAAATGCAGGACTCAAACTCACGCTGCAAGGATTTGCATAATTCTTTGCTTTTTCTTTTGTAATCGCAGTGTCCCCTGCCCCTGGCGCTTCCTTTTTTTTTTTTTTTGAAATGCTACCCAAAGTGTGTTTTTCTTCGTGGACACATTGGAAATGTACAAAGCAGTGTGAAGGCTTTTCTACAAGAAATTTTCCCAAAGAGGCAGATGGACCTTGGTTAAAGAGATTAAGGCATTAACAGTGATATTCAAAAACGCTCATTTGTGCTGTATTTGCCTGGAGGTGTCGCTCCATGCTTCTCTCTCATCTGCTACAGTTAAATTAAGGCCAATTCTTCACTACTTCTTTCTTTTCCTGTCAGGAACAAAAATATTCCATGTAATTATAGCCAGAGTCCTATCTGGGGTTGTGTAGAAGTATAGTCAGAATCTCAGGAGCATATTGCTGTTTTATACCATATTGGTTAAAAAGGGTTGTGATTAATAATTGCACTCCAGCTGTACTGCAGTTAATGGTTAAATTCACGTCTTTAACAAAGAGGAGAGAAAGGGTTTCTTGATGGAGTCGTGAGGAGTATTGGACTGGAACAGCACTCAAAAACTCGAGCAAGTATAATCATGCCTTGATTGGATTTGAGGAAATTTTAGCCATAGAGTACTGTCAATTGCAAAGTGCTTCAGGGCTTCCAGGTCCTGCTGGTCCCACAGTAATGCAATTGTGATGATAACATTGCCTATTATTTTCTATTCTGTATTCCACTTGGATTCTGTGTGGTTATTTAACGCAATTGTTGCCTCCTGTGGCGAAATACAATAAATGTTGAGTTTATTAACATGAAGAACTCAAGAGTGGTCCTAACTAAGGTTGGATGCGGTTTTAGATGGGTTTAATCTCCGCCCCAGGAACATACTCCTATAGTGACCTCTGAATGGTTTCCTTTCATTTGGTTTGTATAACCAGTATAAAAAGTGTGCTCACCTCTGTTCATATTTAGAAATGCCCATTTTTGGATTTAAAAAGCAGGGTTGCATAAGAGCTGTACCATGCTAAGAACATCAGCATTGCAGCTTATTAAAGCTTTTCTTTAAGGATTATATTTCGTACAGCTGTATTGAAATGTTTAATTTTGTCTGTTTTCTTGTTTTTGTATACATGTTTTAAGCTAGTCAGTATTCATGTTGATTTTTCAGGCTGAGCGATACAAAACTTTTGTGACCAATGCCAACTTTAAGGGCCTTAACATTGACATAGACTTTAATATTTATATTTTAGATTTTAATTGTATTCTTGTTTAACTATAAGCAGTGTTTAACAGTGCTTTACTGATTGAAGTGATTAGCAGATCTTCATTATCTCAATTCTTAAACTCAAACAGCAGCATATCCATGCATCCATCCATTTTCTCCGTCAGGGTCGCGGGGGGGATGCTGGATCCTATCCCAGCAGTACAGCAGCATATAAGTCTTAATAATAGGAATATTGTAGCATTAGATGTTACTCAGAAATCTTTGCATTGTGGTTTTCAGTCATTTTGGATGGATTTTACAATTAACTATGATGATGTTTTGTGCTTAAATCTACTGCCTTATATATCATATAAGCAAGGGAACTGGGCTACCACGTGGGGCAACAGTGTAAGATTTGTCCCATTACTGAGAGATCACAATTCTCAACCATGCTGCAGCCAAAAAGCTTCAGTAATAATCAGCAGATTATTGGTAATATTTTTGCTTTATGAGTCCATAAAGATTTGCCTATATTATCAGCCATTCAATAAATTGGTCAGGATCCAAGTCAAAGCTCTGCAAACAGAGAAAATCTAGAGTTGAAATGTTGAATTTTTTTTATTTAGGCAATACGCTTGGCTGATAAGAGGTATTCGTATGCATTTTTCTTCTACCCCTTTTTCGCTCTGGGTGAAAAATAAACAGTAAACACTTCACATACAGTTTAGCCCGTTAGTGACCCTGTTATATCCCTCTATTCCTGCACCTTAGGTCGACTTTGCCAAGAGGCTTCCAAAGTAGGGTATAATGCCGCTAGGTCAGATGGCATGTTTGCTAGTCAGCATGTTGGCACAGAAAGCCTAAATCCAGGCAGATGAAAGGACGGGCACAGGCTGATCCTCTCTGGACATCAGACACGGCCTCACCCTTTATGTAACTGACACATTTATGCCAGGTTCTCACTTCAAAATTAGACATGTTCTGCTTGACATGCTGGGTGGAGAAGTGATGTCTGAATGCCTGTGATTCTCAGCAGTTCCTGACTGACCACCAGGCTGAAGATTGACCTCAGTGAAAAAGCACACACAGGCCAGGGCTGCGAATGGACTGATGTTTATCTGTGGAGAGGAAAGAGAGGAAGGACAGATAGGAATGGCTGGGGGGCAGATGTTTGAAAATGCATTTAATTTCTCATTTCTTTTTTCTGCTGCCACAAATCACAAATCGTTTATTTAGGCTTTCCAAATGGAAAGGAAGAGCATTTAACTGATTCAATAATGAGAACCGGTTGGGCTTGTTTGATATATCACACTTGAAGTGCAGCTTCTGCTCAGGCTTGTAACTTTGTGGCCTCTGTTTTCATGCATCATTAAAACCTTTCAATGTATTAGATGTTCATAGAATTTGGCCCTATGGGAAGTTGCTGGGCCTTTATGGGTGAAGGTAAGGTCCAAAGCATTGTGTGCTCCTTTAAGGTGTGCTCTTTCCTAGTTCTCTTTAAGCATCTTTTATTCATGCAATTTGTATATGAGGAAAAAGCTAGAGAGATGGGACCTTTCAGAAATGGATAGAGCGCTATCCACCAACACTCCACTCTATAAAAGCTCAGCTTTCCTCTGTCCTGAACCCATGGTCCCAGAGCTTCCTGATGAACTCTGCTGCCCTGACTGTGTACCTGCTTGTGGGTGGAAGATGTGTACACAGTATACCTGAAAGCATTGCAGCATGAGGTGATGGCGTTCATTCAGTGCGCATTAGCCAGGGATAGCATTTAGCTCTTGACACATGGCTATGCCAAGGCCGATGGCTGGCCTAGAACTACTTATTCAGCTGATATCATAACCTTCCTCTTTTCATGTCTCAAGTTTGGCAGTACTTCTTAAAGTAACCATAAATCATTTTTACATGGCCATTTACCAACCCTGTTTTCTCTTACAACTAAAGGCTGTGGTGGTTAATGTAAATAGCCTCTTTTCTGATTGGCTGTCTGTTTAATACCATATTTAAAAAGCAGTCCAGGCTGAAACACTCCTTATAGGACTTCCAGACTTCCAAAAGGGGAAATCAAATGTATGTTTGTCAAGCCAGATACTGGCTTGTAATTTAGCACAGCTTGCAAGACCCTAGCAGTTTGAGGGAACAATCAGTCTTAACTCCAGGTCCAGTTCAAATAAGTCTCTTACTGCTGTCGGTGGCCTTTATTACTGAGAATAATAATAATAACTTTATTTTAGTGTGATAAAGTTTAACAGTAATAGTGCTGTTTAGTAGGAGCAGTATAAAAGAAAAATAAATGTAATTGTGAATTATTAATTAAGAATTTTAAGAAGAAACAAGAGTATGCTGGCTACCTCACTGTCCAGAGCTATAGGAGAATTATTCAGACTGCACTGAGAGTTTAGTGCACCCTCCAGTATAACGTGGTTTTAAGCAGCTTAAAACTCCATCACTCCCACGTTTGTTCAACTGTTGAGCAAAACTTTGTTTTCGTTTATACCCTTTAAAATCCTACCTTTATTTTTTACTACAGCTTATTATTCAGTAACTACATGGACTGCAATGCAAACTGAGTTATTCTTAGTAAAACTTTGGACATGGTGGTGGGTCCTGGATTTAAGAGACTGATTTCTCTGCTTTTCTGCATGGCTCACCACTGTTGTTGGGTCATTTTTTTGTGTAATATTGCTACAATGATGCAATCAAAATGTGCTGGTTTTGCAGCTTTATTCCCTATGTGGACCATATGGACTGGGGAGAGAATGGTATGTTTTGAAACTTCAGTATTTAGATCCTACATCAAGTTCTTTGAGTTCATAAAATCAAGCGAAATTTGGTTTTCTACAGATTATGCCCTTCAAGCTAAATCTTTGCATATAGGCCACAGTACAGAAATGCTATTTGAGTGATTTAACTCTGACATCTGACATGCACTGACATTATAATCTCAGTCTATTGGCAGACAGTCCAACTGATGGCCGTATGGTGAATTAAACTGACACATAGATACTTACATCTGTCAAATATGATCTGAAGGTTTTATAGCATGGAGAGAACATCCAGCATAAACTCTGTTGAGTGGCCTAATCGTCTCACTAGCTGTGTCAAAAATAAGCCTGTCTGAAATTCTGCAGCGGAAGCCTGGAACAGATTTCCTACACTAGCCCAACATCCGCCATTCTTCTCCGCATAGTGGCAGCAGCTGTGATTGGGCAATTCATTAACAAAGATGTTTACAGAGGTGTGCGCCTCTCCTCTGTCTTTGTTTCTCTTTGCGCATCCCCTGCCAACACAGCACAACACACATGCACAGATTGAGGTCAGGATTGAGCAGGAGCTCTTGCCTGACAGTTAGGACGGATTGTTCCCTTAGCCTCACAGATAGACAAAGCTAATCCCAAAGCCGCAGGTAACAGCCCCAGATCAAACGCACTTTAATCAGTGCAGATCAGTCACCTGCCTGCTGCACTCCCCAAGCCTTCTCATTGCCCCCATAAAGTTCACCTGTTTTAGTGGGGCTCCATTTGGCCCACTACTCTTTTTAATTATTTATTTATTTCCCCTTGCCAACTCATTTATGGTCCTACCAGAAATGAGGACATGTGAAGGCAGAAGTTAATGAAAATGTTCCTTGGATCCATTTAGCATGAACCTCATCGATCAAAGAGTTCTCCTGGGGATGAAAAAAATGACATAGAAATTTGGCACAGTATAACATAGAAGCTACTTTTAAACTGTTCTCAGATCTGTGGAAACAAAAAGCCTTTGCCTTCAGAAGCTGTGCAAAATGATTGCTTCATGCAAATAGTAATTCTTCAGAAGCTTACTGCACACACCCTACATGTCTTACATGCAGTTCTGATGTGCAGATGGCTCGGTGGATTTACGCTCATGGTTCACTCACTGAGTATAATTACACACTGTAAAATAGGGCTGGACAAATTGGTGGGAATACCAGACATAAAGGGGTTATATTAAAACAGACTAAAATCTTAATCATAAGCACTGCATTCATTTTTAATACTATCATTTTAATTCCTAATTCAGTCTATTCATGACATTTTAATGGCAGCACTTTAAATTTTCAGATTTAAATTATGGATGAGAGATTCTGACAGGATAATTGACTGCTCAAATTTCATAAAAAAAAACAAAATATTTAATGAGCTAGGAGGAACTGTCTAAAATTATAAATACTGACTCCAGCAGAAAGGAGAAATGGTGCTTGAACTTCAAAAATTCACTTTCAGTGTCTCTATCTTGCTCTCGCTCCAATGACTTTATTGGCAAGAAATGTGATTGAAAAATATTGCAAAGGCAATTAAAAGAATGCTTAAAAGTAAAAGTAACAATGAATCAAATAATGTATATGTTTCTGCATATTGTGCATTTTACAATTTTACATTTTGCATTTTTTTTTTTGATAATTGAAAATTAACAAATTTGCTTCAACAGCCACACACACACACACACACACACACACACACACACACACATATGGATAAAAGTATTGGGACACACCTCTTAATCAGTGAATTTAGGTCAGCTGTTACATTCAGTCCTGTTTCCACAGAGGTAAAAATCAAGCACCTAGATATGCAGTC
The DNA here is from genome assembly GCF_015220715.1 of Pygocentrus nattereri. Classification (NCBI taxonomy): domain Eukaryota; kingdom Metazoa; phylum Chordata; class Actinopteri; order Characiformes; family Serrasalmidae; genus Pygocentrus; species Pygocentrus nattereri. The sequence continues at coordinate 6,993,012 of NC_051217.1, read as the reverse complement.
TGCCTTTACAAAAAGAATAGTTTGCTCTAAAGAGCTCGCAGAATTCTAGTGGTGCTGTAATACGACCACTCTTGCAACAAGTCAGTTCTAAAAATTTCTTTCCATCTAGATATTCCACAATAAACTGTGATATTATTAAAAAGTGTAACCATTTAGGAACCACAGCAGTTCAGACCGGGTGACTGCAGAGTTCCAAACCTCCTGTAGCTAAAACATCAGCACAAAAACTGTGTGCCGGCAGTGTCATGGCATGAGTTTCCATGGCCATGCAGCTGCATGCAAGCCTTACATCACTGAACATAGTGCCAAATGTCAGATGTAGTGATGTAAAGCATGCCATCTCAGCATTCTGGAGTATTCTGTGGGGTGAAGAGTCATATTTCTCTATCTGGCAGTCTAATGGACGAGTCTAGGTTTGGCAATGCCAGGAGAGCCTTACCTGTGCGACCACATTGTGCCAACTGTAAAGTTTGGTGGAGGAGGGATAACGCTATGGGGCTGTTTTTCAGGGTTGGCCGAGGCCCTTTAGTTCTTGTGAAGGAAAATCTTGATGCTTCAGCATACAATGACATTTTGGACAATTGTATGCTTCCAACTTTGTGGGAACAGTTTGGAGAAGACCCTTTTCTGTTCCAGCATGACTATGCCTCAGTGCACAAAGCAAGGTCCTATAATGGCATGACTGGGTTGAGTGTGGAAGAACTTGAGTGGCCCACACAGAGTGAATTGTGTGATACATTAATGGGACATCATCGCCGGCTGAGGCAGCCTGAGATCCACTCGTCTGCAGACACATTGGTTTAACTTTGATGATGAGAGCAGTGCCCCTGTGCTGGTGCTGTATTGTTTGGAGAGCAGCCCCATACAGGGTGCCCCTGTGCCCCCTCCTTTCATGGAGGCAGAGCCAGGCTCTAAATATATTCTCCATCAGCTGAGAGGCTGGCTGGACTTCAGATGACCTTACAGTGTGATGTACGGTAGAGAGGCCCCCTAGCTTTGCAGGCTGAGCTAGAGGCCTCCCAGCCAGGCCTGTGAAATAGCTGCAGCCCCTGACTGTGCTGACATGACCTGAGAGTCTCTCTTACACGCACATGTGCGCTCACACACACTTTTCACATGCATGCAACTCTGCTATTCATGTAAAAACTTTGACACTGTTTGAAGAATTCAGGACGCACTATGCCATCAACACACTCTCACTGATAGTGACAATTAGAAAGGCATGCACTCAAGTGAGAGCCTGCTTGCGCTCCCTTCAGGTCCCGTCAGGTCCAGTGCCACAGAAGGGCAAGAGGGGGCTTCTCCCTCTAAACAAGGTCTTTCCCCTCAGTTTTGAGCATTGTGAATTTGAACATTTGTGTTTGTTAGTGCAACTGTTCTTACTCTGTTAATGATCAGGTACTATAGTTATATATCAAATCCTCCTCATTATTGGATCTTCATTTGTGGGCATGATACTGTCTGTGTTGTCCAGTCATAACTTGGTTTAGAATAATATGCTACAGCGTAATGAGTGAGGAATTTATACATGGCATAATTTTTCCTAAACTGAAGACAAGAAGAAAGTTGTAGGATCTGGATTAAACACGGTGACAGACTGCATCTCTTATTAAACTCATCAAAAATCCAAGACATGTCGTTAAAATAGCTTTCTAAGTCTGTCTAGCAAACAGAGCCTTTCTTGTTTACTTGTTAACTTATTAGATTTAGTGTCATGGATTATTGAAACCGAAAACACATGGCATGCTGGGCTCGAGAGCTTGCCAGGCAGAGCAACAGTAACCAAGATGGAGTGAATTTTGTTTTCATTTTGCTTTTGTTGTATGACTGTGCATTTTTACTTGTCAACTGTGTAATTGCAAGGTACATTCCACTCAAATATACCGCCTCCTTTTAGAATTTCATATGCCTCCAGACCCTCCCACCTCCCAAATCCTCCAATTCGTTCTGACTTGACGAGGGCACTAGCTATAATGAATTACAAAACACAATGCACTGCAGTGGTGATCTCAAGATATAATGGATATTTTAGCCTGTAGAAGTATACCAGCAGCATCAGGCACGGCCGATGTCAGTGGCAGTTGTCAGTGTGAGGAGCTGTCAGATTGAGCTTTAAAATTGAAACTCAATGTAAAGGGATTTTTCAGTGACTGATATTTCTTTTAAGACTGCATGTCCTGTCCCGAATCATCTAGAAAAATAGATCCTGCAGCTGTGTCAAATCTAATTCAGCTTAGTCATGAGTCATGACATGTAATACCTTGACGTCATTAGTTTCTCATCTTGCACTCTCGCACTGTTGAGTGGAGGCCTTAAAACAGCAGCTCTGGCCAGCTATAAAAACAAGCAGGATTCTGCCCTGGGTGAAGGAACAGGTGACTGACCCCTCCCCTCTGTCACAGGAAGCTGTGGTGAGCCTGACCTGTTCTGACCTCATCTGACTTGGCACTTCTGTTCAATCTATGCGCTCACATGAACGCCATTAACACCAGTCACTTTCCATCTATGGCAGTGTTGAAGGTTTCCTTCATTGGTATTTTGAGATATGCAGATACGATGGTGTGGTGCTCTTCACGTAAATGTCAACATGAATTGAACCTCACAGAGGGGAGAGAGAGAGGGATCTAGGGCCAATGAAACAAGCAAAGTAATTTCTGTTTCTAATGTTCATCGAATTAAATAAACAACAAACACCCTAATTAAAATGTTACCAGTTGGAAAACAAAATATATCGTCCAATACTGTCTGCTGATGTTGTGGTCCCACAGATTTGTCAGAAACAGTTCACAAATATACTAATAAAGAAACAATATTTAAGGACTAGTTTTGGACTTTGACGTGCAGCCTCGTCTGATATGTGTAAAACGATGTGTTTTGTAAAGACGGCTAAGCTGACAATAATGTGCTATTTTTTACATATATTTTTAAAGCATATTATAACACAAGCCATTTCCAAGATGATAACTGATAAAAAAATAAAAAATAAGGAATTAATTAAATGAGATTGATTAATTGATTAAATAGCTGATTAACTAAAACCAAAAATATTACAATGAATTCTGGGAGATTTTGCAGTTTATTTGTATTAGGAAAAATGTGTGGTCTAAAACTATTGAAGTCTGTTTAATTTTCAAAAGTATTAAATTATATTGTCCCATATCAGTTATCAGATTTTTTGTAGCTCAATAAAATCAATTACTTTTTTCACATCAGTCTGGCCCCAACACTGATTCATCACTCTCAGTTTGATGGAGCTGTGTGAGCATGAGCTTTTTCTTGGTATAGCCGGCCTCCCATGTGCCTCTGTCCCTCTAAATCAGCCTTGGGCTCAAGCATTCCTCTGAGGCTTCATGTTGATCAAGTCCTGCTAAAATGTTCCTCTCTCACCCCTAGCTGCTCTCTTCCAGGGAACTGGTTAGTACTCGTGTTTTGTATGTGTGAAATACTCAGCGAAGGAAATCCAGTGCAGACGTCCGTGGGCTCTCAGCGCAGGCCTGCTGAAGATTAGAGCCGGAGACTGGTGTGTCAGGTCAGGTTCAGGTATGACCACACTCTGGATTCTCACCATGTGGAGCTTTTAATCTCTGTGCTGTGGCGTGGGCCAGTGCTCTCTCAGCCCGCTGGAATAGACAAGACACCGTAGCCATGCAGACAGCATCAGAATGGATGACTCCAGTCACAGAGATAAGCTCTTCATTCCGCCCCTCAACCCTCCCACCGGGCGGCTGCTTTTCGATTGGCCCCCACTGACGGCACCAAGGTTGAGAGAACGGGGGGATTTTCCATCATGAATTTCAAAAGCAAGCAGCTCTGCGCCCAGTATTGGCCATAGAGACAAGGCATAGTGCAGAGCTGGTGTATCGCATCTGTTGTAGCATATTGTGATATTGGCAGCGATGAAGGACTGGGTTATGTCCCAGCATGTATAGTCTTTTCCTGTTTTTATGCAGTGAGTTAAGATATCCAAACTGCGTCATTTAGGCTGATCTGGCAGAGCTGGTGTGCATCTCTCTCAGTTTGTGGTCCCACATTAGGGCCCTACTAATTTAAGGGCCGAATACTTCCAACACCCAATAATATCAGCCAATAGCCAAAGGTTTTAGTTACATACTTACTGACTGTTCTCAATTATCAAATTTCATAAATTTGAATAAACAATGTAACTCACAAAGTCTTGAGCAACATGAAAATATAGCATTCGCAATAGTTTTCTCGATTTCCATTAATTATGAGCTTTTCTTCATACTTCATAGCTATTCTGTAGTTTCCTTTATTAGGCTTTTTTTATATCATCCTCATTGTCCTCAAGTTTACTGTTTGTTTGCTTTCAGATTTACCAGCCAAGCCATTACTTTTCAGTGCTTTATCAGCAAGGTTTTTGCTGATTCTGCTATATTTTTGTACTAGGTATTGGGCAAAATTTTGGGCCAAAAAGTATATCACTCAGACATTTTTGCAATGCCTACTTTTATCCAGTCCCCTGTCTGTGAACAAAAAAAATCACTCACGCATTTTACCACATTCCTAAAAGCATTTTTTTAAATATTATGTTAAACAAAGTTCAAGTCTGTAATGTTCCTGCTTCCAATTCCATGAAAGTAAAATGTTAATTGGCACTAGGGAGAGGAAAATTGGGTCTTAGAATCTGTCAAATAGTCTTACATATTTGATGATGGCTGCTTTCTGAGGATCAAAATACTGCCCTAATTTGAATTTAAGTACCTGTCCTCGCAAAATACTCAGCTTCATTTTATAATGGACTTCTAGGTTATATTGATAGAGGGATGGATGCAGTAATATTTCATTATATTTTGTTTAAGTATGCTTGCTCTGTAAATGCTGTCAGAGCCACAGTTGCACATATTGAAATGGGTTCCTTCTTCTAGGGCAGTTTGGAACAAGAGCATGCCATCAGTGTGACATGGCTGTAATGTGCACAGGGCTGAGGACAGGAGGGGTGGAGGTCTGAAGGATTATCATAATTTATAGTTAAGGCAGGCCCCCTGACAGGCATGTCACGTTTGGCTGCTGGTGGGGTCATGGCACCAGCAGAGGAATGAGAGAACTGCAGCTACCATCACAGTCATGGACAGCACACGCTCTTGGTCACGGACGCGCAGTGGCACACTGGATTCATCATCCATGCTGTCATTGCCTCCGTGAGCTAGGACATGGCCAGTGTTGGTCAGCTCCTGTGTGGAATCTGTGTGTTTCCTGGAGGGATTTGGGGTAGGGCTTCATACGGTGACATTAATTTTGAATAAAATGGAGAAGAAACTAATTACTGTCAACGCGTATTCAGAGCTAAGCAATCTGTAAAAACTATTTTAACCACTCACATCAAGAGAGACAGTGTAATAATATTTTAAAGTGTTAACCTAAGTGTTAAGATGTTTTCCCATGGCAGTGACAGCATTAAGTGGTTTTCCCACAGCAGACAAGAAAATGGAACTATTATTCTGACATTTGAATAACAGAAACATAGCTTATTTAGTTATTATTGCCAGAGCGAGACTGACCTGAGCCTTGTTGGACTGGGTCTTTGGGAATTAATGTCTAGAACACTTATGATGCACACCAACCATAGGGGTCACTTGTTAGTCCCTCCTGGCTTCTCTCTGTGCATTTCCCTGGTCTCACATGCCTTTTTTTTAGGAAAAGGAACATCAACTTGGAGCAGTTTTTGCTTACAAGTTTCTTTAATGACTGAGAAAGCTGTACAGCATGATGATGACTACATTTTGGGACAGATTATATAAAAATGATTTAGTAAAACAAACAAATGTTTTATATTATTAAAATACAAATATTAAATAAAACATTCAGAAATGCAATTTCACATCTGTAAATATTTAAATATGCACTTTGTAAGATGTTACTATACATTAAATAACAAAAAATATTATTTATTCCAAACAGCTGAACAGTTTTGTCGCTGTTTAATGGTGTTCTTGGGATAGTGTAGTGGTTAACACCTTTGCCTTCTACACTGTAGACTGGGGTTTAATCCCCACCTGGGCAAACACCCTACACTGTACCAATAAGAGTCCTTGGGCAAGACTCCTAACACTGCCTTGGCCTACCTGTGTAAAATGATCAAACTGTAAGTCGCTCTGGATAAGAGCGTCAGCCAAATGCCGTAAATGTAAATATAAATGTAAATGTTCTGTGCATGTTTGTCATGGAAGGGTTTTTTTTTGTTGTTTCAGTACAGATTACTCCCCTCTACTCCAACACTTTCAATAAACCCATATCAGTGCCAGAGAACACGATTCCTTCTCTAGTGTTTAGCAGATGAATAACCTTGACCAGAGGAAAGACAAGGACTGACCGAACAAATAAGAAGCTAAAAGCAAGTTCAAAATGTGGAATTTTTAACTATTTTTTTGCAGCCATGGGTGGAAGTGCATATAATGAGTATTGATTTACTCCAGGTCAGTCTCATGAGAGGCCTGCGATCCATAAATTATTCTTCATTCTTCTCCCCACAGCGCTGACCTCCTCACCTCGGAGCAATAAAAAAAGAAACAGTTCCATTTCAGTGAGCGCTATCGCAACCCTGCCTTGCTTTTGCGTGCACTTGCTTTTGACTTTATTGATGTGGCCAGAGAGGAGGCGGTGAAATGTATAGGCACTGAATGGCTGCCACTCATTAGCTGGCTTTTTTCTCTTCCACCCTGCTGATTCATCTCTATGAGACATGGACACGATGGCCGGGCGTGGGAGTTTAATAGCCGCTTGCTCTTTGCTCTGCAGCCCCTCCTCTACAGCTCAGCTATAGAGATCAGCCTCTGTAACACATTATAGGTCAGGCCAGTCAGCACTGGATGTAACTGTTGGAGCTTATGTACATGATCTCGTTTTGGTTTCTGTCTCATGGCCTTGCTTGAACACCTCATTATACCTCGCACATAAACCTGAGTGGTGGTTATTATAGCTCCCAGAGTCCAGGGGTCATCACTCAGTCACTGTTTGGGTGCTAAAGTAGTGTAATTAGCATATTGGCAGAAAAAAAAGCTCCAGTGGGGTAATAAACTGAAGGGGGGTGGATAAAGAGGAATGGTTTTGTGTCTGCCTCACTGCACTGGCATTAAAGCCTGACCTTTACTCGGGTCAAAGACCAGCACTGGACTCAGGGGCCAGAATGTCCAGAGGGAGACCTAGAGGTGTATTTAATTAGCCATAGACTAAGTCACAAGTTAGATCTTAAGGGGAGCCGTCTAAGAAGCATAATCGTTGTCGTACTCTCATGTGGCGCGCTCTCTCTCTCGCGCTCTCTCTCTCTTGCTCTCTCTCTCTCTTGCTCTCTCTCTCTCTTGCTCTCTCTCTCGCGCTCTCTCTCTCTCTCTCTCTCTCTCTCTCTCTCTCTTGCTCTCTCTCTCTCTCTCTGTGTGGCACGCACAGCTACCATATGACACATCACCTTATCTCAGCATGGAATGGAGAGGATGACAACAAAAGCCAGGCAGAAATAGAGAGAGCGAGAGAAAGAAAGTGCGAGAGAGATATGGATGTTATAATAAAAGCAGCAAGGGGTTCACATTAGATAGGCCTGGATGTGGAAAAGAATGTAATTTCAGAAATAACACCCTCTCAAAGTTGAATTACTCCTTTTTTATTCACACCCTTGTTTAATTGAGTCTTATCAGATTAAACAGAGGGGAAATTTGAAATGTGAATTTTCTTTTTGGGAATAACAAAGTCGTCATGGCTATTTAATGAAATCTCTCTTGTAAATAGTTACGTTTGTCCTCAACTGAGGAACAAGTGAATTGCTGAGTGACTCTATTTGTCAGGAGCTTGTTGCTTCACGTTGAAAGCTGCTCTTACTGGGTTTGTTGCAGAGTCCGCGCCAACAACACTTTCTGAATGCACATAAATGCTCATAAATCCTAATGGATCTAGTACCAGTATCACTGCACCTATGTTTACACTCTAAGTATATCATACATAAATCAAAATCTATTGGCTTTTTGTCCTTCATTGAATATGCAGTGTTTTTTTTTTTGTTTGTTTTGTTTTGTTTTGTTTTTTGAGGTTTTTTTTCCCCAGTACCACTGCATGGTAAGCAAATACATACATACTCTTTTAGTATGTCCATTTCTTCATTTAAATAGTATACCCCATTTTTTATTCAGCCTATAGGCAAATCAGAATTGCACAAGATAATCTGACACAGTGGGGCAGGGACATGCCCATTAGCATAGCTGCAGGGTAAATTGTACAGGTAAAGAGATTTATTTGGTAATGAACCTTCGTTTATTTAATTTCTAACCAGAAATGCCTAGTATATGTTATATCATCATCAGGGGAAAAAAGCATATATTGAGCAGATAATTATACATAAACCTAAAAAACTAAATACAACATCTTTTTTTTTCAGTATCTCCACCTTTTGCCTTTAAGAGAGTTCTTATTCTTTTTAGAAGGCTTTCTTGCAGTGTTTTAAAACTATATCTGCAGGGATATTTAACACATCTCCAGAGTCCAGTCTCAAAACCTGGTTGCTTTTTCTGCTTCAGTGATGCTGAGGTCTGGACCGTGGGTGGTCAGTCCATTGTTCTGAGAACACCACTGCGAATTTTCATCCTGACATCAGTCATGTTTTCTCAGTAATTGCTTCTTTACAGCGACAACGTCCTTTCAGGCTCATAGAATTGAGTTGTCTTCTCACAGTGGAAAGATGGACAGAAACACCTGTCGATTTTTTTCAGATATTTCAAAGATGAAACATGATTGTGTACCTGACAGTGACAGGTTTGGTGGTTTACCAGGTCTTGTATGGTTGTAAGTCCCATTTCATCTATAACTTAAATCTTTTTTTGAACACCCATTTTGGAATGTTCTTTTTTACATTCATATCCCTTTGACTTTTCCCTTCCTTACGCAAGTTGATTACCTTATATCTTATCTCTGCAGAAATATAATAGAAACATCTCATCAAAAACAAATAACTTCTACTAATTGTTATTTTGGTGATGGTTAATTGAGCTACCACCATAAGAGCTCAAATAACTCCTTCACTAATGTTAAAAAATGTCCATTTATTTACAGCAGACAAAAAGGCTGTGGATCTCAGGTCATATCTTAGCTCTCGTACAATATGAAATCATGTAAAACAGCTTGAGCAGCCTCATTCAGTACCTCTCTTCAACTCGCACACTGCCACTCTGCTTCAGTGTTAGGGGCAGTCTCAAAATGAACAAACAAAATTCTTTTGTGGAAATAAAGAAATTAAAGGTAAAAGAAAAAATTCCCATCCAAAGGGAAGTCATGATGTAGCCGTTTAGCGTGGTTATTTTCCACATGATTACCCTTGTAAGAGGATTCTTTCACCAGCCAGCACAGGCCTGGCTATTTGCATTTGCCAAGGGCAGTTTGTGGTTTTGTGGCAGGTATGAGTATGATCGCAAGTATCTTTTTATGCATTTGTGTTTCTAACTGGCAGGTAATTTTTCACACTTGTATGAATAAAGCAGAAACGTGTTGCCTCAGATTTTAAGGCTTTGCCTTTGGGAAGTCATGAAGGCACACAAACAAGCTCCTGACAATGACAAGGAGTGTCACTGAGGAATGCATTCTTTGCCTGGTTGAGGACAAAACATTAATACTTTCAAAGGAATCCTCATAAAATGGCCCTGACAAGTGTGAAGCAGCACACACACTCAGTCACTGTGAGCTTATGAAAGGCCTGACAAACAGCTGCTGTGTGTGCTTGTGAAGGCCAACTGAAACTCCAGCGCCCAGCAGCACACACATGGGGAGAAGAGTGGAGAAGCTGTGAAACCTGGGGGCAATGGTGTAGCATGCCAAACAGCAGTGTGTGTGTCAGTGAGCGCTCACCTAATTGCCTGTTTGCTGAGGAGAAACGAGACACTTCGGCTGAAAGAGATGCCGTGTTACAGTGAAAGGCATGTCTAAAACTTTACAGCATGCTGGCTGGGATGGAGACGTGACAGGTTGAAGAATGCAGTCTAGAGAGTGCATCTAGAATGCATTCTGCTACAGCAAGCCTGCAGTTTCGGACTAATTCCTTTCAAAGCAGTAATGGTTCTCTGCATGTTACTGAACATGAGCAATAATGTGAAGCAGATGTGCTCTCAACTTAAAGAAAGCAGTTAATTTTTTGCCTCTTTCTACTTTAATCTCATGCAAAGTCGTTTGCTTAGTTTTACAGGGACCGTATTGTGGAAAACTGAGTTTACTATACTTTTTTATTTAAAAAAGAGTTTCCGGTACTACAGAAACATTTACTGGGGTTTAAAATGGACAGTGCAGTCCATATATAGAACCTAACTGGCCATTTTGAATTCATTAGAGTAGTTATATCACATCCATGAGCACATTTACATGTGACCACTCATTCTGCTTAACAGCCCTTTAGCCCGCTCATTCACATTGAAGTGGCAGTGTTGTTACTGTCAGGGCACAAATGTAACACACTGCAAAAATTCCAATCACAGAAACTGAACAATTATTTTGAGAATAAGCTATAAATGCTTACATGAAGCAAAAGAAATCTGACAAAATGTACTTAGTAAGATTCCTTGAAATAGGCAATAACATCTAGTTCTTTACATCATCCCAAATATCTTAAAACTAGTAAGAAAATCTGCATTTTTAACATTTAAGCATCAAAGATTCTGCACTATATGGATTGCCTTGATATGAGAACTTTACATTTTTACAGTGTATAAAATTCCATAAGATCCAGAAATACTAAAAAATGGCTCAGTATTTTTGTTTTTCTTTTTTTTCCCTCAATGCAGGGATTTCTGTCTGAACTTAACCAAACAGCCGTGTTTGTGTGCACATCTGCGAACATTCACCTAATTGCCTGTTTGCTGAAGGGGGACGAGCCGCCTCAGCTAGAAGAAAAGCCGTGCTGTAGTGAAAGCAACAATGAAAACTGTGTAATGTGACGTATTGAACAGTAAAGTCTGCAGAGTGCATCTAGAGTGCATTCTACTACAACAAGCCTGTAATTCTGTATGTCTTCATTTCATAGCAGAGAAACCTCTCTACTGGTTACTGAACATGTAATGCTGTATGCGGGCTCTCTTTGTAATGTAAAGAAAGCGGTGAATTATTTACCTCTTTAAGAGCAGGGATCTTTCCGGTGCTGTCAGATAGCAAGGAAAAGATGTTCTGGGACATGTAAAGTGAATATTGATCATATGTCGTTGATAGCAAATTTCCTCCCTTGACTGGAGAGTGAGTCAGGTAACTTGATGCATGTTTAGCACTTCTAGTCCTGCATGGCTGTGTAATGTTACACGATGCATAAGTGCCTGCAGGGTTTCGTGCATTAGACTCTGAAAGAAGCCCACACATTAATTTACATTCTACATCTTCTGTGAAAGCATGTTATATGAAGTATATAATTCTGGAGCATCTCTTTGACAACACAGATGTTGAAATGAGAAAAAAAAAAGTTGCTCTGAGAGAATACAGTAATGGTAAAAGTAACAATTAAAAAGTGATGTTATTTTCAGCTCAGCAAGATTCTGACCACTTGATAAGCCTGTTTACTGCTTTCATTCTCATCTAGTAAGGTAATCACTGCTTTTATCAGTGTCCAGATAGGTGTTGCATCAATAGGCTATTGGCAGAATAGTTTTTGCTTCACTGACGGCCATGTGCTGACCAGCTGCCAGTGGTTTGTTACTAGCCGTTTGAAATCAATCACACAGAATTTATTTATTTTTCACATTTTAGGTGGTTCTGTGCTAAAATCACAAAACTTTTTGCTGATTATGGTGTGTATTTTGCTCTTAAAAGTACCTTTCAGGTGGGATTAGTTTTCCATGCAGAGGTAGGGTAAGTTTACCAAATGGATGTCTGTAATGTTTATGACTAGTTCATGCAGAATAAGGGTGTAAATTGAGTTTGTCATTGTCATTAGCATTTTCACTAATTTCAGATTTCCCAGTCAACATCACTGTGTAAAATCACTGTAATGTTTGCATGTTTTAGTGTTTTGCATTGTAACTTGAAGAGGACTGTACATATTGGCTTGATTTTGCCACAGAGAACATAAGTAAACACTTTTTTGAGTAAATTCAGGATTCAAATCCTTTTTCACAGAATTTTCACTGGTTTACTGTTTTAGTGGGTAAAAGGCAGCAGAATCTTTACTGACATGAGAGTGCGCAGTCCACAAAAATGACTGACATGCCACATTATGACAGGACTACAATCACTGAGAAATGGCAGTAAAAATTATATTATCCTACTGCCTCATGTAAAATTAATCTTGTCCGGGCTATAGAAAGTCATTGTATCTGACTTTTACCTCACATGTGGCGGATGAGTATGTGTGCAGCCATACCTATCTGTCACTGATTCTGATGAAATCCTACCATCAGCCTGGCTGGGGACAATTTTGATTGATGTCTGCTCATGGGCTTGACAGTGGAGGTGGTTTTGTACAGTTATACAAGCTTCTCATTCTACTGTCAGACAGAAACAACATAAATATCTTTGAATTAGACATGGGCTTATATAGCTGAATAGATGGCTCTCAGTAGTCCCCAAAGAGGTGATTAAACACACATGAACACAGTCCTGATCCTGCTAATGATCCCTTGCCTGCTGCCCCTACTCTTGGTTCTTGAAACATCTAAGCATTGATACAAATTATCAATATGACAAGTTTTCCATAGCACCCTTGATGCTTTATCTCTATGATAGATATAACAAACATTTTACATTAGTGTACATACAATTGGTCTGCTTAGTATAGTTTCAGGAATTTTACTTTTCAAACATATCATTTGTGGCTGCAAACATGCATGGAATCATGTGCTGCTGGTGGTGTGGGTATCTGTTTCTTTCCTTTCAGTTATGTGCACATAAGATACAAATGCTGTTAGCTCCCCCTTGTGGAGAATCTTAGGCCTGCTAAATGTGAGCATGTTGTGAACCAGGGTACTAAGAGTCTAAGGGAAAAATCTGCTACCTATATCTCTCCTCTTCACAGTCCACATCTGTAAGGTCTGAGCTGTGGTAAATGCTATGCAGACTGCGAATGCTGAATAATGCAAGGAACTGGAGCTGGAAGAAAGCTGACAGATGGATAGCAGCTCAAAGCTGAGCCAGTGGGCTGTGGGTAGGCTCAGGGGAGCTGCTGGCTGAACACAGGGACCACTGACAACTCCCACACATACAGCAGCTCTCTCTCCCCCTTCCTTCTTCTGAGAGCGTTTCTGTGTGTGCAGGTCTGGCAAAAAAAGCTCACCTGTTTTATTGGGTGTGTTTCTAGTTTCTAGCCGCAGAATGCAAAATCAGTGTTTGCACTCACTCAACTTTTAAGATCTTTAAAATCCTTTCTTTCAAACGTGCTTGTGGACACTGAGCATCCTAACATGCATTAAGATTTTCACTTGAAAGCCATGGATGCACTAGATTTACACTAAGTTTGGAAAATACTAAGACTGACATTTTCTGTCTGATTTTTGCAGATTGCTAGTAAACTTGTAATTTGTTGCTGAATGGAAACATTTGCTTTCCTGTTGATAGGAGTTGGCAGTAGAAAAAGAAGTATGTAGGTACAACAACTTGCTTATGCTCTGATTTTTTGGGGGGTTTTCACAGGATCCTTTCAGATTGATTGACCCAGCATATGCACTACTCGATTACATCCAGGATTCTAATTGAAAACAATCAAATGTTTGCTTTGTACTTTTTGGTCTGATAAATATAAGGGGACACTCCCTTAACCCCCCCAACACCCTACCACCACATGTGGAAGACTAGCGTTCAAATCACTGCTGCAGTATGAACACAACCTTATGCAAATAAGAGTCTTTTGGCAAGACTCCTAACAGTACAGTCAGCTCTAATGTAATTAAGTTGCTCTGAATATAAACATTTGCCAGGTGCATAAAGGGAATCTATTTGGAATAAATATTTTTTAAATATAATTTGCAACACTAGCATTTTACAAGTGTGCTCAAATTAGCATTAGTGGTAATTGCAGGCTTGGTAATTGCAGGTTATGGCTGTAATCGTGCTAGAACTGGTTTCTCCTGGCTTCCTGCATATGGTCATTCCAGGCCTGCTGCAGGCTACTCCTCTGGGAATTCACCTTGATATCCGCCTCCTTGGAGAAGCATTCAGTGGCCAGCATCTGTACCTCTCTTTATGGCCACTGTGTTCAATAACCAGCTTTTCGAGGGTCCTGGTATCGGGCTTGATTTTTCCATCCGACTCTGATCAATCCTCAGGAACCTCTCATGTCTGCATTGTTGACATTCCTCTGGCTAGTCTAGCCCGGGTCAGTCTCTGGCTCTGGTCCACAACGCTTTGCTTTTGATGAAGCAGTGGCTCCTCTGGGCACTGCTTCCTCCACATCAGGCTACAGGGCAGTGAGCTTTTGCCCTTGGCAGGCTGGACGCTTTGTGTTTACTGTTTGTTCGCCCTCAGCATAAGCAGCTGTTTGTCTTTGGGAAAAAGTGCTTGTAAATGCTAGAGGCATGTGGATTTATGGGTTTACAGCTCTGCTGAGGCTTTGTAGAATCTGGTAAAATGACAGGCAGACATGTTAGTACCCACCATTTGTCATCAACAGTAACATTTCACTTTAATAAGGCATTTGACGGGTGATGACTAATATGTGCTGATTACAGCTGTGTGTGTATGTATGCACACATACACCTGTAACTATTTTATAGATCAACACAGAGCAGCTGTTACATTGAATACTGATTTTAAAAACAAGACTGAAGATTTTTTGGCAATTTTATTTTGGCTCATGTTGACAGCAGCTGTTGACAGTGTTTGTTTTAGTGTGTGTGGCGTGGGTGTGTTCAGTTTATACCTGTTTATCAAATGTCATCTGTCCAAGAAACACTCATCATTGTCAGCATGACTCTCCTTTCCTTATTTTCAGTCTATAATTGAGATGCCTTTTGTGTCTTCAGGCTGAATCAGCCTGTTAGAGCTGCTGCTGAGCTGCAAAGCTGCCAGAGTTAGCCAGTAGAGTTGAATATAGTTGTGATAGTTTTGTTTGCTTAGCTTTGCTTTTTTGCTCTCTTTCTCTCTCTCTCTGTGTGTGTGTGTGTGTGTGTGTGTGTGTGTGTGTGTGTGTGTGTGTGTGTGTGTGTGTGTGTGTGAGATATATGTGTATATATATATATATATATACACACATACATACATACATACATCTTTCCTTCTACCTTGCCCTTTTTTTTACTTGTTTTTACTCTCTCCCTCTTTTACTCCTTGCCTTCGTTTATCTTCCTCTCATTCTCTCATTTGTTCTTCTCTTTCTTCCTTTCTCTCTTCTTTTTTCTTTATCTCTCCCTCTCTCACACTCATCTTTTTTCTCTCCCGTCTTCTTTGCTTCTCTCTTCGTCTCATTTCCGCTCTGTTTCTATTAAACCTTTTACCTTGCTCTTTTTTCCTTTGTCTCTCTCTTTCTCTCCCTCTGTCTCTTTCTCTCCCCCTTTTTCTCTCTCCTTATTTCTTTCTCTCTCCCTTTTTCTCTCATTCTTTTCCTATCTTTCACTCCTCTTTTTCTCTCATTCTTTTCCTATCTTTCACTCCTCTTTTTCTCTCTCCTTCTCTTCCTTTATCTCCCTTTTTCTCTCTTTATCCCACTCCCTTTCTCTCCATCCTTTTCTCTCTTTCTCTCTCTCTCTTTCTCTCTCTTGCTCTCCCTTTTTTCTCCCATTCTCTTTTCCTGTCTCCCTCTCTCTCCCTCCCTTTCTTCCTCTTCCCCCTCTCTGTCTCTCTTGCTCCCTTTTTAGCTTTTTGTCTTTGTCTCTCACTCTGTAATGCTCCTTCTCTTTCTCCTGCACTCTCTCCCTCTCTCATTTCTTCTCATTCTCTCTCTGCCTCTCTTTCATGTTATTTCTGTCTTTATATCTCTCTTTTTCTCTTTGTCTCTACACCACTTTCTCCTCTGTCTGTGTCTACCTCTGTCTGTTTCTCTTGTGCTCTCTTTCTCTGTGTCTGTTTCTTCGTCTGCTTTGTTTATTTGTATTTCTCTCAGTTTCCCTCTTCTCTGCTCTTTAGCTCTATCTCTCTTCTTTTTCTCTGTACCTTACTCTCTACTTCTTCTTCTTCTACTTCTTCTTCTTCTTCTTCTTCTTCTTCTTCTTCGCCCCCCCCCCCCTCAAATGATGAGGCAGGTGACAGCTGAGGCAGCTGCTGTCTTTTCAGACTGATAGTGAGTCACTGAACAGTTCTTTCATGTCCTGAAAGGACCGATGTGATATCCTAAGCAGTGTCGAAAAAGCCTCATTGAGAGCCTCAGAGACTGGCCACTGTGTGAAGGCGATGCACATTGCTGGCCTCCTCACAATTCTTCACTATATCGCAGGCTCGATTAATAATTTGAGCAGGGGGAGTCAGGGCTGACTTGTGTTAATGAATGCCCTTTTTGCTATTTAGAAATCAACAGTGACTTACAGACAGAAAAGATATTCTTTTTTTCTCGCCACTGTTGCTGAGCTGTCCAACTACTCTACTTACACCAGTTTCAATCTCTAAGTCCTCTGGCTAGTTCCATGTTTATTTGTGGATTTGATAAGTGCCACTGTAGCGAGTTCTTTTGCAGGGATCTCATGTACACCAGAGCTCCACAAACACTGCTGCCAAAAGCCTTTTCTCTCTTCAGTGTGATTCTGAATGTAATCTTACTCAATTCGGGGCTACCCCAGGGATTAGCTGTCCTGTATCAAAGTTTAAACAGGCGCTATTGCTTTTTAATCTCCCTCTGCACATCTGTCTGACTTTTAAGGATTTCAGTGTTGATTCTCAATAGAGAAGCATGCTGCTCTCCAGTTCCCAGAGACGTGTTGAATAATTCACAGGCAGATTCCTTTCTGAGACAGTGCAGTAGTGGGGCCTGGAACATTGCGCCGAGGAAGGAGGGGCTTGTGACATGCACACACATACACACATGGACTGAGATTCTCAGTGAGTTGGCCTTATACCAAGGCAAAGTCATGTTAAATTTGTCATGATGTTACATGGTTGTTTTCATGTTTGTTAACGTATATCACTGTCAAAGAGAATTGAGTGGAATAGGCCAGGGTGCTTGTGTTGATCGAAAGGACATTTCAGGCAATGGAACTGTGCTGTGATGTTTCAGTGAGATTATTATTTGCTGAAGTTTTATCCTCATGGTTATGGGTTAGCTGAACTCTTCAGGGCTTTGCTGGTGTTATAGAACTGTTGGTTTGTTTTGGTTGGAGGTAGTAATCCAATTTTATTTTAGAGTATTGAACTGTTGATTGTTTGATTTAGACAGAATTTAATACGGTTTGGACTGGATTATTTTTACATGGGAAAGTGGAGTAACATAATTCCTACTGGTGTTTCTGGAAAAAGGCCATCATATGCTAAAAGCAGTTTTTACATTTTACAAGTGTGGAGGCACTCTGGCAGAACAAGCTGATATGAACTGTTAAACTTCAAGTTGATGACTTTGAACATTAAAACATGTAAAATGTTTTAATTCCCAAGCTAAAAGATTGTCACTCTGCATTCACTTACAGATGTTTTTTTTTAAAGCATAATCCAGTCCTTGAGATATAAATCCATTCAATCATTAAGAATGTTTTGATGAAAAATCATTTTTGATTGTAGAGAAACTTCCTGGCTCTGATTTTGTTACAGTGGTTGTGATAAGAGCCAGGAGTTGCAATGCCTACAACACAAACATTTGATCTGCAAGCCAAACTGACCAGTAAACCTACAGGTTTCTTTGTTTTCTTTGAGGTCTATATTGTTTCACAATTCCCTGCACACCTCTCCATGAGTCATGAAGTGAAGAGCCATCGCATCTTTTCAAGCTGCTGCACCTGCAGCGTTATTAGACAGCCAAACACACACAGAGGAAAGCGCCAACTACTAGATCCGTTACATCAGCCAGCACTTTACATCTAGTCACTCTGAATGACTTTGTTTACATCTTAACATCTTAATTTAATTATGCAGAAATTTGAAAAATCAGTGGATTCCACCTTAGGACAGCTAGGTGGATGGCTAAAGTAAACATGTTAACATTAAAATGTTTTGACATGTCTTCTGCTTTTTTATTTTTTGAGTAAAGAAAGCATAAATCCAGGTAGCTGCTCCCATCTCTGTACCTTACACTGAAATCTCCTATCCATTGTGAATCAGTCATAAAGATTGCAGACAACCTCTGGTAAAATTACATTACCTCACCTCTCTATGAAATCAAACACCCTCTGAGTAGTACAAAGGTTTACTGTTTGCATAGTGTTTGGAAGTGAGTCATAATCAAATCAGACATCTGTTAATGCAAGACAGTTTCTGAAGTGCATTCATATTCTGGAGACAAAGCACAGTTAAGCAAGTCAGAAAACCTAAATGATGGAGAATGATTGCTGTTAACACTTCCAACAAGAAGGCTGCAGAAATGCATTCGTATATTGGAGAAAAAGCATAATTTCATGCTGGGTTTCTACTTTTGTCTGCCTGCTGTCAAGGTAATAAATGTGTTTTGTTCACTTTGTTCAGGTGAACAGATTCATCATTTGGACTTGATTTGGCTTTCTCTGCTTGTCTCCTGAATTGTTTCCTGAGGTATCTGCCTGTGACGTGGCGGATGAAGCAGGCTCAGATTGTTCTCTGTTAGATGAGTTTGACAGGGAGCTAAAAGGAAGGTTTTCTCCACTCAGTCTAATCCTCCTGTTTCAGCCAGAGTATCAAAGAGTCATTATAATCTTCTGAAACTGTGCTTTCATTTCATAGTAGGTTAATTCAGCTGCACCATATAAGTTGGAAAATTTTAAGGGTTTTGCTGGCTGCATGAACAGCACTTAAGTCTGTAAATATTACATCAACATCTGGAAGATAATGGGAAGTAGCATTTTAATCCATACAAGGATATATAATGTCACTGACTGTCAGTAACCATAATATATTTAATTCATTTTACATGGAAAAATCTCGCTCAGCCAATTTCAGGGGAGGCCAACACAGTATAAAACATGCATATTCCTAGATAAAGCAGACACAACACCAATTAATATAATAATTTAAATATAGACAACATCACTGGTTCATCTAATATAAAGTTTTTACAGTAGCTTTTACAGTAGCACACGGACATTTAAAAGTGTCATTTTCAAGTACTTTCCTCACCATAGGGACCCTAAAAAATAACTAACTGGGACCAGACGGCAACATGTGCTGTCTGACTAGGTAAAAAAATGAGTAAGTGCTAACTTCCCAAGAACTGCTTTGTATACAAAAATGAATCAATGTTTCTGCCTCCTGATGCAAATTGTAAAGTTCACAGTGATTGGTGTGGAATCTATCACTTGCAATAAACCTAATGGCACTGCGGTAAACATAGTCTTTTGAGGGTAGTGCTTTCATATAAATTGCACTCCACAGTCCAAAAAAGATGGAAACAGCCTGAACAATTTCCCTTCTGCTCCTAGCACAGAAACAAAACCCGTGTCTATAAAGGGACAGCAGTTCAGTTCTCAGTTTTCATTTCTTTTCATTTCAGTTTTCATAGCCTTTTTTCATCTTTAAAAAGGGTGCTAATAATTCTGGAGGGCACTGCACATCATTAAATGTTAAATGAGTTCAAAACAAAAAAGGTAGCAGTGTTAACATTTGGCAGACTGCTGGAAGCTATGAGTTCTCTCATTATCAAAGTTGTTACTATCTCAATTAAATGTTCTGTGAACCAGATTGCCAACTAAAACAAAATGATTAGTAAAACCATCCCTCCAATGCCTCCCCTCTCCCCCCGCCCCCAACCCCAGAAGATAAGCAAGTGCTGTTTAAAGATTTAACGCTTTTCCAAAACTTGGCTGGAGCACTTTTATTACCTTGTACAGCATCAGCAGATTTAGCTTCTTAAAGGAAAGGTTAACTGAAAAATCGAAAATGCTATTTTTGCTTTTAGTGTCCAATGATTGCTTTTTTAAGTGTTGCAGTGGAGCTGTAAGGCTAATGTAACCACCTTATTTTGGGTGACTTTTTAGAATCAATTTACAGTAAGACGGACCTATAAAGATTTTATGAATGGTTTAAATGTAGTCTGTTAATGGTTATAAGTTAGGACATAAATGCTATAAAATTAAAATAAACACACACACACAGGGGGTGCTGGAGCCTATCCCAGCTGTCATTGGGTGAAGCTTTAACAACACAGATGAAGATTAATAATTATCATTGATAAACTAATTTTAAACCAGTCACACACTCTTTATAAGTCTTATTGGAAAGTGGCAGTAGCATCACAGCTCCAGCGGAAAAACGAAAGAAGTAAAACTTGAACCCCAAACATTTCTGGTTACTTGACAATATTTGGGATGAGTGGACAATTAAATTTCAATATTTGATAAACTAGTGTGAGACTATTTGTCACTACAACTTAATAAAATGCTTACAGTTTCTCTTTATTAAGGGCAGTGATCATTGATGTCATAAGTAAAGGTGTGTAGTAGTGCATTTTTCCTGGGTATTATATAATTAATGGTATGAAATTAATGAGGTACTGGATTTTTGCTGGGTTCTTAACATCTAATTACAAATGTGTTGAAATTGATTCAAACATAACCAATTCAGATTAAAATCTAAAGAAGATTCAAAGAAGAACACACAAAAATTGCTGCCTCTCTGCAGATGTTCAGACTGACCATAACTGAGGGATAAGCTTCTGCCCATTTTTAACGCAGATAGCCACCCACCACCTCTCCTCCTACTCAAAAAAGTTTGAATCCATCTAAAGACGCTTAATTTTCAGGGACTTTCTTTGTAGGCATGCCTCTGTAGGTATGAGCACACCAGGGTCACTCTGGATAGACCATAACCTGACAAAGTTAATTTTGTGGTGTAAACTACCTTACACTAATATGAAGAAAGCTTTTTAAAAAGTTCCCAAGGTTTTCTGACCATCTACTGCTCTATGAGTAGCCGAGGTACTAGATTTTTACATCTATACCATGTCAATTCAGAGAAAACGTAGTAGAAAGCCGGTTTCTTATAGACAATTTGTGGTGTAGAAAAACAGACCTGGAATTAAAGCATTTGAAGTGACTGACACGCTCACAATAACATGAAACAGATTCATATGATGAAGACTTTGGATACATTAAACACAGGAGCAATATCAGTACAATAAGTTAAACCAATAAATCTGTCACTGTATAAATTGAGAAGAACACATTTACAACCACATTCAGCAAATATAGCAGGGAGCATAGTTCCATTCATATGATTAATTACAAGGCTGTTCCCTGCCTGGCAGAACTGTCAGTCAGAAAGATTGTTTTTGATAGCACCCGACAGCACCACTGAGCCTCTAAAATTTAGATCTCTTATAAAAGGCCTCTGCCAAAACATGTCAAAACTGTCCAAGAACCTGATTTGATCACAAAAGCACTAGTCTTGTAGCCTATAGTGAAAAGGTTTGATAAAAGATCTTCATTTGTAGTGATTCGAAAAAGTAGTCCAGAGGTTTGCAACTTCAATCAATTTCAGAGCATGGTCTTAAACCTTAAGATGATCCTTTACCAGATTCCTTAAGGTTTATATAATTAGGTCTGCGGGCCCAACTCCAACTTGTCCTTGACTCCAGTACCATATTTCATTCTCTACAATAGAATTCCCAGTAATCATGATAGGAATCTTCTTAATATAGCTTTTGAGGAGGAAGGACCTCTTTTTTTAGTTTTTCATTTTGCTTTTTAATTTCAGTTTAGTTTTTATTTCGTTTTGGTTTTAGTTTAGTTTTTAGTGTTACAATGAACAGTGTCAGCAGTTATCTATTTGATAAGACTAGAATAAAATTAACATGGCAGTAGGCTGAGCTCAGCTCAGCTCCAGCTTTCCTTAAAGACAGTCAAACACAGAAGGTATCCACTTCTAAACTCTGATTCAGACACTGAAAAAATGAAAAACGTTAAAAAAAACATTTGTGTTTTTGAAAACTGACCATTTAAAAGTTTTATTACAGTTAACATGGTATTTTTTTCATTACGTTAGCGGTGGCCGATCCTCATCCTGAAAATCTACCACTTGTAGAGTTCAGACCTGGCTTGCATATTCAGATGCCCTTGAAGGCCTTCATTACCTGCATTAGCTGTGTTAGATTAGTTGGAGCTAAACTCTGCAGGGTGGTAGATCTCCAGGGCCAGCATGCTTTAAGAATTGTGAAAATGTTACCTCCTTTTTCTGGCTTTCATCCTGCTGACTCATTGTTTCATGGAGGCATTGATGGCTTCCGCAGCTGACGCTAGGACAAGGGTCACAGTAATTCATCTCTGACCAAGCATGAATGGGGTTTTGTCCATATTGTCAACATTTTTTTGCAGCAAGAACCTATTTTAAAAGAGATCTGTTAAAAAAAAAAAAAAAACTTCTCAACAAACTCATAATCAGAGGCTGTGATCTCTTTATGCCTCAACCTTTAGGGTGGCAATTACTGCCTCCAGAGCTTGTACATGTGCACATAAACAGTTATTAAAATCAAAAGTATCTGAAATATGATTAATGCAGGAGTTTATAAAACAATACTCAAGTATTAAAACATTTGTTGTGTCAACTACTATTGGTGTCAACATTAAAGCATTATTAATTTGCAAACATGTATTATCAAGTTTAACCCTTTGAACCATCTGTAGTTCCAGCTTGTGCACTGTAACTTGCTGTTGCAGCTGTTGTCCTCTCGCTTAAACACAGTTTTTAAATGGCAAAAAATTCCACTGATAAAACCATCAGCCACCAATAAACTTATTTTCAGCTATTGCCTGGTGAATTTATTTGTCACCGGAGTATGTCAGGCCTGAAGTGTCATTTACAAGCAAATCTGATCACTGAAGCCTGGAATATCAGTAAACTTAGTTACATTAGCACTGTAGGATGCTTTTGACAGATGAAGATAGCTCATTGAAACAACTAAAAGCAGAAACAGCAAAGTGCAAAGCTCCAGTTTCCCTCAAAACAGCACTACGAGAGTAAGACTAGCTTATTTTAAACTTATTTTCATGTTCACGCTGCGTTCTTGCAATTTTCATGTTTTAGGGTCATGTGAACACAATGAAAATAATGTTATTGAATTACCAGTCAGATGAAGCTTATTTTGTCTGCTTGTATTGCTGTTTAAGTGGAAAAAAGTCCAAGATTTCCACACACAAGAGGACAGTCATCCCTCTCTTGAATTGAATACTAGGGGTACCAAAACACCTTCACTATGGAGAAACCAAATACACCAGTGCCATAAACATATTAACTAAATCAGTGGTGGAACAGGCCCTTTTTGAGCTGTGGCTAGCTGAACACAACAGGTAATGGCCACAAGCCACCTTCCAGTGGCATTTTTAAATTTAAGGGTGCTAAGAAGTGTTCTTGAAGGATTTCCATAGTAGAACAACTTTTGGTTCCCTAAAGAACATTTCAGTAAACATTTAGCCTTTAATAATTAATTAAATTGAAAATGTTTTGGTAAACAAAAATGGTTTTCCTACTGCATTTCTCCAAAGGCCTCTTTTTGGCCTTTGTAATTGAGAGGATAGCTGATGTGAATTCAGAATGACAAATAAAGACTAGACCATGAT
Source organism: Pygocentrus nattereri (assembly GCF_015220715.1). Taxonomy (NCBI): domain Eukaryota; kingdom Metazoa; phylum Chordata; class Actinopteri; order Characiformes; family Serrasalmidae; genus Pygocentrus; species Pygocentrus nattereri. Next base: position 6,969,454 of record NC_051217.1, on the reverse strand, counting down.
GAAAATGATAAACTCTATTAGTCTGTACCCATTAAGGAGTTTTGTGGGGTTGGTTTAATGAAGTCTGGTAAAATCAAATTTCAAATTTATTTTTATAGGGCTTTTTTACAATGGATGTTGTCACAAAGCAGCTTCACAGAATTCCAGAAAAGACAGAGTTTTAACAAGAATGTAAACCCCCCCTGGTGAGCAAGCCAGGGGCGACATTGGCAAGGAAGAACTCCCTCAGGACTGAGGAAGAAACCGTGGAAGGAACCATGCTCACCTGGGGGACCCATCCTCTGGTCAAACTACCTACAATAGCAGTAGTATTGGTAGTAGGAATAGCTAGGAGTCTATGAAAACATCAGGGTAGGGTGGGCAGCTAGTCCAAGGCATCCCCCTTCGCTCCACCGTCCACAAACCTGAGTGACCGAGTGCAGGCAGCGGGACGAGAGCACCAGTGTCTCAGTTTACTATAATACCTTGTGTCCATGGACCCCTGGATCTGCCGCCTTTATCTAAAGGGGATAATTACCTACCAAAAGCTAAACTGAACAAGTGAGTTTTCAGCCTAGTTTTAAAGATTGATACTGTGTCTGAGTCCCGAACATTTTCTGGAAGATCAATCCAGAGTTTGGGGGCTTTATAAGAAAAAGCTCTTCCCCCAGCTGCAGCCTTATGAATTCTAGGAATTATTAATAAGCCAGCACTCTGTGATCTGAGTAGTCGTGATGGCTCGTAATAGGAAATAAGGTCTTGTAGGTACTCGGGAGTGAGCCCATGTAGGGCTTTATATGTCAATAAAAGAATTTTATAATCATTACGGAATTTAACAGGCAGCCAATGAAGTGATGATAGCACTGGACTGATATGATCAAATGTTCTAGTTTTAGTGAGGACCCTGGCTGCAGTATTTCGGACTAATTGAATGTTAATTAACAGTAATGGTCCTAAAATAGAGCCTTGTGGAATTCCAAGTCTTACTTTTGAATAATTGGAAGATAAATTGTTTACACTGATAAATAATCTAGAAAGGTAAAAAGTGACAGTGACAGGTACAGAGTACACAACACAGCCACAACACCCATTGTAGGGCTTGAGTAATAGTGACTTAGGGTGCATTTGAAATGGATTTTGCCCAATGATTGAATGTCATTTCTTTCTTAACTTGGAGCTTTAACCTTTATGTCTACATTACAATTGGCGCTTTGATTTCAGTGTAAAATCAATGATGTCTGACTGCCCTCCCAAAATAGGCCTGACCCTTCAGCACCATAGACCACATGTTATCTTTCTCTTCCCAAGGAGAGCCATCGTATTGGGATGGGGCATTTAAACAAGCAACAGACCGCAGTATTTTATTTCCATATTTCAGCACTAGTTGTTGCATGGTTTTGACCAAGACTGCAGGGCTTGCTTTTGTAAGTCCTTTAACTTCAGTGGTTGGGCCAGTTTTATTTGTGCTTTTTGTAGTGCTAGTCAGTTTTCTTTTTTTAATTCAACCTGAGGGTCAGTTGTAGCTTTATTTCTCTTTTGCTCAGTATTTTTTGCCAACCACCTGGAGGGACAGTACAGCTCCTGTAGAATAATAAAAAAGAAAGACCAGAGGGTCAAACTGACAAAACCACTTATTATACCTGGTTTGTAGGACACACTTGCTGTGACCTCTCTCCAATCCAGAGCTTGAAAAGGTTAACTCCTCTTCTCTTCCTACTAACTCTCACTTGCACACAAACTCATACACACACAACTACACTGCAATGGCACCGGGAGTCACGTCCATCTCCAAAATCGCAGGAAGATTGAAATGGCGTCTCTCCTCGGATGACTGCATTGTAACTGTGCAGGTAACCTCAGCGGCTGATGAAGCAGTCAGCTAAAGGGATGTAGGAGTCCTCCCCCATCTCTCTCTCTTTGGCTTTTCTAAAGTACCTGCTCTTCTGTTTCAATTAAACTGACCTTGAGTGGGGCGTGCAGGTCTCTGAGCAAGACCCATTTATCCAGTCAAATTGAGCCATCTGTCACAGGCAGAGCGTCTTCTCCCCTACACCCACATCTTTACACCCTCTTGCCTCTTCTTTAGCCATTGCACAGTCTTCTAGATATGAAGCACTTCAAGGACCTGGCTTCTCACTCACATTCACTCACTGGGTTCATTTTAATTTTTAACTGTGAGTCTTCATTTCCTCTCTTTTCCTCTTTGCACTCAGTCTTTCCTTAACTCCTCTGTCTGAGGAACAGATGAAATCATAAGATGCGAGGATGTATGGCCAAATGTGTTTGCCAAGTGAAATCTTTGACTAAATTAAACACCTTAATATTTAATATACATCAATGAAGATGTCACTGCATGTGTACAGACATTTCACACGCTTAAATGTTGAGCTTTGAGCCTACACAAGATTCTATCCTATTATCGACTGACTTTTCATCTGAGCATGTTTTTGAACATTTGCAGTCACATCAACAATGTAATTATCCTTCACAATCCCTTCAGAGTACCATCCCGTCAACTGCAGTAATTTAAAATGACTAGGGTGAAGCTGAAGAAACAGTACTTCCTACATTAGGCACGGCAATAAAAGACTTCCTCAAAGGATGTGCCAGTGTATCCTCACTCTAGAAGCACTCTCTCTCCTCAGTTTCTTCAAATGCATTTAAAGAATTGATACAACTTCATTTAAACTTCAAGTTATGGCTGGAGAATGTAGGGTAATGAGAGACTCACACTCACTTGCCATGAAATCTCCACAAGGGGCAACTTTTAACCCTAGATTGGCTTTTGTGTGCATCACAAAAAGGGAGAAAACTGGTAAGTGAAGAAATGAACCCACACCAGCAGGATCACAAGAACACATGTATATGGGGCAGTTGTGGGCTGGAGGTTACTGAACCAGCCCTGTGACTGGAAGGTTGCAGGTTTGATCCCCTGAGCCCACAGCACGTGACTCAGGTGTCCTTGAGCAAGGCACTTAACCCCCAAATGCTGCCCGAGCACCGTGGATAGGGCTGCCTACTGCTCCAGGCAAGTGTGCTCACTGCCCCCTGTTGTGTGTTCACTGGTGTGCATGTATGTGGGTGGGTTAAATGCGGAGTTCCAATTCCTCTGTGTGTAAACATAGATGGCTGATGGATCTGAATTCTGAAGTTTTTGTCCCAACTTGCATATTCCTGAAAAAAGAGCACCAAAACTCATCCTGTTGGTCATCACACATTTTGTAAGCTGCTGCCATTGCAGTATGACAAGAACACTTTACTTCAATGGGAAATGTTTGCTTGCATAACAATACAAATCAACTTTAGGTGTCTAAGGAAAAGGTGGTGCCTCATATCAGCAACCCTAAACAAATGGAAGTCCATAATATCATATTTGTTCTCAACTTTCTTTTGACTCTGTTCCTTACATGTAGCAAGCTCGATACACAGGGAGAGTTATAGCAATTCCTTTGTGCAGTTTGGTCATAGAGTCTGTGGATCAGGTATTGCTGATGTGTGCTTTGTCAAGGTTTGTGTTGTTTTTTGTTGTAGTCTGTCACCTGTAGGTACTCAAAAATGGACTATAGAAATGCAGTTATAGAAATATACATGCTTATGATGCATCTGATAATCTATAATTGTTTGATTTCTATGTAATATTTCTGTGGTAAACTTTAATGCTTGTGTAGTATCCTGAAGTAAATAATAGCACACAAACAATAGCAATTATCGAAAATTATCCCAATTTATTATGTAATTCCTATATTAATCCTTTTGATATTCCTGTAGGTTTCCTATAGGTTTTTTCATAAGGGCCATTCCATTGTTTTTTTTTTTTCTTTCCATGAAGGCTTTCATTGTAGTTCACTTTTACATCTTTATGGGGTCTTTCCAACTACCTTGAACTGTAAGGTGCAGCCCATCTGAGATGTACTGTTCTGTATATAGCACAGCTCTCCCAAAATGAAAGGAGCCTCACACACGACCTGGCTGAAACTTATGTTAATGCTTGTGCATATTCTATGTATGCTCATAATCCTGTAAAACACGTCTCCTACAGAGAGGGTGCGAGCTGAGCGGTCTCCCACACACACACACTCTCTACATGGTGTAATGAGTAGGACCGTGACAGTGCTGGGGCGGAGATACTCACACAGACACACACACACACACACGTGCTCTACCCAGAGCAGAAGATTGCTGGAGCTTAAACCCACAGCTCCTTAGTCAGTCACTGCGGAATCTCAATCATGACTGACACCTCCACACAGAAAAATGTAACATTCTTATGCAAATTGTGATTATGTCTTTGAATATGCACTGCTCAAAAAAATAAAGGGAACACTTACACAACACAATATAACTCCAAGTAAATCAAACTTCTGTGAAATCAAACTGTCCACTTAGGAAGCAACACTGATTGACAATCAATTTCACAGCTGTTGTGCTAATGGAACAGACAACAGGTGGAAATTATTGGCAATTAGCAAGACACACTCAATAAAGGAGTGGTTCTGCAGGTGGGGACCACAGACCACTTCTCAGTACCTTTCTGCTTTCTGGCTGATGTTTTGGTCACTTTTGAATGTTGGTGGTGCTTTCACACTCGTGGTAGCATGAGACGGACTCTACAACCCACACAAGTGGCTCAGGTAGTGCAGCTCATCCAGGATGGCACATCAATGTGAGCTGTGGCCAGAAGGTTTGCTGTGTCTGTCAGCGTAGTGTCCAGAGGCTGGAGGCGCTATCAGGAGACAGGCCAGTACACCAGGAGATGTGGAGGAGGCCGTAGGAGGGCAACAACCCAGCAGCAGGACCGCTACCTCTGCCTTTGTGCATGGAGGAACAGGCGGAGCCCTGCAAGAGCTCTGCAAAATGACCTCCAGCAGGCCACAAATGTTCATGTGTCTGCACAAATGGTTAGAAACCGACTCCATGAGGATGGTATGAGGGCCCAACGTCCACAGATGGGGGTTGTGCTCACAGCCCAACACTCTGCAGGACACTTGGCATTTGCCAGAGAACACCAGGATTGGCAAATTCGCCACTGGCGCCCTGTGCTCTTCACAGATGAAAGCAGGTTCACACTGAGCACATGTGACAGACGTGACAGAGTCTGGAGACGCCGTGGAGAGCGATCTGCTGCCTGCAACATCCTTCAGCATGACTGGTTTGGCAGTGGGTCAGTAATGGTGTGGGGTGGCATTTCTTTGGAGGGCCGCACAGCCCTCCATGTGCTTGCCAGAGGTAGCCTGACTGCCATTAGGTACCGAGATGAGATCCTCAGACCCCTTGTGAGAAAATATGCTGGTGCGGTTGGCCCTATGTTCCTCCTAATGCAGGACAATGCTAGACCTAAAAGGCATTGAAGCTATGGACTAGCCCGCCCGTTCCCCAGACTCGAATCCGATAGAGCACATCTGGGACATCATGTCTCGCTCCATCCACCAACGCCACGTTGCACCACAGACTGTCCAGGAGTTGGCAGATGCTTTAGTCCAGGTCTGGGAGGAGATCCCTCAGGAGACCATCCGCCACCTCATCAGGAGCATGCCCAGGCATTGTAGGGAGGTCATACAGGCACGAGGAGGCCACACACAATACTGAGCCTCATTTTGACTTGTTTTAAGAACATTACATCAAAGTTGGATCAGCCTGTTGTGTGTTTTTCCACTTTAATTTTGTGTGTGACTCCAAATCCAGGCCTCCATTGGTTAATAAATTTGATTTCCATTGATGATTTTTGTGTGATTTTGTTGTCAGCACATCAGTTGTACAGAACAAAGTATTCAATGAGAATATTTCATTCATTCAGATCTAGGATGTGTTATTTGAGTGTTCTCTTTATTTTTTTGAGCAGTGTATATTCTGAAAAGCACACAAGAGCTATTGGAGGGAGCCAAAGGCACAGCAGGCTATCTAAGGCTTGCTGCTTCAACGATTGGCCAAGTGCACAAATGAGACATTCTCATATAGGATATTTTTTCGGCCTAGATTTACTTTACAAGGCACTGGCTTTGTAGTATACTGGCAGATCATTAAAAGTTTACTGTCAGCTCTTCCTCTTTGGGTTTTATTTTTTTTAATTTAATAGAATCCCCATGTATGTTGTATTGAAGTTCTACAAGTATTGTAGTGATTCTCTTATTGCTTTGGTTGGAAGCAAATGGGTAAAATTTTTGAAACACCTAATGGAAATGGTCTGATTTTCTGTGGTATCTACATAGGCACAGATTAGAAAGATCTTCCTTTGGTTAGTGCTTAATGAACCGGACTGAAGACCTAACATGTTAGACTTGTCAAACCAACAATGTAATTAGGAAGTGACCGTAGAATCAACCAGTAACACAGTGATTTCCATTGTGTGGGACCAATTGCATGAAGGAAAAACACCACTCTAGGCCTTGAATGTAACTATAACAGTAGTAGTGGGACCTGATTAGGTTGGGTCTCAAATTCGTGTATACGAGTTGGGTTCAGGTTTCAATTTCATGGCCATGCAGACCGTGTGTATGTGACATATGAGCAAGAAGTTTAGGTTGACTGATCAAAGTTAACTGCTTTTTTGCAGGTAGAATGGTAGGTAGTAATCTCTAAATACTGTAGTAATGGCTCATAATCTCAGAAAAGCACATGTTGAGACCACTCCCTTCACTCATAATGGTTATTATTGATTGCAAACATTTTTTATTTTTGGTCCACTAACCTTTCCATGCCCTCGGCAGTCCAGCCAGTCCTCAAAACATACTCTGTTCATAAACCTCTTCATGAAATTCCTTCCACTGCACCAAATCTATATAAAGACAAGACTGTGCAAAGCATCCCAGATTGATTTTCCTTAGTTTTTTTCTGCCATCATTTTTTTTTCCTTAGGAACTTGATTAGGGAAAGAACCAATAAAAGAAGGAGAAAGAAAAGAGGAAAAGGGAGAAAAGAGAGAGGTGTGGAGTGTTGAGTGTGGGCAGTGTGACTGGGTGTTGAATTATTAAACTGGTCTGGAGAGAGCTGTGTGATGCTCCTGTGTGATGCTCCTGTGTGATGCTGCGTTCTTTTGGCTGCAGTTTTTGTTTTTCCCTGCTGTTTTGTCTCCCACCACAAAGGCTAATCAAAGAAGAACAAAGCCTCTATTAAAGTCCTCCATCACACAGCACTGCTAATGCACCATTATAGGACTTCGTCTTTTCTCACAAGTGTCCTTCACCCTGCCTTTCAGAGTTTACCTTCATGCTGAAAACTCTCTAATACACTCTTATATGATGGTGTTATTCTCTCTCTCCAGATACAGTGCCTTCACTTTCATTTGCTTTTTACATATCTCTCTCCTCCTCCTCCTCCAACTTGCTCTACCTTTGCCTGTTCTTTCTTCTTCTTCTTCTTCCTTCTTTGCCGTTCGTTCATTCTTTCTTCTCTCTTTACTGCCTCTCTTGCATACTCTCCCACCCCCCATGCCTTCTTTCTATCTCTCTCTTTTTTTTCTTTCTCTTACTTTCTTCCTGTGTCTCTTTCTTCTGTTCTCTGTCTCTCACCTTTTGGTCTTTCAATCACCTCTTTCCTCTTCGTTTCTTCACTTACTAATACATTCTCTCACTATTTCACCTTCCTTCACTCTCTCACCGCATGATTTTGCCTGTAGGCAGAGCACTCCTCCAGGGTTTTTAAGGGTGTGGGATTAGTTTTCAATCATTGGTGAGGCTTTGGGAGTCAAATGAGGAAAAATTGCACTGAACTGGAGTTGTGATCTAAGGAGCTTTTGCGTGAGGGGGTCGATGTTGCTGAATGTGCCTTGAATGTGTGAGTAGAAACTGAAGGCCCAGTCTGTTTTTGTCGACCTCCAATCGATGCTGCATTTATAAATCTAGTATGAACATTGATATTATTTCTTTTGTTAAATTATGGATTAATTCCTGGTATTAATCATTCATTGTGAGAGTGTGTGTCAGTGAGAAAAATATAGTTTGTGGGTGTGAGTGTTCTAGGCTTGTCAAACAGTGGAGAGGCCACCAATTCACGAATGTAAAGAGTGTAAACTAAAGGTCTTTAGGTTCTGTGTAATTGCTCATGTTCCCTGACTCTGTGCTTAATTGAAGCCAAGCCATCTCTTGTCACTTTGATCATTACATGTATAGCTCTAACCTCTGGGCTAACCTGCTAAAGTGCTTTTTCACCAAACACAGCATGAACACCCACTCTCAAACTGCCAAAAGTGAAATACACAAAGCCACCCTTTTAATCCATGTGGCCTTTATCTCTCCTGCTGTGGGAAACCGTGCAGAAAGAGCAGTGATGACCTAATTGAGGGTGACTAAAGGTGTCTGCTATGCCTCCGACCAAGAGCTACCCTTTTGCTTAAGTGCACTGATCGCTGCTATGGAGAGCATTACCTGCCAGTTCAATTAGCCAGATCATTTAGCCTATATGTGATTGCCGTTAATTATTCATTGTGTCTAAAATTGTTGGAAATCGGCACAAAGACTTCTCTGTAAGCTTGGCCATGCTGTAGGTGTGTTAGTGTTTAATGGTAATGTGCTGTAATGCTCTGTCCAGCAGTGGTGAGCTGAGACAGGCATGGTGTCTGTGTGATTTACTGTGTGCTGCCTGGCTGTATATCACCGCTGCATGGGATTTCTTATTCAGGAGGAGATTGTGCTGGATATTTCATTCCATTAGCGGCGAGCGAAATGTCAGCCATCTCCTCCCGGCCCATGGCTGGCGTGTCTGACTCCACCCCCCTCCTCCACTTGTCTCTCTTACTCCTGATAGATGGAAAGAACAACTCTAGACTAACTCTGCCCTGTCAATCAGTGGCACCTAAACACACATGCACAAACACAAGCACAACACACCACGCACAAACACATATACCTGTCTGAACTTTTAGATTCCAGTTTATCATGTTGTTCATGTTGTTGGGACTTCATGTTGTTTTGTGACATAATGACAAATGAAGTGATGTGAAGACTTTCAAATGGCTGAGGCTATTAGATTTACTTCCTTGGACCAAAGGTTGAAGCAATGTCATATATGAAATATGTGAAAGATACAGAATCTAACACTTCTCAGTGACTTATTTCCTCTGTGCCCTGCACTTGTATGTAATAATAATAAAAATAATAATAATAATGATAATAATAATAATAATAAGGGCTGAACATCTCTGACCTCACAATTAAATGCCATTATGATTCTTTACAACATGATTCACTACAGTCTCATGTTTCCTCACAATTCAGTGCTGTTTGATTCAATTGGGTTAGATTTACAAACCTGATGTGAGGAAATATTAACACACTGGTGAAATACAGACAATAAAGACAACACAAATGATACACCAAGCCAAAAATGAGGGCACAAAAGTATCAGTAAAAATCACTTCTGACTTTCAGTAATTAATGCGTCTAATTGAGTCTCCACCTTCAGTTCATTGTCAATGCATTTTTAAACCCTTGTAAACAAAACTGCACTTTCCTTGTGAGTTCTCTTATACTTCACTGTATCTACCGTCTGAGAAATTGTGAACTGTGAAACCTTCTGCCATATTTCCCTTTCACAGCAAACAAGTAATTCTACAAGCTGTTAGGATTTGCTGTTCGGTTCTGTCACATTGAGCAAGAGTTCCACCTCCCACTCAAACAAACATGCCCACTCAGCCAGCCTACATACTTTCAGTCTAGCCTCTGCTGTCATCTCTAATGGACACAACTGCGTAAAACAGCAATATGTCACTGCAGCATCCTGGCTTGTGTGAGAGGAGTGAAGACCCTTGAGGCAGAAGTGAGAGAGACAGATCTTTTTTATGTATAATCAACAGAAGTTTAGCTTTGCAGCTCATTTAACTAAAGTAGGACTTTTCAATCTCGTGGTCTCCAGGTCCTAGCTTTGCTCTGTGTCTGGCCCTCTCTCTCGTTTCTGACAGCCTACTGAGAGAATACAGGAACATAAATAGGCTGCCAGAAACAACACATAGGTGAAAACCATGAACTACTCAGCCTGCTGGTTCAACATGACTTGCTCTCCATCCCACTGGTGACGTTCAGCCACGCCCCCACCTCCACACATCACAAATCACAATCATCAGACTGATTCAGCTGACTATTTTTAGCTTTCTGTGGGCTAAATCGACCATATATTCTGTCCTCACATATTCTGTCCTGTGCCATACACAGCGAAGCTAAGATGCGTTAGGAATATCTGAGACATTATAAAGGAGGAGGAGACGTATCTCTGGTTGGAAAATGAACGCTTAACATGGTGTCTGCTTACAGGGAACTCCTGTACTGAGATCATTAATATCCAAAATTAACACCCAGAAAATGAGCTTTTCTTATATTACAGGATAAAAATATCATAGACAGAAATAAGGTGTTATTTGGTCACAGTTGTCTTTCAACAAGCACAACGAACTACAGTAAATTGAGAAAAAAATCTTTAGAACGCTGGTGCTAACCCATCACTGTGCTTTTAAATGGACAGTGTTGACAGGAAGTTTGTGCCCCCAAGTGGAATCCATAGGCAAACAGGAATAGTTCATATATCAGTGTCTGAAGGAAAAGTGTGTTTCTCAGGATTAGGCGTTGACAGCTTCCAAAGAGCTATAAGCACATTTTGCATTAACTCTGTATTGCAGGGTGTGTGGGTGTGTTTTTTAGCTGACCTGAAATCTCTTTTCATAACTGCCTTAATGTTTGTTCTGCAGGTGTGATGGAGGGAAATGAAATGTCTCTAAAAAGACATCCATATATTGGAAATGGCTGTGCAGAAGTTCATTCATGTTGAATTTGTCTCTGCTGAGTCATCACATTTGCTTTACTTCTAAAGGCAATGTGGTTTGTTTTGTAATAAACTCTAATAAAATATTTCTCTCTCTTTCTCTGTAGTTGTGTGGCTGTGGGTTGCTGGGTGTTGGGATTTGGTTGGCTGTGTCTCAGGGCAGCTTCGCCACTTTCTCACCTTCCTTCCCGTCCCTGTCCGCTGCCAACCTGGTCATCGCCATAGGCGCCATTGTCATGGTGACCGGCTTCCTTGGTTGCTTGGGTGCCATCAAGGAAAACAAGTGCCTACTCCTGAGCGTGAGTACAGCCCACATTCACATTCGCAATAAACTGTCCCAGAGTGCACCAGCCCAGTAAACAGACCTGTGGCTACTCTCTAACTCTTAATCTCTGCACTCCCTAGGCTGTTAAGTAAATAAATAAATGAATAAATAAATGTTCATTGCCTAAATGCATTTTAAACCACATTCATTTTCATTTAAATTGTTGTGTACCCTGCTTTTAACTTGTTAAACTATTTAAAAGTCTTTATCCTGTACATCAAGGGCTTTAGAAGAGTTTTTGCTCCAGGTGCGATATGAGACATTGTTTGTCTTCTAAAGTCCCCAACAGAGCTGCTTTTGCTAATGAGCTCAGTGGAGCTAATGGAAGCGTCCATAACTCTCCTGGCTGCTGTGGTGTGGGGGGGGGGTGGGGGGGGGGGTAGGATCAGAGCTAGAGCCAGAGGCTTCCCTCAACTTTGCTCACAGAATATCTCTAATAGCAGGGTTTTGAAGCACTCTCTTATTTCTCTCCCTCACACATCAAGTCTCTTAATGCTCTCATTTACTCTGTATGCCACCCTCCTTTCTTTCTTTCTTCTTTCTTTTTCTCTCTCTCTCACCCTCTGTCCTTTCTATCTCTTGCCCACTCTCACATGCTATTAAGTATCATGCACAAAGCCATCATCTCTTTTTAATAGCACTGGTCACAGTCTAATTGAGGGAGATTGTGACATGCAGGGCTTTTGTGTCACTTACAAGCCTGAATTATGCATTGTTCAAGATGACAGTGTATTTTGTGCAGTAGTGAGAATCCCACCATCATGTTTCACCATGAGTACTGCGATCTGTTTTTTTCCCCCACTTAGCTTCATTTATTCATCACAAGACAAACTTGATGACCTCACACCTGAGTGTGAATAAACACAGGGGGACATGCATGTAATAAAGTATTTATATGCTGAAGGAAGTTCGGAATAGAAGCTGTCAGAGTGACGTTTGCCAGAGGAGCAAGATTTTGTTTATGAATCATTCAATATCTCCCTGCAACCAAAAAAGGCAATCACATGACTGGAGTCAGGCACTTAGACAGCAGAGCTGATATTTTAATACCATTTTCAGTGCTAAACTCTTCATAAATGCTTATTAGATGGAGCTGGTATATATTTGAATTGCCTGACCTTTTGGATGGCCAAGCTCTACATGCAGTATATATAGCAGTGTGGCTCTCCGAGAGCAAGCAGAGACATTAGAGCTGGGTGGTGTCCTGCAGGGTTTGGAGATGAGAGCAGTCTGCTGCCTCTGATGTGCTTTAGCTGTGTGCTCACCACTCTATAGAGGAACATGCTCAGAGATGGCAGAGTTCATAACTTTATGTCCTCTACTAAAGCTGCATGCAAAGGTTTGGGGGGCCGGTGTCCAAATAAGGTCCTTCCTGACTACATATGAACCTTACAAGCATGTCAACACCCTAAGTCAAATTATATTTTATTGATTTTCTAGGTGAAAATAATACATCAGCTACTAAGAGCATACTTCTGCACATTTGAATTCAAAATCACTGTTCATTTTCTAATTTAACTTTAATTTAAGGGGGGGACACCTGTGCAAACATTATGCCACATTTAATATTTATTTTTTTCCTTTATGTTAAATAAATAGAAATTATACACTACATTTAGCAAAATGTCATATTTATTAAGTTCTCTGTAAAGGATGTGTTATTTTATTTTCTCACAGATCAATGAAATGGAATTTGATTGGTGTGTTATAACTTTCACCTATGGTTTCTATGTTTCATTCGTCGTCAGGGATGGAAATGACCATGTTTTACTGGAAGAAACTCAATTTATTTATGCATTTATTTACGCCTTTGTGTTCATTTTTATTTATTAATAAATAAAGGTTAAAGAAAACTAGACGGCAAACAACCACTGTTATTATTGAATGTGTTTCTCAGCTGCTTCTAGCATATCCTACCAAATACATGGACAGACCGTGTGCTCCAGTGTGACTTTACATTGGCTGAACAGGCTGTAAGCTGGACTTGATATGGTCACCAGTTTGGTTGAGGCACATGCTATAGGAACAGTACAAAACTGTGTTTTTCAAAAACTGAGCTGAAATGCTGTCCCGTTCTGATGTTTATTCCCTGAATGGTGTTGCAAAGAAAAAACAGAAAAAATGACATGTCGTTGTGACAACAAGACACAAATGTATGCGCACACTGCCTGTTTCAGCCATCAGCTTGTACATGCACCAGTATTTGCCCTCTAATTATAGGGAAGCAGTAAGGTAAACTAATCATTTGAAGCCACCAATGCAAAGATTCAATAAACAAGCATCTTAAGGGTTTTCAGCTGGGCTAAAGCTGTAGCTCATATGCACGCAGACAGCTCTGATCAGCGGTATGATGAATGGGTAGTGAATCAAGCCCTCAGTGAGCTAATGTTTACTGCCTGACAAGTGCATGCTGTATAGAAGGTTGGGTAAATATTTAGCAGAAAGAGAGAAACAGAGCGAGCGAGAGTAAAGGAGTGTGTTTGAACGAGGGATGATTCATTTGAATGGACCTTCTCCTCCACTTGGTCTCTCTCTCTCTCTCTCTCTCTCTCTCTCTCTCTCTCTAATAACTCATTCACTTTCTCTGTTCTTTGTTTTTGCAGTTCTTCATTGTCTTGCTGATTATTTTGCTGGCAGAGCTGATTTTGCTCATCCTCTTCTTCGTGTACTCGAATAAGGTAAGCACTTTGACAAATCTCACAACCTCCTAGCATTTGCACAAGTCATTCTCCTAAAGTGGCTTTTAGATCAAAGCAGATAACATGGACTAATGACATGGAGTCTTCTCTTAAAGACCACACACATTCTTTTTTTCATTCTCACACTCACACACAGGTCTGTGAGGTTTCTGAGACAGATTAGTGTCTGCCTGTTGCTCCAGTTGTCACCCGAGTTTGCTTGAGGACAGCTGCCCCTTCGTTCCGTGACGATGAACCTTCAGTGTTTCCATGCCCCGGATATAACTCAGAGTTCAAATGTCATCTCACACAATTGAGCCTGATCTTGTCCAGTTGGCTCTGAGTAATTGGTGTTAAGCTTGTTCTTAGTGCACATCTCTATTTGCTCTACTAGTCTAGTGTCATGTGGTCCCTTTCCCATGCCCTAAGGGCAGTGCCCATACTCAGGCCTGAGAATGCTGGTATGTACTGGACTGTACAATGTGACCTCTTGACATTACTTGAGTCCTCCAAGACTGATATCCATCAGCAGTATGCATGGCTTCTTAGTCCTATTTTGATAAAGTCTCAAGTCTCACTCAACAAATACTCTAAATGTGCTCTACCGAAGTGAATTAATGTCACACTGGCTTTTATGTCGCCGACATATTTATTGAGTACCTCAGTAAGATAAAAATACCAATTGGGTCTAAGTGAAGACACACTCCCTATTCTAGAGTGAAAACTTTTAGCTTTCATCTAGTTAACAATTACGTCTGTTAATTATTGCTTAATAAAGTAAAATGGTTCAGCAGCCAGTTAATTACCAGCTGCTGGTTTGTTAAGTATCAAGAAGAGCGTTACCATGGCATTATAATCTCCTCTTATACGAAAGTGTTACCAAAATTTCAAATTGGTTGGGTTGTATTAAAGACTTTCTTAGAGGTTATCGTTACCCACACCACCAGCCTGGCACTCTTGGTGGAAGCTAAAGTAATTCACTTACCCACAATCCATTTAGAGATGAGGATCTGCATGTCTCTGAGGCATGCTCTGTCAGCGGGAAATACTGTACGCCCCACAGCCTTATCTTAGCTTATAAGTCACTCTCTGCTTTAGACCACAGTTAGGCTGTGCACCGCTGTGTTTCAACAAACAGCACTTGTTTTTCAAGCTTGAGCTTGTACACTTGATAAAAGCCCATGTTTCCGGTGCATATTTTATCCCTTTATGTGTATATCTTTCTAAATGTCTCTCGCACCGCATGTGTGTTGCTGTGGGCATACACCGTTCAGCACTGCACTTAGATGTAGTGCGTGCAGATTAGGCCATGTTCATATCTTTCTCTCCACATAATGAAAGATAAAATGATTACCATGTATCTGTCTCTTTATTAGCCTTTAAATGCCACTCAGCTGTCTGCCAGCAAAGCACAGAGTGGGGCTAATCGCTTGTGTCATTCGCTGAGATGCGGTAGCACTGTGGCCTATGTAACCCAGCATGATCAGACAGATATGATGACCAGCAAAGGTCAGAGGAGAGTAGAGAGGAGATGAGCTGGAGAGATTTGTATCCATCAGGCAGAGCTGTGAACCCTTTCATTTCTCGCCTGTCCTCTTAGAGCTTCAGTTCTGCTCTTTCTAAGTCTGCCATCAGAGGAATCTTTAATTCAGCCGCTCATTTGATCTCCAAATCAGAAGGCATTTATTATCAGGGCTGACGAACAGCTAAACTGGCAGCTTATAAAAGGCCATCAATAGAAACTATAGATGCCACCTTCCACACTTCCAACCCAGGCAGTGATTACTTAATTATGAACACTTTGGTTTGTAGTCAGAACACGTCAGGCCTGGGAAAAGACAAGCCAGAGGCAACAGCATGACTGACGATCAGAGTCCCTTCTTATTTGCCTCTGTCACAGCTGTTCTGTTCTTGCCCTCAGGTGTTTTGGAAACATGCAGGTAAAGTCTGTCCCATTCCGTACTGAACACACACCCTGTAGATTACAGTGTAGTCCACTACACATACACATGCAGCCACACGATGGCCCTGTGGTGACCTTCCATCTGACGGCAGCAGATGGTGTAGGCCAGGCACCAGATTAGAGCATCCGTCTTTACGCCTATGACCTCATTCCATCGTGCATGGCGCAGGACCCCGGCCAAATGAAGCCATATTAGCTGATTTGAGGAAAGCATGCTAGCCCCGTGCTTTCTGCAGGGGGCTCAGAGACAGATGAGGGGTATTACCAGAGTAGCGCTCTTATGGCTGTTTGGCCAGAGTGGCAACGGAGTAATGCTTGGGTGACCAGCGCTGTTTAGACACTAATGGAATGCCATCAATTTTATGAGAGCAGCAGAATTTCTGAAAATGTGGCTTGCAAGCATATACACAGTGTTATGTGCACTAATGATAGACCCTCAGTAGGGGACCCCACACCTCATGTGCTGAATAAGGCCAGAGCCCTAATGTCAAATAAAATACTTATATACACTATTGATCAAAAGCCATAGTAATAATTTGTTATTTTATAAAAAAAAGTTTCAGATTTTTTTGGAAACAGTACAGTTATTAAATGATAAGTTAATATAATTTATAGTAGGCCATTCTGCCTAGAGATTTTGAGGAATTCTGGAGGTTAATTTTAGTAGAACTGTGTTTTACAGCTTTCTGAATTATTATAAATTCATCTTCTGTTCTGTTCAACATTCTCAATACATCCAAGATCTCTTCATTTTTGTCTACTGCTTTTTAGTTGATATAGTTGAAATCTCTGGAGTTGTAAAATACTTCTATCAAAATCATTTTACTTGCAATAAAAGCAGTTTTATCTTGGTTCAAAACATCTTAGCAGTGATTATAAATTTTAAAATGTAGATTAAGCACATATTAGAAATCATTGTGCTGTTCATGCGGTAATCTTTGATACATTGCCTCACTGTAAAAAAAAAAAAGTCTATTTAAACGGCAGCTTATTTTTTGGTTATTTTTCTAATAAAAGCTGTGAAATAGGTCACCATATAACTGTGTTGGCAACCATAACCTGGTGTTAACTCATTTAAAATGCAGCAGCATGGATCCGAACAAAAACAAAAAAGAGAGCTCAGATCACCCTGTATAGAAAAAATTTCACTGGCTGCCTGTGACTTTGGATGGTTTTGGAAGTTCTGCAGATACTGGCCTTCTGCAAGTACCTTCTGTATAATACAGAAACATGAAACTCAGTTATTATGCTTCTAAACTGTGGAACTCATTTCCACCTTTTATTAGACAGTCAAACTCAGTGCTCACTTTTGAGAAATGTTTGAAAGCCTATCTCTTAAATGTAGCTTTTAATTAAATTTCTCCAGATCTTTTTGTGTGATCTCTGTCATTGCTTTATACAATTTTAATGTAATACTCATAACTTTTATGTATAAAAATGCTGTTAGCTTAACGTTTGTGTGTTTTGTCGCTTTGTGTAATGCATGGTCTCTCATTATTGTGTTCGTCATTCAGATCCATGCAGACACTGCTGTATGTGCAGCTCAGAGGGGATTCAGAAAGATTACTGCTCTTGCTCTCATGGGACTTTTGCGCTGTCGTCTGTGTGTTTGTTTTTGTCAGAAAATAAACACAGCTACTCAGCTCGAAAAGATCAACAGGAGGCATCTCGAGCCAATTAGATGATTTGCCTCATGCTATCCAAATAACTGCAGAAAAGCCATTTGTCATTAGCATGGGGTATTTATTACAGTGCATTAGTACAGAGTGGTCAGATGAGGCAGTGACAGGGGCTCAGAAGAACAATGTGCTGAAAATGTGTGGTCTCCAGCATGGACACACTCTGCAAATGGAAATTAGAGCCCAGCATCAGAGCTGGTAGACATGCCGGCTGTGTGTGCACTGATATAAATGCAAATAGGTGGAAAAGTGTAGGACAGGAGGGAGAAATCAGACCACGACTGTTTTCAGCTCCTTTCAATACCTGTAATTCGGCCAAGGCCTTAAATTGGTCCCCTGATTTCATGTATACTCCATCCAAGTCTCCTGCCATGTTTCACCCTTGTTTGTGAATAGGGATTTTAAGCCATGTGTAATTCAGCATGAAACGTAGAAAGCAATTTTTTATTTCTGTGTTTTTGTTAAACTGCATAAATGAAACATTTCATTTCTTTTTCCTCCTGCCAGTATACAAAACATTGAAGGAAAGACTGCAGTTTAAATTTCTCTACTGTTCCTCACATTCTTCAAACACTGGACTTTTCACTGAGTCTGTAGAGAAATCTTCCAACACACACACACACACACACTTAGACGCGGTAAAACTTTATAGTGACACATTTTGAAAAGCTAACATCTCCAGGGCATTGAAATAAAAAGCATGAGAAGAAGTCTAAGAACATACGAATTCTCAAGGTGAACGCTCACATATGCACACTCGATGACACTTTTTATCTTATATGCTCCATCATAACATTAACCCCCATATGGCAATTTTTTTTTTATTTTGTTATTAAATGACCAGAGCTTACATTTTTTTCTTGAATTGTAGTTTTTCCCCCCTTGAAGTCCACTTATAACCAGTGATATAAGGTTTTTTCTCTTCCTGTTTATGCAGTTGTGCCCTTAAAGTCCCTTTTATACATTAACTTTTATCTGGGAACTTAACAAGAAGGGGTTGAATGTGAACAGAATCAAAATCTCTGTAAAGTTGACACTACAGTTTACCTGCATGAGACCTAGTACTCTAACTGGTAAGCTGAGACATTAGCAAGAAAAATCCAGTGACATCTACATTACAGCCTGCAAAGAAAGCAGGTCAAGTTTCAGAGAAAAGGTTGATATTAGATATTCATGCTGCCAATGTCACCTCCTGTTGACCTGGATTTTTGTGGCATATATGAACATGTGTATCATGTTAAAATACCATGTAAAGGCTGCATATTTGAATGATGTGAAGTCTGAACATTATTAAAATAAATCGATATAGTCCCAGGTTTTAAGTATAAAAGGGGATTAAGATATACACCAACCAGCCACTTCATTAACTAGATTTCATACATATCTGCACTTTTTGTAGCTCCA
Source organism: Pygocentrus nattereri (assembly GCF_015220715.1). Classification (NCBI taxonomy): domain Eukaryota; kingdom Metazoa; phylum Chordata; class Actinopteri; order Characiformes; family Serrasalmidae; genus Pygocentrus; species Pygocentrus nattereri. The sequence continues at coordinate 6,950,680 of NC_051217.1, read as the reverse complement.
CTTACCATGTAGGTGTATTCAGTAGTTGTACAGTTACAGACTGTAGTCCATCTGTTTCTCTGCATAGTTTACCCCCTTTCATCCTGTTCTTCAATGCTCAGAACCCCATAGGACCACCACAGAGCAGGTACTATTTGGGTGGTGGATCATTCTCAGCACTGTAGTAACACTAACGTGGTGGTGGCGTGTTAGTATGTGTTGTACTAGCATTAGTGGATCAGACACAGGAGTGCTGCCGTGAATCTAATATGTACATTATGTAATTATAAGAATCAGGAGATAAAGTGGGGGCCTATTTGCAGGTTTTCATGGGGTTAAGGCACTAATTAGACTTTATTGATATCACACATTAGGTAGAGATGGCAGGTGTGAGTCTGCAGTTACTCCTAATTAAAAGCAGATCGAGGTCTCTCAGCAGGTCCAGAGGTCAGGCTTTAAACACACCACACTGTCCAAACACCACTCAGCACCTTCACACATCTGCAAAACTGCAAGTGTCAAACCCAACCAAGACAAATGCATGACATAACAAACACATGACAATTAGAAGCAGGTGTATCCAGCAGGGCCCACATGCTTCAGTTATCTGGGCTTGATTTGGGCTGTGAGTTTGACTTCAGTCTCAACAGGACACAATTCATTTAAACATCATCTGATCACCATTCATTCAGCGCTGCTCTAAGCTATAAAACACATCTCACTGAATGAGTGCTGTATTGTCCTCACTAAAGGGAAGCTACAGGAACAGCCGACCAGTCTTCTGCTATTGTAATAGTCATGAATGGTTATATATAGGCCAGCATTTCAGAGCGACAAGTTTTTCCCCCTCATTCACAATAGTAACAATGTATTCCAGCCTGAATGTGTGTGAAAACTAATTAAATTCATGAATAATAATGAAGATTCTAATTATACATTTTATTAACGGGACACTTCAGACACAAAATGCATTTCGATCCACGTGTTAGACGTTAATAATGCATATCTAGCTCTCCAGTGTGGTTCATTTCACTCAAAGAAGCTCTGTTGATCTCAGCATGTTTTTTTTTTTTTTTTTTTTTTTTTTTTTTTTTGTGAGGGGAGGAGACATTATGCTGCAAGTATAATCTTTATGGGTCCCAGGCTAAATGTATGTGGGTCGTATTGGAGCAGTGTGTGCTGGGGTAATTGGGACACCTCTCTCAAGTCGAGAAGCAGAAGTCATTACCATGCATTTTAGGCTGGTAACACATTTCAGCGAGGCAGGGAGAGAGGTTACAGCAACCTGTGATAAATATCACAGAGAAGCGTACCCGTGTGTGTGTGTCTGCATCTGTCTGTTCGTGTGCATGCACATGTTGTGCTGTTCTGATACTGTCTCTGTATAATGAGCCTAAGGAATGTCTGAGTGCTGAGGTTTTGAGGTACTTCTGTGCTAGAGATTGATGATGCATCTCCTCTCATTTTTCTCTCTCCTGTGCGCTAAAGCAGGTTTGATGGAGCCTGCAGGGTTTGGGAGCACATACACAGCACACAAACACCAAAATATCGCCCGTCCTAATGAGCATAGTTCCTCCTCTCAGACAGACAGATGTCTTTTATCATTAGCCTTCACTATCAGTGTTAGTTTGCTCCATCATTGTCTGAAGTACTCTTCTGCTTTTTATATTTCTTCCTGAGATCTACTCACAACCTTTGGGAGTAGTCATCATTCAATTTCACCGTTTTCCATCCATTTTTTATCCTGTAGAATTTTTGTTTTTGTGCTTTTAAGACTGATAAATATGGAATTGATCTCTGTCATCTGATTGCCTGCTCTGTATTGTGTCTTATTCAAAATCAGTCTCTGCTAAAACACTCCTTTAACTTCAGCATGTATGGATGGAGCTAATGTGTTGTAGATTAACCAGGTGTGTGTGTGTGTGTGTATGTATGTATATATATATATATATATATATATATATATATATATACATCCATTATTTTTATGAGATCACAAGAACAGTGAATTCAAACAGACTGGTTTTGCAGCTTAGTTTTCAAGTATGGAATTTATGGACTGAAAAGTGAAAGGTATGTTTTGAAACATTCAAGATATATTGATCAGTCTTTACATACTACAGTAGTAGTATGTAATATGCTTACTGTTTATATAGACATAGAAAAGCAAAGCTCCTTTAATGAAGGCCTCATTATGTATTATGAGCACTGTAGCTGCTTTTAATTCACATTCTATACTTTATGACTTCTTTTAATTAAGATTTCGGATTGTTTTGTCACACCAAAACTAAGCATTTTTAATCCATGTGATTAATGGAGATGTTAAAGATGTTAGAACAGATTAAAGATTATGGCATATCTAATTCACTGCTTAGTCCAGGAGTCTATCTCGAAAAGAATCTACTAAAGACATTAATTTTAAGCTGTGCCACTTCCCCCCTGAAATACCTCTAGCAAGGCCAACATATTTACACTGCCATTTCCTACTGTAATCACCCCCCATCTTTAAGCTAAGTGCCGTCCATCCTCCATGGTAGTTTTATAGCTCTGAGGCAGCAACCATCAAGCAGCTAATGTATGCCTGCACATCTCATTAGGACTTTTGATGAAATATTTATCTCCCTGATCATGGTCACAGTGAAGTGGAAAACGATACAGATGCCAGAGGAAACGCATACAAAGAAAGTCATACATTCCCTGTCACTTGTGCCCTACTTTAGAGCTACGTTTTTGCTGAGCCAATCCATCACTTGCTTGGCTAATGACATTCATTTGATATAGTGGTCAAGAGGGGCTCCAGATTACCAAGATGCATTAGAGTGAGGATGCCAAAGTATTTCACCGCAAGGCTTTATATATCTTTCTCAAAGTTCATATGTCAAATCTTTCTGTCAGAGATCTTTTCTCTGTAGCACTAATTGTTGATACGTGGGTGGTTGGTTTATTTCCGGCCTTACTGCTTTTCTCAGGTCAGTGAAAATGCCAAGAAGGACCTGAAAGATGGCCTTGCTCTCTACTACTCGGACAACAACATTGGCCTGAGGAACGCTTGGAACATCATCCAAGCTGAGGTGCGTATACACATTTCAGTAATGCATCATCTCTCTAACCAAATCATATTAGTGTACACTATATATTTGTGGCTTATATTTTATTTTCTGTATTATTTATTTTAATTATTATTGTTAGCCCGATATCAGTCACAGCTCATAATTGCAACCACTAACTTGGCTCACATGCACACTGATGCATGTGTAGACACCGGTGCTGATTATTTATTCTCTTTACTGGATCAAATGGAAAGCATAGTGGATAATAAACAGCCACCTCTGTTCAAAAGTCCACTGCCATACCAGTAACCGTGCTTTGCCAAGACTTCCAGCATTACATTTATTTACCATTGTAAATGGCTCTGGATAAGCATGTGTGCTAAATAATTTAAAACTTTTAGATCATACAATGTATTTGCAATAATTGTCATGTCTGATTTTGCTGTGTCATGGCTATATAAAATTAATCAATAATCTATCTTTAGACTTTTAATCTGTCACACATTTCATATAGTATTTTATCAGTATCAGTCCCAGCAAGTTAATACCAGATATCGTTATTAGTCCAGAAATTCTATATTATTGCATCCTCAAATCACTTTAAACACTTTTCTTTTGACTTTGATATACAAGCCTGAAGTAGATTTTGAGACTGAAGTACTTGAAAGTGAGGAATTGTACACTTGAATTACAAAAGCCATTACTATAACTCTTTTTATAGAAAATGAATGATCCAGACTAGCCATCAAAATGTACTTCAGAAATCTCACAGTGAGTCTATAGAAGAGAAGTAGTGAAGGTCTGCAGGCTTCCTGTGGTGTTCTTACTTTCTTTCTTCTCTCTTTTCTGCTGTTTTATGTTGACTTTCTCCTGTGTCTCCTCTCTCTGCATGGTGTAGTGGAAGTGCTGTGGTGTGACAGGTTACACAGACTGGCATGAGGCTCTAAAGGAGAAGGTGGTACCAGACCGCTGCTGCCAGGAGCATTATCAGGACTGTGGCCGTAATGTCACCAATGAGTTCTGGAAGCGGGTGAGTGGACACAACTGCAGGGCAGCAGTGCTAATGTGGGCACAGAGCATGGGTTATTTGTTGTGCTACACAGAACAGCTTTATATTTTGAGAAAACATTCTTAATTGGTTTCAGTAGGATGATCATGCTGGGAACTAGTTAGTCTATTAAATCAGAAATTGTATCAGTACATGGTTTTCTTACTTTTTCATGAACAGCAGGAACAAATAAGTTGGAAAATTGTCTGTTCATTACTGGTATCAGGAGGCGTCAGAAGAACACATTTAAATTTAGAGGATTTGGCAGGTGCTATTACCCAGAGCAGTATACAGATGTGTTTATTTGCAAAAAAAGGCAAAGTCTGAGAACATCTAAGCTTGGTCACTTCCAGATGAAGCAGTCTTTAATGCACACATATATAAGTATATGATCTTCCCTTCTACTCAGAAAGATCTTAAAGTGCGAGACAAATACTTTAACTCAAAAGTGGGGGGTCTTGTGATGGATACACCCATCATATGAAACAGAAGACAGATTACGTTCAAATGGTAATGGATGTCTAAAGCTCTGTGAAGAAATCTGGAGTGAATGCTATGTACATAAAGGATGAAAGAGCATTACTCTACTAAATGCATGAATAGTGTCCCAAAGTTTGTTTGCATTTAGCTGAAAGAGAAGTTCTGAAGTTGGTTTGTGATTCACTGTTGAAGCAGGGATTCCGTACTGTGAGATTACAGTTCATCTGATGATTTCCCAGCTTTTCCCCAGAGTATCAATGGTAGCCTTTTGATTTTTCCTCCTATTTGAAAGTGGAAATATGTGGTGCTGAATTTCTATTTTTGTCTCATTTAGATGAAACATTAGTGTTGGTTTAATGACTAGCATTCCAAAGCCTGCAGTGTGTGTAGGTGCCATGAGTAATTTATTCACTCAACACTTACACCTTAGAAAGTGTTATGGTCATAGAAAGGGCAAGAAGACAGAATAAATGAATCTTCTTTCACTTTTTCTGACCTTGAGCATTTCTTATTAATGAAGGAAATTTAGTGACAAGCATAGATTTGGAAAACTCCCCTTTCAAGTTGGAGAGTCTCTGAACGCTGTTGTTTAATGCCTTCCTATATAGACAGCAATTTTTGTGTGTGTGTGTTTGGCGAAATTTCAGGATACCACACACTCACTTTCTATCTGCTGGGACTTGACTGCTCTGACAATGAACTCTGTGTCTAGTGTGTGTGAACCATATGAGTGAAAGCTGTATTTTCCTCTGCTATTGTTTATATCTGTCCATCACTAGTTTCATATCTTCATATCTCACACTCATTCCGTATTCATATTGTATCTCTGCTGCGGTGGTCTGTCGCCAGTAACTCAGTCAGATCAGACAGAAAGGAGTCTATAGAGCTCATTCGGCAGCCTCTTCATACTCTGAGCTCTCAGGCTTGGGCTTAAATTATTCAACTCTCATATACACGTGCTCAAAGAGCTCATACAGAGCCAGAGCAGTAATGTGTATTTACCTCCAGTAAAATTACAGGTTTAATTGATATTAGAAGTGAATAATAAGGTTACAAATTTACATGGAAATGTTAAATTCTTTTTAATGTGTTCTCTGCAGAGGATGTGTTAACTTATTTTCACTCTAAAAAAAACACACACAGCATGTCATTTGACCTGGGGTGCCAAAACCTTTGCAGTGTTTTCATTTATGATACTATAAGGAGTGTCGTGGTATGCTGGCCAATTTTTCTTTGAGTTAAAAAATTCAAATAATGACCAGTTGAGTTACAAAGTTATGACAAAGTTATCTGATTTCCTTTTTGTTGGAGCTGCTCGGTCTACTCATGTGTCTGCTTTTCTATATGGAGTATGTTTTAAGACTCTTATCCATAGAACACTCACAAACTGTAGTAACTGCTGCAAGGTTGGACAAGCTATACAGAAATGTTATTAGCAAAAATCACATTCAGTCTAATATGAAACTGTACCACACTTTGCTTAATCAACACACAATGTTGAGTTTTCAGTTAAAAATGCTACATTAACAAGCTGACATATGTTGTTGCAGTTGAAAGCGACAAATAGGAATAATGTAAGAACACATGATGAATAAAATAAAGTATATCTGTTTTATTGTATCAATGTAAGTTGCCATGTATATAAAAAAGAGCCGATTATTTGACATTAAACCTCTGCAATGGCCAGGCCGGCCCAAACCTTTAATACACAGTTCCATAAGGTAAGAGTTACTCAATTTTTATTTATTTATTCATTCATTCAATCTTTTTTTGTCTGCCTTATTTTAGGATCAGTCCCTGTTAAAAATAATTCAGTGAGACTATCATGTACTATCATATGTATGACTATCTGACTTATTGAAGCTTTTTACATAGTAAAGCTTTTCTTTTTATTTCATTTTAAATATGCTGTAGGAATTGCTAAAGCCAAGATTTTAAGGGGTTAATTTTTTTAAGTGTAATTTTTGATAATTTAGCAAAACCCAGTTGTGCAATAGATTCAAGATTCAAGAGTTTTAACTTCATATGCACAGCAGAAACAGGCAGTTACACTGTACAGTGAAATTCTTACTTTGCTGTTCCTCTATTCACCAAATATAACCTTAATATAATCTCAGAATGAAAAAAAAGAAATAAAAAGGAAAAATATAACACTAAAAACAGTAGTAACAGTAGTGCAAAGTGGAAAGAAAATTAAAGTTACATGTGCGTATGAGCAAGTATACAATTCAGTTTCTCATTATGTTAAATGGGATTTTTTTTTTTGCCAGTGTTCTGTAAATCTTCTCCAACCTGGCAACAGCTGCTATGAAAGAATGCATTTGCAGTCAGAGCATGGATAGGGCAATTATGTGTTTAAACCACAAGTAAATATTATGTTTGTTAATTTCTCTGCAGGGTTGCTTTGAGAAGGTGGAGGAGTGGCTGGACGATAACAAGCACCTGCTCGGCACTATTGGCATGTGCATTTTGGTTGTCCAGGTAATACTTGTGTGTGTGCGTGTGTGTTGGCCTCCGTTCCTGCATGTGCAGGTTGGAGGTAATGAGCTTTGCTTGGTGCCCGCTGTCTAACCCTGCTGTGCTGAAATATTGACGTCTGTTTGAGCAGCAGTAAGCACAGTCAGCTGAAAACAGACCGTGTTCCTGTGTGTGTCTCCAGAGTGTGGATAGTCTTGGACAAGTTTTCATATCCATGCTATGGGGACATCAGCTGGTGCACATGTGTATGTATGTGTGTGAGTCGCTTGGAAGCTCTCATTAAAAGCTAATAGTGTAGGGGGTGATGGGAGTCACAGGAGGTGCTCAGCCTTAGTTGCCTCTCTGAGCACTGCTATTAGGCATACATCTGCCTAAATCCTTCACTTCAGAGACTCTGTAACAATATCTTAGCAGGCACTACAAACTGACACTCTAGGAAACTCAACTTTTTGACATCTCTCTAGTTCTTTACTAGACAGCATTTCACTGCTCTGGGCTGAGTAGCATGAGTGAACTCCTGTTCCCCAAGATATTCAGTGCACATAGTCTTCAAAAAAAGAAAAATCTGTTACAGAGGAATATTAGGGTGGCCTCCATTTAGAAAGTACATATTTTACATACATATGTAAAATATGTAAAAATTATGTACATACTGTTTTTCTGTTTTTATGGAAGCAAAGGCCAGGCAGAGCTCCTGGAGGTATACAGCACTGTGCAAAAGTCAGAGAAATGTCATTTATATAATTTTCAGTCAAAACTTCAGGAACAAAAAAGTGAATTATTTCAGTCTAAGAAGTTGGTTGCATTTTCTGCCTCCCATTTTCTGCCTCTCATCATCCAGGCATTCTTAAACACATTCAGTGATGTTGAGGTCTTGGCTTTGTAGTTTCTAGTCCATTAATCTCGGAACAGCAGCTTCTTTTGTTTTTGTTTTTGTTTTGTTTATTTCCTTTTTTAAGAATCAGGTTCTTGGCATCTACACATCCTGTCAGAGCTATAGCATAGGGATGTGTAGATAGGATGACAAAAACTCTGTGAGTTTTATTTTCAGATCTGAAGCAAGAGTGGAGCTTGATTTTCTCCTCACTCTCAAAGATGAAAAATATAAGTACTCTTTATCTGATGGTGACAGTTTTGGTGATCTCATGGTTGATAAGAGTTCCATTTTCTCTTTAGCTTTCAATAGTTTTTAATATCTACTTTTGGAAACTTTCCCCTTCCTTATAGAGTAGATTCTCTAATCACTTCAGAAAAATCTTCAGAAAAATTAGTAACTTAAAGGCTGTTTTGACTGTAAATTAAAAAAATAATAATACATTTAAGAAGGCGGTCACTGACTTCTGCTGTGGTCATATCTGTGGCACTGAATGTCAGTGTTGGAATTTTGATCAAATGCAAACAAAATAATCCCCAAGACACACAAAGCCTACATTCTATTCATGCAATGAAAACTCTGCCCCCTTTAAGATAATGGCTACTGGAGGCAGACTGCAGACTCTGTTTGATGTGGGTATCCAGGTCGGCCTGGAATGGAAACTTCAAAGAGAATGCATATTTACAGTGCATCTCAATTTACCTCATTGACAATGTTTCTATGCACCACACATTACTTCATCTGGGGATGGGGAAATGGCTTGCCTTGCCCTCAAACCACCAATGTGAAGGAAGGCCAATTTCCTCTGGTCTGAGTGAGATAAGGAATGTTTTTAAACCTGTGTTTCAGCACTCTGTGTACCAGATTTTTATTAAAATTGTACCAGTGCTAGTTCTCAAGCAGCATATCCTGCATATCACCAGCCTCAAATGAAAACCTAATCCAAAAATGGTACACTCTTCTGTGGAGAGATACCATAAAAGAACTGCTTTTGGTTCCCTAAAAAAATTATATTTATTCAAAGGTTTCTTTTCAGGAATGAGTCTGGAGAACTTCCATAAAATGTAAAGATTCTATACCCGTTAAATGTTTTTCACAGCATTGTCTTCTCAAGAGGTTAACACTTTAGAAAGCTTTATTTTAAAGAGTATAACTGTCTTGGAGTAGTAAATATGTCTTGAATGCCTGTTAATTTAACTAAAAAAATATGAAAGGACTGCAGTCTGTTCTTCATTAAATGCCTGCAGAATGTAAAGAGCAGTTGAACTTCTCAAACATTGTAAAAAATGGTTTCTTATGACAGCAGTGATCTTCTCAGGCTACCTGCATCTTACTCATCCTGAATTTCTGTATGTTATTTCCCAGCTCCTGGGTATGGCCTTCTCCATGACACTGTTCCATCAGATCCACAGAACAGGGAAGAAGTATGATGCCTAGCTGCGCTGAAGTACAGAGGGGCGTTCCACTGCATTATTATGGGACTGAATTTGGAGGCCCCTCGAAATCCCCTACATACCACCATTGGCCAAGTCCTAACCTTATTCCCTGTTTTCCCCCGACCACTCTGTACAGACATCAGCCATGCGTCCCTTCTCTTCTCTTCTCTCCCGACACCACTCATCTGCCAAAGAGAAAGAGGGACAGAGAGGAAGGAGTTCAGACTGTTTGGTTTGAAAATTCTTGGGTGGTTGTCTCCCTCTTCAGCTCCTTTAGAACCTTTATTTTCTACGCTTGGACTAACTAACGTTTGCAGGAAAGGAGAATATCATGACAATAAAACTGCATTGCTTTACTAATGCATAATTCCCACCCTGCAAAGCAAGGACAAAACATAGAAGACTGATAGCCATGCCAACCTCTGGGTGGGGTGCATTTTAAGTGTTGTTCAAATGTTAAAATCCCCTCAACAATGAAAATGACAAAAGGTTCCGTCTTGGCATGCTGCAGTTTTCTACTCAGTGGAAACCTTTGTCATTTAAGGCTATGTTTTTTGTCTGTTTGTTTGTCTTTGCCCCTATTTTAATTACATCTTTACGCACCTCTGAAGTTTGTCCTCTGAAGGAGACTGCTGAGTAGGTCTGTGGGTTGTAGTAGAGGGTTAGTCAGTTCTAACTTGCTCTAACTGAAATCTGTCTGTGCTCGTATGTTCAGATTTGTGATGGGTGGTTTGAGAAGATGCCAACGGGGGTTGAAATTTCATGCAAGAAATGAGACTGACATTAAGATAAAGAAGGATAGACAGCTGTGGATATTTCAAGTCATTTTTCAGTATGTTTGATCACCCTGCTTTGCATAGAACTCAAACAAGATCACTCAAATAAATGTCATATTTCTCTGTCTAAATTCAGATAAACACAACATGCTCAGTAACGATACTTCTACATACAGTGTGTTTTAGAGCCAGTCATGAAGTTTCAGAGTCCTGTTGTGGCAGTAATGGACAAAAAGCATGTGCAGCAAGCTGAGGTTTTGGAGAGAGGCTAAAGAGTAGATCAAGGAGTGTCCAGTTTATGAAGAGTACGGTTTGTTGGCCTGGTGAATTGTTTAGTTCAAGCTAGACTGAAGCTGGACACCCCTAGGGTAGATCATTTGTGCCATTCTACCTCCCTAAGGGCACTTTCACAAGCACATGGTATCTGTCAAAAATGCTTTGATATGCATTGCTGGTTTGTTGTATGTTTGTGGGCAGTAGGGGTTGCATAGACTGAATCGTGTAGGCAGCGCTATGGACAGGTCAGATATTTAAAAAACTGCAGTTAACAGGCTGGAGGAGAGAACAGTTTTTCTGCTAAACAAAAGTTCTGCTCAAAGTACTTTATTACTGTGGAAATAGAACAAGAAATGAAACCAATTCCACTGCAAGCTGTGAAAGCTTGCACAGACCAGGTAGGTTTTGAGAACTGCACTAGGAAAAAACATGCCAAACATCTAATCCCAGACCACTTAGCACAATTTGTACAACAAAAACAAACTTGGATTACCAACAGAAAATGTACCTCGTTTACTTGCTACTTACAGTTTCAAACACAATTTAAGAATAGTGTTAAAAACCGAATGTCATGTGAATGTTTCCTAGTTGTACGACTAGGCCTGTATCTTACTCTGAAAGGCTTATTGATAAATAGATGCAACTGCATGCTACTAGCATTTAGCTTGAAAGAACAGTAATTTCCCATTGGGCAGTGCACGGAACAGTTTAAATTCTCAGTAAGTGGTGAGTTTCTGAGAGCTCTGGTGATTTGGTGATGAGTCTGAGTACTTCTGAAACTTGGTGATGTACAATAAACTCTTCTGCAGTTCAAATCTCACAGCTCAATCTGCAGGATAAGATCTGCCACAATAACAAACCCCTGTTAGCAAGCTAACCGCAACTAACAAACTACTTTTCACAGACATCTGGAACTCTCACTTTTTAATGTGGTAATGAAGAACAGTCATGCCACCCCTTAGTGGGCAGAGGTAGGTGTTCTCCCATGTGACTAATATATACAGGAAATTCATGGATGGTTGAAAGTGAAGAAACTGATGATTCCTTCTGTGAAGAACATTGACAGTAATGCACCCCATGAGCTGTCATAGATCTTTAAAATTGGATTGTACAGCTCTTAATGTGAGCTGATAGCAATTAGTTTCTACTCAATATCAACAAAACTCTCTCTGCTTGGCTGATATATGGTAATGTGTTCTGTGAGGGTGGCACGATGCAGTGGGTAGCACTATCACCTTATTACAAGAAAGGCCTGGGTTCGATTCCCAGCCGGGCACCAGGGTCCTTTATGTACGGAGTTTGCGTGTTTTCCCCGTGTCTGTGTGGGTTTCCTCCCACAGTCCAAAGACATGTAGTCAGCCCAATTGGACATGCTAAATTGCCCCTAGATGTGAGTGTGTATGTCTGTTTGTCTGCCCTACGATGGACTGGTGATCTGTCTAGGCTGTTTCCTGCCTTTCGCCCATTGACCGCTGGGATAGACTCCAGCCCCCCCATAACCCAGAAGAACAAGTGGCTTAGAAAATGTGTGTGTTCTGTGAGGTAAAAGAGCAGCATGATTTTGAGCATTTACACTGGAGATCAAAATTAGAGAACAATTCAAGAACACTTGATTTTTTCAGAAATAATCAATCTTCATTGGTCAACATTTGTAGGATTTTTTGTTAGGGGTATACCATGCCACTAGAACAGCGTTTAACAAAATAACAAAAGAACTTCAACAAAAAATCTTTATTTTGCAAAGAACACAATGATCAAAATTAGAGAACAGCAATGACTGTAGCACAGAGAAAGATTACAATAAAATTTTCTGAAGGTTACAACAGTCACCAGTCAGTAGGAGGTGTAAAGGCCTTTGCTTTGAATGACTTCAGCACATCTGCAGCCACAGGACATCACTAGTCTCTCACACTGCTCTGGTGTGATTTTGGTCCACTCTTCTTGCAGTTTCTACCACAGTTCGGTGACTGTAGTGGGTTTCTTGGCCATAACTTTGTCACCAAGGATTTTCCAGAGGTTTTCTATTGGGTTTAGATCAGGACTCTGAGCTGGCCATTTCATTGTTTCAATGTTTTCAATTTCAAGGAACCGCTTTACCCGTTTTGCTGTGTGACAAGGGGCATTGTCATGCATGAAAATTGCTGGCTGATTGAGTGACAAACGCAAGGAAGGAACCACGTGTTGTTGAAGAAGGTTCTAATACACACTTGCATTCACTCTGCCGTGTAGCTGTATGAGAGGCCCAACTCCTGCTGCTGAAAACATTCCCCAAACCATGACATTTCCTCCTCCACCTTTCACTGACTTTTTTACACACTTCGGGTTCAGTCTTTCCCCAGTTTTTTCGACGAACATAATGTTTCCCATCATACCCAAATAAATTAAACTTGCTTTCATCACTAACGTGAACTCTGGACCATGTTTCCTCTGTCCACACAACATGCTCCTCAGCAAAGGTTAATCTAGTCTTTTGATTCTTTCTGCTAATGAGAGGTTTGGTCACTGCAGAGTGGGCTTTCAGTCCAAATGCTCTTAAACGTCGAGACACTGTATGACGAGATCGATCCTTACCCTGTTCAGTGCTGAACTGGCGAGCAATTCCAGCTGCAGTGTTGAACCGATTGCCCATGGAGATTCTCCGCATTATCCTGTCCTCTCTTGCATTTGTCTTTCATGGACGACCAGCTTTCTTGGGAGACTTGAATGAGTTTGTGGTGTTGGAAAGATGCAGTATTCTGGAAATTACAGACTTGGAACGACCAACTTCTCGGCTGATAGGGTCACCCCTTTGACCTTCATCTTGACAACCTGCTGACGGAGGGTTTCAGTCACTTTGGAACGGCTTTCCATCTTGCAAAGTCAGTGAAAACTGGAAACTTGGGCTGCCAGTTAAAGAGGGTTTGTCAGAAAATTAAGGAAATTAGCACCAGGTGCCATATTAACACCACCAACTTGCAGGTGTCTGAAAGTGTTCTCTAATTTTGATCAGTGTTCTCTTTCAAATACTTCATTTAAGTTTTTTTATACTGTGCCTTACAGTGTAGGCACCTCATGAAATATGTTTGAAATACTGCTCTTTAACTCCTGTTAGGATAAATTCACACAACATAGTGACCTTGACATTTAGGAAATTGTGTGTTGTTCTCTAATTTTGATCTCCAGTGTATATTAGGAACTCAGGATATCAATGCATTGCCATCATTGATATCTATGCCAAGAGGTGCATTTTTGACTGATACCAGAATGTCCTTATGGGATTCAACGGTAAACTGGTGAACAGAGACAAAGTTAAAGTAGTCTCTACCAAAAAAGAGCTTCCAGACACTAAGCCAGAGCCTGGCTCCAGTATCATTGATTGTCTGAGTGTGAGATTCTGCATTCTTTGTTTCTGTGCATCTCAGCTGCTCAGCCAGTGTTTCTGTTCACTCGTTCCATCTTTTCATTATTTTTCTTGCATGAAGGCTAGAATGTGCCCCAGAGGTTACAGTTTGCATTTTCAACTGACATTCCTTGTTAGGTGAGCTGATTTTGAATCTGTACCTCTAGTTCAGATTCTGCTCTGGTGTCTCCCTGCCTCCAGCTCAGAGGGGAATGGAAGGAGCCAGATCAAAGGCAATGCTTTTCCGAGATGATGGCAAACGAGGCCTTAGATTGAAAGGCCATTTACCAGCTCAGTTTTGTGGGCTTTAATTGCATGCTGTAGAACAAGAATTACTTTGTCCTGGCTGCATTTGCTGTCAGACATCCTGGCGAGAGCGAGAGGGAGGGGTCATCATGTTGTCTCATATCAAACCTGGCACTTGGACAGCCGTGACCTTCTCCCCAGGTGTTAGGCTGGGGATTAGCGTGTGCTGTGCTGATGTTAACGCCACACGTCCAATCAGGTATTGACAGGTTTGTTTTTTTTTTGGGGTTTTTTTTTTGCTGTTTACTGTAGTTGGGGAAATTGGTTTTAAACAATCAGGGACCAGATGTGGTCAGCAGTTCAGATTTTCATCCTAGATACATGGAGAATTGGAGTTGTATTCTGCTTTGGATGAGCGTAAGAACGCTGTCACTGTGCATTGCTGCTATGAGAGACGTCGTTTGAGGTTCTTAAGAGTGAGAAGACGTGACGGGAAAGATTAACAACAGCTAAGAAACACTGCAGACTCTACCACAATAACCCTTTGCTTGTTAACACCTGGGGATGTCTGAATGCTGGGGAATGTTTGGAATTGGTGTGGAGCTGAAGGGCAACAAGCCTACTATTATAGACAAGCAGTGATTAAACACAGTGAGAAAATAAATATGTTTTTTTTTTTCATTGTCTTCTTTTTTCTTTCTTTTTTTATTTGCATGGAAAAATTGTTCCATCAAGCAAAACTACTAATGCAAAACAGTGGAAACGGGTGATGCAGGTGATGCAGGGTTTCTTTGTGGTTTTGCTGCATAATTACAGTACATTTTTAATATCTTTTGAATGGAGGAACAATGCTGTCCCCTGCTCTCATGATCTTGATTTGTGCAAGAATTGGGTAATTTCTTAAAATCAGCTGTAACCTTCATTTTTCCACCCAATTGTTTAATGCTAAACCCATTTGTCCCTTGCTGGGCCGTCATCTTATTACGTATATTAAGCTGCAGTTGTATTGTTTCATGAATGGATTTTGGAAGAATACACAGAAATTATAAAAAAAAAACAAATCTGCCAACAGCTTTTAATTTTCTGTATAATTGTATCTGTTCTTGTTTCACACTGCTTTAATTCAATATCAGATTAGGTGATTCTGGCTGCATATCATCTCAAATACACCCAGCAGATGTGAAATAAGTGCATATTTTTCATGACCTCAAGTCTTGCTCTCATCAAGTATTAGAAAGGTTGTCTGTAATATCTAACTGCACAGGTGGGGGGGCAACAAAATGCCTGTTACATTAACACAAGGGTTACATTATCGATTTGTTGCATTCTTATTCTTTTTATTTTGTATGTTGGGTGTCATTCTTGTCTGTTTTTATTCCACAGCCTGTTTTACATGTTTTATTCTTTTATTTCACTTCCTGGATTGGCTTTCTTTTGAAGGTCAGCTCAGCAACCTGACAAGAATTAGCATAACAGGACTTTTAATTTTGAAAAGGCTCTGATCTGACTGCCTTATTATCAGATCAGCAGAATTCGTTGTTCGGTCTTCGCAGTTTATGCTACACATTCTAATCTTATTCACAATTTTAATCCAAATATTACTGAACCAAGACAGTTCTTAATGTGTAATATGGTTTGTTCTTTACTGAGCTGATCTTCATACGTTAATGCATCACCTCGCGCTAAGCTCTATGTTTTCAGTTTGCCCTGTCTGAATTGATCGTTTCCGGCCCAACATAGACATGTCAGAATACTATGTAGAATGTTTGTGTTGTCTAAATGTATATTTTGGTAAGTCATTTTCTTAATTGCCACTGAAACGAGTTTTGTACCCATTTGTTGTTATCCAGTATCTTTTGTTTGTTTATTAGCTTTTTTGCATTTGTATTTTTCAATTCGAGTGTAACTCAGTTCTGTACATGTTGCTATTTGTTGGTACTGTATTCATATTTTGACACTGTTGCAGGGAAGCATTTTATCCATAGACCTGAGTAATCATGATATAAATTATCCAAGTATTCCATTCTTTCTTTGAAACACTGTCCCAAAAGTAATTAATTTGGTATGGAAAGAAGGGATTTGGAAAGCAACTGATTTCTACCACCTTTATCTGTATTTTTGTACTACAGTCCTAACCCCAGCACTAACCTGCATATACGAGCTGTGGAAACGTACTCTCTTGAGTGGTGTGTTTGATGTAGTGTCATGGTGGGTGGCAGTTCTAATATCTTGTCAACTGAGCTTTGTCCTGTGGAGTTTTTTTGGCTACTTGTAAAGCACTATATAATATCTATATTAGGTGGTGCACTAAATTTCACTCTTTAAATCCTATTTTTTAAATAAAGGAAAGTGTGTCGCAAAACTCCATGATAATGTATAGTCATTGACTTTCTTCTTAATGACTGATTCTTCAGATGATTTTTGTATGCACCATTCTAGACACTACATTGAACTTTGTTTAAATTTCGCCATGATATCTTAGAAGACATTTATAAGTGTGTTGGAACAGATAGCAGCTGTAAGGTGGTTCCTATCCGCTCTGGAAAAGCCTGCTGCTAATGAAATACTGACCGTGTGTCCACAAAAGACTTTGAAATGAAGCATTACGGCACACTGAGAAATAAGTGTTTAAGAACTTTTTCTACGCATTAGAAACAACTTGGTGCGAGTGCCGCATTATTTTTCTACTGAGCTTTATTAAATGATTAATCTAACTTCTGTACCATTTCACTTTGGCTATTTTTCAAAACACCTTTTCTTCTATGCAAAAGCCCTGTTTAGGCTTTTTACTGATCATTTTGTATTAGATCCATGTAATTAAATAAACTTATTAGAATTAATTGAGCACATATTTTGTCTGTTTTACAAGAACATTTGATTGTACATACACTTGCTGAGCACTTTGAGGAACACCTGTAAACTACTCATTCATGCAATTATTTAATCAGCCAGTCACGTGGTGGCAGTGCAGTGAATAAAATCATGCAGATACAGGCCAGTAGCTTCAGGTAATGTTTACCTCAACCATCAGAATAGAAAAAAAAATAATCTCAGTGATTTTGACAGTGACATGATTGTTGCATTTGTGAGTATTTACTATAACAGCTGATCTGGAATTTTCACACAAAACAGCCTCTAGGAATAGTGAATGGCAGTTCTGAGGACAAGAATGCCATGTCAAGGAGAGAGGTCAATGGAGAATGGCCAGACTAGTTCAAGCCAGGGCAATGATAACTCAGGTAACCACTCTGTACAACTGTGAGCAGAAAAGCATCTCAGAATGCATGATATGTCAAATCTCGAGTCAGATGGGCTACAACAGCAGGAGACTATGTCTGGTTCCTCTTCAGCCAAGAACAGAAAGCTGAGGCTACAGTGGATACAGGCTCACCAAAACTGGACAGCTGAAGTCTGAAAAATTGTAGCCTGATTTGATAAATCTCAATTTCACAGAGATGGCAGGGTCAGAATTTGCAGCCAGCAGCATGAATCCTTTGACCAAACATGACTTGTGTTAACAATCCAGGCTGGTGGAGTTGGTGTAATGGAGTGGGGAATGTTTTCTTAGCACATCTTCGGCCTCTTATAACCAATAAATCATGGCCTGAATGTCACAGTCTGTTGTTGCTGACCATGTGCATCTGTTCATGGCCACAATTTACCCACTGTCTAATGGCCACTTCCAGCATGATAATGCACCATATCACAAAACAAAAGTCATCTCACTGATTTCATGAACATAATTCAGAGTTCAGTGGTCTTCACAGTATCTCAAAATGACATTTTCTCTTAAGTTTTCTCTGTTTGCCATTAAAAAATAATGAATTCATCTGAACAGAGAACCGATTTTTCAAAATGTACTTATTCAGTGGTTTAGGTGTAAAACTCACTCAGAGTAGCTTGGTGTGAAATGCACCTTTATACAGAAATTTACAGAGTCAAAACTGTTCACCATTGCAGATCTAGGAACCAGATGTTATGTCTACACTACAAATGTGACCATTTTATCTGATTTCTAAAATAAGCAGTGAACTTACATGTGTCATAAATTTTTTTATAGGTCATGCTGATAATGATAATTAGTGATACTTTTTTAATCCCACAAACGGGGAAATTCCACTTCCGCATTTAACCCATCTGTGAAGTGAAACGCCACATACACACTAGTGAATACACACACACACACTAGGGGCAGTGAGCACACTTGACCAGAGCAGTGGGCAGCCCTATCCACGGCACCCAGGGAGCAATTGGGGGTTAGGTGTCTTGCTGAAGGACACCGCAGTCATGGACTGTTGGCGCTAGGGATCGAACTGGCAACCTTATGGTCACAGGGCCAGATCCCTAACCTCCAGCCCACGACTGCCCCAAGCGCCGTTTTTCAATGAGGATGGGATAAATTACTGCTAAATTCTAAAGAATACATTTTCTTTGGGTCCTATTTTTTCTTGCAACGCTCTGTACACCTTTCATGTCGCGTTACGTTGCATAGTGTTAACAAAACTCTAGCTTTTGTGAATGACATTCATCAGAGGAGCTGTGACATATCGCAGTTATTGATCTGGTAATTGTTCAGAGTGGTGGTGAACTGTGCTGTACCAGGATGAAAAAATAAATGGAGAAAATACAATACAGTGCGTATTTTCAGTTGCTGTTACGTACCAGAAACCCAGAAGAACTTTTATCCGAAGGAGACTGAAAAGCAGGGCCCTCACGATTCAGTCAACTTCAGTTTTACGCATCAATCAATCAAACGAGTCACTGAATAAAAAAGAGCCAAACAAAAAACTACATCACTTCATTAACAGCTACTAGCGGCGCTCTGCAGGCGATCTTGACAGCCTACAGTGACCGCAGAGGAGGGGAAAGTTCAGCTCCTCACTGCTTAAATACATTTAGGGCATTATACGCCTTCAAAGAGTGGGGGCAATTAATTATTATCACCACCAAGAATTCTTCGGTGATATGAAGCTGAACTTAGCTTTTTAATCGCCAGCTTCATGATCCATTTCCTGTTCCACCTTAAATGGTGCAGCAACCTCAAGTACCAAAACATAAATGCTGCACCATTTAAGGTGGAACGGGAAAATTCTCCCCCAGTAGCGACCGAGACATCAGTGTATTACTGGTGATTTTATGCGTGTTATGAAGGAAATGAACATAAAACGCTATTACAATGGTTCTCTTACAGTACAGCGGCTTTTGAACAGAGAAATATTTACTTAGTTGTTACTAAAAGGGAGAGCCAAAAGGTAACAAAGACATGAGGGCCCCCTAAGATGTCAGCATCCTTCTGGTCCATCATCAGCAAACGAGTGCAAATGTGAGAGCAGCGGGACGACTGCACCAACATTCTCTGTTTACCAGAATACTAATAATTGGGGTCCATTAACCCCCCGATCTGTCCCTTTATCTAACAAGAAAAACTACTTACCAAAGGTTTGTTTAAAAAAGTAGATTTTTGCCTAGATTTAAAAACTAAGACCGTGTCCCGAACACTAGTAAGCCAGCAATTTGTGATTTAAGTAGGTATGACAGTTCAAAAATAAAAGAAGTTCACTCAGGCACTGAGTAGTGATGCTGTAGAAGAATTTTGTACTCGATGCAAAATTTAACTGGCAGTGTAGGGTTGCTAAAACTGGGGTGAGATGGTCAAACTTTGTGGTTCTTGTGAGGACTCTGGCTCTGCATTCTGGACTAACTAAAGCTTTTTAAGGCTTTTGCTGGAACATCCAGACAGCAGGGCATTACAGTAATCCAGCCTCAAGGTAATAAAGACATAAACTAGCTTTTCCACATTGTGCAGAGACAGCACATTTCTTAATTTAGCACTATTGTGAAGATGAAGGAAAGCTATTCTAGTAATATTATTTATATACCGCTGCTGTCACAAATAAAACCTCATCTCCATTTTTTTTTCAGTTTTTGATATAATTTGAAAATGACCTAAATTTACTTGGAAATACTCCATCCATCCATCCATCCATCCATCCATCCATCCATCCATCCATCCATCCATCATCTTCCGCTTCTCCGGGGTTCGGGTAGCGGGGACAGCATCCTAAGCAATGAGGCCCAGACCTCTCTTTCCCCAGCCACTTCCACTAGTTCCCTGGGGGGGATTCCGAGGCGCTCCCAGGCCAGCCGGGCGATATAGTCACGCCAGCATGTCCTGGGTCTTCCCCAGGGTCTCCTCCCAGGTGGACTTGCCTGTGACACCACCAACTTGGAAATACTTCTGGTTCCAATTACTTACATTAAAAGAGAAGTATGTTTTTTCCTTCCACTATATATTTACCATTTTGGAGATACAAGGTTTTGTTTTCAGACAGCAGCAATATGCTTTGAATATGCTTTGACAGATCAGGATCGACTGTCATGCTGAGGCTTTTTACAGATGTGGCTGATGCAACTGACACGCTATGAAGATTAAGCGTTAACTTGGAGTTTGTATCTTGTAGTTTTTGGACCAAGAAGAAGAATATCTGTTTTGTCTGAGTTGAGTAAGAGGAACTTACTTGACGTCCAGTCTTTTATGTGTTTTACACAGTCCTCAATTTTTTCATCTGGTCTTGCTGATGATGAGTACAATTATGTCTTATCAACATAGCAGTGAAAGCGATGCCATGTTTACTGATAACAGTACTATTCACATATATAATGTGAATAATAGAGCCTGGTGGAACACTATATTTTACTTTTGTATGAACTGATGATCCACTGTTTACTGATGGTAAGATCTGAACCAGGAAAGAGCTATCCCTGTTACTACTAGAAGGTTTTGTAGCCTGTCTAGTAGGACAGCACAGTCTCTCATATCAAATGATGCACTGAGAGCAAGAAGAAACGGCAATAGGTTTTCCTTGATCACTAGTGCTGTCTCTGTACTATGATGAGGCCTAAATCCACTGAAATATTTCATGCATGTGATTCCTATTCAAGAAGGAATTTAGTTGTTCCATAATTTTTGTCCAAAATTTTTGATGTAAAGGAAAGATTTAAGATCACAGAGATCAAGGTTAGGCTTCTTAATCAGAAGTGTAAATACTGCTAATTTATATAGCAAAGGCTTATACAGAGCTTGTGTATTATAGACAGAAGAGGCTTGGTTTTTTTCTGGTAAAATTTATTTGATGTAATCGTGGGCAATGGATCTAGTAAGCAAGTAGAAGATTTTCAGGAGCAAATCATTTTAACCCGCTCTGATTATTGAAGTGAGGTAAAGGATTCCACCCTCTCTGCATTAGTTACTGTACCCAGCATCTGGATTAGCTTGGTAGGGAGCAGGTTTATAGTGGTTAACTGCGCTTTTTGAAATTTTTAGCTGATTATGTGAATTTTCTTATTGGAAAAAAAAAATCATGAAAACATTGCTGCCCAGGGCAGATTGTATTTTAGGTTTATTCTTATTGTTTTCAATCAGAGAGGAAAGATAAGTTGAGCGTGCTGCAGTAAGTGCCCTTCTATAACCTATAGGTTATCCTTCCAGGCAGACTGGATTATTTCTGTTTTATCAGGCACCATTTACGCTTCAGTTGTCTGACAGTCTGTTTTAAAGCTTGAGTAGGTCCAATGTACTATGGGGCAAGCATTTTCTGCCTCATTCTTTTACTTTTTAGTGGAGTCACATTATCTAGTACAACAAAAAGTATCCTCTAAGCATTCAGTTATAATATCTAATTTGATAGTTTCAGACAGGCAGCTGATAGAACCTGATAGATCTTGGAGGTTTTCGATAAAGCTATTAGCTGTGGAGGAGGTTATAATCCACTTGCATGAGGATGAACATATATTACAACTAAAGCGAATTTCATATGAGATTGGGTAATGATCTGAGACCGCTGTGCTCTGGGGGAGAAGAGCTAAATGTTCTGTGTTTACACCAAAGGTCAGAATTAAGTCAAGAATGCGGTTGCAATAACAAGGGGGCTTTGAGTGAAACCGACAGAATCTAAAATAGAATAGAAAAAAAATTGAATACAATTGTGGATCCGGTGGTTTGTCAAAATGGATGTTAAAATCTCAGGCAGTTATTATTTTGTTCAAGATTGTAACTTGATAGAAAATCTGCCATTCCTGTAAGAACACAGAATAGGGCCCTGGTGGACTGTAGATTGTAATTAGTGAAAATGAATTCTCATCTCTCATATTCTAATCTCTCATATTAAAAGAAGAACTTCAAAAAGGAGAATTTATAGCATGCTTTTTGATTAATACCTAAATCATTTGTATAAATGGTTGCCATGCCTCCATCTTGGCCATTTATTAAATGAGGGCTATGCACATAATTGTAGCCTGTGGGGTGGTTTAATTTAGAGCAAAGTATTCCTCAGATCTAATCCGTGTTTCTGTGAGGCATAAAGCCTCAAATCAAAATAACGATCAGTAGTGATTTCATTTAAACCGACGGCCTTATGTAAGGGATCTTATGTTTAGCAGTCCTAGTTTCAGAGAGCTGTTCCATCATTGCAAACTGGTTGAAATAGTCTGACATTGATTAGATTCATAGAACACATTCTTTCAAGGTTCTCTAAAATGTTCTTTGTTTCTAGGAGCAGACTTAACTGTGTGGAACCTAAAGCAGCTAGCAGACAGTCGGTTTAGTCTGTCTGTCTCCTGCCCAGCCTGGTTTGTGAGCGACTGACTATCCTATAGTGACCACTGTCTAAGAGACCACCGGGTATGCTACAAGAAATTAGAGCAGTGGATGCCATCCTGACCCTCAAAAGTAGACTACAAAGCCCACTTCTGCGCCATGTTGAACTGGGAAGGAGCCAGCATGGTTCCCAGCATGCAGCTAATAGCTACTGACGCCCCTAAAGGAGAAGCTATTTACACGTCATAAAATAGACTCGCCTATAATCAGAACCTTTTCAAATAATAAAATAATAATTCATTTTCTTGTAACATGTCATGTTTTATATTATGTCTTATAATATGGCCAAAAGGTAACTAAATAGATAAAAACAGAAAGTCTGGCAATTACTAACTGTTTATCAGAAGTATTCAACCTAGAAATTGTGCCAAGAATTATCTTTATTTGGGCTGATTAACACAGACTCAAAAATTCCAAATAGGATTAAGGAGGCCTTGGCCTTCCCTTCTGGCAGGGAGGAGGATATTGATTAATTGGAAATCTCCATATCCACCGAAGATCTCACAGTGGCTCTGTGATCTAATGCTTTTTCTTAAACTAGAAACGATTGTTTGTATCTAGAAAGGCTTCTCTAAAATTCCATAGGACTTGGAATCCTTTGATTGTATATTTTGAGAAGCTGAAAAGTCTCCCCACTAACTAGCATACACCCCCTCTTCTTCTATGTATACACTTTGGCTTAAATAACTATGATCTCAGTATCTGTATGTACAGTCATATGACCCTGAATGCATATTATGTGTTTTGTTTCTAAGTATGTCAAATTTTGAAAAAGGTACAAGCTTTTCCTGACCAAGTCAATACTATGAAGGTATATATATATATATATATATATATATATATATATATATAAATGACTGTAATAATACATTTGTATAAACCCACAAATAAAGATATTTAAAAAAAAAAAAAAAAAACAGAAAGACTGCCTAAAGCCTGTATTATCACTGTTCATGTTTATGTTGGAAAAGTGCATGAAAAATTTAAATTTTACTCTCTTCCATGTTTATAGTAGCCTCAAGCTGATTCTTTCCCCATAGAAAAGCAAAATCCAGTTTGAGAGCACACCTATTTAGACCATTTGACACATTGTAAGACTACACAGACTAGTTTAAGAGGAAGGTGATTGAAATATCTACCAACATAAAAATGACTGCTTTAATATGGCATGAGGAATGCTTCATGATCTCAAGGCAATCAAATTATCATTTTGAGGAGATCACAGCCAAGGTTTGAACAATCAGGTAGATTGTTAAAGTTTGCTCCTGAAGGCTGCTGGAGGTGGAGGACAGAAAGAAACACTCCATCCACTTACTGTCCTAATACATGCTTTCACATGAGCCAGTTTCCTGGATGTGGATTAATTGTCGTCTTGGACTAAATTTCATTACAAATGTTGATCCACCACTGAAAATCCCTTTTAGTCTAAATTTAGGCTTAATCTGGGCCTGTGAATCTGTCCTAATGACTTTTAAATTCCACATTGTTAGCGGTAGTTTAGTTCAGTGTTCAGCTATGGACACAAACAATGTATTTGCCTATTAAAATGAGGAACAGGGATCAAATCCACAGCTTTCCAGGCTTGTTTGCCTGTCTGTTAATGCTTGCATCACTGAGTTCATTCTGTCCACATTAGCCGACCCTGGTGACAGTATAACAATGCAGCAAAGCTTCAGGACTATTCACTACGAGTCAGGCCACAGAGATGCTTGTGTGTAACAGGACTCTCTGGCTCTAGTGTACATGGTACGACAGTATTGCAGCTGCTGCCTTCCATTTTAGGCGGTAGCCACAAACTGAAACACGGCAGCTTGCATGGTGGACAAAATATCTGTTCAGATCAGCTGGGTTGCTGCTTTTTTGGGAAGCTGCTGTTCACTTTTGCTCTTACAATGGACAGGGACCTGAATCTCAACAGGGCAGAAACCTTTTCCTTCATCAACCCCTGGATCCGCTATTTTCTGTTCTTCTTCAGCTTCTTATTTTGGGTAAGTGAAGACACCCCCCCGCCCCCCCGCCAAGCAACAACGTGTTTCCAAAGTGCAGACTTCAAGTTCTCAAGCTCCATGTAGAATTTTCATATGAATAAAACATTACAGTGCAAATTGGATACTCTCCTATGTTCAAAATTATAGCATTGCAATAGCTGTTACAATGTCCAATTACTTTTAATGTTTCAACATTTACATCCACCACTCATCAGGGTGGCTTCTTTCTCAGCTCTGAATTTACATACAATTGCAGTGGCCTTTTTTTGCATATGAAAAGCATCGCAGCAGGAATAACAAATCCTCTGCAAAACTGCAAAGGGCTGCGTGTGCAGAGGAGGATACCCAACAGAAGAAAAAACCCTCCAGATTAAGCACATTATTTATTTCCTTTTTTTTGCTTCTCTAACTCATGTTTGCGTTCATTATTTGTACAGACTGCTGCTTATTTGCTTTTACAGGCCAGTCATTGTCACTCCAAATCCCCTAGGAATGGTCAACATGCAGTATCTGATTGACACTTGGTTAAGCAGGCTGTCTAACTGAGTTTGACTGACTGGCCCAAAGCTGCCTGTGATCAGTGTTCATTTTGCAATTGAGTGAGCGGAGCGAGTAGCCATGCATTGAGCTGTATGTGTGACAGCATGGCACACTGCAGAGGCCCACGCATTGAGCCAGGCTGGATTGCCACCGCCAAAAACGTCCTTGCTCTGTTTGTTTACTGCAACCCAGGCCCCTGGACTCAACGGTGCAACGTAATCCATCAGCCCTTTGTTCCAGTCGCACCAGCTTTCTGGGTTTTTCAGCCACACAGCAATCCTTTTGGGCAGAGGGGAAAACAAATGGTAACAATTTACTGTAGGGCAGCGTTCATAAAATGGCACCTACATAAGTGGTTTGCAACAACTCACGCAGACCTACATAACCATTTATAAACACCAATATTGGTCACTTGTCATAAAGGCTGCAACTTGCAACTGATGTCAAGTTGAGAATATCTATGTCAAGTGATGACTTATTTCTGACATTAGGCCGTTTCACAATACTTTCTGGGGTGAAATAACATTTGGAAGCTCAGTGTGTGTCACAGTGACATAATGCAGATAATATGACAGCTTGTCTAGTCAGGACTGAAAAAAGTGAGCATTTTCTGTGGATCTCAGGTAAAGTGCATTTCATTTTACCATTTCTAAGTTTTAAGCTATGGCACAACATCAGCATTATGTCTGTGCTATAATATAGTCAGAAAAAATGATGTCACCTGACGTGCTGTCAACTTGACCTCAAGCTTCACAAAAACACCCTTTAAGGGAGACGATACCTACTTATGAATATTTATGTAGGTTTACATCAGTTGTCATGATGAACACATAGCTGTCTTGTAGTCTTAACACTGCCTGAACAGTAAAGTCTTACCACACAAGTTCACACACTCTTTAAAAAAGAAAGGTTCCTATAAGTGGTTCCTGGCTTGGATGCACGGTTCTAGGACATACCTCTAGTTACTACAGAACCTTTACATTATGTGGAAGTTCTTTAAACTTTTAAAAGGCTCTGTGGGTTTGCACATCTCATTTACAAACATAGTTCTTGAAAAAGAGCCATCTATTAAAAAGCTAGCTAGGAAAGTACAAGTGGTTCTTCTATGGCATCACTTCAGAGGACTCCTTTTGGAACCTGTATTTTTAAAGGTGTAAAAGCAAAACAGCGCTGGTGGTGGTTTACTTATTACAGAGTTGCTCTGACCAAATGAGCCACTTGTCTTGCTGGCACTGTGAAATCTTCTCAGTTCTTCGACTGACTGACACTGAGGCACAGCACTGATGAGACTACACATTTTGTAAGCAGATAGCATCCACTTGAATTCATCTATTCCTGTTGCATTTACATAAAACTATCCACATGGGATTATCAGTGCCAGTGGAAAAAACTTTGCCAGTGTCTGTCACTTGTTATATGCATGAATGAATGTCATTTCTACATATAGCTGCACTTCATTACTGACTGTTACAGCTGTTAAGAGAATACCTTCAGTTTAAGGTGGTGCCCGCAAACTGAAACATGACAGCTAGCTTGTATGGCGGACAAAATGTCCATTCTGGGTTGCTGTATTTTCTGGAAACTGCTTGTAACTTTTGCCATTACAGTAGACAGAGACCTGAATCTCAACAGAGCAGAATTCTTTTCCCTCAACAACCTGTGGATGTTATTTTCTGCTCTTTCGTCCCTTTCTGTTTATCTTCATTCAGATAAAACTATCCACATGGGATTATCAGTGTCCGTGGAAAAGCTTTGCCAGTGTCTGTCACTTGTTATATGCATGAATGACTTATTTGTACATACGGCTGCGCTTGATTACTGACTTTGAAATTGCTGAAAGAATGTATTCATGAAAATGAAAAGGCTGTATTACTTGCACAGATTTTCACAGCTGTTCATCTCGCACGGTAGCTCAGCCAGACCACTTCGGCTATAGCCCAGGAGAAGAGCTGGGTGGGGTTCAGCTGGCTGATGAGGGATGATACCTTTGTCAGCTCTGCACACTGTGCTGCTGTAAAAGCATAAGGGAAATGGATCTAAAGCTTAATCTCTCCTCAAAGAAAAGGTTCTACGGTTGCTTTCCCTGGAACAGATAAAGCTTGGTCCAACACAGCAGGGATTTTTAATGTAGATTCACCACTGACATTATAATTTATTTCAGAACTAGGCCTTGTCTGGGAAAACAAGTGCTTAGGGGTTAAACCTCATGACTTAAATGTGTATGGTGCACAGCTGAAAACATCAACATTGTTATCTTATGCTCAGCAGATAGTGTTATCCCTAATATAATCACCTGGCGATATCTCCAGAGATAAACAGAAAAAATCCTGGTTTGTCCTCTGGTGGGCTTCGTAAATTCATGCATCTGCCTTGCACCTCATATGTCTGTGGCTGAGAAAGGAGATCTTCTAAAACATAGCCTACTGGGTTCAGGGTTTATCAGGTTAGTTATGTTAAAAAAGATAAAAATTGAAAGGGAATATTCTATTAGCAGTAGCTCTCAGAATCTACTTGCAAAATTCAAGCTGCAAGCTGGAAAAGTTCTTTTTTAGAAGTGTAAGAATGGCATAACTGTTGCCAAATTGACTGTTTTTACTACTGCAGTTCTGCATAATAAGACAGAAAAATGTATTATTATTATTATTACTGTTATTATTATTATTATTATTATTATTATTATTATTATGTGCTTCAAGATTCAGTTATTAATCACTCAAGACTGATGCATCGCTTCTCTTTCAGGTGTTCTCCTTACTTATTGTTGCTATAGGAGTATACGCTAAAGCCCAAAAGGCAACAGGTATGGAAAAAACATTTATTTCTCTTCTTTTAAATCTATATTCAATTACCAAATGCTTGTGTGATACAATAAATATTTAATTCAAAGCTATTTGGATGTCTAGGCTAAGCTGCAGTTACAGCATGGTCAGTTGGGTTTCTGGGTTCTTCACAGACACAGTTCGAGACTCGTTCCTCATTGATCCAGCCATCATTTTGATAGTGGTGGGTGTTGTCATGTTTTTTATCACCTTCTGCGGATGCATCGGAGCACTACGAGAAAACATTCACCTCCTTAAAACAGTGAGGACATGCTCTAATTGCTTTAGAAAGACTGTACTTACTGTTGCTGCCAGGCTAATGCTTAATGCCATCTTCCTTTCCAGTTTTCATTTAGCCTCACCCTGGTCTTCCTCACCCAGCTGGCCATAGCAATCCTGGGATTCTTCTATTCTGACCAGGTAGGTTTTAAAAATGAGTCATCTATATATTCATTCATGAAACTGGATCGGTCATACCCAATTATTTAGTCATTACCCCCAATGATGAGTGTCAGTGTTTTCAGTGAGACCCCCCCCCCCCCACCTACATCTAAGCACCAGTCCACTCTACTACTCACAAACTGCCAATATAGACTAATGCAGACAAAAAGGCAGATAAGTTAGGGAAGTTAGGGACCAGTGTAACTGTTGAAGTGTTGGCTTTGTCATTAGAAGATCACAAGTCTGATTCCTGGTAAGGCCGCAGCTATCTGTGGCCAGGAGTCTAAGAGACCATAACCTTGCTCTCCCTGGGTGGACAGGATGGCCCTTCTACTACCCTCATCATTCAGCGTGATGCAAGCCAAGTCATAACAGAGCAGTCTCCTCCCAGTTACATTAGCAGCAATTCAAGAAGATATTGTCGGGTCAAGTATGTGCTAGCCTTCATTCTCCCAGCTTGGCAGAGGCATAGCCAAGGTGTGACCAGTGTCTGGAATGAAGCATGGCCACCCTTCTGGCCACTTCTGAAAAGCCAGCCATCTTTAATAAAGCATCAGTTATGCTTTATAGTGAAAATCTCCCATCAGGGCAGATACCAATCAGTTATAAGAGTATGATGATACTGCACTGAATAATTAGAGTATCTTGCTTGATAAGCTAATTTACAGCAAAAGGGCGAGTGAATGTGCGCTGGGTCCATTCAGTAATGGTGCTAAAATTGTGTGTGTGCATGCATTGCAAGTTACCTTATACAGTACTGTCTGGCTAGCTTATTGATCATTAGACTCATTAGACTGTATAAACTGTAGTGAATGCAATCTACATTAATAACTTCTATGGCCTGTCTATATGAAATGTTTTTCGTAAAGCAGTTTTTCACTGAAAACTCTGGATCTTACTTGGCCACCCCATTCTAAAAGTTCTAGCTAAGCTCTTTCAGCGTGGTAGCACCTAGCTAGTTGGTGAAATTGGCAGTGACTAAATTTGAGACTTAAACCGGGTTTAAAAAAAAAAAATCTAGAAAGGGAAAGCTCATGAACGAACTTTAAGTAGCTTGAAACAGCCAAGTTGAAAGTAAAAACGTTAAAATGGTTGAAAACTGTTCATAGTTGTTAAAATGTTGCCAAAATGTTAAGCAGAAGCTGCAGTATCCATGATGGATGGTAATTCGTTGCTAGGTGCTACTGTGAATGAAGTTCCACCTTAAATTCTGTGCCTGTTCATTTTAGGGCTACCTTAAACTAAGTTCCACCTTAAAACAATTTCCACCTTAATTTCAGTGCTACCTTAAAGAGAGTTCCAACTGAAATTCCATGGCACCTTAATTTTAGTGCTATGTTGACTGAAGTTCCACCTTAAATTTAGTGCCACCTTAAAAAGGTTCCACCTTAAATTCTGTGCCACCTTAAATTTAGTGCTATGGTAACTGCCATTCCACCTTAAATTTAGTGCCACCTTAAAAAGAGTTACATTTTAAATTTGCTGCCTCCTTAAAAGAAATTCCACCTTAAATTCTGTGCCACCTTACGTTTATTGCTATGTTAAAGTTCCACCTTAAATTCAGTGTTAACATAAATGCAGTTCCACATTAATTTCAGTTTTAATTTTATTGCAATGCTAACTGAAGTTCCACCTTAAATTCTGTGCCTCCTTAAAGTTAGTGCTATGTTAATAGTGGTTCCACCTTAAATGTAATGCTATGTTAATTAAAGTTCCACCTTAAATTTAGTCCCATGTTAATTGAAGTTCCACCTTAAATTTAGTGCAACCTTAAAAAGGTTCCATGTTAAATTCTGTGCCACCTTAATTTTATTGCTATCTTAATTAAAGTTCTACCTTAAACACTGTGCCACCTTAAATTTAGGGCTATGCTATTTTAAGTTCCCCCTTAAATTCTGTGCCACCTTAAATTTAGTGCTATGGTAATTGCAGTACCACCTTAAATTTAGTACCACCTTAAAAAGAGTTCCATTTTAAATTTGCTGCTTCCTTAAAAGAAATTCCACCTTAAATTCTGTGCCACCTTAGGTTTATTGCTATGTTAAAGTTCCACCTTAAATTCAGTGCTAACATAAATGCATTTCCACATTAATTTCAGTTTTAATTTTATTGCAATGCTAAGTGAAGTTCCACCTTAAATTCTGTGCCATCTTAATTTTAGTGCTACTTTAAAGAGAGTTCCACCTTAAATTCTGTGCCTCCTTAAAGTTAGTGCTATGTTAATAGTGGTTCCACCTTATATTTAATGCTATGTTAATTGAAGTTCCACCTTAAATACTGTGCCTCCTTAAAGTTAGTGCTATGTTAATAGCGGTTCCACCTTAAACTGAATGCTATGTTAATTGACGTTCCACCTTAAATTCTGTACCATGTTAAATTTAGTGCTACGTTCACTGAAGTTCTACCTTAATTTTTGTTCCAAGTTGAATTTAGTCACATGTTGATAGTAGTTCCACCTTAAATTTAATGTTATGTTCATTGAAGTTCCACCTTATATTCTGTTCCACCTTACATTTAGTGATACGTTAGTAGCAGTTCCACCTTAAATTTAATGCAATGTTAACTGAAACCATCTTATATTTAGTGCTATGTTAATAGTGGCTCCACCTTAAATTTAATGCAATGGTATTTGAAGTTCCACCTTAAATTCTGTTCCACTTCAAGTTTAGTGATATGTTAATAGCAGTTCCACCTTAAATGTAATGCTATGTTAATTGAAATTCCACCTTAAATTGTGCCATCTTAAATTTAGCGTTATGTTAATTGAAGTTCCACTTTAAAATTCAGCGCTACCCAAGTGTAATTCCACCTTAAAAGCAGTTCCACCTTAACAAAATCATTGTGTGTGCTGATACAGCTGAGCATTAGGCTGGGAGCGTGTGAGACATTGTGCTCCGTGCGTGAGTTTGTATGTGCTGTGAGGGGCCCATTGTAACATCATGTGCGGCATGCTGCCAACTTTCCGCCCATTCATTCCCCATGGGAAAAAATATCGACTTCGAACACAAATCTTCCGGAAAACGTATGTCAGATGGCTTAGAACAGCACAAGCCCACTCCGCAGGTATAGGATCTATGATCCTGCAAAGTTTCATGGTTCTAGCTTGAAAAATGTGGGAGGCGTAGCATTTACTATAGAATAGAGTATAGAATAGAGTATAGAATAATAATGAGATGATTACGAAGAGCAGTAAGTAACTTAATAATAATAAAAACCCAGTTGGTCCCATTGTTATACCGCACTCTTCTGTCTATTAGCAATTATCAGTTAAGCTCTTTTTCAGCATTACTCAAAAGTGTGCTATGGCTCCTCAGTGTGGAACCATGGGTCCTTTCACACTGAGCCACAAAGTCCCATGCCTATTTGAGACATAATGGTAGTGTGATGGAGGGAATGTTGGATCTCTTTTGGTAAGTGATTAAATACTAAAACATATGTAGGCACACCCCTCATACCTCAATAGCCCTGCCGCTAGCAAATACAGTACGGCGTTCCGCAAGGGCCAACATGTTTCCCAAAAGACATCTGCATATGCAACAGGCCAAACAGATGCAGGCGAATTTAAAAGATGTGTGGAAAGAAACACAAGGAAACTCATTGACTCTACAGACGCGGGATGCTCTGGGGAGGTTTGTGAAGAAAGCCATTGTGCATTACCGTGATGACCTGGACCTTCAGAATCTCATGGATTACATTCAGAAGGAGGTAAACACGCAGTCATCCGTCTTACTGCACCATGGTCCTCAGTGCTCACTACACTTAGCACAAGGCTTAACTGCATCACACGCTGACATGCTGAATCATAGTGGTGTACAAAGGGCCCATATTATGATGTTCCTTATGTTTTTAAGTAAGAGAGTTTGTAAATAGTATCTAAACATTGTTAAAGCTTTCATATACTCCATATATAGAAACTACGCCTATTGAGTCTACAGCGTCTTAGCCTCACCCACTGATGCTGAAGTTATAAAGAGTGTTTCAGCAAGGACTGTTTTTTAAATGAAGTGCAATACAGGACAGCTAATTATAAGAGGTCATGTATCGGTCTTAAGGTACAGTAACAAAAGCAGCCTGTTAAATTTGTAACGAGAGGTTAGAAAATGAATTGCGACTGTTTTGATACATACTATAGAATTATCAAGAAAGTTAGAAATGGTGAAAAAATAAAATACAAGGAAAATGTGGGATATGGATTCTTTAGAACAGTTCTTTTAGTGAGTCTGTTTATTTTGTCCAGTACACTGAAATTATTCAAATCTATGTGGGACAGTTACAGGCTATTCAAACAAAGCTGTGATCTGCGGGCCATTTTGAGTTTCTCAGTCAGCATATTAACAGAATCCTTTGTGACACTGCACAGAGCAGCTGCACAGGGAGCAAAATTGCTTCTGGACAGTAAGCCTTTTAAAGTCACTTGTTTACTGATAGCCCTAACTGTGAAATAACCGTAGGGAGACCGTAAGCATCCCAGCCATTGGCTAGTTGCCATCATGAACAGTTTTGTGATAGACCGCATCATTGTTAGCATTAGTGTTGGTATTATTGACTAAAGCAGGGGTGTCAAAGTCACCCAGTAAAAGGGCCATATTTAAAAAAATCTCATCAAATCTGTGGGCCAGAGAAAAAAAATGTTTTATTTCATTTTAATGAATGCTGTGCTATAACCTTAACCGGCCAATGTTTATTCAAAACTTTAATTGTAAAAATATAGACAGTTGTAGTAGACTTTGAAATATTACATGGACTCCTGAAATATTTAAAACACAATTGTCCCTATGAGCTCTGTCTTTTAAACCTAGTCCTGAACTGGACACCTGGCATCCTTTTTTGCCACAAGTTCATTAAGACTTGGGTTCAGTTTGTGAGCTGCTGAGCTGACGTTAAGTGTTTATCGTGGCTGAACTGCAGATGAAAGAGTTTGGTGATATGACAGGTGTGGAATTGCACAGAATTAGTAGAAATGAGGTAGAACCACTGCCCTGTAGACTGTTGGGGTAGGAAAATCGGAGCACATTATGGTGCAGTGCATGCTGGGGACTGTAGTGCAGTGCACTGTCAAATTGGCTAATATTAATAGAAAATTCAATTACTTTTGCAGGCTGGATAGGATTGTGTGGCAGGCCTGATCTGGTGTTTGACACATGGGGACTAGAGAAAGGAAGACTTAGCAACAAATCAGCACGCATGTCTGCAAAGTGGGAGAAAAAGCAACATTCAGACTAAGTGATTCAGTATGTGCACTGGAACACATTTCAGTGATTTGTTTCAGAAAGATTCAGTTGTTTATGTGCTGCGTATCAGCAAATGTAGTGCTTCTCGGATGGTTGTTTAGGCTCTATGGGCATCTCTTTCTCTGCAACTCTCAGTGTCTCTCAAAGTGATGGGTAATTCATGGGACAAGCAAAACACTAAAAGCAAAGTGAGTGCATGACTTGACTGTCTAGTGTCTGATAATATTCATGCTCCTTCCTCTCCTGTTCAAACTCTGAGTTCAAATGCTGTGGCTGGAACAACTACACCAACTGGTCCTGGAATCTGTATTTTAACTGCAGCCAGCTCAACCCCAGCACAGAGAGATGCGCAGTGCCTTTCTCCTGCTGCACCCCGGTACCTGGAGAGGTGAGCACAAGCTGTTTTCTGAATTATATGCATATTATGTAAGTCAGTAATTATGGAAATTTATGAAAACAGTGCGCATAAGCATCTGTAGTAGGCCTAAAGACGGAGGACTAAAGGTCCCATTACAATATCACATGCCTAATAACTTTTAGACAAAGATAAATTCATGCAATAAGTGTTGTTCCTCTGTGATCCTGATGGCTAAACCCACTGTCCACTGAAGTCAAAAAACTAATCTCAAAACTTAAAGTTGAAACATTACTGCCACCTGCTGTTCATGCACAGAAGAAAGAAGACAATTTTCTAATAATCTTCTCCATATTCTTTTAGAGTGTAATCAATACTATGTGTGGTTTTGGGGTTCAGACCCAAAAGTACTTGGAGGCTGCCAAGTCCATCTACCCAGTAGGCTGTGCAGACAGAGCAGTGATGTGGATTGAATCTCATCTGCTCTTAGTTGGGGCACTGGCTTTGGGTCTGGCTCTGCCACAGGTAAGACCATCAATCCTAGACCCAATGTAACTTCTAGCACATTGATATAATTGTACTTCTGATGCTTTATGGTAATGTTGGGCAAGATTGATCATTCAAGTACTTCACAGAAATTTCTACATGAGACCTTTTTCTTCAGCTTGTGCTGTGAGTTCTTATCCTTGTAGCTGAGTGGATTCTTAAGTATTCCATGAAATACATAAATGTTTAAGCTGAAGTGAAAGCCCTACAGTAAGCGAGGCGGGCAAGTCTGCATGTTTCTGTTCTATTCTGTGGATGATTCAAGGGCAACATCTGAGCATGTTTTGCAATCACAAGCACAAAGCCACACTGATTTTAGTACTTGTTTAACAGATCCAGTTGCCTCTTTAGAAATGGAATAGCAAATCAGTGAAGCAGCACTTAAAAGGGGAATTCCACAGATTTCACATTTACAACATTTCTACATAATTACATTGTCATTTAGTGTGCTTTGCTATGAAATGTTCTGTTCAAGAGAAACTTACTGAGTCAGAATAGTTGACAGTGCTGTTGATAAGACCTCTGAAGAGTTGAATGCCTTTAGGAGCTAAGTCACAGGATATTACATGAACTGGTTACGAATATGACTGCTTACGTCTGAGCCACTGTTTTAATAAAGTTTTGAGAGTTTAAGGTTTATGCATTTATAAGTAATATATTGATGGTGGAGAGGTACATGAAGGGCACTGTTAGGCACAACAGTCCCCAGAAACAACCATCATCTATATGACATGAAATTTCAGATGATGTGTAGGTTTGCTGGTGGTTTTCTGAAGTTCATAAAATCACTATATTTGCGTTGTAGACATTACACCCCTTGGTTCTTTTCACAATCACTGTAGAATCAGTTTCTCCAGAACAAACTATTTCACATCAAACCACTCTTAATAACTTTGTTTACATCTCAACCACTGAACTGCATGGAAATTCAAAAATTGGTGGAATCACTTTGGGCCATGTTCTTCGACTTAAAAATCTGTTAAACACCAACTAATCAGAGTACACCTGTGTTGAACAGTATACTTTCACAGAAAATGCACAGAGGTCTTTTTTTTCTGAAGAGACAAAAATAAAATGAGAAACACAAAATAAGGCCCTGTAATTTACAACATGCAGATGTATTCTCATAGTGCACCAGCCATAGACGCTGAATCACAAAGATTGTGTGCATACTTGATGTTGAGGGAGCTTACAAACTCAAACCCAATCCAGCTAATCAAGGTCTACAGGAACATCAGGAAGCGGATATGACATTAGCACTGAAACTCAGTTCTCTAAAGAGATCTCCAGGATCACTTTTATGACTTGCCGATGTGCTCAATTATATTTTACATTTTACATTTATAGCATTTGGCTGACGCTCTTATCCAGAGCGACTTACAATTGGATTATTTTTACATAGGTAGGCCAAGGAGGTGTTAGGAGTCTTGCCCAAGGACTCTTATTGGTATAGTGTAGGGTGTTTGCCCAGGTGGGGATTGAACCCCAGTCAACAGTGTAGAAGACAGAGGTGTTACCCACTACACTATCCCAACCACAATTATAGTTATGCTTACTTTGTACAACATACTATGCATGATAACCTCATCTTATCAAAAACAAATCGGCAAGCTTAACCAGTTCAGCATCTTGTAAGGCTCCTGACCTCGCTCTTGTTCTTGTGGTTGTCAGATTGCAGGCATCGTGCTGTCTCAGATCCTCATCTATCAGATCCAGAATGAAATCAACTCCATACTGTAGAGATCACAGCAGAGAGGACTCCTCAACCAGCTCCACTGCAGTTAAAACTATTACTTATACATATATAATTAAAGTTAACATTTTCCCTCCCAGGTTTTGAGATGCTGTAAATTGTCTGCTAACAAACATAAAATTATAAATACAAAATCAAGATTTTCGTTGCTTTATTAAACCGCATTTTCTAAGCATCCAAGGAAACATTCTTTCCACTTTCAACCAACTGCCCTGAACCAAAAAACGTCTGGTACTGATATTTATTTTTTACAATTGCAGTTATTAGTACTGGTACATTCAAATTTCTATACTGAGATGGAAAGGAACAGTGACTCGGCAGTACTTTTGAGGCAGTGTGGAAGAATTGGCTCTTGTGAATTAAATGTGTACAGAATGAGCTCTCTGGATCAGTCGATCAGTGAGAGGGGAGTTTGGTCTCGCTGCATCTCTTTCAACCAGAAGGCACCTGGACAAAAGAATACAAATAACTAGATGTTGTGCTGCAAAACTTAAAATTAAGTAAAGCTAGTGGTAAAACAGTGAAATTCTATCGATTCTGCATAATTAAATGGTTAAGATATAAACACGAAAAAGATATAAACAACATTCAGAGTAGTCTGATGTAAAACATGCACCTCCAGAGAAATGTACTAACTGTTCACAGACATCTAAATGTTTAATGCCTCTAGATGCTGCCTCATAGATAGCACAAAGTGGTTTCACATACATTGCCTCATGCGTGTGACTTTTTTGGCCTAAAACATATTATTAAAGACCATTTATGGCAAAGAGGTAGATGCAGGGCATTGTAAGACAACATAGTCCCCAAAGAAATATATTTTTACTTTCTTTTTTTTGTTTTACTATTTTGTTCAACATTATGTACAAAAACTTCACTGGTTCACTGGCTGTTCTAGAAATTACAATGGCTGTATCTGCAACGTAGACACCTGGTTCCTGTCACCATCATCCATCCATCCATCCATCCATCCATCCATCCATCATCTTCCGCTTCTCCGGGGTTCGGGTCGCGGGGGCAGCATCCTGAGCAATGAAGCCCAGACCTCCCTTTCCCCAGCCACTTCCACTAGCTCCCTGGGAGGGATTCCGAGGCGCTCCCAGGCCAGCTGGGCGATATAGTCACGCCAGCGTGTCCTGGGTCTTCCCCGGGGTCTCCTCCCCGGTGGACTTGCCTGTGACACCTCCCAAGGGAGGCGTCCAGGAGGCATCCTAACAAGATGCCCGAACCACCTCAACTGGCTCCTCTCGACGTGAAGAAGCAGCGGCTCTACTCCGAGTCCCTCCCGGATGACCAAACTTCTCACCCTATCTCTAGGGGAGAGTCCAGCCACCCTGCGGAGGAAACTCATTTCGGCCGCTTGTATTCGTGATCTCGTTCTTTCGGTCATTACCCAAAGCTCATGACCATA
This sequence comes from Pygocentrus nattereri, assembly GCF_015220715.1. NCBI lineage: Eukaryota > Metazoa > Chordata > Actinopteri > Characiformes > Serrasalmidae > Pygocentrus > Pygocentrus nattereri. The sequence continues at coordinate 6,912,918 of NC_051217.1, read as the reverse complement.
GGTGAGGGTGGGAACGTAGATCGACCAGTAAATCGAGAGCCTTGCCTTATGGCTCAGCTCTTTCTTTACCACAACAGACCGGTAAAGAGCCCGCATCACTGCTGACCCAGCACCAATCCGCCTGTCAATCTCCCGCTCCCTTGTACCATCACTCGTGAACAAGACCCCGAGATACTTAAACTCCTCCACTTGAGGCAAGAGCTCATCCCTGACCCAGAGAGGGCTCTCCACCCTTTCCCGTGTGAGAACCATGGCCTCGGATTTGGAGGTACTGATCCTCATCCCGGCCGCTTCACACTCGGCTGCAAACCGATCCAGTGAAAGCTGAAGTTCACAGCCTGATGTCCCCAATAGGACCACATCATCTGCAAACAGCAGAGATGTGACCCTGAGGTCACCAAACCGGACACCCTCCATCCCCTGACTGCGCCTAGAAATTCTATCCATAAAAATTATGAATAGAATCGGTGACAAAGGGCAGCCCTGACGGAGTCCAACTCTCACTGGGAAAAAGTCTGACTTACTGCCGGCCATGCGAACCAAACTCCTGCTTTGTTTGTACAGGGCCTGAATGGCTCGTAGCAAAGAGCCATGTACCCCGTACTCCCGAAGCACCTCCCACAGAATACCCCGGGGAACACAGTCGAATACCTTCTCCAAATCCACAAAGCACATGTGGACTGGTTGGGCAAACTCCCATGAACCCTCCAGAATCCTGGAGAGGGTAAAGAGTTGGTCCAGTGTTCCACGACCAGGGTGGAACCCGCACTGATCCTCCTGAATCCGAGGTTCGACTATAAGCCGGACTCTCTTCTCCAGTACCCTTGCATAGACCTTACCAGGGAGGCTGAGGAGTGTGATTCCCCTGTAGTTGGAACACACCCTCCGGTCCACCTTTTTAAAAAGAGGCACCACCACCCCAGTCTGCCAATCCAGTGGCACCACCCCCGATGTCCACGCAATGTTGAAAAGGCGTGTCAGCCAAGACAGCCCCACAACATCCAGAGCCTTGAGGAACTCGGGACGGATCTCATCCACCCCTGCAGCCCTGCCGCCAAGGAGCTTTTTAACTACCTTAGCGACTTCGGCCTCAGTAATGGACAAGCCTATTCCCGTGTCCCCAGACTCTGCCTCCTCAGTGGAGAACGTGTTGGTGGGATTGAGAAGGTCCTCAAAGTATTCCTTCCACCGCCCAATGACGTATTCAGTCGAAGTCAGCAGCACACCATCTCCACTATATACAGTGCTAGTGGCACACTGCTTTCCCCTTCTGAGTCGCCTGACGGTTTGCCAGAATCTTTTCGGAGCCGACTTAAAGTCACTTTCCAAGGCCTCACCGAGTCCGCTTGGCCTGTCGATACTTGCCAGCTGCCTCTGGTGTCCTACAGGCCAACCATGTCCGGTAGGATTCCTTCTTCAGCTTGACGGCATCTCTCACCTGGGGTGTCCACCACCGGGTTCGAGGATTACCGCCTCGACAGGCACCAACTACCTTGCGACCACAGCTACAGTCAGCCTCACTATACGTTTGGGTTTGCCTGGTCTGACTGGCATCTTCCCCCACCACCTGATCCAACTCACCACCAGGTGGTGATCAGTTGACAGCTCAGCTCCTCTCTTTACCCGAGTGTCCAGTACACATGGCCGCAAGTCCGCTGACACGACTACAAAGTCAATCATTGAACTGCGGCCTAGGGTGTCCTGGTGCCATGTGTACTTATGGACATCCTTGTGTTCAAACATGGTGTTCGTTATGGACAAACTGTGGTTTGCACAGAAGTCCAAAAACTGAACACCACTCGGGTTCAGATCAGAGAGGCCATTCCTCCCAATCACACCCCTCCAGGTCTTACTGTCGTTGCCCACGTGAGCGTTGAAGTCTCCCAATAGGACAATAGAGTCTCCAGGAGGAGCACTTTCAAGCACCCCTTCCAAGGACTCTATGAAGGCTGGGTATTCTGAACTGCTGTTCGGTGCATAAGCACAGACAACAGTCAGGACCCGTTCCCCAACCCGAAGGCGTAGGGAAGCTACCCTCTCGTCCACCGGGGATAACCCCAACATACAGGCGCCGAGTCGAGGGGCTATGAGAAAGCCCACACCTGCCCGCCGCCTCTCACCACGGGCAACTCCAGAAAAGAAAAAAGTCCAGCCCCTCTCTAGGAGATTGGACCCAGAGCCCAAGCTGTGTGTTGAGGTGAGCCCGACTATATCTAGCCGGTATCTCTCAACCTCACGCACCAACTCAGGCTCCTTCCCCGCCAGTGAGGTAACGTTCCAAGTTCCAAAAGCCAGTTTCAGCAACCGAGGATCAGAACGCCATGGCCCACGCCTTCGGACACTGCCCGATCCACAATGCACTGCACCCCTACTACTGCCCCTCCCATCGGTGGTGGGTCGATGGGAGGGGGGACTCATGTAGCTCCTTCGGGCTGGGCCCGGCCGGGCACCATGAGTGAATGCCCGGCCACCAGACACTCGCTGGCGAGCCCCTCCCCCAGGCCTGGCTCCAGGGTGGGGCCCCGGTAACCCTGATCCGGGCAGGGTACACAAGTCCTGCTTTCTTGTTTTCATAGGGGTGGTTATGGATCACACTTTGTCTGGCCTGTCACCTAGGACCAGTTTGCCATGGGAGACCCTACCAGGAGCTTTTGCTCCAGACAACATAGCTCCTAGGGTCCTTCAAGCACACAAACCTCTCCACCACGATAAGGTGGTGATCCATGGAGAGGCTGTCACCATCATTGTAAGGAAAATAAGTTTGATTTTTTTTCAACTTTTACCTTCTGTAAATGACTTTGTTTACATCTCAATGACTGAATTACACTGAGTATTTTAATTAGCCTTTAAAAGAGTAACTAATCTCCAACTTAATTATAGGTTTATGGGCTATATCTCACCTGGCAAATCTTTGATGGTACTTGTCTTCTGACTTCATTGCAGCATGAATGATTAGCTGGCTGAACACATCCCTCTATAAAAGATAAAAAGTTTAAAAAGCTGGTTCCTCAGAAGAGTTGTAACGCAGAGGAAAGTAAACAGATGTGGACTGCATTTCTCAAAAACAACAGACATTACTACATAGAAGCATGACGATCATTTTGAATATCTGTATCAAATACGCATGTCTCTTGTTTTAGAAAATATCTGGGAAACACAGATGGGATCATTTTAATGCCATCAGAGATGTGAGGATGTTATGAGACTGACCTGTGCATCACTGCCCCCTATCTTCATGAAGCGGTATCTTAAAGGTTTGAGCAGCTCCACTGTCTTACTGTAGTTGCCTCGGTCATATTCCACCAGTGCCTGACACATGGGCAACCCAATAGTCTCAGTAATCTGGTACTGGTGATTCTCTCCTGGCTCTCTGAGGACAGAAAATGCAGTAAAGTTGGAGATTCTATTAATATTCCATTCACATGGTTTATGTTACCTACAAACATTTGTGACTTACTATGAAAGCATGTGTAACGACTGAAGTGGCACTACCTAATTTCTTTATATTAAAACTAAAAGAAGTAGCGTTACATCAGGAGAGTCTGGAGGAAAAAAAAACTAAAATATGGTGTGCGTGTACTGCTGCGAGTCACCCTGTAAATCCTGAAGTAGTGATTCAAAAGTCAGGGGTGTTCTTTGGACCACATTATGATTCTTTAAGCATTAATGTTTGTCACAAATGAAAATCAACATTATACTGGTGAAGATATGATGATAACATTACATAATTACACTTTTAGATGTCAGAATCATTTGCTTGTGCAATTACACATTTCGACCAGATAGGTCTCCAAATCCCCAAATGTTGCATAGTGCAGCTTTAAGTATCTTTCATTTACCAGCAAACCCTTGTTTTTTCTTGCAAAAGCCAAGAGGAGATAGTAGAGGGTCATGTGAAGTTTTCCCCTCCTGAGAAAGAGATTTCCAGTCTTGAACAGATTCTGCACTCAAAAGTTGCTCTCTGAAGATTTCTTCTAGTCATGTCAGATTATAAAATATGACACTGTGACGAGAAATCTTTTTCCTAGTACTTTTCACTTTTTATTCTTCATTTCTCAATGAAATCCTTACAGATTATAGCTACAGCTGTCTGGGTAAATTGTAATTGCATATTGCATGCATGCAGTCAAGCAGTCTGAGAGAGTTTCTCTCCCAGAGCAGAGACTTACTAAAACTCAATCTCACAGCAAGTCAGTGGGCTCTCCAGATAACAGCCCAAGCCCCCACGCTTTCCTTTGCTTTTGCTGTTATGTAAAGGGTCCAAAGTGCATTACATAAGAAGAAAGGAGCTCACTTGGCCAGCTCTCGCAGGCTCTCCAGTAGACGCTGCGTGGTGCCTGTGTCTTTGCAACCCAGCGACACCATAAGGAAGTGCAGGTCATTGAAGAGAAGAGTGTGGTCTTCGGAGTGTGGCTCGGTCACCTGCAGCAGCTCCCTGTAACGGTCCTTCACACTCACACCTACCATGGGAGGATACACATAAGTATTCTAACACAAAAACAAACTAGGCAGATGACTGCAGAATAAGAATGTCTGTAATTGCAAAAAGAAAGTGACATGTCCACTCCCAAGTCAGCTCATTTTCCATAAAGCCATGAGTGACTTGTGTGCAGGGTATATACACCCATTGATACATTACTGACTGGACCACTAGGGCCAGTGCCAAAGGGGCCTTTGCTAGAGGCATTTCGGGGGCCACAAGTCCAGAGGAGTAATACTTGAGACAATCTGCTTCAAATATAAATATGAGATTAACTATTTCTGTTTTTGCATTATGACTCAATTTAGCTTGAGAAAGAAAAAAAAAGTTCTATCTTACACAAATGCTGTTAAGATGAAGACTATATTAGTTTATTTCAGCCCAAAAAAAAAATATCAATCCAGTGTAGCTCAGAACATACATAAATACAAACATGGAACTGTTCAATCTCACTTTTCAGGTCTATTTTTTTATTGCATGTGTAAGAGTCCAAACACGCTCGTGCCCAGGGGCCTTACAAAACAATAGTTTTTCCCCTTGTATACTCAATAACCGAGTTCCTAAAGATAGGCTGCAGTCTAGGTGGGCTGCACGTCTAGATCACATCATCACTGAAGACTGTTCCAATCAGAAGGATCCACTGAGAAATGCAGCCTACATTCTGACCATTTTAAGGATGCTATAGGAGTAGTCTTTACGGTCTTCTGTTGTATACAACATGTTTAAAAAGGCAAGTGTCTCAGTTTTAAATTACACCGAAATTACACAGAATTTTCTACCACTCCGCATAATTAAACTGATGAGCAGTGAACAGTCATTTAGAATAGGTTGATGTGAAATGCTCCATTCTAGTACAGAATCAGAGTTTGTTCATAGTGGTAAAGACAGGAACCAGATGTCAGAAGAGTTTAATGCCTCTGAAAGCTTCCTCAGAGCAAGTTATCAAAAATAGATGTTTTACGAAAAAGCTGTCTGTCCCAGTTACATTGCTGTAGTTTTTAGATGAAGTTTGTTTTTAAAGTATTTTAAAAATTCCATACAAGTCACTGTAAGGCAAAACAGTACCCAATAAAATCTTTCTGTTTTTCAGATTTACAACTATTTTGCCATTACCTACATCTTTTTTTTGGAAAGTAAATAAAATAACTATTTTTAGCAAGTTTTTCCAAAATGAAGGATTCACATCAAACCACTCTGAATGACTTTGTTTACATATGGACAATTGAATTTTGCAGAAAATTGGAAAAAATTGTGGAATTCCCCTTTAAGATTGTTAAGAATTATGCACTCTTGATGTATGATCACTACCTTGAGGTCCAAATTAATCAATATACTCAGGAATGCATGTACACAGACATCATTCTGAGCTGAGAAATTTGTGTTCTGTATGTGTGAGAGAGAAAAATGTGATGGGCTAGTATCTTGTATTGTATTTAGAGGGTTAGTGATTGTGTCTCACCCTCCATTTCAAGCCTGTAGAGCATAGAACAGGCATCCACTGTATCCAGCATGGCTCCAGACTTTATGCAGCGACGGGAAACCTGAAGCATTCATACATGTTTTGTCATACATGGATAAATTACTAGCACTAGAATATCATCAAACAGTGCAGAGTTCACAAACCTTCACCTAGATGACACCAACCATAAAACCATTAAAAATGTAACACACATAAGGCAATTCACATTCTAAATGACACACACCACTGCTTTTACTCCACTCCCTTAGCTATGGCTATACATTATAGCACATATAGATCTATGAGCAAAGGTTTTCAGAGCAGAGCACTAACCTGTTCATCAAAGATTTCCAGAGCAGCTTCGTACTCTCCCTGAGAATCAGAAAACACAGAACACAGAATATGAAAATCATTCATTCAAAACTTATACAACTGCAACACCTCACAAGTCACTGTGTGCATTCAGACAGAAAACTAAACAACACAGAAACGGCCTACTTGAGTTTTTTAATCATTGTGATGTATCTTTGTGTAAAGGAATCTTTTGAAGGACAGCATGCATCATGTGGTATATGTGGAGTCAAAGCACTAATATTCATAGATGTAAACTTAAAATTTTACCTTCTCAATGTGATAAAGAGCCCAATGCCAGTAATTATGGCACGCCAACATGTCGCACACCTTCAGAAGAATGACACATACTGGAACTTAATTCAGTCTGGACTCTAAAACCCAGATAAAATGTGGCGTGTATCAAAGCTCACAAAGACTAACCGTCCAGTCCTTCTCAGTGGAGGCCATGAACTTCAGACCCTTCTCTACCTCTGCTTTCATCTCATGTACATGAGCTACAGCGTGGGTACACCAGCCATCCTCAGCATTCAGAGCAAGGCCCTAGAGTTGTACCAATCTATAATATGAGCTCAGAAACTGGAAAGTGACCTCCATGTTTGTAATTTCTGGAACAAAGGCACGCTGTACTGCACAGCTCTAAACTTATAACTCAAACACTTCACATGTCGTCAAAGTACATTCTCAGATTTTCATAAAGGGTATTTTTATAATTCTTCTTTTTCCCCCGTGTAGAAATTGCAGTACTTTTCTCATACATAGTCCTTTCCAATTTCAAAGCACCATAATGTGTGGGACCTAGCAGTGTTATGTACAGAAAATCAGTCCTGTTTAGTACTTTGCATGTCATGACAGCTTGAAGTCCATGACAACACTGTAGTCAAGACCACTAGAGGTGCATCCCAGTCAAGACCAAGACTTTTACACATTGAGTCAGAGTCAAGACCAAGAAACTACCTAATTTATTAATGTTTCACAGACTTTCTTTTACTTTCACTAGGATAACTCTGGTCCTTAGCACACATATAACCATATGTGAATTGTTTAAGTGCAATTTTAAAACTGGAGTACAGAATACAAAAAAAAAAAAAAAAAAAAAGACATGAAGGACACCAGATGTACTTTGGGGCATTTGTATCAGATGCACTTTTTAAGCAATTAGGTCTGATAACAGATAAATTATTGCTGATTTAAAAACTGTATTTATTGATTGATCGATCTGGGAAACAAACATGTTATTACCTCTTTTGCTAATTTTTCAGCTTGGTCATAGAAACGGGTCTCAAGAAGCCCAAAGGAATACATGCCTTTTAGATAACTAAAGGCAAAGACAGGAGAGCATACATTAAGAATACACCTAAACTCCACGGTATTTGGGCTGGGAAAAATATTCTTCTTAGACACATCATAATTTTCTCATGAAAGATTCTCAATCAATTCACAGGATCTCATTATTAGATTTTTATATAGTTGTTTCCTCTACCGTAAAATAAACTTATGCCAGAGACTTTAAAAAGCAGGAGGACAGATTGCTTACTAAAAAAGAAGTTTTGTTTTGGCAGCAAAGCTAAAGGAGGTAGAACAAAATGCAGGAAAAACCACAGTGAACATAATCTATGGAAGAATGTGACTATGTTGAATAACGTCTGGATTAGCCAACAGGCTAATCCAGTAATATTCAAAGTTAGGCTTTTAGATTTAAAGATTTACTAGATGATCAACTGTAAAGCTGCAGCATACAAAGTAAAAAAATCAGCTTGGGGTTTTCAAGAGTGCAACATAATATCTAAGGAAAATTTGCAGCATTTTTCACACCTAGTGTTCTGATGGTTCAGATGAGTCGTAAAATTATGAAAAATAAACCTTTCCACATGCACCTGAATTCCACAGTGATACTGTCATCACAACAGAAAACTCCTTGTATTTTTTATGCGAAACATGGACTTGAACCCATTTACTATTGTAAAGTCCACATAACGGTCTGAAGGTTCTCCAGCCTGAGGAGCAATTACCACACAAGTCACTTTGGTGAAATTGTTTTCAAAATTTTTTTTTCAGTATTGCAGCATTTAATACATGGTTTTCATTAAAGATTTTAACAATCAGTTAATGAAAATAGTATATACAACAAACAGAATATAAAGCACAACTTGTTAATGACAAATACACAAAAAAACTCAGTGTAGGCTTTAGAAATAAAAAAAAAAAAGAGTTGCATCGGGATGCATCAATAATAGTTTTATAATGATATCTTGGCCACCTGTATTGAAATAGAATAGAGCTGTGAGGTGAAACAAACCTTAGGTGTCAGTGTAATATGTGGTACCTGTATAGGGGCATGTGTGGTTTCCAATAAGGAAGCACTCTGGCCACAGAGTCCCTCATCTGTGTCTGCTCACCCAAGTAAAAAAAGCCATCATGGGAGAACTTCAGGGCCAGCATGTCTGTTGGATGCTCCACCAAAATATCCTCCCACACATCACAGGCCTTGCCCAAAGCTCTGAAACAGACAACTTCATTTCATGATCTCAAATTATTTTTACTGCTTGTTGACAAAAATTAATTTGACCTGTATCTGAAAAAAATATATAAAACAGTACAAAGACAAGATATGTAAACCATAACTGAATGCCCATGACCTGCGACTCATCAGACAGCACTGTATTAAAATCAGCATGCTTCCAGGATGGATATCACACCATGGAATTTGGGAATACATTGACAAACCATTGTTAATAAACACCGTCTGCTGCTAAATGCAAATTAAGACTGTACTGCACACAGCAGAAACCATATGTCAATAACAGCCTGAGCACATTTGAAATGGACTGACACCCAGTGGAAATGTGTATTGTTGTCTGACTAATCAGCCTTTCAGATTATTCAAATAACGAACACTGTATTCTCCAAGCCAAAGACTGCCTGCCTGCCTGCTCTGGCTGATGCGTCAGTCCAGAAATGTCTCTCATTAAAACGTGTGTCATATTATTGAGCCCAAATATGACAATGAAGGTCCATTAGTTTGCACAGTTTGTGTTTTCAATCTCCAAATGTTTATTTACTGCTGTTGAAAGGAAAGGTGACGTAACACAGTGGTAATTATGCTCCTGCAACAAGCATTTATTTTCAAAAAACAAAGATGATTTTTTTTCTACCATTTACAATTTAACACAGGTTAAACAGGATTTATTAATCACAGCTTTCTGTTTTCATTAGCATTTCACACACTGTCTCAACTTTTTTGGGTTGTTATATTCTTATGGTCTCTACCACCTAGACAGCAAATTCATTTCTACTTATTTCTCATTTGCAGTAAGGTGCAAAGTCTTAGCCATGAAAAAAAATGTTAGAAAATATTTATCTTGGCAGAAAGTGTGTTTTTGCCTGTAATATCGTTAGAGTGAATTTGAATAAACCTAAAAACAGTGCATGAATACAGTTCACAAATTTCTTGTCTCATCAAAGTTATCAATATCCAGGTTAGACGTTTGTTAGAGAAACACAGGTTTTGGTCCCTGACATCTTGGTGCCACTCCAGCCACTGCATGGACATGTCAAATTCCACTAGCAACATGTCTGATTTAATTTAATGAAGGACTGATTAGCTGATGCAAGTACTAGATGGAAACAAATAAATGCTTACAGCCCAGGAAAACACATTTTCTCATTCATTGCGCAGCACTGTTTGTTCTTCATTGTTGCCTTCCTTTAAGATGATGAAGTTACATGACTGCCTCAATAGAGTCTGAAGTTATTATTACCTTCAATAAAGGTGTATTAAAGTAACTTTGTTCAGCCTATTTAATGAAACATTAAATACCTTAGATACCCTAAGGCATGAGTACTTTGTTCTACACTGATTAATGCAGGAGCAGAACGCAGCCTGGGTTATGATAGCATTATTAACGTGACCGTGCATACAGAGTCAGTCTGGTGAAAACTTAAACAACGTGTATATGTGTGTAGCCCTTGCCTTATGCCTTATACTGAAATGCCTTACTGAAGGACAGGTAAGTGGGCAAGTTCTTCTGTAGCTGTAAGGAGTGAGGAGTCATTTCCATGCCTTACACGTAGTAGTCACTAAGTAAACTGGTCAGGCTCACCCTCTGGAGAACAGCTCGACGGCTTTGACGTGCATTCTCTCTCGGGGTGTGAGGTCCTGGGAGCTGGCCAGCTCCACCGTCCTCCTCACAGCGCTGGCCAGCTTCTCATCCCGTAGCACTGAACTGCCAGTGCCTACCAGTTGTAGTCCAGTGCTGATTACATGACCCATCACTAAAGCACAATGAGCATAGGAACATAGTGAGGGGCCTGAAAGTGCTTTACACTCAGTTAAATCTCATGACTGTGTGAACATGTGTGTTTGTGTAGTGGAAGCTCATAATAAATAATGGGAGATATGTATATATATATATATATGTTCTTTTTTTTCTAAAATTCCATCAAAGTAATGTCTGGACTATCAAACAGCAAGGATTGCTCTGTTCACAGTCCATCTGAACACTGAGATTAGACTCAATGAAGCCACTTTCTCAGCACATACAAAGCTTCTCCGGACTCTACTTACATACCAAAGTTTGGATCAGCTGCTTGGACTGCTGTCATACACCCCTCTATTCCTCCTAGTATCTCGTCATTACGCCAGGTTACATACTGAACACAAGCAAGGGCAGAAAATAACACCAAGAGGTTACCTCTGAGAGAATGTGGCATGCAGTCACGTACCCTGCAGTAGTTCATTATTTGTATCTGTGTGTATGTGTGTGTGCTATTGTCTCGACCTGTTTAAGTATAGCGTCGTATAATTTGCAGGCCTCGTTGCTGGTGGTGGTCAGTGGGAGACCCTCTGTCTCCCAAGCCTACAAACACACACACAAAAAAAAAAATCAGTGAATGAAATTTGGTCGGTTGAGGATTCAAAGACAAACCCGTGACCGCCTCATGATAACATTCCGCGCTGGCGCCGTGAACAAATGAAGGCATTTTCATTTTGAAGATTATTTCCTAAACGGCACTTCACTGCTGCCCTGTATGCGTGTCAGAGAGACTAATCAGCAGTGCGACCTCTAGAAAACTCTCCACCCGCAGACATTAGACAAAGGCACGCAAACACGACCTACAGTAACAGCAGGGCGAGGACCAGTCAGTCAGCTGGACTGTCACCGCGTCCTGTTCGTTAGCTGCAACGAAAACTCCTGAAAGCCGGCGAGCGTGTTCTCCATTACCTGAGCGCGTTTCTTACCTTACAGTCTCTAAAACTTGAAGCAAGCATAGCTGAATATCTTCCTTTTCGTACGAGCCCACGGAACAGTTCAACTTGTCAGGAAAAAGCCTGTGGCGGAGAGGAGGGAGAAACGCAAAAGCGGGACCGGATTCCTCTGAGAGTGGCTTGAACTCGCTCTACCCTACAAGCAGACCGGCTGGGCACTGGGAACTTTGCCCTTTCGAACTGGGAGCTTACTTCCAGCCTCAACGCGTTCACCTTCAATTGACTGGGGCCTTATAACGTATTTAAAGACGACCTGGACAGCTTGCTGTTGTTGTTGTTCTGTTGTTGTTTTAGCATAATTGTGACTGAGATGGTGTGTTACAGTGTGTTGAGTTTATCTACCCTCCTGGTATGTCGTGTCCTCCAACATTACCAACTCCCATGTTTTGTGTTGAGATAATGCTGGGTCTTTGTCATTATTAAGTGATAGTGGAAATCTGACGACTAAATTTACTGGTGAGATAATAAAGCTGTATTCGTTGCCAGTAATAGAACAAAGGGGTTTGAGGCTGATCATAGTCCAGAGTAAATGGTAAACTTGCCCCGTTTTTTTTCTACTAGGCATTAAGAAGCATGACTTAAAGCTCTTAGAGCATTTACTTTGGAGTTTTTTTGGTAACTGCTTCATTTATTTAATAGTGACTGTAGGGCAGTTCTGTTAAGATAGAACAGATGATAAAAATGTGCAGTTTGATTAAATCTTGTGCAGAACAACCAAGGGCATTGCCAGGGGGTGGCCAACAGTGGCCAGTGTCACCCTAACATGAATTATGGCCGCACTTCTGGCAACTTCAGTTATGCAAAGTGGGACAGTCACAGTGCAGAAAAAGAGAAGTCAGCTCTACTTAAAATGACAAGATAACTGATAACACTGCTTTGCATGAGTTAATTTGAGGACATTGGAGTTCTCAAAGTTCTTAAAAGGGTTTTTTCCCCCTTAAACGGTTTCTGGTGTTGGGCTTCCAGATGTGGATAAAAAAGTGATACTTTTTTAATCCCACAAACAGGGAAATTCCACCTCCGCATTTACCCCATCCATGAAGTGAAACACCACGTACACACTAGTGAATATACACACACTAGGGGGCTGTGAGCACACTTGCCCGGAGCAGTGGGCAGCCCTATCCACGGTGCCTGGGATTGCTCAAGGACACCTCAGTCATGGACTGTTGCCACTGGGGATCGAACCGGCAACCTTCCGGTCACAGGGCCAGTTCCCTAACCTCCAGCCCACGATGTTGCAACTTTAAACAACAAATATCAAATATTTTTTACAGAGTATTAAAGATTTATGGACACAATCTGAGTAACTTCAAGTGCAACAGATTAAGCCATCACTCAAGCAATGCCTTAGCCATCCATAAGCGAGGACCACTTATGGAGTACAAAATGTCTGATGGGATTGTATGATGGAAAAAGTCCCAGCTAATGGGAAAACTGAGTAAAAAAACCTAAAATGCTCACCTGAGATGCAGAAGTAAAAACACTAAGAAAAAGACTCAACAAAGCTGTGTAATCATTTACCTAACAGTTTTAAGTTGAGCTGAATTTCATTTTTAACAGTGCAGCCATCATCAATGAATTGTCAAAAATGAGTCAGCTATAGTCCTTTGTCATATTGGATAATTACTTTCTACACTCGCATGTGTGTTTATTGATTAAAAATTTATGGACATTATTTGTATTTATGTAGCACAAATCCAGTGCTAAGAATAAGCTCATGCTACAGTAGGTTAGCCGACACAGCCAAAAGTTTTTCCTCCTATAACATTACACTGTACTATCCGGCTAGCTTCATCACCATTAGACTCATGTGTAAACAGTATTGAGGGCAGTTCCCTCTATAGCCTAGCCGATCACCAATCTTATCCCTGAGAGGTGCAGCTGTGGGTTTTCATTCCAACCCAAAAGAAGCGCTTCAGCTTTCACACCTTTATTCAGTTGGCCTCACTCTTCAAATGTCTGATTAGTGCTTCTCTTTTGAGAAACCCTGGCCTAGCTTCATGAAATTTTGTATTTAATGTTAAATGTTGCACACAGAAAAAAAGAGATGTGTGTCCAGTTTTATATCCAGATCTCGGTGTTGTAAAAGTCACACTAAAATCAAAACTTGCAATCGTAAACAAAAGTTTGAACACCTCCAGTCAACATGTGTTTTGTTGATTTTCTACATGAAAATACATTTCAGTTTTCACAGGGAACAAATTTTTTTTTTGGTGCACAACTTCGTGATTTGTTGAATTTCAAATAAAAAACAAAACCATATATTATATGTGCCATAATTTTGCACAGGCCACATGTGATCCTTTCTCAATGTTAAATCCCAAAAAAAAACCCCCAAAAAAAAAAAAAAAAAACAGTAACTGCTCATTAAAATGTGCGTTTACAAATGTGTTCTCTGCAGAGAATGTGTTCACTTTTTCACTTAGAAAATCAACAAAACATAATTTGACCAGGGGCACCAAACGGTCCGACTGTACCGTTTTACTTTTTGAGTGTTTTTGGGTTAATATGCATATTAAGCATGATTCATCACATTTCATACATTCATTATTCATTTTTTTTTATCATAAATTCTCTTCTTTTCTCATAATCCTCAATGAAACGTATGACTTGCTCAGCTCTGAAATGTTTGTGATGTGGCTGTGCCCATGCACCAGCTGAAGGAGAAAAATAAAGATAAAATTAATTAATTAATGATTAATGATAATTGAAAGTGCTGTAATGATGCTACATTTTTTTTTTCAAATGTATTATTAGCTACAACATTTCAAACCTGACGCCACATTTACATCTCATTCTGCTAAGGCCACAATGGAGCGTTTGCAACAAAAATTGCACAACGGTAAAAAATTCCAGTGTGTGAACATTTTTCATGTTCCGTCAGTCTCACCTCATTCAAATTTAAGGCTAAGTCTTGGTTCTTTGAAATCTGACCAGAAATACCTAATTAAACAATGTAAAAATCTTGCTAAAATGAGGAACAAAAGCTTTTTTTTAATTTATTTATTACCATTTCAACTTACATCCAACATCCTATGCACATTAGCTACAGGAAGCATTTACAAGAGTTGACAACATACAAGTTTAAAAATTAGATTCCATTTTCTTTACATATAATACAGGTTTTCCCCAACACGTGTTAATAAATACCAATAAACTTAAACTCTGTAAAACAATTTACACAGTTTAAACAACTAGCCTTGAACTTGTGTAACTTTTCATTCACAGTCATGTTTACTTACAGAAATGTGTCCTCCTATACAGCTCAAATGGTGCCCAAGCTGAAATGTACAGTTTGACAAAAGGCATAAAAGTTGACTTGCCAAATCTATGAATATTTGCTGTTCTTTGACTAGCATAACTAACAGGAGCATCTGCTGTATGTTAGTGATGTTTGAACACTTGTATTTAATACAAATGTTTTTTTTTATAAAAACAAATAAATAAAAAAACAAGCCATGAAGGTGAGTAAAACCTTGTAGATCTGAAAATGGCTTGTTACATGTGAAAAAGGCATATTATTACAAAGCCAGTGCAAGCGGTCCTCAGGCGTTTATCATCTCTGTCCCTGGTTGCTGATATTAATATGAGAATGGGCAGCAGATTTACTTGATGTTTCATCCTCTTACTTGTCAGAAACAAATGATGCAAATGATGTAACAGAAGTTTGTGATCCCCTGATATACCAAAGGTTGTGGACGCTAGAAATAGTTGATTCACAAATATCAGCAGTTTTACTGAATATTCTCTTGCACCGTCTACATTAATATGTTTTTTCCTTCCTACATTGTCTTAAGAATATCTGCATGATATTGCACTGTTTCTGTAAACTGTAGTGTAACTACAAGAAATTCATGTCTTATTAGTGATTGTAAACCGTTAAATAGGAACAGTAAGATCACTTGAGACCAAAGGTACAGCACTAGAAGCTGCAATTGAGATGCTCAACTAAGAGTGCATTAACACTTTTAATATGAGCTAAAGGCCATGTACTATATACATCAGAGGATATGTGACTTTGCTCTTAGACAACAGCATCTTGTCCTAATATGAGGTGGCTGATGGAAAAATAAAACAGAACTTTTCCCCATTCATTTTTGATATGTACCTGGACATTCTCTGTATTATTTGAACACAAAGAAATTCACTGCATGCTTTTTCTGCAAAACAAGTATAATAAATACATTATTTAACAGTTTCGACCATCCTTAGCGATCACTGTAGCTGAATTGCTGTAATAATGTAATTGTCATATGGGGCTCATATTGCCTTGTTGATCACTTCTCCACACTGAATTGTGGATTTTTGATTAGAAGCAAAGGCAGCTGTACTGTAGGGTATTCCTACTTTCAGTCAGTAGTAAAAAAAAAAAAAAGCAGGTCAGGAATCAAAGTCCATGGACTTCTCTGCTCTTCCAAAACACTCTTATGTAACGTGCTGAATGGGACTTCCTAAAATAAGCTGAATTGACTACTTTCTGTTCAGTCTAAAAAAGGTCTCAGTAACGTCCACATCATCCCCGTTGATTCCCTTTTCCTCAAACCAAAAACGGCTTAGAAAAAAACTTAAAAACAAATACAAATCTCTAAAGTGAATTTTCTCTTCCAACAAGTATGGTAAAATATCTTGCACAGAAACAAGGCCTTGGCTGTATTCCCAGTTGAGCGGAGCGAGTGACAGGTAGAGTGGCCAGCCCTGAGCCAAGCCAAGAGGACACGTAAACATTGTCGACTTGCCCATGAGAAGATGTGTAAACGTCACCCACTTGCCAAATGAACCGGCGCAAGAGAGACAGGCAGGTTCGACTAAGTCTTTACATTCCCTGCAGTGGCTCCAAAGAGGATGCTCTGAAGAGGATGTGGGGTGGGCTGGCTACTGCTAAACCCAGTTGAGGCTGAAACCCTTAGAGAGCATGACTGCCTCCAGGTCTTTGTCTTCCTCCTTTTCCCTGAGTCTCTGCTCCTCCAGGAGAGCCACTAGAGAGTCCCTCTGCTCCACCACCTCTAACATTTCATTCAGAATCTGCTTCTCCTCTGCCAGCTCTGCCTCTGTCTTCAGATGATCTGCAGGCAGACACAGTCAGAAAGAGTGAGATACAGAAAGACAATGCAAGAGTGCAACATGACATGAAAAAGGACATCAGGAACCCAATCTGAAAGATCGTTATCAGTGCTAATCAGGGTTTATTTTAATGGAACGGTATAAGCTATATTAAGCTGCTATTTTAAAATGAAAAATATTACCACGCACAACTTGCAAGATATATGCATGTTTAAACTAGTAAAATCTGAAACAGGCTATTACATATTTAGTAACAGAGTGCCCAAGCTAAGAAAACAAGTATTTTGTGCATGTTAAAATACCAAAGTAATGTATTCAAATAACCAAAAAATTCAATCTAAAGCCGATTTAACTGCAACATTTTAAAGTAACTGCCTCTCCTTGGATCACCACCTTATCGTGGTGGAGGGGTTTGCGTGCTTGAATGATCTTAGGAGCTATGTTGTCTGGAGCAAAAGCTCCTGGTAGGGTCTCCCATGGCAAACTGGTCCTAGGTGACAGGTCAGACAAAGTGTGATCCATAATAACCCCTATGAAGACACAAAAGCAGGACTTGTGTACCCTGCCCGGAACAGGGTTACCGGGGCCCCACCCTGGAGCCAGGCCTGGGGGAGGGGCTCGCCAGCGAGCGTCTGGTGGCCGGGCATTTACTCATGGTGCCCGGCCGGGCCCAGCCCGAAGGAGTTACATGAGTCCCCCCTCCCATCGACCCACCACCAATGGGAGGGGCAGTAGTAGGGGTTCGGTGCGTTGTGGATCGGGCAGTGTCCGAAGGCGTGGGCCTTCTGATCCTCGGTTGCTGAAACTGGCTTTTGGAACTTGGAACGTTACCTCACTGGCGGGGAAAGAGCCTGAGTTGGTGCGCGAGGTTGAGAGATACCGGCTAGATATAGTCAGGCTCACCTCAACACACAGCTTGGGCTCTGGGTCCAATCTCCTTGAGAGGGGCTGGACTTTATTCTTTTCTGGAGTTGCCCATGGTGAGAGGCGGCGGGCAGGTGTGGGCTTTCTCATAGCCCCTCGACTCGGTGCCTGTATGTTGGGGTTTTCTCCGGTGGACGAGAGGGTAGCTTCCCTACGCCTTCGGGTTGGGGAACGGGTCCTGACTGTTGTCTGTGCTTATGCACCGAACAGCAGTTCAGAGTACCCAGCCTTCTTAGAGTCCTTGGGAAGGGTGCTTGAAAGTGCTCCTCCTGGAGACTCTATTGTCCTACTGGGGGACTTCAACGCTCGCGTGGGCAATGACAGTGAGACCTGGAGGGGTGTGATTGGGAGGAATGGCCTCTCTGATCTGAACCCGAGTGGTGTTCAGTTTTTGGACTTCTGCGCAAACCACAGTTTGTCCATCACGAACACCATGTTCGAACACAAGGATGTCCATAAGTGCACATGGCACCAGGACACCCTAGGCCGCAGTTCAATGATTGACTTTGTAGTCGTGTCATCGGACTTGCGGCCATGTGTTTTGGACACTCGGGTAAAGAGAGGAGCTGAGCTGTCAACTGATCACCACCTGGTGGTGAGTTGGATCAGGTGGTGGGGGAAGATGCCGGTCAGACCAGGCAAGCCCAAACGTATAGTGAGGGTTTGCTGGGAACGTCTAGCAGAAGAACCTGTCAGATTGATCTTCAACTCATACCTCCGTCAGAACTTTGACCAGATATCGGGGGAGGTGGGGGACATTGACTCAGAATGGGCCATGTTCTGTTCTTCCATTGCTGAAGCGGCTGACTGTAGCTCTGGCCGTAAGGTAGTTGGTGCCTGTCGGGGCGGTAATCCTCGAACCCGGTGGTGGACACCCCAGGTGAGAGATGCCGTCAAGCTGAAGAAGGAGTCCTACCGGGCATGGTTGGCCTGTGGGACACCAGAGGCAGCTGGCAGGTATCGACAGGCCAAGCGATCTGCGGCTTCAGTTGTCGCCAAGGCAAAAACCCGTGTATGGGAGGAGTTTGGTGAGGCCTTGGAAAGTGACTTTAAGTCGGCTCCGAAAAGATTCTGGCAAACCGTCAGGCGACTCAGAAGGGGAAAGCAGTGTGCCACTAGCAATGTATATAGTGGAGATGGTGTGCTGCTGACTTCGACTGAAGACGTCATTGGGCGGTGGAAGGAATACTTTGAGGACCTTCTCAATCCCACCGACACGTTCTCCAGTGAGGAGGCTGAGTCTGGGGACATGGGAATAGGCTTGTCCATTACTGAGGCCGAAGTCGCTAAGGTAGTTAAGAAGCTCCTTGGTGGCAAGGCTCCAGGGGTGGATGAGATCCGCCCTGAGTTCCTCAAGGCTCTGGATGTTGTGGGGCTGTCTTGGCTGACACGCCTTTTCAACATTGCGTGGACATCGGGGGCGGTGCCACTGGATTGGCAGACTGGGGTGGTGGTGCCTCTTTTTAAAAAAGGGGACCGGAGGGTGTGTTCCAACTACAGGGGAATCACACTCCTCAGCCTCCCTGGCAAGGTCTATGCAGGGGTACTGGAGAAGAGAGTCCGGCTTATAGTCGAACCTCGGATCCAGGAGGAACAGTGCGGGTTCCGCCCTGGTCGTGGAACACTGGACCAACTCTTCAGCCTCTCCAGGATTCTGGAGGGTTCATGGGAGTTTGCCCAACCAGTCCACATGTGCTTTGTGGATCTGGAGAAGGCA
The DNA here is from genome assembly GCF_015220715.1 of Pygocentrus nattereri. Classification (NCBI taxonomy): domain Eukaryota; kingdom Metazoa; phylum Chordata; class Actinopteri; order Characiformes; family Serrasalmidae; genus Pygocentrus; species Pygocentrus nattereri. Next base: position 6,893,654 of record NC_051217.1, on the reverse strand, counting down.
TTCGACTGTGTTCCCCGGGGTATTCTGTGGGAGGTGCTTCGGGAGTACGGGGTACATGGCTCTTTGCTACGAGCCATTCAGGCCCTGTACAAACAAAGCTGGAGTTTGGTTCGCATAGCCGGCAGTAAGTCAGACTCTTTCCCAGTGAGAGTTGGACTCTGTCAGGGCTGCCCTTTGTCACCAATTCTATTCATAATTTTTATGGATAGAATTTCTAGGCGCAGTCAAGGGATGGAGGGTGTCCGGTTTGGTGACCTCAGGGTCACATCGCTGCTGTTTGCAGATGATGTGGTCCTATTGGGGACATCAGGCCGCGAACTTCAGCTTTCGCTGGATCGGTTTGCAGCCGAGTGTGAAGCGGCTGGGATGAGAATCAGTACCTCTAAATCCGAGACCATGGTTCTCAGGCGGAAAAGGGTGGAGAGCCCTCTCTGGGTCGGGGATAGGCTCTTGCCTCAAGTGGAGGAGTTCAAGTATCTCGGGGTCTTGTTCACGAGTGATGGTACAAGGGAGCGGGAGATTGACAGGCGGATTGGTGCTGGGTCAGCAGTGATGCGGGCTCTTTACCGGTCTGCTGTGGTAAAGAAAGAGCTGAGCCATAAGGCAAGGCTCTCGATTTACCGGTCGATCTACGTTCCCACCCTCACCTATGGTCATGAGCTTTGGGTAATGACCGAAAGAATAAGATCGCGAATACAAGCGGCCGAAATGAGTTTCCTCCGCAGGGTGTCTGGACTCTCCCTTAGAGATAGGGTGAGAAGTTCAGTCATCCGGGAGGGACTCGGAGTAGAGCCGCTGCTTCTTCACGTCGAGAGGAGCCAGCTGAGGTGGTTCGGGCATCTGGTTAGGATGCCTCCTGGACGCCTCCCTCGGGAGGTGTCACAGGCGAGTCCACCTGGGAGGAGACCCCGGGGAAGACCCAGGACACGCTGGCGCGACTATATCGCCCAGCTGGCCTGGGAGCGCCTCGGAATCCCCCTTGGAGAGCTGGTGGAAGTGGCTGGGGAAAGGGAGGTCTGGGCTTCATTGCTTAGGATGCTGCCCCCGCGACCCGAACCCCGGAGAAGTGGAAGATAATGGATGGATGGATGGATGGATTTTAAAGTAACTGTCAGCTTAGCATATCTTACTTGAATTGTATTGGTTTTCCAACTTGTAAGCACTGTAAGGCTGTCCTATCTGCAAAAATGTTAATGTCTGCCAATACTCAACATTTCTGGTTGAGATCAGGGCCAAAAATGTAGGGCACCCTTAAAAGATATCTCTACTACATGAGTCGCAACTTAGCTAGCTATTTTTTTTTTAGACTGACACACTTATGCAGAAGGATAAAAGGGTAAAACCACCATCGACTGCCATGCGTTCTCTGAGTTCCTGCTGCAGTCGACTCTGCCTGTCCTCCAGCTCCAGCTCACGAGCACTGGGGAAAGAGGAGATGAAATGACCTAATACTTGATTTAATACTTCATTTTTCTCTGACACTACAAATATACTGTCTAATACATTCTAATGTAAATCCATGTATCCATCAATTTATATGAAACTCAAGAACCATACATAAGGATCCCTTGTCCGGGAACATGGTAAGCTCAAAGGCTTGCAGAGGAAGTGGATGATGATATACTTACAATATCATCAGCTCTGACTCATAGCGCACCAAGGCATTCTTCTCCTGGACCAGTTTAAACCATTCTTGCATCAGCTTTGGATCGTCCTTTTTACCCATTCCTGAAAAAGGCAAACCATGCAAGGGTGAGGAGCTGTGTGGGAACTTAGCTTCTGACATAGAGATCTGACACAGACACCCACACAGCCAATGCAATGACAGCCAAGCCAGGATGTCTTGTCAGGGGATGTAGGGTTGGAGGGCTAAGGGAGGGGGGACTGGAGCAAGACCACTGACCCTGGGTCAAGTCTGCTGTTAAAATCACAGAAGATGGCGTGGAGATAGGAGTTCTGATTTTGAAAGCACTTGAGTAACATCATATCAGATTGAACTTTAGGGCAATCTGTTCTTTTCAAGGCAGATGATATAAAGCTTAAACTTTCTTTACTCTTATTCATGAACTCTATTCCAAGTGTCTGTGTTATAAAACACATGATGCACCCAGAGAAAAAAGATTAAATGAAAGTTAATTACATGGATGTAATTTTCATTTTACTTTTTTCTCTGCCCAGGACCTTAAAGTCTCAGCTGACAATGTATAATGTGATTTTTAACCCAAAAGCCTGTTAGCAAAAAACAATTCCTTTAAATTCTGTTGTGGGTTAAGGCTTCTGTTCAACATTATAGATCCTGTATTGTACCAACCTACATGTACTGTGCATGGGTAAAAAGAACGTTGTGGCATGCAGTATCGAAGTCCATGGCCAATGCAATCATTGGCTGCACTATTGGGCAACTGTACAAGTCAGTCCATGCTAGTACAGTCCTAACAGCTGGTGACATAGCCCCTTTTCCATCCCTTTCAGACACAGACTCTCTCATACACGCACACACAGAAGACACACATGCATACAGGTCTGTGGAGCCAAGCAGTGTAAATGAGCCATCACGAGGCAAACCTGGACACAGCATGACATACTTAGCTGACGGAGCTGAGGCTCTTGCAACACAAAAGGGAAAAACACAGTACACACATAAATCGAATGGCTTTGCTTGCTGGTACCATCTTTGGCTGTTTTAACACAGAGAGGCAAAGCAAAGTTCCTCAGACACAGGAACAATGTGAGACAGACAGAGAGAGAGAAAGAGAGAGACAGAGACAAAGAGAGACACAATGATTGACAGGTTTTTGGAGGCTCAACTTATCCAACGGACACGCACTGCCAGAGGCCTCCACCACACTCATCCCCATGCTCCCCCAAAGAAGAGACACAGAGAGAAAACCCAGAGAGAAAACCACAATTAGCACAGTCTCAGAGCAGCCACACCAACACACAGGCTGGCTTAATTAACAGAACACACACTCACACACTCACAATACTGCTACTTTAGTTAGGTTAAGAAGTCTCTAACGAGGAATCTTTGTGCTTGTATATTGTAGGCCTTAGGGATGCAAATTCTGGCAAATTTCACTGATCCATAGTTAACTGGCAAGCCTAAGATCAAGGACATGACACAGCTTAATTAAAATAATTATAAAACACGAGTACTGAAATCTGATTGGCTGTGCCATGTTTCAAGTCATTGTAAAATACTTGACATGCGCATATTTATGAAAATAACAATTAAATTCTATATTACTGTTCAGAGACACGCCTTTATCTCCCTTGTACGCGGACCATAGAATGTAGTTCCAACAGGTGGAACCAGGTATCAGAGTGTCTATGAAGAAAACTGCCTGAAACTACATTTAACATTCTACGTAAGAACCAGGTTCTGTTTAAACTGAGGAGCTGACATCTATATGTTCATGAACATAGTAACAAAAACAACAAGTTGACAAAGTGACTGGAATATACGATGATGTTCTACTAGAAGTTCTAAATATTGAAGTTATATTTAACCATTACTAGACCAATTTAATTAATGATCAACAAACGTAACTGCCATGACCACGTCTAGCTTTGGTTCAATGTACCTCAGTAGCTCTCGAAAGCTATTACTGTCTACCATGTCCTCTATAATTTTACACACCCATGTGCAATTTCTTCACACTGCTGTACGGCACGCTTTCCCTTGGGGAACATTAACGCAATAATTGTCTGTCTTATCTCTATCATCCCAAACACCACTACTGTTAGCTGTGTGCTTCAGTTTTTAGTAGGCAGAACCAACTTCCTATTGTGCCTTCACCAATACAATTCAGAACCTATTTACAGCCTGAACTATAAACCCACCAATTCAAATGGGAACTACTGTTTATTGGAAATAACATTTTTTTTGTTTTGAACCAAAAGCACTGGTTGAGCAATTGATTACTTGTTGGTCAACAGTTAATTGGTTTATAAATTTACATCCCTAATAGGCACTATATGTCAAAGAATGACCTCCTTGATGTGAGCAAGGTGTAAGACTGAGAGGGGTACTTCACAGAGTAGTTCAAATTTAGTTATTACTAGCTATAAATCAACGCAATAGGAGAAAAAGTAACAAGTTATGCAGGTAACTAAGAAATCCCACTGTGTGAAAACACTCCTCCCAAAGTTTCTCACTAACAAATATATCTTTAAATTTTGTACAAAATCATCCGTGTGTTATGGGCTGCAGACGCACCAACACACAGTTAAATTACAGTTACAATGGACAGTTACAACAAACAGCCGTTCAGAACAGGCTTTAGGGGATGACACACCACATGGACCATTTTTGTTTAGTTCTATGGAAAACAGCAAACCATGCTATTGGTTAAATTCACACATTAATCAGACCAGTTTACTAGTAAAATCGGAGACGTTCGTGTGTGTTATAAAGGTGATGAAACTAGGGATTCTGCTCTTTCTGAAAGAAATTCTCTGAAAGAGGTTTTTAATGAAATTCGGGGGGGGGGGGTGGCTTGTAAGATGAAGGGGAGGAGCAATGCTCCACAGGTTCGGAGCAGGTAGTCAGAGAGAGGCCACAGGTTGTCACGGTAACAGGGCTGGCCAGCGTCAGACGAGACGGTGTTTACGTTACCTTCTGGGGTACAGCATGGGCAGAAGGACAGGGGTCTCCAGCGAGGGGTCCCGACATAGGGCTCAACTTCCACAATACAGGGAACAAGAGAAAGAAAGGATGGAAGAGTGGTGGAGGTGATAAAAGGAGGGAGGGGAAGGTAGGGAGAAGGAAAAAAACAGGGTCAGTATAAAAGAGAGGGGAAGGAGAGATGAGGGAGAGAGAACAGTGAGGAGAAAAATCAAAAAGGCAAGAGACCTATGGGAAGAAATTCAGAGCAGCAGCGCAGTGGTGTGCGTGTGGGTGAAAGAGAGAGAGTGAGAAAGAGGGGGGAAAAAAGATGGAGACTGAGAGAAAGTGTGAGGGAGAGAGGGGGGAATGAGCAAGAGTGAAATACTGAAAGAAATACTAGAAAAGAATTTAGCAGTAAATAATACAGCCCTGCTTTGAACTTTTCCACTGTGCTGGGGAAACATTTTAAAAATGAGCCTGACTCAGGACTATATGTCTATAAATACCCTGTCCCAAAGATCAAAGAACTTTGGAGAGCATGTTAGTATAGAGCACATCCAAAGTAAGTTACCCAGACAGGTAAATTGTGGACACCTGAGACTAAAATGAACACGAAAGGAATGGGTGTGTAATCACCATTCCATCTTTGAGGATGCTTCTGTTCTGTATGAAAGCATCCAGTCTCTTTGCTCTGGCTTTGCTCTGGCTTCTCTGAAGTGTAAAGCAAGATTCGACACACCACGCAAGTCAAAAGAAATAAAGAATGATGAAAAAAGAAAATGAAATCAAAAGGTCAACGTGATGACTGAAACATGAGTGCAGTGGTAGGTTTGGTGGAGGTGGTCTGCAAGAGGCAAACGAGGGAATCAAAGCCAGGAGAATGTGGCCTCATGGACTTAGGGTGGATGACTTGCATAAGCGAATGTGTAATGTTGGAACAAGGGACTATCAGAAAGGTGACAGCGACTCCAACAAGTGTGCAGTATGCTAAATCTGAGATACTGCAGTTAGCTCCAAAGAGGTCAAAGCTCTGTCAGCCAATATTGCATCTAATCAGTGAGGCAGTTAAACTCTGTCTGTTATGAAATACAATGTGTTATGTCAGGGTATACAATATCTCACTCATGTCACTACCTGAATTAATTACAACTCAAAATTGCTATTAAGAGCTGCATGGCCCTTTGGCGATGGAGTGGTCGGTGCTCTAACCACCTGGATCTTACTGTTACTACAATCAAAAAACTTTAATAGTAAATGTTCAGGCTTTGCATCATTCAATCTTGCAGCCCATAAGTGCTGTTTTACCAAGAAACACACATTCACTTTTACCACAAACATCCTGTTATACAGGGATATGATGTCAGCTCCTTCTTCTAAACCCTTCACTTCTTTTTTGTTAACTGATCAAATAATTCTTTGTCCAACACAATGTTCATGGTTAGTTCTGCCTCAGTACTGGCACCAAAATACTTGTGACCAAAAATGGTGTGTTCATTAAACATCAAATAGTAAGTTAAAAGAACAAGAATCGGTCTTTCATTGTGTTATGTAATCATATGTAAACATCAAAACAACAGAAACAGAAAGCATGGCAATGCCATCTGTAGCCACAAAAAAAAAAAAAGGATAACTAGGAAATAATGAAATTTACTGCCTTAGATGATCAACCACTCCCTGTAGTCAAGGACATTACTGTATGTGCCACAAACTCCTTTTTTTTGGTTTCTGTTTTTAACCCAGTGTGTCCTGCACTCCAGGTTTGGCCAAAACATTTCACTTCAGTGCATCACTAAGATAAACTCATCTGATGCTCAACCAGCTTAAAATTTAAAGTGAGCAATGTTACTGACTGTGTTAAAGTTAAAACAAAGTTTTTACTGAATATTAAAAAATTGTAATTCAGCATTCATTTTTGATTTTCTTCATGCTGTCATTTCACTGTGCTAATGTTTCAAATAACCCTCCTCAAAAGGATAGTTACATAAAGATTCACTCTCTTTCCTTGTAAACCAAACCATGCAGGACTCCAAACCCTACAGGACCAACACTGGATATGCAGATAACCCACTTTCATATAACCAGGCCAAACTCAACTGTATTGATACCAGAAAAGACATGACAAAAATATACATAACCATCTGTAGACAGGACTCTCCAAAAATCAATATTTTGCACTGTGATGGACTGAGATTGCATAGTGCACAATGATCAGTGAGTGAAACGCCAGTGAATGTTATTGATTATGGCCTGCAGATACATTAACTATGCTTCTTACTTTCAAATTTTTAGAGCTGTGTTTTGAGAAACCCACTTTTTCTCAAAAACAATAAACTGAACCTAACTTAAGAATGCCAGCCACTCACATGCATCCAAACAAGAGAAGTCCATAACTAAACTCGAGATCTATTCCCCTCCGGGAATTCTCAGCTCCTTCTCAGCAGCTTCAATTCTTCAACTAACAAAAGCCTAGAGATTTAGTACAACTGCCTATCTAATAAAGGGTATGTTGTGTTTGACCTACTACATACTGCCTGCAGTTTATACCTACCTGAGATGTTGGTGGATTAAGTGTTGTTTTAGACAATGATTACACAGAGAGAGTAACACACATCATATACATTCCTCACACATGCAGATACCAATACTTTGCTTCTAAATCACCGGTTGCAAAAGAAGTTGCATCACATGCTACAGGCTTCAGAAAATGTAATATGTGATTTTACTGCAATGAAAAAGCAAATACTTAGAAAATGAAAACAAGCTTTCATTGCCCTGTGCACACAAGAGATGGTTTCATTTCTTTTTTTCCCCTCCATTTTTGAATTTGGTTTTGGTTGAAATAGAACTCCACGCTATCTCCTGGCAATGTGGATGTCTAAAGCATAGCTTACCAGCAAAGTAGCACAAAAACAGTCTACACCACACCACGGGACAACACGTTCAATCACTGAAGCACTATTCAGAGGGTCCATGTGGATTTGGACGGGGCACATAGAAGAAGGGGGAGTAATATGGAAAAGAGCGCTGAACTCTGGCCTTCACACATACATACATACACACACACACACACACACACACACACACACACACACACACACACACACACACACACACACACACACACACACACAGCCCTGGACAACTGAGCAGGTATGGGAGGAGAGATAGTGAGGGGAGAGAGCTCAAGCTATGCTAGGCTAAAGCTGACAGACAGCCAGCTGCTCTACTAAGGCCAGAGAGAAGTGCAAAAGCTGTTTAGTAGTTTAATCTACAAAGTATTTAAAAGTAAGCTTAAAAAAAAAAAAACAAGCACCCAAATTGCAGTTAGGAGCTGTATAATTAAAACAGTTGGGCTGAGTTTAGCTGCCCCCAAGCAATGGAAAAAGCAATTTAAGGCAGTTGCAACTATTTACATTACTTCTTGAAGTCAATTGCATTTAATTGCATCAATGTTTTTATTGCATTTAGTACTTCAATACCATTATCTTACTCATGTGAATGCATGATTTACATGAACCATAAACATAAAAATTAAGCGAGTGGGTAACACTGCAATCCTCCTCGCAGCAGATCAGGGTTCAATTCCCTCTTTGGGCATAAACATCATGCTATACCGATAACAGTCCTTGAAGACTCCTTACACAACATTCGCTCTGCATAAGAACATCTCTTTTGCTCTCGTACAGCTCTTGTATTCTTGCTACGATGGGGCTCTTATGAACTGTAGCTTTTCACTTTGCTTTTGTTACTTTGCTGCTTGCTGATTTATCCACAGGAAGCACTGACCAGCACAGTCTGCCGAAAGTACTGCTTTAAAAGGCATTTACTGCACTGTATTTGAAACAAAGGGCTACAATTGTGGACAATATCACAATGGTGCTAAAAATGTAACATGTTAATGCTTTATCATGCTATAACGCTGTAACAATAAATACATTAACTTTCACAGCCCTACACGTTTACCAGCTGCCATATCTTTGTTATAGGCACTGAAATATGCGTATAAAAATATGAAATAACTACCCTTTTAGAAAGCTCCACAAACTCCTAACATGCTACTCTGTGAGAAATGCGCTGTGGTGTAGAGAAGCCATAATGGGCTAGGGGGAGGGTTGGAACGGGACAGAGTAATGGGGACGAACTTCAGTAAGTACAGTGGGGAAAACAGAGGTATGTTAGCTGTTGGTTAGTTTGAAGCGACAGGTTTGAAATACATACCGCCCAGATGCAAGTCCAGGATCTCACTGTAATTAGACTCTCCCCAATAGTCTACAATAAGGATATATTAGAGATATGTTACTGCACACACACAGGCACAGCTAGTGGCAACAACTCTGCAAGTACAAAAAAAAAAAAAAAAATCATGCATGTGCTCGCACACAAACACCCACACACCTCTTACACTGTCAAGTGCGCAGAATACAAAATACACTTACTCAAAACAACATGTTATATAATAACACATGTGGTTAAATACAGACATTGTATGTACACAGCATGTCCTTGGAATGATATAATGGGCACATAGATTTGCTGCTGTGTGCTGCTGTGCCCTGCCACAGTCTCTGGAGTGGAAAGGAGTCCAAAATCAACTACTTCCGTGCCCATCCATTCAAACTGACCTCTACATATGTGACAAAAGAAATATCCCAACAAGAAACTAGAAAGACTTTGTCAAATCCAAATCTCATCACTCCATTCTTTTGCCTTTTACATAATATGCAAATATTTCTTGATGACCAACAGATCAAATTAAGAACACTTGCCTCCTATATTATGTTTTTGGAGATAAGGTTTGGTTATTAAAGCAGTGATATACTATGTCAAAAGTCCCTGTATTTGATGAGTGTTTGCCAGCTATGTTGCAAATATAATTTACAGTTTTTATGAGAAATGGAAATATAAAATATTTCAGTAACACTTTATTGAAGGGCAGCATTTGTAATGTTACATGACACTGACATAAGCTTTTGACAACTGACATATACCAACAAAAGTTTTTAAAGGTTTGTTCCAACAAGTGTCAGGTAGTATTAAGCATACTTTGTCAGTTATGAAGTCAATTCACCTCAGAATGTGTAGCAACAAGTGATAAGCCCTTATAAAGGTTAACACATTTATGTCAGTGGTCATGAAAGGTTTATGTAGGTTTAATGTTTCATGTAAAGCTGTCTTTCAGTAAAGTGTTATCAAAATGTCTAAACTGGTCACTGTAAAAAAAAAAAATCCAGAATATTGCATTATAAGAATCGTAAGCCATTTGACTTTACCACATCCAGTGAGAGGGCACACAAATCTATGTTAGACACACAGTCAGTTTCACAGCCATGCAGCTAAAACACACACGAGGAGAGACCAGGAGAGATGATGTTTGGAATGTGGTCACGGATGACGACTGTAAACATCTACTACCATTATCGGCATTGGATACCTGAGCGCCTCTTACGCTGTTTTGGACTAACACTAGAACCTTTATATAACCCTTAAAGAGAGTGAAGGATAGAGAGGTTAAGAAGCATCTTAAGAGATTCAATTGAAGAAGAAGAAGAAAAAACACTACTTTCAGTGATGGGATGAACAGGGGAGGAACAGGAGTGGGAGCAAAATGATCAGAAAGACCAAACTGGGTGATGTTCGCTAATCTAATACACTGCCCTGATAGCTGAAAATCAAATCTTGCTTGCTGATCATCTACGGCTTAATTTTATCTTTACTACCTTTTGCAATATATACATGTGGCTTTTGAAAGAGGCCTCACAAAACCACCATGGTTAAAAACGTCCTTACAATCTGACCACTTAATGAACCTCATAAACAAGGGGTCTCAAAATACTAGGCAACATCCAGCTTGCCACATCCAGCTTCCGATACCACTTCCTATGGCCTGCCACATGTTTACAATTTATCCTAAATCTGTCCCTCAAAATGTTTTACCCAAAATCTTTTCACTTTTCAGCAAATAAATATTTACGTCTGCTTCACCCACCAGACTATATGACTGGCTGACGCTATATTAAAATCAGCTTAGGCTGACACTTAATGATGTTGAAATAAAAAAAAAATTAAAAATTAAAAAGGCACAGCATACAAGAAAAATCCCTCAAACAAAAACCAAACAAAAAAAATTGCTAACTTGGCTATTATTCTAATTTACATGGTTAAACCTTCCTCAGAATTGTGAAATTCATGAATTTATCAAATAAATCCACTGAGAATACAGATTTAACCACATTTTACTAACACTCATGATAACTTTACTTGCATTGTTTGTATATCACTACTACTACTACTACTACTACTATAACTACTTATAACAACAACAACAGTTATTTTAAAATAGTTAATTATAATAGTAATAGTAGAAGTAGTAGTAGTTCAGATTTTTTGCTAACAAATATAAACTAAGATGACATTAAATGAGTGTATATGTTATGTAATTAAAATTCATACTTTTAATATACATATATAGAAGACCACCTGACTAGCAGCCCCAAAGTAATTTAAGTTTGAGACCCCTGTCATATACCAAGGTTGGAGAAGACATCTATTTTAAACCTATACACAATCTTTACATGAAAATATGGTCTTGATAGTCCCTTGTCATGTGCTTCTCAACATGAGTTGTATATGAAGAACATACAAAGTATGGGTCAAGCTGCAATGAGACTTAAAAGCAATTACTTCTCACTTCAAAACAAAGGTCCATTTCCACACTGTCTACTGCATATGGGATGAGGAGCCCACAGATGCTCTGAGCTCAGCAGACGAACATGTCTAGCTACTGTTTTGAAACAGGTCACACAGGTTTAGAATTTTTTTTATCTAGTGATTTGTTTAATGTTTGGTGCCCTGTTCCTGAGCTATGTGAAGCCTAATACAAATACCAAAACCATAAAACATTTCGGGAAAACTGGCATGAGTTTACTTGTAAGCAAAGCTGCTGAACACAAACCAATGACATCACTTTAGATGTGCAAAAAGAGAAAGCAAATGGGTTAACGTGTTTTCATTTCTTCTCATTCTTTTATCTGACGTTTGTAACTGAAGTTCAAAACTACTATATACACATATCACACAGCTGAACTGCCAGTTGTGTCGGCAAGACTTCCTCTCCAGCCAGAAAGATCAGAGACATGATTAAACTCTCTAGCATGTACAGAGAGGGTAAAAGTGATGAAAGAATGAAACTTCTGAAGTACCTGCTTCCCCTCGCAGTGCTTTCTCCACAGCCACACCTCTCTCTTCCAGCTGCCTCTGTTTCTCCTCCACCTGCTCCAGCTGTCTCTGAATGATCTGAGGGGAAGAAACAATCCCATAATGAAGGCTCTCGCTTGTTCAGAACTGTGGAGAATGCCTAATTTTCCCATTCATCCTTCTACTGTCTACATCTGTAAATTCGTCAGCACGGTCTCACTTGAGCCCTGTGGAGTCTCTTCAGCTCCTCCTGCTTGGCCTGTCGACGGGCTGCCTTCTGGACCCTCCGCGTCAGCTTGGCATTTAACTCCTCTTCGGTGTACGTCTTCTGCAAAAAGGAAACAAAACATGAGTCCCAAAACAGAAACAACCTGGACCTTGAGAAATTTTAAACAGAGGGGGATGAAAAGACAGCTTGATTCAGTTTTTTTTAAGGGCTAATCTATGACTTCTACATCAGTACAGCAACATCTGAACCAAACAGCTAAAACAGCACCACAATATATTCAACTACAGGGAATATAACCAGTCCTTTTTAGTTTTTTATGCATTTGTATATACCTGACCCTATATGTGGTATCACAAGGAGATCTGTATTTAAAAAGTGTTGTGCTGTGTAAAAATACTATACAGGCCAAATGTGCCCTAATTCCCTTCTTTGCAAAGCATGTTTTGCAAATCAAGACAGACAGAAAGAAAACAAAAGGCAAGTCTGAAGAGAGGTGATGTTTGTGGAATCTGTAGGGACCCACAAAGCAAATATGAACCAGTGAAGTGAAGTATAGTGCAGAATAAGACCAGCTGGAAAGCCTTTTGAGAAAAACATCATGTGACCACAGAGGCAGATAAATCCTCCAGCAGAAATGGGGTACTGCAGCCTAGCTGAGTCATGCTTATGAAAGAAACAATTAGTAGTACAGTAATGGAGGAACACATGGACCACAGTAGACAAAGGTTAGGAGGTAGACTGAAGCATGCTCAGAATGGGTGGACCAATGGGAATAAACACACTACCTTTGTGGCATATGATCTCTTGAACGCCAATGCGTGAGGAACATAAACAGACTTTGTGGGGGAAAAATAAAAAGATAAAACACGAACAATGAAACAAACACAAAACAAATGGTATGATTGAATGGGTTAATGTACAGTTAAATCCAATCAATCTACGACAACACCAAAACAAATTAATAAATAGAACAGAACCAAACGTTTACCATAGTTTCCGAGTCATTAGAATGAGTGCAACTGTACTAAAGTCTGACCAATACATCTGTTGGTCAATGATAGAACCAATAAATTAGCACCTTTTCACTAACTACATTAGCATGATATGTTCGACCTTTATTAAAATGAAAACTAATTAAAAAAGAAAAAAAAAACAATCAGAGGTGATAACAGCACAAAGCATTTTGGGTAGCTCTGCCTCTAAGGCCTTCTTACTTTTAAGACTTTGTTGTTTAATTGAGATTCAGAATTGTAATAATTCAGACCTGAAAATGATTGTCAGAAAAAAAAAAAACAAGTTAAATGAAACTACTGGACTATACAAGTCCATTTTAAAGCAAGTATGAGATTATAATCAGCCAGTATTACTGGTTAACAGAATTTTTGGCATTTAAAATCTGAATCCATCGATTTTCACGTTGTTTGGTCCCTACAATGCACACAATTCAGAGCTCTTGCACAATTGTCTTTTCATGCACAATAATTGTCTTGTAGGATTATTACTGTCTATTCATTAACATCAATTAACTTAAGCACAGAAATTCAGAATCTAATGCTGCCTTTATGACCAAGTGAAAACTGGAGGTACAAAAATCCATTTAAACTCAATTTCCACTAAGAGAAGTCTGGGTTTCTGAGTGGCAGTCTTGTAACATAATCTCAACATGGCATTGCCCATAGAACAAGAAGTAATAAAGCATGTTTTAGACTTGTGTTGGTATTTGTGTCCAAGTTCTTTGTATATTATATTGCTAATTACAGTGTGATACAGGAATCACTGCATAAGTTGTTCTGTACAAGATGTATCAATATCAAACTGTGCGCTTTCTTGTCAATTTCATCATTATATTAATGGTGAGTTGCTATAGCCTACATCCACTTTTAAAACTCTTTAACTTCCGGGTGAAGGCTTTTTAAGAGTTTTTATACACCCACAGCAGCCAAACGAGCACCAAGTTGCTTCGAGTGTCTATTTTTTCCTTTAAATGCTATGACATGGAAAGTGGGAAGCTCAGAGTACCAGTTGCCAGCATAACACACCCATGTCTAATATTAAAGAGGCTCAGTACTGTATTAAGTTGAAGAGGGTGTGCGTGAGAAGCCACCCACACAATTCCCAAAACCTGTAAAATACATCCTTTTAGTTTAAGACACCTGCTACAACACAATTCACCACAGCAGAAACTCTAACCTAACATTTTCTAATGAACTAACAATACAACAAACTCCACAGACAGCCTAGCACTGACTGACGTACAGCATCAGAGTAAAGGGCCAGATGAGCAGTGTTCAGTGCATAACATGTATTTCCTAAATGTGTGAATGCAATCACTGGTATGTTAATACAGCAATAGCAGGGCTGGACGTTTTCCTTTTTAACAGTAAAATAGTTCCTTTTCAGTATTTGAAAATGCGATAATGCATCTGGCCCTAGTCCTACTTTCTGATTTCCACACAAACACAGACACAGAAGATACTGAATTTCTATTATGAATGCAACTCAAAATGGTATATGATTGGAGTTAAAGTAACTGTATTAAGTGAAATACAGATCCAGAATAAGTCTGAAAAGGAGATGATGAGCTATATTTTGTTGCATTCAATTCTATTAGAAATTCATTAGCTTCAAATACTTTTACTGCATAATATGGAAATACCTCCTCATCTCCTTTATCGTGTTCCATGTCCATCACTTTCTCCATCAACTTTATTCTCTCCATTTCATTCATTCTTCTTTTGTTCCCCCTCACCTTTGATTTATCCTTGCTTCTCCCCCTCCCCCTCTCTCTATGCCTTATCCTTTCCTTATCTTTTTCCTTCTCCTCCTTCAAAATATCTTTTTTCAAATCTGACACTAGATCAAACAAGTCCATATGTCGCTATGGAAGGCAAAAGACGGAATTAAAGTGAGACAAACATAAAAACTTTTTTCAACAAGCCATTTCCATTAATAATAGATAAACTTACATCTGCCTTGGACTTCTGAGAAGACCTTTCTAGAACATCATCACAGGAAAGATCAGAGTCCTCGGAAAAGCTGAGGTTTCTTCTCAAGCGCAAATCTAATAAATATGAAAGAGATGTTGAAACAGAATTTAAGACTATTTAAAAGGCCACAGATTAGTGTTTGATGGTTGATACCAAGGACATTCCTACTCACCTGAAGATCTGGCCATAGGTGATGCTTTCTTCACTCCGGAGTCTGCAGTTGTAGAGCTAGATGGTGTGCTGGGACAAGATTTGTCATCTTTTTTCTTTTTGTCTTTCTTGTAGCCAGAGAAAACAGCCTTCCATAAGGACTTGTGTTTGGGAGGTGTTTCTTCAGTACCGGACAGCCTGTTTTCATTCTTGGCCTTCTTCTCTTTCTTGTTCTTTCGTGGAGAGAAAAGTGAGCTGCGCTTCTTACTCTTGGCCCCTGTAGAGCTTTCAGAAGAGGTGACAGAGCTGTCCAAACTCTTGCTTAACGGTGAGGTGAAAAAACGTTCAGGAAGTGTCTCTGCTTGCTTTTTAGACTCCAAGGCTTTCACAGCAGACGTCTTGGGGGAACTCGAACGTTTCTTGTTTCGAACAGCTACCTCAGGAACGTTCCAGGCCACTTTAGCCACAGCACCCTTAGATGACTCAGCCTCTTTCATCTTATTGAGCTGCTTGGCCATGGCATCTTTGAGAGCTTGGCTCTTCACAGATTTCTCCCTCTCTCTCATCCGCTCTTCTGCAATCTCTTTGGCTTCTGGAGAAAAGTGCTGCGGTCCCTTCACTGCTCTGGACACCAGAGCTCCAGGAATGTTGGGTTTTCCATTTTCCATAGCCAAAGCGAGGTGCAGGGGTGGTTTATCCCTGTTCACCTTACTGGTAGGTGGAGTGTAAAACCTATCCTGTGCACTTGTGTCAGGGGTGCGATCGTCATAGTTGTCTTCCACATCGTCGGCAAACGGGATCTCCTCCACACACTCCACAAAGGACTTCCTGACTTCTTCTCGCCGTGGTTTATTGGGGTCCTTAGTCCTCATTACCACAGGTGGGTTTGTTCTGGGGGCAGGGACTGGAGCAGTTGCAGGTTTAGCTTGGGGAGGGCTGGTGGGAGTCTTAACTTTGGAAGGTGCTTTCTCCACTTTAGGTTCCGCAATAGTTTCACAAAGGTTGTCCCAAGTAACCAGAGGCTTCTTGGTAAGCATCGCTGGTTCCTCATTTGGTGGAGGTGGAGGGGGGCTTGAGGGAGGCGTGAGCATGGTGGAGTCGGAGTTGTTATAACTGTCACTTGTTGCTGTCTGGCTAGTCATGGTACTACCGTTCAAGCCAAGGCCAGAGCTGCTGCTCAGCTCCCTTCTATCTGAGCCATTGCTTTTGGGTTCCACGGGAGAGATTACTTGACCCTCCAAAGTGATGTTGAGCCTTCGGATGACCGAGCGGCCAGTGAAGGTGGGCTTCACCTCCTCAGAGAGGTCCTCCGGTGTGTGAGATTTGGACAATGTAGGTTCAGGGATAGATTCTTGAACGATGCTCTTTTCTACTATACTTCTGCTCCTGTCCAGTGGGGTGAGCCCCAAGCTCCTCCTAATCTCAGCGCTCTTCAGCCAGAACTCCTCAATAATATCATTCTTCTTGACTGGTGTCTCCTCTATTGAGTCCTGTGCTTTTAGAAGTTCAGTGGTTCTATTCTCCACCAAAGTGAGTTTGGCCAAAGGGGTGGAGGTTACAGCAGGGACTGGCTGAGTCCTCACAGGAGAGCCCATGGATAGGGGCGAGGAAGGCTCCTGGCATGGCAATGGTTGAGCACAAATCGGGGACAAGGGGTTGCCTGAAGGTGAGCAGGCACATGGCTCAGGCTGGATGGGCGACTTTGGGCTGACTGTTTCTGGTAGGGGCACTGGTTGGGAGCGAATGGGAGATGCCACAGCAACAGGGGTATTAGGGCTCTTAACCTCTGGAGTCGATGAAGGTAGCACGTGTGGTTGGACATCATCAGCCAGAAAGGGTTCAGGGAAAAAACGTGCCCCTGGAGATTTTATCAGCACCGGGGAAGGTTTCTCTATGATCTGGAAGTGTAAAAGGCATTAAAATTTATTTTAATAAATCAAAAGCAGCAGCCAAACACCTTGTTACCAAAGGCAACCCGCAAAATAATAGAGCGAAATGATTTATAACAAACAAACAAAAATAATTTAAAACAAATACATTACCTCCTCAAGTGGCGTAGGTTTTTGTATTGGAGAAAGAATTACATCCACAATGATTTCCCTTGGACCAGCAGAGACATGCTCTGAGAAAATAAAGGAAGCAGAGACAATCAGGTTAGGTTTCTCCTTCAAAGTACATGGGATATCTCTTTTCTTACATACTACTGCTGAAATAGAATATGCATTAAAGAAACACATTCAAAACATGCCAATCCTGAGAAATGTATCAGAGCTTACCCTTTTTGGGAACATGTTCGACGATCTCTGGCTTGCCCGTGTGCACTGGGAAAGGCTCTGCATCAACACTATGTGATCGAGCCTCAGCCTCTGCATCTGAAGGGATGTCTTCTGCAACACAGAAAGCATTATATGCAGGTACTCCATTTATTAACATTTCATCATCCATAGCCACGTCCGGCAAAGTAAACTGCAATCAGATGGCAAATTAGCATTAAGAAAAAAAGGAAAAAAAAAAACCTTCGTCCAGCTCAGTGCCAGGCTCAATGTCTGGACTCCCCGCCTCAGCATCCGGGTCATCCTCCTCTTCACAGGGCTCTGAGTTCACAGGAAGAAATCAGAGTCAGCACAGTACATAAAACAAGAGCAGAAGGATCCTAAACCACTATCTGGCTGAGCGATAGTTCAGGCAGAACTATCAAAAGTTGCACAACATTCCTTTTACCTTAGATGTAACTAATCAACCAAAGCATGTTTGCTTCTTTAGTTTTGCACTGAAGCTACAAGGCTAAAGACTTGCCTATGTAGTTTCTGTCACCACATGGCACACTGTCATCAACAAAAACAGACAAACATAAAAATAACAATTATGACTTCAAGATGTTTGCTACTACTGTTCTACGCACTGCATTTTTGTGCTTTTTATTCTAAGAGGTGACAGTAAGTCATAAACCACATCAGCAAGTCTTTTTGTGATCACTTAAAAACTAGTTACAGATTGCTGACTGGAGGGTATGAGCTGCCATTACTTGTTATCTACACAGCTCCAGAGCATAATTATCAAAGTGAAATGCAGATACATCTTTGATTTTCTGCTAAATTATCATTTTAATGTAGCCTCTAAGAACTAATGTGGTATAACTGTTAGGCACACAAAACATTTACGTATAAAATATGGAAAAAGTCAAAAAGCCTGAAATGTCAACCATGCAAAAATAGTAGTTCCATGTAACATTTAACACAGTATGAATATACTATTAGCATATAAAAACAGGACAAACATAAATGCATGTTAAGTGTCATTAGTGGTTAGCCCAGGCACATGCTCATATCCATTCACACATGGGCAAATGAATGAGGCCCAGTTTTAACAGTTGGGGAGAGGTACTCAAAGATATGTTAATGAAAAGGAAAAATGAGACAAGCAGATATGCCCCCTTCCACAAATCACACTTAAAAGGACAAATTAAAACCTGGGGGAAACGTTTCTGGAAAACATGTCTCTTGAGAACTCCCTTGAGAAATCTGACAACTGTAAACGTTAGGCTTTTAAGATCTCAGCATGGATCTTGACAAGGCTTTTTCATTTCAAAAAGAAAGTCTCCAACCTTTCCAATATGTTTAGTGTCACTTCATAACTCAAGCCGCTACAAAGGGAAGGAGGAAAGTACACAGAAGAGCACACCAGAGATTTCATAAAATCCCTTAAATGTTCTCTCTGCTAAGGGATGACACTTTAGCTGTCCATTTGGTACCTTGTTGAGACTGAAATGAAATGAACAGCTTCAAAACTGCACTCCAGATTACACTTGCACAACTTGAACAGGCTTTGTTAAATCTGTGGCCTGTCACTGACCCAGCTTTTCAACCCAAGTGCCAGCTTATACCACAATCTTTTTTTTTTATTGGGGGAGGGGGGGTGGATTAATGCCTTTTTTTTTTAGATCCTTCAAATACTTTTCAAAACTATTTATAAATGCAAGGAAGGCCATTACTTACTCTCTATACACAAGTCAATATTCAGGTGTGGAAGCAGCAAGATTGGTAGATAATGAACTCCAAGTGTAAGTCAAGGCCTTTTTTATCCTATTTAAAAGGAAATATTCACCTCCTATGTCACATGGTTTCAGCATGCAGCAGTGTGTAGAGTTAAGTAAGCTTTACCATGCAGCCAGTGTATTCCACCTGGATGTGGATACATCAGTGTCATCTGTTTCAGCACCTAAACATGCTTTGCTGTGTGTGCGCGACTGTGTGCGTAAGGCATAAAGCAAAAGCTGTTGCACTGTTTTCGGCACTACCTCCAGACACCGAGTCCAGCCAGGCCCTGACAGCCTCGTGCCGCGCAGATGTGTGGGAAGGGGCTAAAAGAATTTAATGAACAAGCACATGAAAAACAAAATATGAACACAAGACCAAAAAAGAGGATGGTAAGACAACGGGGCTTGAGATGGGGTCTGTTTCGGAAATACACCCATTCCACCGTGATGATAGTAAGACAAGTCAAGGACACAAAATCAGTCAAAAATAATTATAAATGTAAAAAAGGAAAATAATAAATACAAATAAATGACAAACATGCACAGACACAATATGGTGACAAGAGTGATAAAAATATACACTGCAGGTCAAAAGTTCAGAACCATCATTTTCAATATTATACTTTTGTTGCGGATATAAAAATGTATTTGTATGAATGTGCAAAAAATTTAAGATGCTCTGACAATGATGAACAAAGCTGTAGACGATTGTATAATGACTGAGGAAAGCGGTATAACAGGAATTCAGTTCGATTAAATACAGTTATAATTAATAGACACACAGAATGCCTCATATTTTAAAAAGTGCTGATTAAATCACAGGCAGATGACATGAATTAATGACTCTAAACTGGTCATTACACTTCATTATTTGTAATTTACTACCTTCCTGATGTTCTCACACAACATGGAAAACAAACTAAAAAAAAATCTGAGAATATATTCCAGTTACTATATTATGTGAATGCATATTATTTAAAGTATTTGTAAATAAAAATATATTATTACATTATGAAAAGGACAAGTGATTCCAAACTTTTGAACAGTAGTGTAAATCCACACAACAAAGACAACAAAAAATAAAAAGCCCAAGTAAACACAACAACACTGCTCATCATGGATAAGAAGCGTATTAGTTTAGGCTGATAAAAACTTAAACACGTAACAAAAACAGCAAATAAAGAAATAAACAAAAACTACTGTGGACAACACAGCAGGACTGTTCGTCATTAGAAGGCTTATTAGTGTGGGTGAGAGGAAGGATATGAAATGTGTTCTTGAGCATAACACAGCCAAATAAATTCACATTAGAGACTATTACAACATTCTCATACTCTATTTCTGTCACAGCAAAGCATTAGTCCACCCCTTCCAAGTCGATGCCAGTGGTCGGGCAGGACTCCTCCAGGCTGGGTTACCTGTGCTGGAAGCAGGCTGGGTGGCTTGACTTGGGACTGAGGGCTGCGAAACCGAGGCTGAATCGGCCTCCTCGTCCCCGTCCACCTGCATATCCACATGAGGGACAAGGGGGTCCACTGGCTGAAGGACTTGCTGGATCTGCAGGTTCCTTGCTGCGCAGTTGAAGGTTGCAGTGGCATGGTTTAGATGTTGTGTGGGAAGTTTGAGGGATGGTTACACGAATAGGAGAACGTCACAGAGGTAGCCAAAAATGGACACGACAACGTGTCCCAGTGAAGTCCAACAACAAGCACAAAAGAAAGCATGACGCAGGGGGATCAAACCAAACAGACAGAAAGAATGAAGAGAGGAAGAGAAAGAACAGGGCACTTTAGTATAGATTTCAAGAGCTGTAAATAGCTAACCTTACAGGAACAGTAAAAGCATGCGGTGACACAGAAAATAAGGGTGTTACAGGCCTACTACAGCATTCAATTCAAAGATAAAATGCTTGCTCAACTTGTATTCACAGAACCACTTGTACTGTTGCTTTGTAATGAATGTTCAGATTAGTGGCAACAATAAAAAAGATAAATATCCAAAACTCACATGCTTGAGAAAATAAATAAATAAATAAATGAATGAATGAATTCTCAAGTTGTTAAAGTTATGAATTCTGCATAGATTGGTGAATGTACTTATTGGGTCCACACTTCAGTAGGAAACAAATTTAAGGAAAAGAAACTCCCTTTTCTACAGAACTTCAGAATTCAGCTGGTATAGCTGCAATATGAACACAACTGTAATTAAGGCTGCACAATATGGATAAAACACTAGTGTTGCAATTAGATTATGATAAGATTGTAATACGCCTTGCAATATGTTCAAAACTAGGGATGCACGATGATATCAGAATAATATAGGTATTGGAAGATAAATATTTTTTTTTTAAATGTACTGACTGCAAATTTATTATACTCCAGAAGAGCAGAACATTTAAGTGACGCTCAGCTGTTAAATTAAAATGTCTACATTTGATCAATTTTACGCATTTGTAACAGAGATGCAAATTTCTGAGTACTTTTGATTTTGAGAGTTGATATTCAAGTATCTGCAAGAGTTAAAAATCTGGTTGACTGCAGGGAAGATAAAAATACTTAGTCTTACTCTTTTGAGGTGTTAAAATCAGTAGCACAAAAACGTTGCAGCAAGCTGAATAATATGCTTGAAAACATTTTAGTATTCATGTTTTCATGTGGAATAAGTAATGACGGCTGCTTCTTTAGATGTGAGCTAAAACTACAGGTAACTGTTTCAACCCTGGATGCTGTCCTCTTCTACTTAAATAACAAATACATTGTGCAGCCTTAGTTGTAATGTGGTGTCATTAAACATGCACATAAAACCCAAGTCCAAAATCTTGATCATAAAAAACAAGGTAAAATGTGGAAGGTTAGATAATGCAGCTTTTCTCCAACCAGTAATGATGTTAGAGTTCTAATGTATATACAGGCCAAAGGCATCCACAGGCAGAGCTACCTTTAAAGGTACCCGTATCCTCTTCAGCAGTGAGGTTCTCCAGCCATACAGCTGACTGGAGCTCCCTCTCCCAAGGGTTATACTCCCCCTCTGCCAACCCACACAATTACCCCAACACACACACACAGTAGGATAGGAAAGACATGTGATCCAGACACACACAGAGAGAATGACAATCACACACACCAACACAGACCAGGGGATGGAAGAAGTAAGGAGAGAGGAAGAAGTTGAGGATGATCTTTACACAGCACAGGATGACAGACAGCATGATCAGACACTGAAAACCAACCTCCCATTATATTCACATAGCAGTAAGGTCCACAATTTAAAGTGAAACAACTCCAATTAAATCAATAAAAAAAGTAATGTAAACAAAGTTATTCATTGTGGTTTAATACAAAATGCTTCATTCTAGAGAAATTTACTGGGTCAGAACTGTTTACAACAATCTTGCAGACAGCATCTGATTGAAAGCACTAATATATGTTCTGATGCAGCTGTGACAAACATAACTAATCAGCATTATTTCCCTACATCTGCAGCTTCTTTTATTCAGCTTTTTTGTGTGGAGACCTACTGACTTTAGTTTTGCATCTATTTAACAACTGGACCCACAATACTGATATCAGCATAATTACCAATCAGACGAGGACAGATGAAGAGCACACAAAGAGAATGAGGTGGAGAGAGAAATGGGAAAATCGAATACAAAACACAGCACAATCTCTCCATGTCATTTGACTTTTGCGCTTTGTGTACATTTAAGAGGTAAAACACAGACAAACTCAATTTACCATCACTTGATTCTTCCTCTTCCTCTTCTTCTTCCTCCTCCTCCTCCTCATCTTCGTCTTCCTCTCCTTCCAACTCTTCTTCCCTCTGATCTCCATCTTGCCTGCTTGCCCCAGCATCACTTCCACCCTTCAGTTTGGCATGGAGCTCCACGGCCTCTCTCCATGGAACTCCCCCCAGATCAGAAGGTGCTGCCGGCTCCAGCTCCTCATCCTCCTCTTCCATGTCAGACTCTGAGCTACTGCAGGGAGAGAATAGTGCATTATAACAAGCCTTCTTTATTGCAATACTTGGCCTGTTTAACGCTGCTTAAAATAAATAAATAAAAAAATGTATAATAATAATAATAATAATAATAATAATAATAATAATAATCCTCTCCTTGGATCACCACCTTATCGTGGTGGAGGGGTTTGCGTGCTTGAATGATCTTAGGAGCTATGTTGTCTGGAGCAAAAGCTCCTGGTAGGGTCTCCCATGGCAAACTGGTCCTAGGTGACAGGTCAGACAAAGTGTGATCCATAATAACCCCTATGAAGACACAAAAACAGGACTTGTGTACCCTGCCCGGAACAGGGTTACCGGGGCCCCACCCTGGAGCCAGGCCTGGGGAGGGGCTCGCCAGCGAGCATCTGGTGGCCGGGCATTTACTCATGGTGCCCGGCCGGGCCCAGCCCGAAGGAGTTACATGAGTCCCCCCTCCCATCGACCCACCACCAGTGGGAGGGGCAGTAGTAGGGGTTCGGTGCGTTGTGGATCGGGCAGTGTCCGAAGGCGTGGGCCTTGGCGTTCTGATCCTCGGTTGCTGAAACTGGCTTTTGGAACTTGGAACGTTACCTCACTGGCGGGGAAAGAGCCTGAGTTGGTGCGCGAGGTTGAGAGATACCGGCTAGATATAGTCAGGCTCACCTCAACACACAGCTTGGGCTCTGGGTCCAATCTCCTTGAGAGGGGCTGGACTTTATTCTTTTCTGGAGTTGCCCATGGTGAGAGGCGGCGGGCAGGTGTGGGCTTTCTCATAGCCCCTCGACTCGGTGCCTGTATGTTGGGGTTTTCTCCAGTGGACGAGAGGGTAGCTTCCCTATGCCTTCGGGTTGGGGAACGGGTCCTGACTGTTGTCTGTGCTTATGCACCGAACAGCAGTTCAGAGTACCCAGCCTTCTTAGAGTCCTTGGGAAGGGTGCTTGAAAGTGCTCCTCCTGGAGACTCTATTGTCCTACTGGGGGACTTCAACGCTCGCGTGGGCAATGACAGTGAGACCTGGAGGGGTGTGATTGGGAGGAATGGCCTCTCTGATCTGAACCCGAGTGGTGTTCAGTTTTTGGACTTCTGCGCAAACCACAGTTTGTCCATCACGAACACCATGTTCGAACACAAGGATGTCCATAAGTGCACATGGCACCAGGACACCCTAGGCCGCAGTTCAATGATTGACTTTGTAGTCGTGTCATCGGACTTGCGGCCATGTGTTTTGGACACTCGGGTAAAGAGAGGAGCTGAGCTGTCAACTGATCACCACCTGGTGGTGAGTTGGATCAGGTGGTGGGGGAAGATGCCGGTCAGACCAGGCAAGCCCAAACGTATAGTGAGGGTTTGCTGGGAACGTCTAGCAGAAGAACCTGTCAGATTGATCTTCAACTCACACCTCCGTCAGAACTTTGACTAGATATCGGGGGAGGTGGGGGACATTGACTCAGAATGGGCCATGTTCCGTTCCTCCATTGCTGAAGCGGCTGACTGTAGCTGTGGCCGTAAGGTAGCTGGTGCCTGTCGGGGCGGTAATCCTCGAACCCGGTGGTGGACACCCCAGGTGAGAGATGCCGTCAAGCTGAAGAAGGAGTCCTACCGGGCATGGTTGGCCTGTGGGACACCAGAGGCAGCTGGCAGGTATCGACAGGCCAAGCGATCTGCAGCTTCAGTTGTCGCCAAGGCAAAAACCCGTGTATGGGAGGAGTTTGGTGAGGCCTTGGAAACTGACTTTAAGTCAGCTCCGAAAAGATTCTGGCAAACCGTCAGGCGACTCAGAAGGGGAAAGCAGTGTGCCACTAGCACTGTATATAGTGGAGATGGTGTGCTGCTGACTTCGACTGAAGACGTCATTGGGCGGTGGAAGGAACCTTCTCAATCCCACCGACACGTTCTCCAGTGAGGAGGCTGAGTCTGGGGACATGGGAATAGGCTTGTCCATTACTGAGGCTGAAGTCGCTAAGGTAGTTAAGAAGCTCCTTGGTGGCAAGGCTCCAGGGGTGGATGAGATCCGCCCTGAGTTCCTCAAGGCTCTGGATGTTGTGGGGCTGTCTTGGCTGACACGCCTTTTCAACATTGCGTGGACATCGGGGGCGGTGCCACTGGATTGGCAGACTATGACCTATGGTCATGAGCTTTGGGTAATGACCGAAAGAATAAGATCGCGAATACAAGCGGCCGAAATGAGTTTCCTCCGCAGGGTGTCTGGACTCTCCCTTAGAGATAGGGTGAGAAGTTCAGTCATCCGGGAGGGACTCGGAGTAGAGCCGCTGCTTCTTCACATCGAGAGGAGCCAGCTGAGGTGGTTCGGGCATCTGGTTAGGATGCCTCCTGGACGCCTCCCTCGGGAGGTGTCACAGGCGAGTCCACCTGGGAGGAGACCCCGGGGAAGACCCAGGACACGCTGGCGCGACTATATCGCCCAGCTGGCCTGGGAGCGCCTCGGAATCCCCCTTGGAGAGCTGGTAATGCCTCTGCACTTTTTTCTTGAGGTCATCTCCACAGCGTAGTTGTGAATGTTTCCCATATCAGCAAACAATTTATACACAGACCTTCTGCCTTTGACTTCAGACGCTCACAATTTCTGATTGCAAATATCCAAGTATTTATAAATCCTGCTAGTGTGGGTTCATGTCAGTTCCCTCCCTTTCAATCATGCACACAAAATCTACCCGCATACTTGTAGTTCCTCCCTGTGAAGAATCATTAGCTTGCTAAACGCTGCTAAGAAGCAAGTGAGTTACAAAGCAGATCCATGTGGTGTGAACTGACATACCTGGAGCCTTCATCTACATCCGTGCCTTTATCCAGCACACTGCTGAGATTATGTTCTGCTAGTGTCTCCTCTGGAACCTCCTCAAGTTCCTCCTCACGTTGCATGGAAAGCCGGTAATTCTCCAGCTCAATTCGCTCAGGGGTTCCTTTCAGACGCTTGGCCAGGCTGGGCTCAGCCATCCCGTTCACTTCTGGGACTGCAGGGGACAGTGAAGGAAAGGTGGGAGAGACATTTAATTGGGAGATCAAAGGGCTGAGGTGTAGGTTTGCAGACCATGCAGAAGCTATGCAAAGGGTGGCCAGATGGCCACAGACTTAATTACAAACCTCCAGCAGTTTCTAAACTGATTGACATGGCACTGTTAGGTAGTAAATCTGCAAAAATCAGCTCATGTCTAACTTTATAGAAATAAAAAAATAATTGCAGAAATTTAAAAAATTGACAGTGGATTTGTGTTGGAATATGCATGCAGATTTTTTATGTTTTTTTTCTGAGGGAGTATGTGTGTATCTCTGGTATTATGCTCACTTCCAAAGGTTTTATTCACAGTACAAAAGTTATATAGTTTTTAAAAGTTTGGAAGCATTAAGTCATTCAGAGGGATTCTGTTTCATATCTAGTCAATACAAACAGACAAACACAAACTTTGTAATGTCTCGACAAATTTATTTATGCATTTGATTTATTAACCTACATCATATAATGAATAGCATAAAATTAAATATACTGAATCATCAAATATATTATTACATATTAATAAATACAGGAAGTTGGTACCTTGCCTTTTTCCCATCCTACAAAGCAACACTTCATGATAAAAATGCGTTGATATTAGAACTCTAACTTTTTGATGAACTTTGAGCTGGACAAGTGTGATGAATTAAAGCGTGACATTCCTAACCTATCAAAGCAACTACAGGATTAGAAATGATATTCCTGTACTGTTAAGTGAGCTCAGAAAAACACCGACCCCCAAAAGACAAAGCCTGAATTTTAAAGCTAAATCTGTGAAAATATATATAAAAAAAAAAAATTACAAAAAAAGAGCAAGGTGAGTATGTGAATGTGTGGTGTAGAGATGAAGAGGGTAGCATGGTGCGACTCATGGTGGCAATGCAATACAACAAAACCCACCAACTTCCCAAAACTACCTGAATGGGTTATTTGTAGTAATATATCATTTTTAAACAATACGTGTTACAACCCTGGACCTAAGTGACTTGAGCTAAACACACTACAGCAAACATTCCTGATGTGAAAAATCAATACTAGCTGTTCAATTTTAATAAAGTAAAATTAATCTCTAAAAGTTGTATTACACTCTAAAACACACCAAAATGTTGCTTATAATCACACAAATGTACACTAAAACCATTAAAACTATGCTTACTGTTAGCCTAGCAGAATACCACTTTCAAGTTCTCTAAATTCCTATCGAGCAGAAGCATAGAGGTATTTATAATCATACATTTTTCCAGTACTATGACTCACATGATTGATGGAAAAACGGGGTTAGTATGCAGGAAAGACTTAGAAATGCACAAACACAGAGGGTGTGATGGGCTACACCTACAGACCAATCACAGGCACTGACAGGCACTAGCTGAGCGAGAGGCTGCTCTGATAGGAAAGGGGAAAGGTAAAGCTTACAGAGTCATCCAATCACAGGCACTGATACAAGCACTACATTACAGGGTTTCACTGCTAGAAAAGTACAGGTACAAAAAACACAGGCACTATTACAGGCAGGAACTAGAGACAAGAGGTGAAAGAGAGGAAGAAGATTTCAGCAACAGAAAGGTAAAAAAAAAAACAGGCAGCAAATAAACTATACAATCTCTAGTTATTACAAGTACATAAAGAGCATGCAGGCAAAAAAAGGCCAATCTGATTTCATGTTAATGTATCTACTTCATTGATATGATCGTCTGTATGCCCTAGAGCTTCAATTAATTTAAATGAAAAATACTAGCTAGTAGGGGGTGGGCAATATGCTAATATTTTTTTAACCCTAGTAATTTATATAACATGTGATTTTCCAAGCATATTGTGTATAATTTGGGAATTGTGGGCCAATGTCAACATACAATATTTTTTATTTACATAACTGCCAATACAGGAACATAATTAAAATTATTTATAGCTTTATATATGCAGTAAGATGAATGAAAAGCAGATATTACAACATCAACGAAACATTCTGCTCTTTCAAAGTACAAGAAATGTCTCAACAAATACTGGTTACATTTTTTTTTTTTTTTTTTTTTTAGCAATCATCTGCTAAAACCACTATGATTCCAATAGTACTGTCCATCTCTAGTCAATACTTTAGGAACGCTGACCAATTGCATGTTTCACTAAGAGAGCATAATAATGATCCTATTTAATTGAACTTACTTCAGTAAGGTGCGCTGGTGCGTTCTACATGTTCCAACCTACCAAACCTTAGAAAGACTAAATACTGCTATACATACTGTGTATCGTGAAAATGTTATATTGTGATATCAGATTTCAACATGTTGCCCACTCCTGCCAGCTAGGCTCTTTTTTGCCTGAATATCTTCACTCAAAGTCAAAGGTTTAATGAAGAAGCATCATTTTACATATTTTACACATCCATTGCAAATATCCAAGCAATTTAAAACATTTCATTAAAAATGACAAAACAAATGGCACATCCTTAGAATGTACAGATCACTGCAGCCAACACTTCAGCAGTGTTAGCTCATCTCAGAGACTTTGGTAGAGAGGGAGCATGCTAGAGGATATTGAGCAGGAGGTTGAGAGTGAAGCAGGAGAAGAGGTATATGCAGTAGGTAAAGAGGAAGGGGAAGTCTAAGGGGCTGTGTGCCACCTGGTGGCGAGTCCAGGACAGTGCACGGCGCAGCGAGCGCATCGAGCCCCGCACCCCAGGACGGAGGCGTAGGACAGGGCCAAGAGAGGAAAAGCTGGTACCTGAGGGCCGGCACTCCGCAGGGGGCTGAGCAGCCGCCGCTCGGCCAGGGGCATCCACAGTGACTGGAGGTACCGGTGGGGCCTGGGGCTCCTGAGAGCGCAGAGAGAAAAGAACCCTCTGCTAATTTTGTTCAAAATATCACCAGAGTGAGATGATGGAATTAAACTGTCATATTGTGACCAAACACAGTAATTTAACTTAAAAATAGAGGTGTGCGTTTTGTAGGGTGGACAATATTTATTTTATTTATATATGAAATATTTAAAATCCACAACAGCCTTGCACTGTTAAAGTTAATATATTGCTTTCCTCAACATTTGATGGCTTGGTAGGCTAGTTCTGTGTCCTGAAGCAGTTGAATATTATTAAAAACTTATCTTTAAACCTCCAACCAGTTAAGTAATCTCAGTCCCATTCATTTTGTCAATCACTGTAATCTACCTCTTATATCTCTTATACCTCTATGTTATATTAATGCGTGGATTGACTATGGACGTTACACAAAAGGTTCACCTCAACAATCTGACTGTGACCGACTCAACTAATCACAGCCAAAGAGAGCAAGACTGCAGGGTGTGTATCAGCTGTGGTTTCTGTGTTGTTTATATGTGACTTCTCTCTCCAAAGAAATGAAACGATGGGGGGACTCATTTAACAGGACACCACAGTGTTTTGTTACGTATAGAAGGTTCAGCACCCCCAAATTATTACATATTTCCAAATATCACATCCGTCTGGACGTGTAGTCTAAGTAATTATTTGTGCTTTTTTACATATTTCTAACCCTTCTGTATCAGCACCAACTTCCATCAGTGCCTTAGCTCGAAAGCATCATTAGACTCCGGCTTATTTGAATTAGTCTAAGGATAAGTTCAACAAGCTGACTTTGGAGTGTCTGCACAATTTCATAAGTATATATGTACTATGACACTCTAGCTGACCTACACAGCGATGATTCATTCAAGCAGTCCTTCACTATCCAACTCCGATTATTACAAAAAAAACAACACAGAATCCTGGTCATTCAAATGCATCCGAGCAAGTATAAAACTCTGCGCTCAAATTGAAACAAACATCTCATACATATTTGCAAGCAGACTCTACCTTTGAGTGGAGAGGAGCAGTGGCAGGGGCAGGCCTCTTCCTCTGGGCCTGTCCGGACAAGCGGTAACAGTAGTGCGGCTTACAGTAAAACTTCCCTACGAGACACACACACACACACACACACACGAGCAGAGTATAAAGTATTACACAGCCTTTTAAGTAAATGGACAAAAGAGTGCATTCAATACCTGCTTTATATGTGAAATAAATGTTTTCTACAGTGCAAAAACACTCTTTGCATGCATCTTTGCTCCGTGCCCATGCAAAGTGGGAAGTCACTAAACAGTCTGGACTTGAGGAGGAGTCAAGGGGATAAAAAGAAAAAGAACTACTCTGTTTGTGGCAACAATATGCCAGTATGCTGGAAGACAAAGGAAATCTTATGACCAACCATGAAAAAGAGCGCAAGTGAATGAACAAGGAGAATTCATGTCTTGATAGTGTTCATTTATGCAGTATAGTAAGTGATGGGACAGTTTGCTGTTCTGGCTTTGCATTCCAGCACATTTGGTTTCAAATTAAAAATAATTATATATTTATAATAATTATATAATTTATACAGTATAAAAAGAGTGAATTTGTAGGCATTTGGGCAAATTACATATTTAAGTGAATACATTTAATCCAAAGTACACATTCTCTACTGATAACACACGTATGTATATTAATGCAAAATTAATGAATTACTGATTATAAAAATACTGATTATTTGCTTAACTTAACATGGGGGGGGGGGGGTGTTAATAAATAAACTAAGTAATAAACTAAGTTAACTACAAATGACAACAAATTAATAAATAATGGTTAGAATGTAGGTACATTATATTTGTTATGACTGACTATTTGAAATACCATAAACTTTATGTTTGGCCTGATGATGCTTTCCCAGGTCTATAATGCAGGCATTTTCAATTTCTAATTGTGTTATGCTCAAATTAAAGCTCACATTCTGGAACACAAAATCAAAACAACAAGATAGTGTCCAAATACTTACACAGCACTGAACGTATCTAATTAGGACTGAAGTGCAAATGCTACAGATATGAATATGCATCCTTTATGCCAGGCAGATTACAATGACGTACCATCCTCCACATCGAATGCGTAGGAGGAGAGGCGCAGAGTGGTGCCGCAGTAGTCACACTTAAAGCAGCTGCGATGGAAGAACTTTCCCTCTGCGCTTAGGCGCTCCATCACATATACACGCTTCCGGCAGAAGAAACACACGTCGCTGCCCCCGATGTTCTGTGGAAACTCTTTCCGCAAGGAACCCTGCATAACAAAAAAAAAAAAAAAAAAAAAAAAAAAAACACAACAATACAGCACATAACGTCATATATTTGTGAAAGGGATGCGCATTTGCAGGCATTAGTGAAAAACAAGTGCAGTGGTTCTGAACAACTTCTAAAACAAGTCAGGGTATTAACACTTCCTTTACAGCACAGCTTTCAGAAATGACACTCTACGAATCAGCATTTGGTTTAATGACAGTGGATAAAACAGCTGTGACTGCCCTAATATGCTCAGTAACTGCTTGTACTGCCTTCTAACTTAACTAGGTTCACCTAGATATCTATTAAAGAGCCTGTGTGTTTTTTTAACAATTTGAACCTCTGTACATGATCCATAGAGGTCATTTCTGAACATGTGTCATCACAGGGCAATTGTTCAATATTCACTACAAAATGAGCACAGTTAGACGGAAGCTTACAATCTATAGAGGAAGGTTTTGCATTAAAAGAAAGTTAGCCGAACACTGTTCCAAGCATTCTAGGCCGTCACACTGGATGCTATGCGGCATCACTACAACTCCCAGAGTTCTTACCAAATCCCTTTTCTCAAGAGGGGGCCTGGAGTCCTCCTGGGTTTGAAGCTGACTGGCTATTTGCTCAGTCAGTGAGCTCACTCCCCCTGTATACATCTTTACATATTGCTATGGACCGCAGACAAATGGAAAAAGGAGTTTGAGAGGGAAAAGAAGTGAAAAGAAGAGACAGAAAGCGAAGAATAAGTTGTGAGAAACTCAGAAATGCGCTTTTTGATTTCAACAAAACACTAATGGCGAGACTGTGATATGATTAAAGAAAAAGATTTTTGGTTGATCAGGTGTGTATATGAGACAGAGAACAGAGACACGGCATTTCAGTTTAGATTTATATAAAGAGTGAAAGCCATGCTCTCTCAGCTCTCACACGCGCACACACACAATACCAAGACCACAAACACCACATACATCATATCGACGTTTCATAATGGGGGTGGGGGGGGGGCGGCTGGAATCTCAATCGGCACATACAATTTAATTAGCACTGGTTACAGTCAGAGAGGGAAAAAAAAAAAACATCACCAAAAGTTATAATACCACCAAATTAAGTGCTTCATTATTCCATGCCTGTTAGGACAACCATAAACACAGTTAAATTCTCTGAATGCAAAAAGCTATTGTCCCATGTAGATCACTGTACTCTTACCTACCAAGTCAAACTAAATCAGTGCATTTCAGCAATGCTAGTTTATCCTCTCTCTATCCCATGGACAACATAGTTACTGGCTGTAATGGTAATGGATATCTTATTTGAATAATTATGATAAACATGTAATAGGACTGGCCTGAACAGCGTTTTATAGGTTTTGAATACGTACTGTAAACTCTTACATTACTACTATTTATGTTGCATCACTGAATATATTTTTAAAGATGTTTGTTACTACAGTTCAAACCATATCCAATAGGTGGCACTGATGTGTTAAAAGCATATACCAGCGAAAGCTTAAATTAACAGCCATGCTTGGCCAGTTTGGCCAAGTTTTGGCTACAATTTTTGGCTTCTGAATGCTAAACAGAGAAATGGATTCATATCAGCCCCAACATATACCCATCTTTCTAAAAAATGAGGTGGAAATAAATGTCCTACTGCCATAGTCTCCCTGCAAAACAATTGCCAGAACAACATATGTTCACAGTTATAATCTGAATAGTAAACTCTAGTAGTGCAGGTGATCATTTCACACTTACTTTAATTGTAGTTGTATTTTTTCCCCATTTGTACAATGTACTGAAGAATTAAGAGGTTCAAACATAAAAAAAATACTGGTGCTGTAATTCCATCAGTGTGTATTAGTGCATCTTAAACACGTCCAGTATGATACTGCAGTAACACCAAAAAAATGTCATAACTTTGGTCATAACTATCATAAGAAATGTCCATGTCAGCCCATAAGTCCTCTATATACACAAACATGCTGTTAAAGAAACGTCTAGATTAACAAATCTCATAATGCAGTCAGTAGATGAGGCACTGAGTAGGCTAGTGCTTTGTCTTGAGAGACATGAGAGTGAGCGGGTTAGCCACAGAAACACACAGATACACAGCTGGCCTGATGTGCTCCAGCAGCTTACTACCTGTCGGAGTGAGGCAGGAGAGGGAAGCGGGCTGTCTGAGGGCAGCTCACGCACTCTGTGCCACTGCTCAATAAAGAAATGCGAGGGTTTTTTCTTAGGCTCCAAAGAACAGAGAAAGAGGAAGGAGAAGTTATTAAATGACTACAGTGGGAAGAAGGAACAGAGGACAAACTGGCAAAAACATGAGAAAGAACCTCATCTGTGCTGGAAATGCAAAGATGCATGCTTTTCAGTTTATATTTGCAAATTACACTGTGGCTCTGCACTAAAATCACATGAAAGATTTCACTGAGCGGCATACACACTACTGTTCATCACCAGCAGAATACTGTTGGAATTACTAGCCACATTAATACTTTGTGTTGCTTTACATACACTAAGAATTTGTAAATCAGGGGTGCCCTAACTGTGAGCCAAAGTGCAAGGTCTAGCTGGCTAAATCAAACATCTTCAGGGTCCAACTTTGGGCAGCCTCAGTTGTAATATGACGATACCTCAGGAATTTTTCATGATACATGATATGATCGTCATTTTTTCTGACATCTGAAATGTTTTAACAGACTGAGCAGTGCTACATTTCAAAAACACTATCTATGAATACAACAATTATTTTTCAGCATTTCACAAATCCCAATAAACAGGACTACATATGGACTAAATCTCTTTGTAATTAAACACGAAGTTGGGAAGTATTGTTGAAGTACTAAGGATATCTAAAGGATAATCAGAAAAGTACACTGTGACCTATGAAACAATAACAATAACTGGCATATTGAAGAGACCCATTAATTAAGTATTTTCAGATGTTCTGAAAACAAAAACAAGCTATTAAATATAAATAATAAACTGTAATGGCCTACTAAATTGAAACATACTTAAAGCAGGTCTAAGCAGAGCATGTATGTTAGAATGTCAGGATGGAGAGATCACCTTGGGCCTAGCTGGCTTGTCTTTAAATAGAGATGCTAACTTCTCTGCTCGTTCCTGGATACTGGGGATGTGTAAAGGCACTTGTTCATCAGAGCACAATATCTGGCTCTCCTGCAGGAAAAAGACCTATTCAGACAAACAACCTGGGATCTACTGTCCAGCAATTCAAAGCCACTCTTAGGTTAAGTGAGCACAGGAGGTTCATGCAGTCCAGCCATGCAGGACTACCTGCTGCTGAGGATCAGGGGGATAGGAGGGCTGTTCAGGGGTCAAGCCGTGGGTCAGCAGCCACTGCTCCAGAAAGAAGCGTGAGGGCTTTTTCATAGGCTCCAGAGGGGCAAGAGAACAAAGATAAGAGGAAGACTCTTAATACCCAGGTCAGAGAAGAAAGTGAGAACTAATACAGGTAAGCACTGACGGTCTTGACCCCCACCCCCACCAAAAATAAATAATCAATCACTCTAAACCAAACAGGCCTGAGTCATGAAAAAACACCTACAGTATCAATCTTGTTGCCTTGTATGCTCTACCTTGGGCTTGTCAGGCTTGTGAGGCTGCCTTGTAAATTTAGTAGCTAGTGTTTCTGCTCTCTCCTGAATGCTAGAAGAATAGATAGGCTCAGACACTTCTGTGGGCCAGGATCCTGTTTCCTGTGAACAAAAGCACCCGGAAAAGATTCACCTCATCCATATATACCCCCCCCCACACACACACATATACACACACACAAGCATATGCCCATGCATATATTATGTCTATGTACAATAACGTGCAGAACTCCGAGACCACTCTTCATTTTTAACAATTTACATCCAAAATTGCCATTAAGTTAACTTTCATAATTTTAATATTTTATATATAATATATATATAATATATCTATTATATTTAGCTGTCGAGGCTTCTGTGTATTTTTTGTGTGTGTTTTGCTTCTGCTTCTTTTCTTGATGCTGAAAAATTAAAAACTAATTAATGGCCATTTTGACTGGAAATAAAATAAATGAAAAAGTGGTCTCTGACTTTTGCACAGCAAAATATTTTTTATCAAAAGCTGAAAAACTGACACCAGGATGGATTAGCTGAGTTCTTTTCACATTCACACGTGAATGCATCACAGCAAACATTAGCAGTGGTTTTAATTTCTTTCCACCTCACTTACTCCCAAAATGCTCATCAGTAGATACAAAAAACACAACAGGCCCATGCTCCAACCATGGTTACCCTGTAAGACGGTGAGAGATGATCCTGGGTAGTGCCATCCTCTATACCATTACGCTTATTTACCTCAAATTTGTGAAAACCCTTCCATAAAGCAAATAAAGAGCCATCCAGTTTAACCAGTTACATCTCTTAAAGCAAATCACAACCAAATACACAACTAACCACATCACTCAAATGAACCACACAATCAAACTCAAATGGCACCAATTTACTCTCTTCACACTTGTGGTCCTCAAATCAGCCCTCAGAACCCCCCAGATGATCCATATTTTTGCTCCATTCCTGTGTGCTGGGAGAATCTGGCAAAATGGTGGACTGTCTAAGGGGCCCTGAAGACAAGACTAAGAACCATAATTGTGTTGCTTGACACAACTGCAAGTACATGCATGAAAATGAATTCCAATGCTCTTAAACTGCACCGTTCCC
This sequence comes from Pygocentrus nattereri, assembly GCF_015220715.1. Taxonomy (NCBI): domain Eukaryota; kingdom Metazoa; phylum Chordata; class Actinopteri; order Characiformes; family Serrasalmidae; genus Pygocentrus; species Pygocentrus nattereri. The sequence continues at coordinate 6,857,656 of NC_051217.1, read as the reverse complement.
CATAAGCATCAGCAGATGGTGCTGCAGTTCCAGGACTAGATGAATATGCTGATGGTTATAATTGTCTGACGCTTGCAGAGACCTTCTAAACGCTGTTCAGCCATTCCACATGCAGGAACTGTGATGCACTTTACCATATGTGTGAAAATGTTTTGGACAGAGTATTGTGCAAAAGTCAAAGAACACCTTTTATTTTTATATTTTCCAGTAAAAGCAGCCTAGATCATGAGAAGCAGAAAATGCAACCAACTTCTAGGATGGAACATTGGAGATGCGGAAATACATCCCGGCAGACATATCTCTGAAAAACTTAGATCAACTCTCCTTAAAAGAATTAAACTGATTCATATCTTGTTATTGAGGCATCAGTGTAATTTTCTGTTGAATTTGTTTTCTGCTTTTCTTCTTAAAAAAGAGAGAACATTTACTTTATGTCCATTTCGAGTGGAAATTAAATGAATAAAGGGTGGGTCTCTGACTTTTGCACAGTACTGTAAGCACAAATGACAGTCATGGATATCCACCTTGAAATGACCCATGCTGAATGTTCATTGTGTTTAGACAGGAAACTCTGAAAATTATTCAGTGCTTTATGGAAAACTAAGCAAGAGTAAGAATAAATGCGTTAATCTACCAAAGTGCTTCAACAGTCACGAATTAAAGTAAAAGTGCCAAGATGAAAACAGTTTAGTAGAACTGCAACGTGAGACACAGAGAGAGAGCTGGTTAAGAAGAAGGATGAAGAGAGCAGAGTGCCATGTCAAGTGCATGGCAATGAGTGTCACCTGTGTGTGTGGAGAGAGCGGTGGAGAGGAGGATGAAGAGGATGAAGGAGGAGAAGAAGAGAGCAGAATGGTTTTCTTAGGGCAGCTTCGCAGGCCATCGCTGCTCCTGCTGGCCTTCAGAGAAACAGGAGAGGAGCGAAAAAGCACTCAGTCACTCTCCAATCTCACATTCAATCGCACTTCACATCAGACTTCACATCCAAACTTCATCAAACCTGAGCCAAAATACATAGCTACTCGCAGTATCCTTTATAAACATACACAAACAAGCATCTAAACTTCTCCGTTATTTAGCAATGTGATGATAAAGATCAGCAAAAAATATGGGAATGGAAGCTGGTGTTTACATATAGTTAAATAAAAAAAATGTAAAAACTCCTTAAAAGAAAAAAAGAAAAAAACTCCTGTAAAGTTCATTCATCCATGCTGTATTACATCTCGTCAATCAGCCTCCAAACATAGCAAACGGTAGAATGGAAAAAGTACAGAACACAAATGATTCACAAATGAACATACACACACACAAAGAAACACAAACAGACCACCCATACAGAAATGTGTGAAAGGAAAGCTAGCTATGCCACATCTAAACCACCACAATCTGACAGTGAGGAATATCATGAAATAAAACAATAATCAAAGACTACAGACCATTTATCATCATTCTGGGAGTGGAAACATAGATAACTATGGAGAGTGCATAACTACAGCAAGCAGGGTGAATATCTGTTTCTATGAGGATATTACCCACAGAACAAAAGTCTGATCATCTAAAAATATTGCATACATCCATAATTGGATATTACTTTACTTTCTTACTGCTGCTGTTAGTATGCTTTAACATACTACATGCATATCCCTTTGAGAACACTTTATTTGCAAAGACTATTTAGGTTATGTGCATTCTCCATGGAATCTCAGGGTTCCTTCTGGAAACACATTGCCAACTTTAAAGAACAGTACCACTGCCAGTTTTCCCCAATCATGGCTGATGAACTAAAGACTTGAATCTACAACAGCCACTCTCAGTCCCAACACTTACTTTCACACAGAATGATACAGTCCAACTACACACTATTCGATAAAATCTCTGATTAAATAGGAATTTGGCAAGACTGTATTACTAACTGCACTATAATTCACCAGTACTGAGTTTACAAGTCTGAACTACACAGTGAACTACATGCCTATAATGGTCACCTAGTATAACTGATTTTTAAGGATGACAACTATAGCAAACTTTTGGGGAAGCAGGGACACTGTATCAAAGTTCAATCTGATAACTGATATAGTGGATGTAGTGACATCAGACTACCATTAGTGGGTGTATATAAGAGGATCTTAAATTACTTATACTCTAGATAGAGTTCTCTAGATCAGGGCTGCCCAAAGTGTATTATACTGTAAATACTGTATTAAAAAAAATTAGCAACAACATCTTATTTATTTGAGTCCTGTTTTATCTTTTTGTCCCTGAGCCCATGATGCTCTTTGGCCCCTCAAGACAAAAAGTTTGGGCACCCCTGCTCTACATCATACACTGTAATACTTAAAAGCAGACTGATCATTGGACTGGGTAAAGCTGGGCAACAGGGTAGCAGGGTGTATTCTTGGTTGCTGGGGTGCTATCCTAAAGCTCTGGTCATACCTGTTCCCCTCTGCTGGGCAGAGTCTGACACTTCACCCTCTCTTTATAGCGGATACTCATCTGTTCCTGTAACTGAGTCCGTCTCTGTATGTACACAACCAAACACACTTATACACCTCACCGTTTTCCAGAATCACCTACCACATGGGTGCATTTTGTAGGTATACAGTTACTGACTGAATCTGTTGCTGCACAATGCGTCATCTGTCCTATTTGTCAGTAGAAGGGGACCAACACTGACCGAATATCATTTGTGTGGTGGGCCATTCTCAGCATGGCAGTAACACAAACATGAAAGTGGCATGTTAGCATGCTGGAGTTCATCAAAGTATGATACAGACATAAAACACATGTAAATGCAAGGTGTAAACTACCCTGATTTGTGCAAGTAAAAAGATGATAGTCTCTTGTCTCTGTATCTCTGTATACCTGAAGGACCTAACAATGTGGCCAGTTAGTAAGTGCCTGCATACACAGATACGCGCACGCACGCACGCACGCACGCACGCACGCACGCACGCACGCACGCACGCACGCACGCACACACACACACACACACACACACGACTCTCAAACAATCATGAACAAATAACAGCTGCTAAAATTTGATGAATCTTTGAGTAAATACAGTGGTTCCCAAGCCTGGGCCTGCAGCACCCCCTGGAGCAAAAGACCCCCCCCTCCTCACTCAAACGCAATGCAAGTCAGTGCAGGCACCCGTTCACTGATTTCACAGTTTGAAAAGATGCAGTGGCTCTTCACAGGTCTCGGAGGAAGCCAAGTATCATGTCACTGGGGGAGTCCTAACTAGTGGACGGGACTGGAGACAACTAAACTTGGGAGAAAACTGGGGAAAAACACTAAAATGTGCAGGGCAGGACCAGGATTGGGAACCTGTTAGTAAGTACAACCAATGTCAGCCATTAGACAAATACGGTGTTCATGAACATCATTTTCTACATCAAATAAAAGCAAGTCATTAGTTACTAAAGCAGTTCTCCATAGTTCAGATAAGTAACAAAGCCTTAATAGAGATCCTCTAAATCCAGCTAAACAAAAGGTCAGCAAAGACAAGATGATGGGTAAAGGTTAAGTTACTAGCTAAGGAAAGACTTATCTACACGCTTTACCTTTCTCCACGCTGGCACAGGAGCCAGGCGCACTGGCTCTTTCAGTGGGGCTGGGCGTGGGGAAGGGGGTGACAAAAGCCCCAGATTAGGCATGGAGGCCCCCTGTGACCAGAGCAGTGAAAGTGATAGGTGGAGTAACCAACGAAAGGCCAGGAAACAGCAATCACAGCCAAGCATGAGCCACCATGAGAGAGGATGGAGACGCAGAGGAAAAGAAACAAAAGAGGGAGATGAGGAGAGGCATGCAAAGTCACACAGTGAAAGAAATGCAAAAGAAATGTTGAATGACAAGCAGACAAAAAATAAGCCATGCATTAACTAAAGCAATACAATGCAATCGCAGAGGACTAAAATATGTTCAGATGTGCAAGAAAACATTGTATAGGAAATGATACTAATCAAGCAGAAAGGAATGGATCAAAATAAAAGCCATCTTCCTGATCAAATCATTCACTTCCCACACTTCCTGCAGACAACTCAGGACATTTCTAAGTTGCAGCATTACTACAGTATTAGTCCAGTAGATAATGGTGTCAACAAACAGCAGTGTGCCCAACAGTGTCACTGCCCCACAGTGGTGCTAAGAAGACAGAGGGTTTAGCTTACTATAAAAAGCTTCTAAATCCTTGATGATGCCACCCATTCCTGCTGGTTACTCCATTAGGGCAGATCAGAGCACACACTCAGGCCAAATCACATCTCTGCTCATCTAAATGTGATCCAGACACATATCTCACTAACAATTGTGCACTGTTTTTTCCATCTGGAAAAGATGACTGCAAAATACAGTACTGTGCAAAAGTCAGATCACCTTCATGTCTCGACATCAGGAAAAAAACCTGAACATATATCCACGTAACTCCAAACACATTCAGTAATGTTGAGGTCTGATGAGGGTTGACATGTGGCTGATTTCACCTATACTAGCCTATTTCACCTATACTACCCGGATGTGGCATCTGGATAATTTGTGGTTTTTTTTTATGGCTTCCAATTTTAGGTTTTAAGTCACAGCCATGAAACTATTAGTTGCCTTATTGGCATCCAAATCATGCTGACAATATATCAAATAGAACTTTGTCTGCTTGTACCCTCACAAACAAACCAATAATGGGACACTGTCTGCTTTTCTCCACTTCTCATTAAAAAACTTTTTTGACTTTCGCCTCTTTGGCCTGTGAGGTTTTCTTCTAACCCCTGTGAAGCAATAACACATTGTTTTTTTTGGTTTGCTACATTAGCCTAGGCTACTTGACCTGAGATGATTCTTTTTAACCGCTGGCTGCTATTTAGCATTCTCTGCTCAAGTTGTTATCGGAAACTCCCGTGTCTCTTCGTTATACTGAGTGAAACGAGCAGACTTGCGATAATCACAAGCAGATTTGCAATACACAACATATATGCAAAACCCAAAAGCGCACACATCTGGATCCCTGTTAATCATAAACTTAAAACATTTGGATCTAAAGGTTTATGTTTGTTTCTAAGACAAAAAAATTTACAATGATGTCACTTAAATTTATGTCCAAAGCAAAAAAACACATTTTTAAGCGTCATTTTTTTGAACATTCTTTCATTACAAGTGGGACACCCAGCCCCATTCACGATTCTGAGCATAAACATTTCTAAAATCCAGAAAAGAAAAATAAAAGAAAGAATCATTATATCATCCTCAATACAATCATTATTTTAACCTAAATACTGTGTGTTTCTTTCATGCATTAGTGGCATGTCTGTTCTTATAAGTGCATTTCAGCAAATCAATTATATTGTGAAGAGGGATAGTGGAGTTTAAAAAGCCTTTTTTGCAGAATGCCAAATGATGGCATGAATAGAGTACTTTTGTATTTCACAGTTTTGATGTCATTATTATTATAAAATATGGAAAACGGAGAAACAAGGGTGCTCACGCCTTCTCTAAAATCTTAATAATAACAATCCCAGCAAGCATGGATCAAGCCTCTCTGAACAGCTTGAGCAGTGAAGATTTTCTCTAAATAAAATGATTCCAAGATAAATAGTTGAACCAGAGGTATCCTGAAGGAAGACACAGTGCCTCATCCACAAACCCAGTGTTACACTGTTGTATCCACTTCCTCTCCCACACACACAGTGCTGCTGGGTCTATGACCTGCCCTGAGAACCCAGTCAACTCTACATATAAACACACACACAGATCATACTAGACAAACAGCGCCCACACAGAAAACACCACAATCAGTTGGGGCATCCACTGGTGCATCCACCACTTCTGGTAGCAGAGCAAAGCAGTGTTTTGTTGTTTTGTTTTTTTTTTTAATGAACTCTGGCCTACCTGTCTCTTGAGTCCAGTGGACTGTGCTGGGGCATTCTCCTCAAATTTGGCCAACAGCTGGGTAGCCATTGACTTCACCTTGTTATTGTTAGCTGCTGCGGTGGTGTCAACTCTACGCTCTGTTGGGGCTGTGGCTATGGATGGTCGTTCATCATGAACCCCTCGCTGCAGCTCCTCCTAGCACACACACCAAAACATACATTAGGAGCTGTGATACAACTCACCATATTATTTATAATATATTGTGATGGTCTCATCACAATAATTTCTTTAATTACTTATCTCAAGATTTGATCACCACTGTTGAATTAATGCATAGGAATCTTTTTGATATCAATATTAATATCAGTAAATATTTATATTTTTTGTATGTATCTACGATCAAACTAATTTTATATTAGTGATTTCAAGCATTTGAATGCTATTGTGTGTGCTTACATCTTCGGACTGGCCAGCCTGACTCGTCTTTCTCCTCTTCCCTACTCCGTCCATCTCCTTCTCCTTTTTATCCTGTCAAAGAGTACAGTCATGGTCAGACACTAGATAAGAAGTAATTTGTGCTTTTTAAATGGAAAAAAAAATCTTGGTTTAGACTCAAATTTGAATGAATAAGACAGAAGTATTTAATCATAATAAACTACACAAAATAATGGGAATAATCATCATTAACTACACGAAATAATGTGATAAATCATGATTCCTTATTTTAATAGTTTGACAGCCTTAGAAATAATATGAATGAATACAACAGTGATCTAACGGCAGAGTACTAACAGTACCTTTGGATTGCGTTTCCTTGAGATGTTGATGCTCTGGCCCAGCTTGCTGAGGAAGGAGATAGGTGACTTTGTGCTGGCTATCAGCGCAGCTTTCTCCTCTGGACTCAGGTTGTGGTTTTCTGGAACACAGTGAAACCATTTCAAAGGGAGTTATAGACATTTTGTGAGGTCTAGGAGAAATTAGGAATGAAGTGACCTATCAGTCACTACTCATCATAACTATTATATACAACTAGGATCAAGTTTTTGAAGTTTTCTTGTTTTTAGTCATGCCTATGTTTTGGCATTCAGTGCAACAGCACTTGTAAAACTGGCACTGTAGATGTTTCAAAACTAGCTGAGGCTATTTATGGATAGCCTTTATGACCGTGCCATAAACAGAGCAACACAGGGTAAGCTAGCCTTAACCAATGATCTCAGTTGGATCAGGCTTTATGTAGTCAACACCGACTCACTGGCATTTGTCCTCAATGGCCAAAGCCTTACAATTGTAACAGAACATCCCTCCCTATACACCAGTCCAGTACTACTCACCACCAGGAGGCACAGTATCCTTGAACATCTCATAGAACTGGGTGAGGTACATGACCATGGAGAGTTTGTCTGGCTCCACCACAATGGACATCTCCTTCCCTGTCATAATAGGCGATATTCCAAACTCCTTCTCTGCCACATCAAATGCCAACTGGTTATTTTTCTCCACATCCTTCTCATCCAGGGATTCAAAGTCACTATGGATTTTAAACACAGATAAACACACAGTGGCTGACTTTAGTGACTATCAGCAAGAACACCGTGACCTTTGGCTCTCTGGACAACCTAGAAGTGAGTGATGTTATCTCATAAGTAAACTAAAAATAGTTCCATGTAACTTAGACACAGTAACATGGGCTAAACACAGTCAATATTTACAATAACAATCTGTGTACTGAAGGGCTAATTGCTGTGGGTGGAAGGGGCTCAAACTTTATGATCCATCCTATTCCATTAATAGACCCCTACAACACTGCAAGAGCTAACAGCCTAAAATGGGCACCACAAAGCTGGGCCTGGTAACGGTCACTCTCAACATTTACTCTAATGGAGAGTCAGGATAATGCTAATGTGCGTCTTACAGGTAATGGGTTTATCAGCTGCTCAGAGGGAGACAGAGAGTGAGAGAGTGATCTGTTTATGAGGACCTACTGGGATCTGCTCTCATTTTAACGACCAGCAAAGTAACATGACTCAGAAGGTAAACAGCAATTGCTTTAACTGTGTTTTGTTTAAGTACAACACTCTTCCAAAATTCAGACGTCCTTTTGAAATGTTCTGAGTAATGATTGATTTTTAATGTTATGATTTTCAATTAAGTGGAGGATACAAATACAAGATTCAGTGACACAAAAAATCAAGTGCCTTCCCTTGGTTAGAGCAGGTTTTGTCTAAATAATAAGCACAACATAGTGGTGGTCATTGTCATTTGCAAATAAATTGACAAACGTAGTTAAAATTATAATGGAATGGAAATTATAGCCAGTAATTACGGTAAAAACGGTAACTTGGCATGCAATTTCTAGCTTACACATGGGCTAGTGCATGTGTAGCAGCATGTGTAATCAACTATGGTGGGAATTTTTCCTCTTCTAGACTCCACCGTGGCTTCTACTGGCCACTTGGCCATTACCAGCCATCTCCGGCAGTGTCATTTCACCAAACTATTACTTTTCAGTTCATTTGATATTTAGTTGCAAAATATTTCAGGCTTTGATTTACAAGAAACAGTGCTACACATTTAAATACCTTTTAATATAATGAATTTCAGATACAGATCACAGGATTTCTGTTTACCTTGATAGCAGTGATATGGAGGCACATACAATGTGTGACCATTTAAAAAAAAATTATTTTAGTTATGCGGATTCATAATTAATTTAACTGTATGAAAAGTCAAGATCATGTTCAAACAGACTACCACATATCTCATTCAGGGCTGATGGCACGAAGAGGTACTTCAGTATTTAATATGAAGTGAACTCATAAATTTATAGAGATACAATTTCATATCCTATGAATCAGATATATTTAGATGAATGACTGAGGAAACAATCAGCTTCTCTCTGAATGTCAAAAGCAGAGCCAAAAAAAATTTCAGTTTTACTTGCAGGTGACCAATTCCCTTTGTGTACTTGTTTATTGTTTTTTGCTATTTTTTACCATTTATCTTCAGCTCAAAAATACAAGGTGCCAAACAAGGTCAGAGTCTTTCGCTACATTGTTTTTTTTTTTAAATGATCTTGTATCAGGTTCATCACTGGGTTAAGATTATCTTGAACATTGTTATTTGTTGGAGTAAGTTACTTCCTTAACCCTGTTTTTCAGAAGCTCTTATATCTATTCACATACCGCTGTGAATGGCTTCAGATAAAAGTGTCTAGTAAGTAATGTAAAATATTACAAAATGAAATGCAAAACATATAAATAAGTAAATAAAAAATGTTTGATTAGGTCATCCGTATCACCCACAGTAAATGGTTAATTACCAATATCATATTGAGCGCAGGAATTCCATATAGGTGCAATTCTATTAAATAATAATATGACAGTTTTCTTTTGCTAAATATTATTGAAAGCACATATTGAATAGCCGTACAAGCGGCTCATCCGAGTCCTGATGAGTACTGACTCCAAGCGTCTTTAGAGCCTAAAAGGTAAACCAAAATTTTGAGGGATTTGGTAGCAAATTATTAGCTCACTGAAGTTGACAACACCACTTGAAAACAATGCACCAGGGATTATATTCATAATCCTCATTTTTGATATTATCCTGACTACAAATCAAGCTTTTTCCTCCCAAAGCTACAGCATTTATACCTATAAAAGGCTTAAGTTAAAACTGTGCAGGAAGCAGTACTTCAGAGGAAAGGAGAGCTCACATGAGGTCTGGCCTGTAGCGGTGAATGAGTGCACAGAGTGCCAGGCCACTCTTCCAGGACATAGTGAGGTCAGACACACTGACCCCTCTGTACCCCTCCGTCTGCCTCTGACACCAGTTCAGCAGCTTGCTGGAACGTGCAATGGACTCTGGAAATAAGGCACATTCCAATGAGCTACAATGACAAGTGTCCATTTTTAAATAAATTGCTGTTAGTCGTACAATAAGGCTGGGGAAAAAAGGAACACCAAGGTGCATTTCATTCACTCATGAACGGTTACTGGAAATTCCGGAGACCAAGAGTTTTGAGTTATGGTTAGAATTGACTTTTTTGCTCTCTATGTGTGAACCATCTGCTGTTAGTTCACACAGTACATGGATGTTCCAAAGGAAAGCTGCAAAACACCATTCCATTATTGACCGACTCACTAAACAGTCAATGGCAAGATGCTTTAGATGAATCCCTTGAGAAAGAGCATCATGCATTTTGACTTTCATCATCCGCAAAGTTACCTTGCAACTGTTTCTCAAGCAGAAGTTCTAGGATGAAAATGATAAAGCATTAAGTTGTAAAATATCAGTCAGGACTGTCCTATTCAAAGAAATACACTGCAATACAATATAAAGGCAATTAATTAGTCTGCACATAAGAAGGGGGGAAAAAAAACCAAAACAACACACCATTCCTTGTGATTTTGGGAGTCGAGGAGTTGACCACATTCTCCATGTCAATACGAATTTCCCTGTTCTCTCCCGTGTCTATGAGATGCCGTACCTAAAAGGTGGAGGGGAAAGAAAAAGAATAGCCAGAGTTCACCCCAATTTTGGATTAATAAGTAGTTGCTAACTCTGGACTTCTTGTTTTCCCTGCTCTAAAACATCTGATGAAATTAATGAGCTGATTAACAAGCCATCTCTGAATAGAAGTGGGCTTGTTGGATCAGGAAAAACACTCATATTTGCAGGACACAGGTACTTCATAGGTAAATTAAGATATTTCATTCATTTGGTATATTGGAACAGACGCAATGCACAAAAAAACACTAGTTAAAAATGCTATCAAAACTAAGACAACAGCAATTTTACTATTCAATACTTCTTGGGAATCACCAAATCCAGTAAATCAGAACAAACTATTACCAATTATTTTAGCACTACTCATGATATGCCCTAAAAAGTTTACTGTAGCAAAATTCATCACAATACTAAGATTATATTGTCTTTTTGCCCACCCCTACCACTCCCAGGACGTCTGGGAACTACAGATGGCATATCTGCACTGGTAGGTATCAGTAATGAGCCGATACCAGTAGAAAATGCTGGATTTGACAGCGGTTCGGAGTCCGATCCAATTTCATAACAAATCTAGGCTGAAATAGCCCACACTGACACTGTATCATGTCACACTTTTAGATGCTCATCTTAAGTGAAGTTAGTCCTTTTTTTTTCATGCTTTTAGTTTTAAATGAAAAAATATTGAATTTCCGCATCCATTATGAACCTTTTGTCACATTTAACGATATCACATACTGGATTAAGTGGGGAGAAGAAAATATTTTAAAAACATTTTATTGGTACAAAAATACATTCTGAATGTCATTTTTTTTAAACAGGGATATGTGTGCAATATTTTGTATATTGCATATTTGTATATTTTATACGTTTGTATAAAATAGTCATTAAAAAAACAAACACCCAGGGCTGTGAATTAGTACTTTACCAACATAAAAATTGTCATATACAGGGCTATATAATTTAATAATCATGTATATGCCATGCTAGACACTAAATAATAGCACTTAATGTGGAAACCTTCATTAGTAGCCTCTGTTTATCAATAAAAACTGTGACAAGAGTGCTAGTTTCTCCAAGCTGGAAAACTAAATTTTCCATTTTCCATTCCAATTTTCTCCATATTGGGCTCAGTACCAACACGGACTGTGGGCTCTACACTTTTGTCTTGCGGACAGATATTCAGGTAAAATTCTCTGCTTTGTGTGCTGTAGATGTACAGCGACTCATTAAGTAAATATTTCAGCATCAAATGCACGCAAAGTTTGTGTCAGCATTTGTGAGACTGGGCATTTTTCCTTCTCTAAGATGGGTTGGACGTGAGTCTTCTCCTTTCTGATGGAGATGACTGTTGCTGTTACTGTTATGCTGGTTCACATGCTGTGCTCAGTGTGAGAGCATAGTAGGAGTTTGTAAAAAGCAGAGCTGGTCTGTGGGTCTAAAGCCAGGGTTACATTACATGATTTTTACTCTGACATTAGCCCGGATTCTCAGTCTGACTGAAGCCATGGGTGCACTACTCTACTTTTACAGTCCCAACAGATTATAAAAAAACTGGGTATCTCACACTCTCCAACTGCTTTCTGCAGATTTTTAGGGCGACCGAAATATTGGAGATGCACACTAAACAACTTGGGATCACACACACTACTCAACCTTTAAGTTGCTGCCGAACTGAACCAAACTCGCGTGAGCTCACATATTCTCTTGTTGATAAAAAATATAAACGTAGAGCTGCTGCTGCTGTTTCGCTGACACAGCAAAGAAGCAGCAGGTAAACATATTTAAGTGAGGGTAGTGGATTTAAAATGTAATTTCATTTTAAGAGTTTTAAATGTATATAGACTTGATTGTGCTCATGCCTTAAGCTCAGTTCATCAAAAGCTTCGCTACACACACACAAGCACTTTTTACCAGTTTTCTTTAGGTGACTCACCTGGTTGGGTCTGAGTAGATGGAGGCTGATGTTGGGATAGCGTGTGGTGGGATCCACAGTGTAGTGACTGTAGTTCTTACTAACGTTCTCAGGGGTGGTTTGTGGGAGCAGTCTGTAGATACTCTCCCTGAGACACAAGGGAGCAGGGGTTACGGCTGCACTATTACAACCAAGCACAGGAGCACAGCTCAATTCCATTCAGCACTGCTTTCATCCCATTAGTACTGTCTCAGGATCTGCCGCAAGAGACTTAACGCTGGCAATTTACTCATAAAGCACTTAGTGCAGATATGCAGTGAGGGCATGGTAAGGCAAAACCACAGAGGGCTTAGCTTTAATTCTTGTATGCGTTTTACAAGCCCATGAGGCAAACACATGCATGGAAACACTGTAAATTTCAGACAGACTGCATGAAGATCAATCTGCAGCACTTTGTGGTAGGGACTGTCATGATCCAGCATTCAAAACATAAATTTCTTAATGCAGCGGAGAGAGTGTCTCACCTTTCTGCTAGAACTTCCAGAGCAGAGGCACCCTGAGCCCAGCTTTTCACCATCCACGCAGAGTCCAAGGCAGCCAAGAAGCCTCGAGCAATGCCAGTCCCCATCGGCCAGAATGGCTGTGAACATTCTTAGTTAGAACACTGTGATAGAGAAGGCTGCCTACTACACAATTTATACTGCAATATTCACAAAATGCAACAACTTGCAGAGTTGTTAAAATAGCTGTGAAATAAGATGTGAATTTGAAATTGAAGATGAAATTGCTTATGTGATTTAGAGAGTTATGATCAAATGATGATTTGCTGAATGACATTGTCATTCATGGCTGGGACTTATCAATTTATCAATAATTACAGATAACCATGAAATCACTAAGTAGAATTATTTTTTTTTTCTTTCCATGTTATATGCATGACTGTTCTCTGGCCAGATTCATTACCCACAACTTAATTTACACATGTAGCCACTCTGGAGCTCTAGCACAGAATCAGAAATGGTATTTCTCATGCTTAATTGTATGTTAATGTTGCATGTCACAATTATGAAGCTCTACCGCGTGTGTGTATGCGTGTGTATACGTATCACGGCTCGCTATCAGCATATTAAAATACTATAAAAGTAACCGCGAGCTCTGATGCGGAAGACAGCATTAGTGTTCGAATTTACATTTCCAAAGAAAGTTGTCACCCCCTCTGGCATTAAAGGAACAGCAAACAGACGGCGAATTTTTGTTATGGATTAGTTGTCATGATGACATCTGCGCAACCCATTTACATCAGTTACAGACCATCACACAAGGTTATGCACAACTCAAAGTCAAACAATGTAGTACAATTCACTTTAACATCATCTGAAAAGAAGGTTTCCCGTGAGATTCCAGGAAAACTAAGCCTACCAGACAGAAGATCTAGAGATTCGCAGCAGAAAATGGCAAATGCTCAACGTGGTGAGTAAACCATACAATGACTATAGTCACAGGTTAAAAACAGCATGCTGTCTACTTTTCAGCAAGCTCTGTTCCAGTTTAGCAAAAAATACATTGTTGGCTGAAGATTTAAGCTGCATTTTCATCTAAACTGCACATCTAAAATCATACTTATTTCACTGCTAGAGTGTTAATGCACAAACAGCTGCTCCTCCACAGAGATACAGATATTGTTTTCAGACCATACATTCTCTGTGTTTTGGCCTCCCTCCAAAGAGCCAAGTAGAGTAAAACTAACTCCACAGCATTAATTAGATTGCCATTTAAGATTTTGGTCATTTAACACTGAATAAACTAGCATTTCTGATGGCAATGCAGAAGGCATCTTGTGCCACTGTTGGTCTTTCTGACTGCTCTTGTCAATGGAGGTAATCCTTGTATTTTTAATTGGTTAAAAGGAACATTGTGCATGACGTGATGTTTTTAGTTATTGACAAAAACCTGGATATCCAAAGACATGTATCAAAACATTTGTAATTTTTGTTAAATGTCTCATCATCCCTGCTCTTCTATTATGCATACAGTGGTCAAAGCTAATTAGTGATAAGCTCCTATTATGCGTTAGCAACATTTGTGAATGCTGCACAGCACATGGACGTCTCATATGCCTCCTCTCACCTCCAGAAGGCTGTCTCCCACCAGCGCTACCAGTAACTGGTGGCCATTGCGCTGGCGGACGAGTGCTGCATTCTCAGAGGCGTACATGCAGGTGAAGTCAAACATGGCTACATCAGGCTGCCCGTAATGGTTGATGGCAAAGTCCAGCGTGGGCAGCTGATGATTGGTGGAGAAATCGGCTGCCTCTCTGGCATAGGACAGCAGAGCTGCTTGGTCCACATTAGCCCTGGAGAGAAGCATCTCTGTGTCCACATAGTCCTGAACGACACATAAAGGAAAACGATTTCATATGCATTCTGAAAAGACAATACTACTCCAGTCATGTTACAGTGAAAGACAGTCAACCATAAACCAACATCTCTTTTGAGGCCAATGTAATTGCAGAAATAAGCAGTGGGTCCATTCTGTTCTAAAACCAAAGTCTGCTGTGTTTAGACGAAGGCCATGAGAAGCTTATAATTCAGCAGCGAGAGGCTAAAGGAGGAGTAATGGAGGATGTGAGCTGTTTCTTTCTGATTCATGCTGCTATAACTGGCTCTGCTCTGCTGCCAACAGAGTCAGCTGCACCATTGTAGGAGAAAGGCCCTGTCTAGCACTCTAAACATCAGCTAACCGTCTCCTGCAGTTTTATCGGTATCTTCAAAAAATTATTGCTGGTAAATGTGCTGATTACACACTGAAAAATACTGACTCGATCTCTAAACGATGCGGCAAAACCTTATACCAGCAATACAAGTTGAACTGCTGAATTTGAACATAAAACCTTCAATATGAGTATTACAAACTTTTCAAAATGTATCCAAACCTAACATTTAGCATAGTAATAACAACAATACAACACAAAAAAAACTTCAACTAATGAGAAATAAGAAAGCAAGAGATGATCAACAGAAATCAAGCAAGGAATTCTGGGTAGCTCCACACTAGCTCCAGAGTTTATATTATGTTTATATTATTTATGACTTTCAGCTGTTTAAGTTAAAGAGCAAAAACTGAAAATGGACAAAGACATCTGTTAGTAAAGCACTGTTTAACTAAATCTAACAGAGTATGAAAAATCGTGAAATACAAATATCTAAGAAACTTTGAGGCCACGATCGCTATGGCATATGGACATATACACTGCTCAGATTCTGAGAAGAAATGTAGAAATATTTACCAAATATGCACCACCATTTTGTTTAAAATATGAACTGTGGTACAAAGACTGAAGATTTTGAAAAGTTGTTTGAAACAAGTTCATAGAGCACAGGCTAGGACATTAGACTGCCATGTCTGCGACTGGTCTAAGGAATTAGTTGAAGCCAAACATTTACACTGCCTCTTTACTGCATTATAATTCATCACAGCTCTGAAAAAATCTCAGCTCCATTTGTCACTTGTAATTTGTCGCTAAATCAAAGTCACAAATAACCTGCTCCCATTGGAAATGACTGGTCACCAATCACTCTGTTGCCTGCTAATGTGAACTGAGGGCAAGAGGCACAAGGGAGAAAGGACATACATGATGAGAGCGAGAGAGAGCGAGAGAGAGCGAGAGAGAGCGAGCGAGAGCGAGCGAGAGAGAGCGAGAGAGAGCGAGAGAGAGCGAGAGAGAGCGAGAGAGAGCGAGCGAGAGAGAGCGAGAGAGAGCGAGAGAGAGCGAGAGAGAGCGAGAGAGAGCGAGAGAGAGCGAGAGAGAGCGAGAGAGAGCGAGAGAGAGCGAGAGAGAGCGAGAAACACTGACTTTTGGCTGAATGATTCATATGTCCTCTCCTTAAGCTAACAAGCTCACACGCGCACACACACACACAAAAAACAAATACCTTTCATTCTATCTCAACTATTCAACACTCTCTGAGAGAGACACCTAGCTGATAGAGCGATCTGAGTCCAAGACCCAGAGACAGACTGACATTCAGAGCAGACAGACTTCGTGGAGCTCTTTGATCACTCACGTGCAGAATGACGCCCTTGTCCAGCAGACTTTGCTTTTTGGCAGTCATTACGAAGTAGTGTGTGTCATCCTTATAGTAGACAATGTTTTCCAGATCAATCCCTGGTGAGGCAAAAACCAACAGAGGGTGAGAAAGACTGAGTGGGAGAGTGAGACTGCTGAGTAATTCACAGAAAAAAAAAAGAAACATTGATAAAGAGAAGTAAAATTTAAGAAAAACAGAGAACTTCATTACTTTCTTCTCGCAGAGATAACGATTCCCTATTAATGCAGCCAAAGCAACCGGTTCTCTCTCCCTCTCTGTCTCTGCTACTCTTCATTAGACAGTGAGGCCAACAGCAGAAATTACACGAGTGGCAAAACAAAAGCAAAGGCACTTTAGCCACTGCCAACTCAGCACAAAGCCTTCAGAGCCAGGACAGGGGCAGACTGGCATGCAACTGCTGCTAACTGTAGCGATGCACAAACTCTGTCCAAGATTACACATTGGGTTTTATTTGTTTAAAGAAAAAAAACAACCAAAAGCAGCTGTTTTAGACAGTTGTTTTTAACTCCTTAAATAGCAAGAGCCTAATGCCACTAACTTCAGTTAAACATTATGCACTCTAATAACTCCATACCATAATAGTTTTGTAGGAATTTACTAATACTTACTGAATATATATATATATATATATATATATATATATATATATATATATATATATATATATATATATATATATATATATGTATGTATGTATGTGTGTGTGTGTGTGTGTGTGTGTGTACACAAAAGCATGTATGTGTAAGTATAAACAAAGGTTTGTTTACAAAAAATAATATTAATTCTGACAGCATAAAATATTAACTGATTGTAGTAACAGTCAACTAAGGTAAGAAACAATCAGCTTTTACAGCTGTACAGCATTTTTACAGCATTGCAGTGTAATCTGGGCCCATTCTAATTTTGACATCAGAAGACTGGCACCTCCCCCGTCCTTTTTGGGAACCGGTCATAAGTTATTGTGGCTGTATTTTTGGGGTTGTTGTCTTGTTGAAATGTCCATCACCTTCCCAGATTCAGTTTACTGACGGCTGTGATTAAATTTTTTTTCTGCTATGTGCTGGTACACTGCTCTGTTCATCTTTCTCTGATGAAGTTTAAAGCCATATCATAATGCTCCCATCTCCATACTTCACTATGGGTATAGTGCTCCTGGGATCATACGCACAACTACTCAATTTCCAAATTTGCCGATTTGAAATACTACCCAATTTTACTTCTATTTCTGGTTTATCTGACCAGAGTACACTGCTCAGATTTGTATAAGATTGTGTGAAAATTTTAGACATACATCACTGGGACTCTTTTCTTTGTTCTGTACAGACTACAGGAACAAAAATGACGGCAGTACAGTTCACTGTTTTTGGTTCCCTGTGTAACTGTCGTGGTTGCTCATTTCAGGTCACCCTGCAGCTCTTTTCGAGTGACTGCTGGCTTCTGTTTCACCTTCCTAAATCACTGAGAATACATTATGAAATCTTGCATGGCAAACTGTCAAAAGATGATTAGCTGTGGTTCCATGAACTTTTCACTCATAATTCTACTGATGGATGATTAAGGTCTTTGCAATGGCTCTGAGACATTAGAGAGCTATTTAACAATGTTGTCTACAAGAACTTTAGGAAGCTCCTTCACCTTCACGATTACTTGTTGTGTGAAATCTTCCCAAACAATGCTAATGTGCCAATGTCCTTAACAATTACATGAGGTGCAATCTGCACAAGAACTTAAATCAGCATTAAAATCAAGAAGTTAACAATATGTCTGAACACTGCAGTTATACTTATTACGTCATTGCCCAATGAAAACCAGGTATCTCCATTTTTGTTGATTTTTAGTTTTCTACATGATTTAGTTTACTTTCATGAAGAATGGACCAATAGAAATGCTCTAAAATCACTTGGACCAAAATCTCTTTACACTGACTTACACTGAAAGGTAACACTAAAAGGCCTTCTCCTGTAAAGTTCATATTTTGGAGCTACTTGTTTTTCGTTGGACAGCGAATGATTTGTTTCTGTTATGAATACAAACTTCATTGCTCATATTTAAAGGTACAAAGGAAAAAAAACATTATGCAGGCACATTTGAAGTGGATAAGCGCATTGTAAGTATATTCGATAATAAACAAAACAAAACAGCCATTGGGTTCCCTGTTCGTATTTAAGTACAGAAAATGCCTTCTTTGTTCAACTGACCATATGAGACAGACTTAAGATAAACACTGCGACACGTGCAGCAGACAGAGATTGTCTGAGAAAAACACTGGAGTATTCCTTTAACAATTCCTTTAATAACTGAATAAAGGAGCCAGGGGTTAGTGGTGCTACCACTGCTATAACATCACATTACAAACACTGCTATACCTGTGGCTTCCCTAAGGTCCTGAAAGAACTTTTGGTTGAAGATGAAGGCCACTCCGCTGATCTCTTCTACCTTAGCCTCTGCCGTAGTGTTGCGGTTGATGAAGTTGGCCGTGATGGCGATGGCCAGTTTGCCCCTGAATTCTTTCCTTCTGAAACCTAGATTGAAAATAAGTCAGATTTAGGCACAGATTTAGACACAGAGGCAGTTCCACAAAGCTTTCTGTGATAGTAAAAGTGCCCCCCATTGTACTTCAGAACTTAAGAACAGGAGCCAAGCACCACTGTGCCATTTAATTGTAAGAACATTAATTCTCAAATGACAAAACCAGCTAAACAAGTCTTGAAGTCCTGAATCTGTTAAAAGCCTTTTTTGTTAAGAGGCCAACATAAATAATCACTAAAGTACTGACCAACACATACAGCTGATCAGCAGCTAAACTGTGTGATTATGCACAAAAACCAAGCTAATAGAACCTTGATCTGTACTAAGGCCAAGCTCCAGATAAGAAACCCTCAATAAGAGAAGATTTCACAGAAGATTATGTCAAAAGGTCTCTTCACTGTTTTCTTTACCTGATAATGTGTTTCTCCTCCCATCTGCCCCAATTATGACGTCAAACTCCAACTCACTGACAGGATGTGTTCTGGGATGGACTTCAGCTCTCCAGCCTATCCCTGCAAAGAACACAGATCATATCACAAAGATCAGGGAAAAAAAATGGCACAGCATTTAACCAAAAAAACTATTTTCTATCAACAAAAACTAATAGAAACCACTGTTTAAGGCGAAATATTAATTCTTACATATTTAAGAGTAACTATTACTTAATAACACAGTTATGCATTAAATGTCATTTAATTTACATTCTGTATCATCAGATTCAGAGTCAGCCTATTGTTTCACTGGTTAGGACCTTAGCTTGTTTTATTAATCACGAAAAAATAAAAATGTATGGTTGTTGGAAAATGTAGGACAATAGATAAGAATGGGAACAATAACTTTAGCAAATTTATTTCAGAATAAAAATAATCTTTTTTAATTAATTACAAACCTAAATGTAGCATCAACTGAACTTTCAGTTCTCTGCTTGTTTCAATAAACTACAAGTGAGAAAAACACCATGCTTTTGTTACTGCCAGTGATTAATGTGACTTCTAAGAGATAAATAAAAACTAGTGTCCATTTTAATATGCAAAGTGGCAATCACTCTCGTTCTCCTGATCTTCGGGCGGCTCGATGAGGCCTTTGAATTCCACGTTGACATGGATCTCGATGCCCAGAAGCAGAGCCATTTTCAGCAGCATGAGCTGCAACTGACGAATACCTGCAGAAAGCCAAGCCAGAATGCAGAACCAACTCAATATCCTTGTACTTTTCTCCAGTCTGCTTCAAGAAGATTGATTTAGGTGCTACTGTGTATGTTTCCGTCTACTCACTGATATGGTCTATGGATCCTGCACAGAATTTTCCATAGAACTTCTTGGCACCAAGCCCCCGCAGATCTTGAATGGTGAAGGGCCAAAGGTGGAGGACATTGTTGCGGGAGAAAGCATCTCTCTTCTCCAACAGCACCACCTTGGCTCCCAGAAAACCAAGCTCAATAGCTGTGCGCAACCCACATGGCCCTGCTCCAATGATCAGACACTGCAGAATAATGCACATAATGTGTCCAATATCTTATGTTGTACAAATACATAAGTGTCCATCAGGGTTAGTTACTTACTGTAAGAGACCAGTTACAGCATTTAAAATATGCACTGTGATCATTAAAACATGCCAACTAAATTACTGCCAATACATTAAGAAGGTACTCAAATTTGAACGGACTAATCGTGACAGCTTTACTACAATAATTCAGCCACATCACTGATGACGTCTCCACTACCTCCTGGGTCTGTCATACCTTAGAGTTGGCGCAGGCTCTGCCTTTCTTGTATTCCTTATGGCTTGCACGTTTGTCCAGTTTGGCCCAAAGTGCTTTGGCCTTCCAGTAGTTGAGCTTGGACTTGAGTTTGTGGTAGAAGACTCTGTACTCGCTGGGTTTGAGCTCAAGGAAATCACACAGCTCTTGAAAGGCCTTAAGGGTGCCTTTACAGGTGGTGGCCTGAACGAAGCGGTCAAACAGCACATGGGACTGATTGATCCCCTCTCCCGCTGCACTAACGCCTCCATCTCCCATGGTCCCTCACCCCACGCAGGGGATAATGGGACTGCCCTTGGCCCACTTAGTCAGAGTCTGTGTTTTACAAGTTCAACTCCCTGCTTCAGACATCTTCATCCTGAAGAGAAAGTGTGAGGAAAAACAGCATTATTGATGAGTTTCACATTTTACTGATAACCAATGCTATTCTTAAGACTTTTATAAGCCAGAAACAGGGTTTAGAGAACCTGCCTACCCCACTGTAAAAAAAACAAATCAGTCCCATATACGAATTTAGTGATACCTCCCTGGACACTTGATTTTAATCAACAACATAGGAACCAAAGATTAATAATGTGATGTGCTTCAGAAATTACTCCCTTCATTTAGAAATGCATGAAGATCCTTCACCCTGACAGGGGCTACATCAGAAAGAGCAGCTAGACTAAATCAGAAACCAGTTTAAGTCCACTAAACTACACACCGGACGACTTAAGACAAGTAGAATCCAAGATGGTTCAGTGATAAATGACCATTGTACTATCTTGAGTCTGGAACATCAAATGAGTAATTTTCTTGCAGATTGTGCAAGATGCTATTTCAGCCATCTGGCTTTTTGTTACATTACTTAAATCCTCATAAATGCCATTACCTCATGTGACTGTCTTTATAAGAGGTAACAAAGGAGAGCATTTGCGTAATCTTGAAGAACGTTTACACTGCCATGAACTAACCCAGCAATTAGATTCTGAATCAACAAAGCTGCTTTCGGTATGTTGATTATGTTGCAGCTATCACGAGACCAAAAGGCCAGACCACAGGATTATTGGCAAGATGTTTAAAAGAGCACATAAAATCAGTTAAGCCCATGTCAGTCTACTGCTATTCCAAGCCCAAAGAAGGGTTTAGGGTGCCACATGAACATTTACTCTTATCTACCAGTTAGTGACCAAAGGAAATCCACTGACCAAGCAACAATCTGAACAGGAAGGTATTCTGTCAGAGACCACAGATGCACCAGATAAAGACTACACAAGTAGATCAGTAGAGTTTAAAAAGTTAAATCTGCTTTATTTATTTTATCTAGCTTTAACTTCTACCAGGAGTCAGTCTATGTGGAAGGCATGTTTACATCTAAGTAACATAAATCACCAATTAAAGGTCAAAACCTACTGAATCAGCTGGCTTATCACAAGAGAAGAAAAGGAAACAGCCAGCAGTGACCACTGCACAAAGGTATTTCCCCAGCTCCAGAGCGACCATGAGCCTTCAACTTTTACCATAACATTCCACACTTACTACTTGCTACAAATACTTGACAAACATGATATAAATTGCTAAATATAATGGAGATATCACATAAAACTTTTTAAAACCAGTTACTGAACACAAGCATTCCACTGTTTGGGAATAACCGTAATACAAATCATTGCTCATTGCTTTTTTGTGGTCCATAAATGGCTGATTCTAAAAAGCCTCAGTGCAGTGCCAGACAGGATTTTAGAGAGATATTACTTTTTAAGGTTTAACATCTCCTGCTGCGGCATTCTCCAGTGAACAATGAACAGACCTGTCCAAACAGTGCAGTATGTGTGTGAAATGCTCAATTCTAACTACTACATAGAAGCGGGTGATACAGCAAAAATATCATATAATGATATGCAAAGATATTTTCATTATGTACAATAAACATCATATTCTGATACACAAACACAATGCACTTATAGTGTCAAGAACTTATTAAAAACCTATTATTTTTATTCAACACTTCACATAATGGGCTGCACAAAAAAAATAAACAGGAGTACTGATACTTTCTAATAAAACTGTGTTCTTTAAGTATGGACAATATCTATCATATATACAGGCAATAGGACAATGTTTATCATTGTCTAGATCAATTACACTGCAAATAATTGTCTGAGCATATAGAGGATGTTGTCCATACTTCTACAACACTCAACTGCATGCATCACTACAAAGAAAGCATAATTAGTCCTGTTTAACTGAATTTAGTGCAGTGTTGTATGTGAATCAGTTTATGATGGCACTTTCCAAATGTGGCACTAATAGCTCTCTTTATAGTTTCAACTTGTCAAAACTAGCCCAAAAAATATTGTCATGTCAAACAATCATGAAAATTTCTTGAAGTATCATATTAGATTTTTGCCACATCACTAACCACTACTCAGAAAAGCAGATTTTTAAAACACAATAACAAAACGTAACATGACGATGATAAAACAAAGTCATATTGTCCAACTCTACTACTAAATACAGGGTGCAAATACCTTCGTTTAGAGAGCAGCTTCAGTTACTCTTTTAGGCAAGCTTTATATCCACAGGGCCAAATCTTTCAAGTTTAATTCCCTGAACATTTTCCTTTTCATCTGTGGAAGAAACCCAGCACTCTTTGGTCACTTTAAAACTTCCTTCCAAAACAGCCAAGTACATGAGGAAACTGGATACTGTGACGTTTTGAAATACAATTTTAAAAATTAAAAACGGTAAAGAACAAAGACAGTGACAGTGCCTTGTCCTACAATAATAACTCCACCTCACACACACACACACACACACACACACACACACACACACACACACACACACACACACACACACACACACACTCTTAGGGTGTGGCAGGTTCCAAGGAAATCTCCACCCCATGGAAAGAGTGGTAGAGAGCATGATGAAAGGGTAAGCAGGTAGAGGGTTAGTGACTCTGCCTGACCGAGTGCCAACTCTCTTCGGCTGTACAAACACACTCATTCCTGTACCTGACCCCTGTGCTCTGAAACTGCACAGCCAGCAGGGCCTCCACCCGCAACCTGAGCAGCCCTCAATACTTTCATTCTACCATGTGGGTGGAAAAATGACAGAGGAGGACCAATACTGTTGTTTCTGCCCAAGGTCTGGGTTTTAGTTCTTCAAAACAAGCTTTTATAAATTAGTCTGACAGTTGTGGTTCTGCAAGCATGAGTAACCGCAGCTGAATATGGTTTTGTAGAGTGCAGGTGTATGGTGTGAAAATAATCATTCAGACATACAGCAGTTTCAGTTACTATCAAAAAATAAATAAATAAATAATTTCTGTCTGGGAAACAGCAGACAAGGGATAAACACTTACAGCCAACCATCATAGAAACAGCACACCTAAAAATCATCATACCCTTGCCACAAATCACATGAGATTGTTATACATTATTAAACACACTTGCTTCTATAGATTGACACTGTATAACATACTGCTATCTGTAAAAACTGATAAATAATATAATGCTATGTTGCATTACTAAAAATTCATCAGTAGTAAAAGCCAATTTAATTTAATACTTTTTTCCATGTGTACAGATAACAGTACGTAACACTGTCAGAAAATAAATCGAACAAGTATCTTAGATTACTAAACAACTAGTCATGGTTTGAGGCAAGATAATTTGGGCAGTGTTTCCATGTATTTTGCACAATGCTAACAGCTTCCATTACTTGTTAGCTCCATTAGTCTAGTGCCCCAGTGCAAACTAAAGAAGCATACTTTGGACACTGATTCAGACTTCACTGTGAAGCTGAGGGAAAAATCTGATTCGTCAAATCTCTACTGAAACCCATCTAAACAGAGATCCTATGTTAGAGTGGGAAGAATATGGTGAGTTAGCATTCTCAGGGGCAAAAAGCAAAAGCCAGGCAACATCCTTCAGCTGTGCATTCATGGGAAACCTGTGAACTGTTTGCAGATAGATCAATCAGAAGCAACCAAACACACACACAGTGAACATGACAACACAACCACAACTAACTGGCAGTCTGCCACACTGTTTATTGTGCAAGCCTGAAGCCATAAAATTGGGCTGCTTGGCCAAAAAACAGCCCTGGATTATTATTTACAGAAAATAATCACAGTTTAAATTGCAGTTACAACAGTGGTCAGTAAAAATCACCCAAACTGTTTATATCTAGCTGATGTGATCTCTAAAAGGGTGAGCAAAATGCACAAGAAAAATGCTGGATATGATCTTGTGTCCATAATTATCTTATCAGTGCATCTAGATATAGCCAATACAGCAAGAATATATCATTGTGATACTTCATGAAATCTTTATGATACACTGTCATGATATTTATCTTTATAGACATCTGGCCTATTGGAACAGAGAAAAAAAATAACCAGTAGTATCAAAAACTACAGAACAAACTTTTATTCTATATTTGGCATTTTATGTTGCAACTTGGGAAACAAAACAAAACAAATAGATTGATCAGTTTAAGAGTACATACTAATCCACAGATTCAACATCTTGAGCATCATATCAAGTGTGTTTATTCATTACACTGTTATTATACCATGTGTTCTGTAGGCAACATACCCTCACCCTCTTTTCACTGCTTTGCCTTTGAAATGACCTCAGTGCTCATAAAGTACTAAGGACTTCAGATTATAGGCTTTGATCATCAGACACAGACCCACTCAGGAGGTCATAATTATTAAAGTGTGCTCTGTTTGGAGTGACCTCTCACAGCGCTGATTCATGAGAACACAGGAAGTGCCGTGTCACCACAAAGTCTCTCCAGCCGGGTTACAGTATCTGCCTCCTCCACAGCCCCCCGCATTGCCTGAGCACTTCCAGAACAGGGGCCACTATAATTGGAAGCAGGTCTATATTCAGCTCTCTCCCTTCACACAGGAAGTGCTGTGCACAGCATTTCTGCCATAGTGAGATATGACATTACGGTGATATGACATTTCAGAGATGGTAAACAGACCTGTGTAGCTGGCCTCACATGCACTGCAGTGCTGGAGTAACACCAGACATCATGTAATAAAAGACGCGTGTCGTGACATCACACTGCTGACTGACACCTGGATGCATCATATCAGTACGTGAGAAAAACAATGTTCCAACTTGACACATGGAATAACAGGAATAACTGCATTAGAAGAACAACTCTGTGAGAGACAGATCATTCATCTGATGCCCATTCTGGACCCACAAAAACTACATCAACTGCAGATGGGAGAGAAAGTTTATGAACTCCCTGTAGGAATACATAGCTGCATGTATGCATCTTCAATCAGTCATAAAAAAGAAACTATTAGAGTTTGTTCTAACAAACCACATCCACAATGGGCCGAATTTGAATTTATTTACAATGCAAAAAAAGGTTTGTAAGGCTCATATCACATCCGAGATCATCTTCTTTCGGCTGCTCCCTTTAGGGGTCGCCACAGCAGATCATCTGCCTCCATCTTGCCCTATCCACTGCCTCCTCTACTTTTACACCAACCATCTCCAGGTCCACCTTCACTACATCCATAAACCTTCTCTGAGGTCTAACTCTTCTCCTTCTACCCGGCAGCTCCATCTCCAACATTCTTTGACCAATATATCCACTATTCCTCCTTAACACACGCCCAAAGTATCTCAACCTGGCCTCTCTGGCTTTATCTCCAAACTGCTCCACCTTCACTGTCCCTCTGATCTGCTCATTTCTAATCTTGTCCATCCTTGTCACTCCCAACGAAAATCTCAGCATCTTCATCTCTGCCACCTCCAGCTCAGCCTCCTGTCTTTTAGACAGAGCCACAGTCTCCAAACCAAACATCATAGCAGGACGCACTACTGTCTTGTAAACTTTCCCTTTCACTCTCACTGCTATCCTTCTGTCACACATCAGCCCTGTCATCCGTCTCCACCCACTCCATCCTGCCTGCACCCTCTTCCTCACACCTCTTTTCTACACTGTCCATTGCTCTGGATGGTTGACCCAAGATATTTGAGGTCGTAAAGGTGGATGACTTCTACTCCTTGCATCTTCACCTTTCCACCTGCCTCCCTCTCATTCGCACACATGTATTCCGTCTTGTCTCTACTGACCTTCATTCCTCTCCTCTCCAGTGCAAACCTCTACCTCTCCAGATTCTCTTCCACCTCCTCTCTACTCTCACCACAGATTACAATGTCATCTGCAAACATCATGGTCCATGGAGCCTCCTGCCTGACCTTATCTGTCAACCTTTCCATCACCATTGCAAACAAGAAGGGGCTCAAAGCTGATCCCTGATGTAAACCTACATTCACCTTGAAACCATTTGTCACTCCAACTGCACACCTCACCACTGTCTCACTATCCTCATACATGTCCTGCACCACCCTAACATACTTTTCAGCTACACCTGACTTCCTCATACAGTACCACAGTTCCTCTCTTGGCACCCTATCATATGCCTTCTCTAGATCCACAAAGACACAATGTAGCTCCTTCTGACTCCTTCTGCTGCTCACTAATCTGAACCTCTCGCCTTAGCCTTGCTTCAACAACTCTTTCCCATACCTTCATGGTGTGGCTCATCAACTTTATACCTCTGTAGTTACTGCAGCTCTGCACATCACCCTTGTTCTTAAAAATGGGGACCAGTACACTACTTCTCCACTCATCCCGCATCCTCTCACTCTCCAGGATTTTGTTAAACAACCTGGTTAAAAAGTCCACTGCCTTCTCTCCTAAACATCTCCATACCTCCACAGGTGTGTCACCTGGACCAACTGCCTTTCCATTCTTCATTCCTTTTTAAAGCTGCCCTCACTTCCACCTTACCAATTCTCTGCACTTCCTGATCCACTATCTCTCCCCCCCGTTGTCCTCCTCTCTCTCTCGTTTTCCTCATTCATTAGTTCTTCAAAGTACTCCTTCCATCCACTCAACACTCTCTGTTCACTCACTAGTGCATTTCCCTCTCTATCCTTTATCAGCCTAACCTGCTGTACATCCTTTCCAGCTCTATCTCTCTGTTTAGCCAAACGATACAAGTCCTTTACGCCTTCTTTACTGTCCAATCTCTCATACAGTTCATCAGGCCTGAGCCTTTGCCTTTGCATTCGTTATGCGACTAGCCTCACAGTACTCCTGCCTACTTCCTTCACCTCTCTGGTTATGCCACTTTCTCTTAGCTGCCTTCTTCTTCTGAATACTCTCCTGGACTTCCTCATTCCACCACCAACTTTCCTTGTCTTCTTTCCTCTGACCAGACGAAACACCCAACACAGATAGTTTTATTTATTTTTGAAATAACAATTGTACACATTTTTGTAAAGTTTGTGTAACTCTGGTTTGTTAAATACCATGAGACACTGAGTCTGTAAACTACTGATGTACATAAGACGGCCAAAAAGAGTCTGTGGCTATTATGTAAGTGCCTTCTGTCTCAGCTTTCAGCATTTCTTCCTTTCTCACCACCACGCGACTGCTCCTGCCTTTACACAGCCTTCCTGTTCTCCACCTTTTTACATACAGCTCTTTTTAAATGAAGCTAATTCAGTTCCATTAAAGCAAAACTGCAAAGAGACTGAAAACTGAAACTGAAAAGTTGCAAACGTCCTCAGTGCTGTGTGTTCATAAAGTAAGTAAGCAGATTTAACAGAGGACTCGGTTCTCTTTCTTTAGTACAGTTGTTCACACCACAACTCCTTTAGAAGCTAGGTAATGCTGAAT
Organism: Pygocentrus nattereri; assembly: GCF_015220715.1. Lineage (NCBI taxonomy): Eukaryota > Metazoa > Chordata > Actinopteri > Characiformes > Serrasalmidae > Pygocentrus > Pygocentrus nattereri. The sequence continues at coordinate 6,829,272 of NC_051217.1, read as the reverse complement.
CATGTAACAGACCTGATTGGCCCATGTTAAAGCCCATGTTAGGCAAACAAGTCCAAAAGTGCCAAGCTATTAAAAACATTTAATGGTTACATTGGTCATTACATTATTTTTGAACCAATGTTTTTATTGAATATTGTATTTATTAGCCTGAATATTTTATTTTTTGCAATTAAAATAAAAGCAATAAGACACTCTGCATTACTGTAATTTCAAATTAGGTAGGGGTTTAACTCTGCATCACACGGATGCCTAACATCACTCTGTAACCACGGTATAAATCACAGGAGCTCCTGTAGCTCATTACTTTAAAATATGCCAGCGCTGCTCTCCCTTCGCAAGATCAGGGGCAGCCTTTACCCTCAAGATTTGTTTTTACCTGCTAGAGAGATGAAAGACTGTAGCTGTGTAAAAGAAAGCATCATGTTTCTTGAATCATAAAGCAAAACATCAAGTGGACTGGGGAAGTTCTGCTTCGAAGACACAAATCAATCAGAATATAAAACAAATTACAAAAGAACAGAGTCCGATTCATTTGTGGGACCATTTAGAGGGGTCTGAGTTCCACTTGAAACAGTCCAAGTGTGAAAATGCCCTCTCTCTCCTTGCATCAGAGCAAATGTAATGAAAACAGTATTATAAGGAGGAACACTGTTTTTAATGCTTACTTTATCTACATCTTGCCTAACCTTGTACCAACAGTGGTAAAGGAAAAATAAATGTGTTTGCATTAATCATACCCTGATATATGTGATAAGTGCAGAACTGAAGAAAAAGTCAATTTCCATCAATCCTACCTCCACGTCTATTCATGTCCATCTTCTAAAAGGTGAACTACTCTTAACCTGTGGTCTGATTGGGATGTAATTATTGTTAATGCGATAAACTGGATGTAGCAGAACATCACAAAAAAACTCTAATCCATCTGGTTATACACCAAGTTGCCAAAAGTATTCGCTTGTCTGATTTCATACGCATATGAACTTGAGTGACATCCTATTCTTAATCCATAGGATTTAATATGATGTCGGCCCACCCTTTGCAGCTATAACAGCCTCAACTCTTCTGGGAAGGCTTTGCACAAGGTTTAGGAGTGTGTTTATGGAATTTCTGACCATTCTTCCAGAAGGGCATTTGTGAGGTCAGACACTGATGTTGGACAAGAATGCCCACAGGCTCTGCTCTAACTCATCCCAAAGGTGTTCTATCGGGTTGAGGGCTGTCAAGTTCTTCCACACCAAACTCACTCATCCATGTCTTTACAGGCTTTGTTTTGTGCACTAGTGCGCAGTCATGTTGGAACAGGAAGGGGTCGTCCCCAAACTGTTCCCACAAAGTTGGGTGCATGAAATTGTCCAAAATATCTTGTTCTGCTAAAACATTAAGATTTCCTTTCACTGAAACTAAGGGGCGGAGCCAAACTACTGAAAAACAACCCTACACCAAACTCCCCCCCTACACCAAACTTTACACTTGGTACAATGCAGTCCAGACAAGAACTGTTCTCCTGGCAACCGCCAAACTCGGACTCATCCATCGGATTCCCAGACGGAGAAGCACAATTCATCACTCCAGAGAACTGCTTTAGTTTCCACTAGAGTCCAGTGGCAGTGCTTTACAGCACCGCATTGAACACTTTGCTTGGTGATATAAGGCTTGGATGCAGCTGCCTGCCCATGGAAACTCATTTCATGAAGTTCTCTACGCATTGTTCTTGAGCTAATCTGAAGGTCACATGAAGTTTGGAGGTCTGTAGCGATCGTCTCTGCAGAAAGTTGACTACCTCTGCGCACTATGCGCCTCAGCATCCGCTGACCGTGCTCTGTCCTGCGCTAGCCTACCACTTCATGGCTGAGTTGCTGTCTTTCCCAATCGCTTCCTCTTTGTTATAATACCACTGACAGTTGTCTGTGGAATATTTAGTAGTGAGGAAATTTCACGACTGAACTTGTTGCACAGGTGGCATCCTATCACGGTACCACGCTGTAATTCTCTGAGCTCCTAAGAGCGACCCATTATTTCACAAGTGTTTGTAGAAGCAGTCTGCAGGCCTAGGTGCTTGGTTTCCTACACCTGTGGCCATGGAAGTTATTGGAACACCTGAATTCAATGATTTGGATGGGTGAGTGAATACGTTTGGCAATATGGTGTACCTGAATATGAGCATAACCTTATTGGTTCTTCTATGACCTTGATATACTCCCTCCACCATGCTTCACAGCTTGGATGAGGTTTTGGTATGCAGTACCATATTTTCTCTAAATGCTAAATGGTGTGTACATTTACCAAGAAGTACAACTTTTGTCTCATTTTAACAGAATATGCTGTGGACAGTAGTTTCTGCTGAGTTTCTCTCTATAGTCTGAATTCACGTCGGTAAGCTCCCATGTTTGTTCCCTGTTTATTTTTATCTTTTTTAAAGTATACCAATAAACTTAGGCGTTCAAGTCCAAGAAACACCAATAGATAAAGGGTTGTCACATGTTTGTGGATTCTATGTTGTGTCTAAGAGTAAAGCAATAGTGTAGAAATACCTCAAATCAAAATTTGTCTGGCTGTGCCACACTCCTTTTGGAACCTTTTCTCACCAGCATCAATTAAATTTCCTCTAAAATCATATTTCTTCAGGCCATGTTGAACTTGAAAAGAAGTCGGTAGTGAAGAGCAAGTAACCAAAATTGTGGCTTTTTAAACAGCAAGGCAGGTAAATCCCACAACTAAATACACAGGAACACCTCAATTATCTTCTTTTATTAAGTTCATTATAGAGGTTATATGTTTTCCTTCAATGACCTTGATTGTTTAAAACCACTCTTTCAATACAGATACATTGCTTTACGTGTCATTATGAGCTAAAGGAATATCAAACCACATTTAAGGAACACTCTGGCAGAAATCCAGGTAATTCCAAAGGGTTCATAAAATTATCACTTACTCATGCTTACTGACCACACCTCTCTCTTTCTGGACCTCGTGCATTTACCAGCTTTGCTCAGAGAGTATGTCATACTCTAGCTTAAAAATAGGCCAGCATGCTGTTTACTGCTTTCCCATGTAGAGAGTTCATACATCGTGCATGCATTTAATGGAAGCTATTCAGTAGGGACACTGCAATGTATGTTTAGACCTCTGCTGGGCAAACACAAAGTAGAGAAATGTAGATACAATACTTCAATATTTTTTATATATATATATATATATATATATATATATATATATATATATATATATATATATATATATATATATATATATATACATACAGTGGTGTGAAAAAGTGTTTGCCCCCTTCCTCATTTCCTGTTTTTTTGCACGTTTGTCACACTTAAGTGTTTCGGAACATCAAACCAATTTAAACAATAGTCAAGGACAACACAAGTAAACACAAAATGCAATTTGTAAATGAAGGTGTTTATTATTAAAGGAGAAAAAAAATCCAAACCATCATGGCCCTGTGTGAAAAAGTGATTGCCCCCTAAACCTAATAACTGTTTGGGCCACCCTTAGCAGCAACAACTGCAACCAAGCGTTTGCGATAACTTGCAATGAGTCTTTTACAGTGTTCTGGAGGAATTTTGGCCCACTCATCTTTGCAGAATTGTTCTAATTCAGTTACATTAGAGGGTTTTCGAGCATGAACGGCCTTTTTAAGGTCATACCACAACATCTCAATAGGATTCAGGTCAGGACTTTGGCTAGGCCACTCCAAAGTCTTCATTTTGTTTTTCTTCAGCCATTCAGTGGTGGACTTGCTGGTGTGTTTAGGATCATTGTCCTGCTGCAGAACCCAAGTTCGTTTCAGCTTGAGTTCACGAACAGATGGTCGGACATTCTCCTTCAGGATCTTTTGGTAGACAGCAGAATTCATAGTTCCATTTATCACAGCAAGTCTTCCAGGTCCTGACGCAGCAAAACAGCCCCAGACCATCACACTACCATCACCATATTTCACTGTTGGTATAATGTTCTTTTTCTGAAATGCAGTGTTCCTTTTACGACCTTAACTGAGGCAAGTGAGGCCTGCAGTTCTTTGGACGTTGTTGTGGGGTCTTTTGTGACCTCTTGGATGAGTCGTCGCTGCGCTCTTGGGGTAATTTTGGGCGGCCGGCCACTCCTGGGAAGGTTCACCACTGTTCCATGTCTTCGCCATTTGTGGATAATGGCTCTCACTGTGGTTCGCTGGAATCCCAAAGCTTTGGAAATGGCTTTATAACCCTTTCCAGACTGATAGATCTCAATTACTTTCTTTCTCAATTGTTCCTGAATTTCTTTGGATCTCGGCATGATGTGTAGCTTTTAAGGATCTTTTGGTGGACTTTACTGTGTCAGGCAGCTCCTATTTAAGTGATGTCTTGATTGAGAACAGGTGTGGCAATAATCAGGCCTGGGTGTGGCTAGAGAAATTGAACTCAGGTGTTAAAAACCACAGTTATAGTATGTTTTAACGAGGGGGGCAATCACTTTTTCACACAGGGCCATGATGGTTTGGATTTTTTTTCTCCTTTAATAATAAACACCTTCATTTACAAATTGCATTGTGTGTTTACTTGTGTTGTCCTTGACTATTGTTTAAATTGGTTTGATGTTCCGAAACACTTAAGTGTGACAAACATGCAAAAAAAACAGGAAATGAGGAAGGGGGCAAACACTTTTTCACACCACTGTATGTAGTAGAGAGAGTGTGGGTTTGGGTGGGAGAAAAAGAGACTTGACTCGCTCAGTTTGTGTTAATCCAAAAGGAAGTAAAGGAAAGAGAAAAACAAACAGAGATCTTTGGCAGGGCACGTCAGACATGATCCAATACGGTCACGGAATCCCTGACAACAGTGTGTATGAGCAACAAATCAATACGACACCCAGTCTAAGGTTCGTGTAGCTTAGAGGTCCGCATGATATCTATAATGGGCACAACCTCATCTTCATGCTTATCTGGTGGTCAAATTCCTTTCTATCATTAGCTGTTATGGTCCTTAACAACCTACTCAATTAGTTTTGTATAACATCACATGTTGACTTTCATCTCAAGTACTGTGTGTTTAGATACAATCACTGGATACTGTTTTATAGTCCACATTCCCTGTGTTATTAACTATTAGCATATTATCACTTAAAGCTAGGCTAGCAAACGATGCAAAAAGCTTTAACCTTGTGGCTCTCAAGGACACCTTAGGCAAAGGGGCATTGACATGCCAAAATTTAGTAAGGTATAATCTAAGGATGTGCATTTTCACTTGGTCAATCATTGAAAAATAGAATCACTATTCAGGCATTCAGTTTCAGCAGGAGTAACAATTCAATGAAATACCGCCTTTATGTTTTATATGAAGACTGAAAAATGCTATGACTTATTTTTTTGCATGTCCAAAACATGTGCCTGAACATGAGCACAATGGCATGAACATGTTGCTAAGGATGTGACTGAGAAAGCAGAATTTGCGCAGTTTTATTACTAACCTGGCTAACTACTCTAGCTAAAGTTAGCTAGGTTCAGAAACATCGGGATCATTTATTTCTCTAACTAACGAGTGAACACTGAGCAGAAAACACGCCACGTAAAACAGTCTTCATCAGCATCTAGAGATGAACTAGTTAGCTGTATCTTGCATCTGTATTATCCTTGGCTTTTTTGAATAACATGACAGGTTTTGAAATGTGTTACTGTCTGTATTTCATTCAATTTACTACATTCGTACCTCTCTCCCAGTGTAATTTCTCCAATGCTAACAGAAAAAAATAAATGCTTATGTATCTGCATCAGCATACACGTACATTAAAAACATCAGCCCACAATTCCAATATTAGTAGATCCTTTAATACAATCAATGACATTTGTTTTTAAGTTAAAAATTAATTTTAAAAAATTATAATAAATTAAAAATTTTTTAAGCAAGCATGCATCACCCAAATATCTGTGCGAAGGCACTTCAAGCTCAAAAAGGATACCTTATGCTTGCTGTTAGGAACGGTTACAAATTAAACATCTTTGGATGTAAGCAGGCTGTCAGCACCAAGGTCAAATCTCCAGGAACCAAAAGAAAGAAATATTTGTTTATCTTTGCAACACTCACATGACAAAGCCAAATGCTTCAAAAATCCTCAATGACACTTCAAGTAATAACAGCATCCTCTTGAGAGAAGAGAGAAGAAAACAGTGTCCTTGTTTGTGTCTTTGATGTTCAAGCTCCAGCTCTTTTGTCCTTGCTCAAGTTCTTTTGTTCCAAATGATTTTCCCTTTCAGGAGGGAGCTCCTCAGCCCAACTCCACACAGACACCCCTTACTGTCCCACCAATTACTAGGCTTACCACACACTTTTCTGTGAGACAACAGTGATGTCATTAACCTCCATGGTGGCTTCTCCTCTCAGTAGGGTCACGTGGTGAGACTGCCTGCTGTTGCTATAGCAACAGGACCAAAGGAGAATCACGAGACATAAGCTGACTATCACTATAGCGATGGAGGAGCAGACGTCAGGGTCTATCCTTGTAACTAGGCAAAAAAGACCAAGAAGGCCTTCTTAACTTCTTACAGACAGATGAGAACAGGGATTTCCTGACAGAAAAATATCCTGGCCGCTACTGGAAAAGCCAGGCCCATCAGAGAACGCTGACCCCAGTCTACACTCAGTTACAGACATGACTATGTTACCTGATAAGCTTATTCGCCATTTATGATAAATGAGGGATTCCCACTGGGATGAAGATAAAACGACACTGTAGCATCACCTGAGCCCTCTTAATATGAAAGAATGTGAATGAGAAGCTCAACGCGAAGACAGTGAGGATTAGAAATGTTGAAATCTCAAACCTTACAATAAAAACCCTTGAGCTGTTCATTACATAATGCATTCTGATAGGAGTTCATTAGTCATCATCTGGTTATCCACCCATGTATATATGTTTTCTCCTAGATCTGAAACAAGGTACAATAACCAGAGATGGTATGTGGAAGAAAACTATGACCTTGGCCCCATGAATCTTCCAAATCACAAGTCACTGTGACTGGCAAGAGCAAACACTGGCAAGCAAACGGAACAATGAGGTAAAAGTAATGTACATAGGCTATTTTCCCAGCGCAGAGCACTGATCATAATCTACTGTCCATGAAACCAATAACAGCTTCTGGATATTCAGAGCCAACATTAAGTACTGTGTTAGGAAAAACTGTACACTGTGGATGGAAAACAAGCATGAGAAAGAAATCTAAATCGCCAACCCTCTTAACCAAGACTCTGAGGTAGACGTTCTCCACATCAACAGTTGCAAAAATGTCCGACTGTGATTTTGGCAGCCCAGTTCAAACCTCCTCAGGAGGGTCGGAGAGGCTGGAACATTCTGAACTTCTAACAGTTAGTTCCACTGTTCTTCCATCATCACCAGAACAGCCTCCTGCAGCTAACATTACCTCGTCACATGGCCACTGGTTTAACATCCTCAAACACAAAACCATCTTCAGTTTCCAACCAAGAAGCAGATTACCAAGCAAAAACCATAAGTCATTACAACATCACTGAAAGGCCTGCTTTCAGAACTAAGCAGAATATTTTAAAGGGGATTCTTTAAAATTCCTGTTTAATTCAGTTGCTCAGAAGGAAATAGTCATTCAGGGTGGTTTGACGAAATGGTGCATTGTAGAGAAAATTAAAGAGCCAGGTTTCTTTCCAGTGGTGGTGATGGGAACCAGGAGTCACAACATCTACAACATAAATACACCATTTGACTTACCATCCAAAAACAACCAATGCACCCTACATTTGTTTTTAATATGTAAATGTTAGTCAAATAAAAAATTCTATATTTTTTCCTTCAGTACTAGCTGCCCTTATAATCATCTGCACATAACTCTCCACCCTGCATACACTTGGAAAATATGTTGGAGGGCAAAATAACTACTTCATGTAAAAGAATGCTGCGACGCAGCTTTTAGCCGCATTAAAATGCTTCAAGCATCTGGTTCCCACCACCACCATGAACAATTTATACTCTGTAAGAATCTCTAGAATCTAGCACATTACATCATAGCACTCTGAATGACTTTGTTTACATTGGAACGACTGAATTGTGCAGACAGCCTGAAAAATATGGTGGAATTTCTCTTTAAGCAAGTTTAGCCCTGAGAATGTGTGAAAAACCCTCTCGCCATGGGCCACAAAACATCCTGAGAACTGCAAGAGTCACTACTACACAACTACTACATTACTTTAATTGAAAAACGCCTCAACCATTATTCTACTAATTAATCAAACCATTAATCCTTTTGCTGCTTATTAACATCGTCAGCTAGGCCTCATCACTGCTGCCCGACACTTGCAGCACTCCTTACTGACCAAGTATACACAAGCATTGAAACTGGGCTGGGACAACAAGCATAAACTAAAAAAAAGGCATACCAGAATTTCACTTGATGTGAAGGATTCTGTCAAAACTGATCCTTCCAATGACTAATATTAAACTATAATAAAGCACAAAAATACAGTTTCTGATGGCTTTCCCTAACTCCTGACTCCAGTCACTCACACCAGAAACTCTTGGCTGTCTGTAAATGGGGTAAAACCAGAATTGGAGTTTCGGATAACGATTGGACTGCAGAACGTTCATGGTCTTTACTGATAATTACCAACAACTGATAAATGGTCCCAGCCCTACTACTCACAATTAAAAGGCAGATAGTGTCTAAAAAACCTACATATACAGAAGAAGTTCAGACTGTTCAATAAAAACAATTAGGAATGGAGGTAAACTATTTTGTCTAATGCACTTGAGAGACCCATCAATCTAAAGCATGCACTTAGCAAGGAAGTTAGCAGAATAATCTAATATACCAGCCACTGTCTGGTCTGCTGTTCCTTTATGTTACCCATGGTGTCTATCAGAGTCAGACAGGTCAGCGTCATTCACCTGGATTACCTTTAAAATCCCAGCTCAGACTGCAGGACTGTGCCCAGGTACTCACTGGACATAGTGATCATGAGACATTGAGCATGTAAGCAGATAGAAAACAGCAGGAGTCGGGATGGTTTACAAACAAAGGAGGAGAGTCTTTAACACAAACAGACAAACAGTGCAATAAAAATGCCCAAGTCAGGTCTCAATGTTTAACAGTAATCACGGTGAGCTAAGCTCAAAGTATTTGACAATCTCATGTCTGGCTTCTTGGATTTTGTTATTTGACTATCAGCTGCACATATTTGCATACCTCTCCACACACAGGTTCGTGTGGTTTAACTAGGCTAATAGCTGAAAGGGAAAACTGAGTACTACCAGTATTCACCAAAGGCATGCTGAATTTTACAACATGCATGCATATTTGCTATAATGTTGCCGTCGAAACAAAACTTGGATCTATGCCAGTCACAATTATTACAGTGCCACTGAAAATGCCAATTATTTCATCTGACTGCAGTCATTTTCCACAGTCTTCAGATTTTACAAAATGTAAATAGAATGTGTCAGGTTAAGTAACTGGGACTTATGTAAGCAAAAAAGTTATAACTTTAGCTACTAAGTACACCTAGCTAGGACGCAAGATGCTTTATAAGCCATTCTGCCCACTTCATAATCAGCTACACTTTCATGATAATGACAGCCCTACTTGTGTCATTTTTTCATGTTTCTCTTTATATCCTGTCAAAGCTTCATGATGAAAAGACCAATAACAATTCTCCAAAGTTACTGAAATTAAATCAGTAGTTTTAGCCACTTACATTGAATACTAAGAATATTTGTTTTGTTCGTAAAATTACCGTTTGGGAGATCCACTGACGATACACTAGCCTATATCACACTGAGTCAGCGCTCAAGTAAACATCTGCAGCTGCCACAAACACTCAAACAGCTTTGACACAAGCAAAATGTTCACAATTAAAATAAACTCAATGGCACCCTGATTTTAAAACGATAATACAATAAGTGATATTCGGCTGGACAGTGAACTGTGCAATACAGAGCGAGGAGCATTCACGGACGCAAATCAATTAGTTTGGCAAAAAGGATAATCTACACACCTACTCCTCCACAATTCTTTCTACACATGAGCCAGTCATTTAGCTTGAGAGAACTTCTGCAGACAGCTGGAATTCCAGCCTGCTTGGACGGGTGCTAAAGATAACCACAAACTGTGCAGTAAATCTCAAGCCAAAGGGAAGAGAGCGAACTCTATAGCCCCCTTGCTCTGTGCAGCTTCATGCTTTCAGGATCAACTATGAGGTCCTGGATGCTGAAAGTCCTGACACACGTGTATGAAAACGTCAGGGCAGAAAACTGCACATTAGTGGAAAAGTGTGTACACATTCATTATGCATTATATAATAACTATTTACTGATTTATTTATTTACTCTAGGGGACATTCTCACTCTCACTGACTGAAATTCATAGGCGTATAATGGGGGCACTTCACAAAATAGGCAAAATAATACTTTCTGCCCTATACAATGTTTTCATCAGCAGAATTATCACTCATGGTTATTTCTGATGCTGGGAAATGTCATTATTAAAATGTAGCATATCTGGCTTAAAACCAGCATTAGCAGTAACAGCAAAAAAAAAAAGTCTGATTGAATACCACTATGCACATTGACATTTATGGAATTTGTTAGATGCTCTTATCTATCCATCCATCCATCCATCCATTTTCTAAGCCACTTCTCCGTCAGGGTCATTGGCAATACTTGGTGTTAAATTAACCAGATTGGGATGATCACGACACCCCTAGTTGGTTTTGGTGATTTCTGCCCAAGCACATACAAAATCTGTTTGTAGTGTCGGCAAAAAATAACTTTTCATATCTTGGCAGGAATCCTAAATGAAGTTTTTATGAAACTATTCAACCCATTTCTAGAAATTTGGGATTTTAAGTGATTTTCTCAAAGAAAACTTTTTCAAGCATCACTTTGTGAAATTCTGCCAGCACAATAAAATAATTCACATACAGAAATATTACATATACTGCCCACATTTAAGATGCTTTCACTCATGACATTATCACTGTTGTGTGCGCCATCAATTAACATCTGCAGTCAATAGGCCTTTACCATGCATAAAATAAAGGTCTCCTAAGACACTGAGCTGTTTGCACATCCATAATTACATCATCTTTCACATGAAACTCTAAGCCACTGTTGACTCAGCCCTTATCAAGCACAAAGAAACTGAAGCATAAAAGACACACCTTCTACCCTGAAGATAATACAGATCACTACTTCCACCACATCATTAGAAAAAACACTGACCTGTCAGTATGACAGTCTATACAGCAGGTAGTACGGCTGTAATCCTGAGAGAACAGCCCAAAGCACGCCTCTCTAATCCCACGCTAGGGTGGAGTCAGCATTAGCTTACAGGGCAAATAAGCCAAGGAGCTCCAGTGACAGTGCTATGGGAGTCTGCTGACCAGAAAATAGGCCCCTGAGTTAGATGACCTGAGCCATGGCCTCCCTTCGATTAAACTAATCTAATCATCAAGCATCTGAAACTTCCATATCTGAAGGGTCCGGTCAGGCTGACCAACAAGGTTAAAATAACATCAGTACATGTGTGAAGAGAAGAGAAAGGGGGATGCTAGAGACGACAACTTAAAGGAAAAAAATAATACATTGTAAAAATAGTAATTGCAATTCAGCTTTCAAATGAGAATCATTCCACAAACAGAACATTGACCGAGGTGGAGTACTAATCCAATACCAGCACAGTGCTAAATGTTTCGTAACCAATGTGTACATACACACACACAAAAAGCAGCACACAGAGGAGATACGGAAGGTTGCCTCTTCAGATAAATTGGTGACCTGAAAGAGCTAACCATTGCGGTGATGGATGTTGATACATCCTACATAAGGTATTTTCTCCTCAGTGGACAACGTGTCCGAGCCAGACTCGCTCAGCCTCCTCAATCACATCCTCAACAACACGCTCTCATTCAGGCACCGAAGCAGTTTAGAGCAGCTTCCATCTGCATCAGAGAGATGGTGACAAATCCGAAAGGCATTGCAAATGTTGACATTACTACTAATGTCATCTTTCTCAACAGACCTCATTTTCGCTCTTGCAGTTTTAATTGCTCATTTAATGCTGCAGAGCTTCCGCCCATTGCTGAAGTCCTCACGGCCGGTGTCTGTGTCTGAGTCTCACTAGCCAAAATAAAAATGATAACTTTGTAACCATTATTACTCAATGGATCATTCGCCTATTTCCCCATATTCTCTTCATCATACTCCTGAATTACACTTAATGTAAAGGTTTTAAAAGAGAGAGTGTTAAATCCAAAAAAATCTACTCATACCAACTAAACTGTAATCTTTAATTAAGCACAAAAATATATAGATTCTGATGGCGATTTCCCACTGTGCCAACACTGTTGTGTCTGTAAATAAAGTAAAACCAGAGGCAGAGTTTAGGAGAGCATAGTGCGCAGAGCTCATGCATACAAAGTGGAAGAAAAGCACAATAAATGTGGATCAACCACGTCTGACCAATATCTTGTTCAGTAAGGTCAAGGTCTTGCTGATACGAAACCAGTTTATCAGACTGCTTCATCACTATTCTATAAGAAAAATAAACATAAGCAATTCTTAAGCGAATGCACCACCAGAGTCCTGTTTGCACAGCTTAAGGAAGTAATGACAAAAAAACTGCACTGCATGCAGGTCCAGGAGTTTCTTGGTATGGGCTTCATTCACCCACAAACTCCTAGATGGTAATGTTTCTCAATGGACTGTGGAAAAGCATGAGGAAAAATTGCTATGGAGAAGTTGGCCAGCACAGCACCTGAGACCAGTAAAAACAACCATGGGAGCCAAAACTCTGGCCTGTCTGTGTTCTAAAATCTCCACTGCTCAAGACACACTTTACATCCACAGAGACATTATCTATTTTCTGTCAGGTTCATTCATCTTCCCTGACTACTCCTGACAGAATTACGCTGAAAGCAAATGTATACGCCTGACATCTGAACAGTGGCTAAGCAGCTGTCTCAGCCAGCTAAGCAGTGCACACCAGTGGAAAGGATGTTGCCTTTCTCGCCCCGTTTACACGTCAAGGCAATAGTGTCATAACATGAAACACCAGCACATTATGTTAACTGCTTTGATACAAATATTAAAAAACCTGCAGTCATTATATTTCAATAGTCGTGCCCAGATGTGAACCTCTGTGTCCATATACTGAACGGCATCAAATATGTGCATGCTGCGCATATCCATTCCTCTAAGGAGCATGCTTGGAGATGGTTGCTAAGGAAGTGTGGGTAAGAAGAAAGTGCAAGAGTGAGAATGATTTGTTCCAGGCTCTTTCGAAAAGAGTAGCAGGGTGGCAGCGAGCTGGCACTGCACTCGCTTATCTGAGCGAGACACTCACTGCAACATTCTGGGAAACAGCCAGGGTGGCAAGTGCCGACGCAGGCAGGCGAAAGCGCTTTTCCATTCTCTTCTGTTTTCAAGATAAGAGGAAAAACTCAACCCATGGGAACTTCATAAACAGGCAGTATAAAAGACATATGATACAACTCCGGGACAAGTATGGCTTGTGTGGGAGTCTGGGGAGCTGAGTCTTTCACATGGAGAGGTGAGAGTCTGACAGAAATGTCACTGGATTTTGCAGGCAAATATGCTAGGAATGAATGAATGTTCAGGCGTGGTATTAACATCTGCCTCAAGTGACTTGTTCATATAAGGAAAACGAGAACACCTAGCATTTCCATGGGTCTCCGATGTGTCTCTCCAGTGATCAGATTTCATGACCAGTATCTGACTGCATTTACTCTCAGACAAAAATGTCCTGCGAGTCCTTCTTTGTTTACATGCAGGCCTGGTACAAACTTCAAGAGTGTCTTTTTGCACTCTGGGCTCATGAAAGTGTCCAAGCCAAGTATGCCAACTGGCAACATAACAGGGATAAAAATAAAAGTAAAACAGAAATGACTTTTTACGTGGAGAAAATTAAATATCAGATCTCATCTGGTCAAACTGGGGACACAGTTTAGAGAAAAGCGTAAATGGAATCCGACTAGCACGTCCAGATGTGAACCAGACATGAAACACATGTTAATACAAAAGCATAAACAGACTTTTTAGTGCTCACACTGCAAATGTTATTTGGTCATATGTCCCTGACCACCTCTCAAGGTGGTCTGAGTGACCTGATCATAATGCTGATCTCCAAGATGCACTGGACCATGTTCACTCCTATATTTAGCACTGTCCACTTATAACAGGATCACTCAGGACATATGCTAATGCAAGGTGTGAATGGGTTCTTGGTATCAATTTTCTCACTATCTGCTTGGCTATGGAGGTTCAGCTAGGTGTCATGCAGGCTAGATCAAACAGTAATGGTATCAAGAAATGGCTCTAGTAGACGGTCTTCTCAGCAGTCCTTGACATAGTGTGTCAAATTGAGGAACAGGGTGAATAAAAATTCAAAAATACAAACAAGATATCCAACAAGAACAAAAAAACAGACATTCCTATCGTACATCTAACCTGGGACTGCAAAGGCACGTACATACTTCTGCAGCAATGGCTCCAAATGTGCCCTGCCAATTGTAAGTCAGTTGCTAATAAAGATGCCCTCTAAGCTTAGTCATAACTCTCATGGCATTTGTGCAGCTTAGCCAGGATGATGCAGTGATGACACAGGACATTCTAGCATGACACTGGCTGATTATTATCAGTTCAGGAGTTATTCTTACCTGTGTGTGCAGGTCACCTCTGCTAAACTCCATAACACTCTTTTACATAAACCTCACCCTCCACGTCAGGAAGAACGCAATAATGACGCTGCAACCTACCAAACTAATGCTATGCAGTATTATAAACCAGTGCCTGATCAATATGATCCCAATTCTAAGAAGCTAAAAATTCTAATTAAAATAATAGAATAGGTTGATAATAAAATCAATCTACATATGTTAGATTTTAATTCATACTCTGTGTTTTAGTTCAACTGTGCTTTGCAGACCGTTATCATTGTTGGTTCTAAATTGATACAGTACTCCAATTAACAAACTGTCTTAAAAATGACAAATATTTCTGCTCTGGCAGTGAAGCTATCTACAATTCTTCAGTTTTATTTTCTGTCAATTACTTCTTATTCATGTTTTACTTCCGTGTATAGAAAATGTTTTCTAGCTTATACACATGAAAAAGGCATTTGTATGTTTTTATTATTTTGCTGAAATTTGTCAGGTGAGCCTAACCTGCTACAATAAAGCCAAACAAGGATGATCTTATTAGGTTCCCAGATGGCACAACTGTATAAGGCTGGGCTCCAGCAGTGAAAGATCATAATACAATGATACTGGCACAACAGACAGACATCCAACTGTAACTCTTTAATTAGGCTAGATGCACCTTTTGCTGATGATTCATGGAGTTGCTCGGTGTTCTAGAAGCACTGAAGATCACTGTAGTTAATAAGACTCAAATAAGATAATGAGGAAAGTCTAAAAGAGAAAAGGCAATTCATGATGGTGCACAAGGTTCTGAGAAAGAGAAGAATCGAGAATAACCATAGACCAAGGAGAGCCTGAGATCACCCTTAAGAATACGTGTGAGGCTTGGCCTAACAACTTTAGCAGTAGCAACTCTAAAAACAGTAGTAAAAAAGTAAAAGTACAAGTAAAAGTGTACAGTATGTGCAAAGTTGAAATAAAATTAAAGTTACATGTGTGTATGTGCAAATATGTAGAGCAGCTGTTCATAAAGTGCATCAAGTAACAGATGTAAACAGTAAACAATATTGTTCTGTGCAAGTAATAGATGTAAACAGTATTGTTCTAACAAGCCCTGTTAGCCCCAGAGAACAGCTGCACTGGCTGCTCTTCCCATTAGAGCGGTCCAAGGGTCACCTCACTATCTCAATGCAAATGCTAGTCCATACACAAAAAACCTAGCACTCAGGAGTTACTGTGAAAAACACACTGACTACATTGTTTGCATCTATGGGAATGTCAAAAGCTAGCCTGGAAATCTCACCTACATGTGAATTTATGACAAATTCTTATATCTAAAGGGATAGGCAGATATCACACAGCAAACACACTGAAACTTTGGGCAACTGTGCCCAGATAGGCAGATACAGTATTGTGCAAAAGTCACAGCCTTTTTTTATGATTTATTTATTTAATTTGAAGTCAGAATAGCCTTTAAGTTAAAGTTATGTCGTTTTTCAGGAGATATTTCTGAGGAGATTAGATACAACATACTCCACTTGCATTAGCAAAGGGGAAGTCAAAGACAAAATGATTTAAATATATAGAGAAAACAGGGCTCGTAACAACTGTGTAAGATCTGGAAGACCACCAAAACTGTCGCTAGATAAACAGTACTTAAAGCTTTCATCTTTGACAGATGAAAGAAAGTCATGTTGCAGATCGGAAAAAAAAATCCACAGATGTTTCTGTCCATCCTGCCACTGTGAGAAGACAACTCCACACTATGAGCCTGAAAGAATATGTAGCTGTCAAGAAGCTGCTACTGAGCAAAGGAAACAGACGAATTTGCAAATCAAAGAAGCTGCTGGTCTTCATGGAACAATGAAGTGGCCACCCCAGAGTCCAGACTGCAATACAGCTGAATGTGTTTTGGATGAGCTGGATTGTGAAAAGCAGAAAATACAGTGGGTAATGTTTAAGTGCTTTGGGAAGAAACTCTGAATCGCTTGAGGGTCTACATTTTTTGGTGAAGTTGTGCATTTCATCAGAATCTCACAAAGAAAATACATAATGAGGCCTTGTTCTTTATACTAGGCTCCCATGAATTAACAAAAAAAAAAAAAAAAAACAGTATCTGGCAACTCTGAGTCTTTTATTACTGTTATTAACTCCCATTTGCAATCACTAAACGTGTGCAACACTTGGAAGTCAGGACACAGCCTCTTACAGCTCTGTTTCCGTGAAGCTTCTGCTACGGCCTCTTGGGAAAAGACCGCGCAGCGTTCGAAAATCTGAAAGCCGTTGGCTGCAATAAATTCCTGAAGCCGGAGTAACCAAACAATAACAGCCACAGGTTGAGCATGTTTCCTTTTAAGGCCAACTCAGTGGCCAGATCTAGGGCAATCGCTCACTGACAGATTCCACAGTGCCAGTTTGCAGATATTTGTTGAAAATATGAAAGTGCTACCCTTACCCCTGCCGTGACGGGCTGTTGGAAAAATCACAAAGCAGCTGCTCTTTTTCAATAGAGGTATTACTGCATAGTACTGTCCCAAGGCTCTGCCACATCTAGTAACCAGGTCATAAAAACAAACAGGCTCTCTTTCTCACAGATGAGAGCCTTTCAAGAAAAGTCAAACATTTAATCTCGGCCTGGCCTTTAGGGCGGTATAATCAACGGCGTTCAAGCTGAGTCAGCAGGAAACTCTCTTCCCTTTCTGTCCCTCTCTCCTGCTCTCTCCACATTTCCAACTCACTGACCTGGCTATGAGGAGAGCTGGGGAGAGTCTTTTGTCTGAGAGATGTTTGGCAGCCAAGAGTGTTCTTACAAAGTTAAATCATAGTTCTCTCTCTCACTGACGGTGTGCTTCTCTGTCCCGTTTATTTGAACAATGGTACAAATCATGTTTTAGGAGAACTTCATAAAAAAATAACAGTATAGCATGAAACTTACGGTTGACACTTGCAATGAAAACCTATGCAGAAAAGCTCTAAAACATTCCTGTATGTAAACAGAGCGCCTTTAGACAAAAAACAACAAATGGAATCAATAACCATTAACGGCACGAGTGCATGAGCAGTCTCCAAAGGGTGAAACGCTTTGTGAGACACAGAGGATGTGTCATGTGGTGATCTCATTGCCTCATTACACCACTAAGTTACCCTTCACTCCAGGCCCTGGAAGCATTGATGCACGGTCAGACATAGATCCATGCATGTCATCATGGCCAGAGGTCAAATAACAACACCTCTGATACCTAACAGTGCTCTGTTATCTGATCCAAAACATACTCAGGCATGGCCAATCAATACTGCAACATGAAACATGTTGATCATGATCATAAACCAACGATCACGACACTGTCAACAAGATCCTATGTTGTCTCCACAGAGTCAAGAAGACTTGGGTGTACAAATGTATGAGCCACATCCTGATCAACAGCACAGAACACATTCAAGCCTGCTGTGTACTGCAGCCAATGGACGAGGCTGAAGTCAGCTTCTAATTCGAATTTTCCCGTTCCACCTTAAATGGGAACATCTCTGCTGAACCATTTAAGGTGGAACGGGAAAATTCGAACCGGCGAACAAGATGACTTCAGCTTCGGAGTCAATGGACACTCTTATCCCAACCAACGTGAATATGAATCACCACATAATGGCCTCTCGAAGGGCTACACACTGAAAACAGAGGCTCGCTAGTAATTCAGCACGCAGCTCAGCAACCGTCATGTGCAGGCAGAACCAGTAACGCCAATTCTGTCCACCTCCACACTAGTTCTCCAATCGATATTTCTCACTCACTGTGAACTAGTTACGGACTAGTGGGCAGTATCGTTTGACTGACTGCACTTATGCAAAAATACAGGCGAACGACATGGTCAAAATGTAAGAGAAACCCAGCTGATCGTGGATCAGCGGTCAGAGGGCTGATGTTTCCATGCGCTTACCTTCATGGATCCTGCGAAAACACGGGCAAGACGCGCACAACCGCAGGCTACTTCGCCCATATCCTTAACACGCTCCCGGGCGACGGCATACGGACTCCACGCGTGAAACACATTGATACGTCCAAATTTGGAATCACCGTGGAGCGTTTATCTGATATTAAAACGGTCGCCTCCTCCGTTCCTGTTTACCCACATTCATACTGCAGCAGAAAGGCGCTAATGAGTGACTCGCCGAGGAGCCGCAGGACGAGACTCCAAGAAAAAAAGGAAGGGGTGGTCAGAAAAAAAAACGACGTTCAGTGCGTCTTTAAAAAGTCTTGTGTTTTTTCTTGCCTCTAATGCTACGTAAGTACGCACATTCTTGTGTGTTCTGATAATTTAATTTTCCGTATTCCTAAGGAAAAATATCAATTTCAAGACGCAAAGCGGGTTCGCGCCCCCCGCCTCCCACCAAGTGAAGCGGTACTTCTTCATAATTTTAATCCGATTGGTCTGCCACAGTGACGTGTACGTGGGCGGTTACACGAAACCCGTCTATTCACATTTCACAAGACTGCAGGTCCGATAACAGAGCCTTTAAAACGGTCTGCTCGGCGTGTCGTCTCTTTATTTCATAGCCACACTGAGTCTTTCTCTGTAGTCCCGCAGAGCCTCTCCGTGCTTAATTCACAGTTGTCGAAAGTGGAGGACGTGTTTACCGTGGCGGCTAAATCTCAAGTCTTGCCGACCACATGGTGTATGAATCTGTGGACCTTCCTGACGAATCCAAGTTTCCCCTCCCACTGACTCACAGCACTCCTGTTCACATGGAAAACTAGGAGACCCGAAGGTGGCAGGGTGATTTTTTTTTTTTAATAAGGCGTGGTCACAGATTACTATGTGGGACCACGAGTTAAGTTTTTTTTCATAACTTGTGGCTTCAGTGTGTTCACTTGTGGCTGGACGTATTAAAAATAATCACCTCCGAGGTTCTGTGTGAAATTTTCTTTCCACAGTCTTCAACCAAAAGCCCGTTTGAATTCTGGAGAAAGCTGTTGCGTATTTCACGAGTGTGCTGTAGAGAGACATTAGACAAGCTCAATGTTTGATCTCAGATTCAGATTCCTTTATTGATCCCAGGGGGGAATTGCAGTTGTTACAGCTGCAGCCATTTATGTAAAAATAAACACTTTACTAATAATTTAAGACAATATAGAGAATTTACAGTATGTACACCAGATTTAAGTACTTAAGAATATAGTAAGGTGGCGGTGATTGTGATAGTAATGTGAAACATCAGGTATAAAGCAATTACAATTATTTAAATGATTTAAATTAAGTTAGTGACTGTTAGTCAGTTAGTATCTGAATCGTGTATCACAACAGAATAGTTTTCATGTGAGTGTCAGCAACTGAAATAACCCGTTTCTAAATCCACAAGCGTGATGTGACGGTACCAGCTATTTAAATCATTTATAAGGTCTCGATAAGACTCCAGCCTAAACTTTAACAATAAACTCCACCACAGCGAGATAAAACTCCAACCTAGACAGCAGCAGGTGAGTTCAAACGATACACAGCACGCAGCTAAAGGCACTTCAGACAGATAACCTTGTCGAATGAGGAACAGCTCAGTGAGGGGTGTGCACAGCAGCCAGTTGATGGTGGCATAATGATCTTGGTGTTTAAAGGGGGATTTCACGTTTATGGTTTTTCTAAATAGATTTTTTAAAAGATATGGTTTAAGCCAAAACTATTATAAAATAATGTCTCGGGCCTTTATCATCAAAGCAATTCATGTAGTAGCTTTCCATGAGGTACCTTTTAGATGCATGAAGCTCTTCAGATGTCTGGTTCCTATCACCACCACCATGAACAATTCTGATTCAGTCTGTTTCTCTTGAGCAGAGCGTAAAGTGATCCAACAATTTAATTATGTGGAAAATTTGATTTTAGTAGAATTCCTAGGTGGCAGATGCCAACAGACTCAACAAACTGATCCGCAAGGCCGGTGATGTTGCGGGTGTGGAGCTGGACTCGCTGACGGCCGTGTCGGACAGGAGGACGCTGTCTAAGCTGCAGGCCATTATGGACAATGGCTCCCATCCACTCTACGACACGGTGATGAGACACAGGAGCTCATTCAGTGTGTGATTCACAAAGTGTGGTCAATCTGTGCAAAACTCAATACCAAACAGTTCATATGTGTAATAATAATAATTGTGTGCAAAAACTGAGAGGAACAATAATTTGAACTGCCTTATACTAGATGTTTAATATTTATTATCACAGTCACCGCCACTTTACTGTATTTATAAGAACTTAAATCTTGTGTACATATTACAAATTTCTCTTTATCTTTGTTTTAAATTATTAAAGTGTTTATCCTTTTACGTAAATGGTTGCAACTGTAACAGCTGCAGTTTCCCTCTGGGATCAATAAAGGATTCTGATTCTACACATTTTTAAAAACTGCTGCATAATGAAATTTGTTGTTTGATGTGGGGTTTATGCAAGTGGTCACTTGCATAAAACACCTTGAACGAATTTGGGCCTTAGGTCTTCCCTTTACCTTAAATGAGCTGTGTTAAAATATCTTCAGGGAAATGGGGATTTCTTTTCAGTGGTGATGACAGGAATGTATACAACACAAATGTAGCCATTTTATTCCGTATCCAACACCTACACATGCCTTCTGAGTTTTTATATGTAATGTTGATGATCGTCAGTCTTGGAGCACCATGAATACATTAATATATATTGATTAAAATAAAAACACACAGTGCATTTACATGCATTAATCTGATAACTGCAGAAAATCAAAGAAATCTAAAAGAAATTCAGAGTAAGGCTTAACGGGCTGAGAAATCCGGTTAGTGAGCTAAAATTCATCTCTCTTTATCGAATTTCTTAATCTGATTTCTAGACCCTACTCTGATCTAAGACATCAGCGTGTGCTCTTTATATGACCATTTGAACAACTGCAGAAATCCAGCCGTTAAGTGCATGTAAGCGCAAATGTCTCGGACATTAGGCTGAGTATTTCTGTAGGACAGCTTTTAGAGGTGGACGTCTCACAACAATTCTGACTCAGTAAGTTTCTCTTGAATGAAGCATTTTACACCAAACCCACCACGTTGTTGATGTGTTGACCATTTAATTACACAGAAATTTAGAAAAATTTTGTTCCCCTTCAAAGGAATAGTTCCCCGAAAAATCTAATTAACATGAGGTATCAGCTACCCAAGAAGCAGTCCATCAGTCAAGACACAGTGGATATTTGACGTCTGTCTCTCTAGTTTACAGCAGGAGAAGCTAGGCTAACATTGATAACAGACACTGAAATGTCACCAAACTCATCTCTGTGAACACATGCCAAAATCATACTTTAATGCTCTGAAAATGTGAATATATAAAAAGAAACTATTTCATAAAATGACACACACAGAACCTATTTAACCATTTAAGATAGAATCGGAACCTTATCATCTGCACAACACCCTCCTTTGTAGTTGTCCTTTGTCACAATGTCTCTGCCCGAAACAAATGATGACCGAAATGCTTTTTGAGTGGGTTGAGAGGACGTTGGGCACGTATTTAGGGAGATGAATCTGGTGACAATCCATCCCCTTTATCTGTTGGCAATTTTAGTTTAGCATGTCCCACTGTAATCTAGAGAAACAGATATCAAATATGTTTTTGCTCATCATCATGTTGATTTGAAGCATTTAATTTAAGATAAACATTCAAATTTTATGCAAGTGGTCCCAGATCTCTGGTCTATCAGGCTGCAGGACACATACTTTAACACTTGCTATAATAAATGTACTCATTGTCTGGCTAAAAAGGAAAAACAACTGAAAAGATCTGCGTTTTAAAAAACATGCCTGTAAAGGCTTTTGGCAAAGCTGTGTATGTACTGTATATGCATTTTCATTTTCACATTGTTCAAGACCCTTCTACTTGTTGCTACTTCTGGGGTTAACGTCGGCCAAATGATTTATAGAGTGACACAGACAGGGACCAGGCTTTGTCCAGCCCAGCAATTAGAATAGATTAGCTCAGGATGCACTGAACCAGAAAGACCTCAATAATTGCATCCAGAGTTATACTGAGAAAAACGAGAGGTGACCGAGGACATGCAATGACCCTTCATTCTTCATGGACTGAAGTACGCGTTAAGAAGATAAACCCGGAAAAGTCAGTGGCTTTAATCAAATGTTTTTATTAGAATTTTTCACCCAAGAGCTCCAAACCAAAATACTAACTGCCACACATTTGTTTATCGTCCAGAAGGAAAGTGGCGTGAATTTTAGAGAGACGACAGAAAGACTGTGAGGGAGGTCACGGCCCCTGAAATTCAGTAAGTCCTCCGTGGACAACAACATTTAAAATATGATATAAATCAACAGTATGGCGGAAAGCAGTGGTGGCCTCTAAGTCAGTCAGAAGTCGAGGTCAACAAGTTGAGTGTGAATGGAAGGCAATTTAGAGGCCACAGCATTTTTGTGGCACACATATCTGCTATCAAACATAGTCATGAACGTGACTCAAAGTGATAAAAAGATATTTTTACTCCATTATCTGTTTATCTGTACACCACAAACCAAACTGGAGGTGTTTCTCAACACTATCAGCCATGTTCCACTGTTCCAGTCACTCAGCACCCACCCCCTGGAGACTGTGGAGTGTACTCAGATTATCACTCAATACGCTGAACTTCACCATGACATTTTGATGGACAAATGAGGCCTTGTACACAAAGACAAAATTCAGCGTTTGGTCACTGCTTATTTTGAATGAACTACAAAAACTCAAGAAATATATCACAGACAATAATATATTAAAGGATTTCAACAGCATGTAAAGCTATCATTTATACTAAAATACTGGGGAAAAGTCAGAGGCCACTTTTCATTTATTTCATTTCCAGTCAAGACAGCTATAAAGTGCAAGCTGTTCATTTTTCAGCATTGAAAAAAAGCAAAAAAAACATTTTTAACTGAAAATTACACAGAAAATGTCATATTTTGAGTATTTAGTGTGTCCACTCTCTGCCCTGTTTATAGCTTCCATTCTTTTTGGGAGTTTTGCTTTCAGTGCTTTAAAGAAATCTGCAGGGACATTTACACCAAAGTTCAGTATTAAAGTTGGCTGCATTCTCTGTTTCTCACAATCCAAGTGATCCAAATTATTATAATTCAGACTCATTGGCCCATAAAATCTTGATCTACATTTCAGATGACCGGTTCTGGTGTTCTAGTGAAATTTTTTTGTATTCTATTTCTTTTTTCTCAGTAGCAGCTTCTTGACAGATACACATCCTTTCAGGCCCATAGTGTTGAGTTGTCTTCTCACAGTGGAAGGACAGACAGAAACACCTGTGGATTCTTTTCAGAACTGAAGCAAAACATGAGCTTGATTTTCTTGTGTCTCCGAAAGATGAAAGCTCCTTCGACTTTACCCTTTCTTATGTAAGTGGATTATCTTCTGTTTAATCTTCTCAGAAATCTCTCCTCAAAAATGAATAAATTGTATTTAATGGCTATTTTGACTGGAAATTGAAGAAAGGTGGTCCCTGACATTTGCACAGTACTGTACCAGTAAAGTACACCTAGAGAACTACATGCTCTATAGAAGTGTACTAGTCCCATGCATTTATATTTACACATTCCAACGTTAAACAGTATCGAGTGACAGTTTTACCGCCCACTTACATTGTCAGAATAAAACCACAGCTCTCAGTCTTCTACACACAGTGACCTTGGCAAGAGGGAAGCTGTGAATCAGTGAATGTCCTAGTCTGGCATATGACAAAAGGAACATTTTTAGGAAGTGAAGTTCTCTGGAAAGATAGTAGCAAAACCTCAACGATGCTTCTACGTGGCTCCGCTTTTGCTTTCGCAAAACCAATAGATGTTATTATATTGTCATTACTGTTGCCATTATTATTACTGTGGCGTGCCTGCAAGGACACTGCTGAAGGTTTCTATATTAAACCTACTTTAAGCAGTAAGTAAAGCCTATAAAAGTAATTTGCTGTACAGTCTGGGGAGGGTGAGAGATTTTTTATGGGATGACACGCTGATAGCCTACATCTGTTAAGTATTACCCCACAATGGACATAATTCACATAAAACAGGAGTCTAAATGTTTAGGAACAGTATTCCTCAACTGAGGGGTTCAGTCTGCAGTGCATAATGAGAGATGTGTGAGAAAAGTCTGTGATCCTGGAAAGAATGCAAAGAAGATCAACAGAAGTTCAGCATAACTTCACTGAAGCTATGTCTTCTTTAAAAAGAACAGCAAACAGCATGGAAAACCAAATTTTCCTTTTTTCATAAATAAGAGTTGGATGCAGAATGTAAACAGAGTTTCAGATACTACCATTTGCTGCCAACATACAATCCATACATAGCGGGCGACAAACCTATAAAACAAATGGTTTTGAATGTATCTTTTTTAATATTATGAAAACCTAGTAGTTTAGCTCCTTCCATTCATGTTGAAGTTATAAGGGGTGCTTCAACACAGACTCATTTTCAAATGAGGCAAAATTTAAGGCAATTTAAGAACAGAGGTAATATACATATTGTTGCTGTCCAAAAACAAAAACAAGCATTTCCATTATTTCTTCATCCTTTGTGCATAGCAGCTGCCCCTCATGCTGAATCAGTGATGTTTGGAACAATAATAATGCTCCAAAATTGCTTGGAATAAAAATTCTTTATATCTTTGTCTTTTTTGTCATTTTAGAGATACTCGTTTTTCTTTGGACAGCAACAATATTCCACAGTAACAAAAACAGTTTAATTGCAAAGAACACAAAGAGAGACATAAAATGACTTAACACTGTTCTTGGTGTGTAAACCCATACAAATGTCATAAGTGGTCCTGAGGGGGATATAGCTTTACTCTGTATGCAAATGCAAATGTAGCTTTGCAATGATCTCTTGCCATTATGCAATGATCAGCTGGTCTTTCAAATCGATTACACCCAAGCCACCAGAAACACGGCATGAAATCACCAGTGGCATTAGCTATGAGTAAAACAGTCATCTCTACAGTCCTCCATCTTCATCACAAGGACAGTTCACATATGGAGGCTGTAAGGAAGAACAGGTTGACCCAGTATGTCGGCTAGAGTATACACTAGGCAGGGGTTTGCTAATTAAACAGACTATAATGGGAACGGCAAGTGACTTCAATAGAGGCTGAAGCCTTGCTGGTGGAGAGCTATTAAAAGAAGTTAATGGGAGCAGTGAAGCTCACAGTCCACTGAGAGCTCAGTGCTCACTATGATACAACAACAGGCGGGAGGATCCACCTTTATTGATGCAGGTGGGGCTCTAAAACCTGTCTTCCCTCATCTTTTATTACTTTGAATACCAGTGACAGATGCAGTGTGGCAAAAAAGGCATTCATCTGTAACAAAGGAATCCCACTCATCCTCTATGTTAAGATGGGGGGACTCATACCTAGGACAGGAGTGACCCATGATGTCATCACTTCACAACAAAAGCAGAGAGGAAACCCCTAATATAAGCCTGGCAATGGGCTGAATACTCAAGTACATGAGCAACCAGAAGAAGGCACCCATGGGGGGGCTCCAAGCATTAAAGCAAAAGAGTAAAGTCAACAGCGCATTACTCACTGTGGGAATATCCGTGACAGCTGCAGGGCACGGGGTTTGTGTTTGTAGAGCTTTCTCTTCTTGTTCCCTCGCTCCCTCTCTTCCTCTATACCTTTCTCTCTCGGATCCTCCTCCTCACCACTGTGAGATGCAGGCTGGACCGGTGTTGGTTGCCATGGTTACCGGACGAGGAAGGTCTCACGTGATTTGGTGGGGAAAAGACAACAGCAGCTAGCAGCCCCTCCTCCTTCAGATGACGCCGGGGCCGTTCCGTCTGTTCACAAAGAGAAGCCTCCCAGTCTGCCTGCAAAACACACAATGGATGTCTTAAGATGAAGGGTGTGGCAAGCATGGGGAGGTGTGTGTGTTTGTGTGTGTTGGGGGGAGCTTGACTGACTGCCCAAGCTTTGAGTGTTTAAGTGTGCCCTGCTGAGGCTCTGTACAAAATGTACTTGTGCACAGCAAGGCTGCCAGAATACAGGAATAACACACCAGCAAGACGGCCGGGCATTCCAGCATCCTCCCATATGTGGCTCTGTGCACTCTTAGCCGGGCAGCAGTTATTTATATCAGCACAGACGCGGCCTGGACAGTTGCGCTGCTGTTAGTCACTGTGTTATGGGCTTATGCAGAGTATGTGAGACTCTCCACTGTACATGCAAATACAAGCAATCCTGTGTAACCCACATTCCCTTCATTTAGGTCATTCTAATTGGACTGCCTTAAAGACGTATTAAATAAAATGAATATGAACAAATGTGCAGCCTTGAATTGTTTTACAATAGTTTTCTGGTCTAAATCTATTTTGTAAAGCCCTTCAAGACAGACAGGTACACACAGGGGATTATGGGGTACCCAAGACACCTTATTTTTTTTCATTCATGGAATTAAGCTAAAATCAATGTATGAAATAAACCACACCATGATATTTCAGGCTTAAATAACTGTACAAGCTGCATATTTATTTTTTTATGTTTTAGAAGCAAAACAGTTCTCTTTAGTAACAATTCTTTTAATGCTTTCTTCCAATCCATACCACAGGTTTTGAATTAGGTTCAAATCTGGAGACTGAGAGGGCCATTGCAAGGCATTGATTTTGTGTTTCCACAGCCATTTCTGTGTGTTTAGGGTCATTATCATTCCAAAAGGTCCACCCATGGCCAAGTTTCAGTCTTATGGTAGAGTCAGACAGATTTGGGCTAAAATCTTCCAATATGCAGTGGAATTCATTGTACCATTGACTTTCACAAGACCCCCTGGACTCTTACACAACAATGGAGGTCCTGGAGAGTAGGACCAATAAAAAGAATGAATTATTTTCCCCAATCGATGCAAATATCTTTCGGTGTGCCAATAATTTTGCCTTATATGGTTTTGAAAGAATTTCAAACAATTTCTACATTTTTTAGGAAGATTTGAATCATTATTTTACTTTACTTTATCACTTTATTTTATATGTCTGGTTGCCCAGGAGTGCCAATAATTCTGGGGCAGAGTATATAAAAACATAGTAAATACAGCGCTTATATTTCTTCTGCAGACATCGTGACATCTGGTTTCTATCAGTAACATTGCAAAGAGTCAGTATGTTTCTTTAGAATGACATTTCAAAACTCTGAATGACTTTGATTACGCCTCAAAAATTTAATTATGCCAAACATTTGAACATTTAAATACAGCTTATTTGAGGTTTTTCTGATAACTGAGACAGCACGGCCAGTTCTTTAGTCTTTAAATTAGAAATCTGTAGCTTCTTTTTGTTCCTTTATTTTCAGTTGAGTACTAATATTACACAAAGCATTGCCTGAAAGCTTTTTGTTTAGTAGCTCGTATGTTGTTCCCACAGACAAGAAGAACTTAACTCAAGTTCAAAAGTTAATGTCAGTTCACAGGTCTATACAGACTATAGACATGTCTGTCTTTTGATACTGGGATCTTGTTTCACAGTTGTTGACGTGTAATTGACTGGCAAAATAGCAACTTAATGTGACGGCAGCCTATTAAAAGACCTTGTTTCACAGAACTCTCCCTCAGTCATCCACCTCTGCCAAAGCCATTTGCTTAAAGTAGCTTTAATGAGCTTCTTAAGTAAACCAGTGATTGACGCATTATCAGATGGTGCATAGTATGGTGCATGGTAACTATGCACAACACTGAATGGCACTAGAGCCAGGAGTTTTGAATGAGTGCTTTGTGCCAATTGTATGCCTTTAAAATGGATTCAAATCAACATGCCACTGTGTGAGTGAAGATACAGGAAATCACTCTGTCACAAGCATGTCGGCCAACTCCTTTAATTACGTAATGATGATGACATTTGGGGCTATTTCAGAGTCATTATGGTCAATTGAAATGATTTAGCTGAGCTCTAGTTGGGAAAAACACATGCTTTAAGAGGGGAACTTGGACAAATCTTTTACAAATCCCTTTGTAAAAGCTGGATTGAGTCCACAGTACGTGACTTTCTGACTTGACTCACTGAGGAGTTTGAAGCAAGGCCTGGTGTGCTCGGACACTGATGTGATCATAGCGGTCTGTAATTGGTCCAGTGTGCAGAAGCAGTGGGCGAATGAAGGGTTGCTTTTGTGTCAAGGACGCTCAGGCTAATTGAGTTCATTGTGTTTTCAGAGCCAGAGACAAAGTCACAGCTAGACTGTGACGTAATGGTCGCATGAGGGCAATACCCTGGCCTGCTACAATAATGAGAGATATTGAATTTCGTTGAGCAGGAAATTATCAGGGAAAACCAGATGTGGGCCTTCTGCAAGAGTGTGGGTGGATTATTCAACATATCAGCGCTTGTGTGTGCTCAGATTGCTGATGTCATCCATACATCACTCTCTTCCAGAACATGTAAAACACCTTAACCAATCAAAATGATCATTACCCTGACAAAGAGCGTACAATGTACAACATATATTAACATTAACACAACAGTCACATCGGAAATAAAAACGTCAGGCCTTTTGTCACGATTGGCTCCTCCCACTCCTCCATGTGCTTTTTGTTTACTTTTGTTTTGGTTTTCAGTCCAGCCCCCTTGTTGTCTGACTCCGCCCCTGATTGTTGCCACCTGTTTTCTGCCTGTCCCTCGTTATCCTTGTTTTGTATTTAAGCCCTGTGTTTGCCCCTTGTGTTTGTTGGTCTTTGTTTGACATGTTTAATTGTATGTTTGTATGTTCTGTTGGAAGTATTTGGGTTTGTGTTTTGCGAGTGTATTTCGACATGTCTATCCCTAATTTGATCCGTGTTGGCTTTCTGAACCTGGACTGTTATGACCACGACCCTGGATTTGCCCTTAATAAAAGTTGCATATCTCAGCGTATGCGTCCGCCTCCTTGCTCCCCGGCGTTACACCTTTCTATGGATGACCACACAAGTGACTAATGCAGTAACCAGGTCTTCCAGTACGCAATGATTAAAGGGTCCATATCATGGAAAATATTAAATATACATATGAAATGAGAGTTTTAAACCAGTTTTAAAACATACTATTCTCTCCTCAGTTCATATATGATAAGTAAACTGCAAAAGCATCTCACTTTCAATGAACCCTTTCACATAAAATGCTATTTCCGCCCGTGTAGGTCCTTCAGCTGAACTATGCAGGATTTTTCTTAAGTACTTTTGATGAAATAGATTTTGATGGAAATATGTATGATTTAAAAAAACTAAAGTGAACTGGAGTTTCATCTTCATAGAAGTGCACGTAAGTCAACATCTATAAAAATGTTTTATAGTGTTTAAGTGTTACTTTCTATTGTGGCAGTTGTACACAATTGTTGACATAAATAAAGCTGCAGTTATACTATCTGATTTATCTGGCCAAGACCAACAGTGTCTTAATTAATTTGATAAGGCCTGCAGAAAGCAGGTCATTTTTGTGAGGTCATAAAAAATTTACAAATTCATTAACATATATCCACCTATTCTATTAGTCTAAGTTACTGTGCCATGAAGTAAGGAGCGTTTCAGTGCAGATTGCTTTTTGAATAACAATACAGCATAGCAGACCAGAATAAAAATCATTTACAGACATTAATCAGCCTGTTTAATTTTAAGGTATAAAAAGAGTTTGAAAACTAGTCATGAAAAGAAGAATTCTGAGTGTTTTTGGCACATAAAACAAAGCATAAATTGCAAGAAAAATAGAAGATATGGCCGTTTAAACCTGCTTAAACGTCATTGTTATTAGTGATATATCTCTCCATCTCTGGCAGACACAAAGAGGCCATCCAAAGCAGTCTCTACATCTCCATGCATTATGAATCAGCCTCCCTCCTGTCTTCTGAAGTCACTGGCTGGGTGTGTGGGACCCATGAATAAAAAATATGGAACCTGTCAACACTGCTGCATGAATCCATTTCAACCAATAGGTTAAAATAACATCATGCTTAATAGGGGTGGGAATCTCTTGGCACCTCACGATTCGATTCGATTACGATTCAGAGGGCCGCGATGTGATTATAAAATGATTATCGATGCATCTTGACGCATCTTTTTTTCTATACAGGATCTCTTTTTTTCTCATTGTGTGATGACTTGGTACTTTTAAAGCAAAGTATTTGTAATGATCTCGAATGAATTTACTTCCAATATCTGTTATTAATAAATCAAATGGAAGTGATGTGTTTAGTGAACTGGAAAACTCTCATTCACTGCTTTTGTTTGGAACTCATTAGATGCTGCTGCCATTTCATCTGTGATAAAATGCGCCGTTACGGTGAAGTAAGATCCAGTGATAATGGATGTCCATGCAGAACGTTACATCTGTCCTGCCCGTTTTCTTTAGTGATTTTATAACTTCGGATTTGGTCGTGTTGTACAGAGTCAGGAGTCACTGTGTCAGTAAAATATCTGCGAGAACACAACGCAAAACCCCCGGTTCTCAATGAGACTGCAGGTCACTAAGCAACACATTCTCTCCTGGCTAGTAGCTACGAAAAGGCAGAGAGACTTATTCGCATTTATAAGCAGCATAGTTGGTTTCCTGGAACGTTAAATTTGCAACGAGAGACTGTCAAACACTAAAAAGTTGTGAAGCAGAAGTCGCTTCTTTTTCAAATTTTTCCATTCCATCTTAAATGGTGCCGCATTTACATTCGGCACATCGCTCAGAATTTAAGGTGGAACGGAAAAAAATTAGAACAAGAAGCTGGAGAATAAAAAGCAACTTCAGCCTCGTAAACCAGCCGAACGATGAGAGACATTTTACTATAAGCTGCTCTACTTCTGAGGAAGAGTTTTCTGTGGAGATGGGAGGAAAGCAGCTGTAGCTGAGCTAAAGCTTAAAGCAGAGCAAAGCTAGTCTGTGTTTTCATTCATAATTTTTTAGCCTGTACTTGGACATTCGCACTCACACAGAAACATACTGGGTATTTAATGTTGTGGCTCCCAATGTGGTCTGATTTTTGTTGAAAGGACAAAATGTCTCTGCCGAACATTTGGGTTGTGACCCCTGACCGAACCCAGCTTTAACGCAGAGGGAGCCGGTCGGATTTCTCGCTCATCCAGTGGTGTTTCTGTTATGTGCTGCCACAGACTGTCCAGGCACTGCACTTACCCACATTGCATCATAAATAAAAAATTTGAAAATCAATTTTTGACATTTATGAATCGAATCAGAATCGTTCACGTCCGTATCGCGATGCATCTAAGAATCGAGTTTTTCCCGCACCCCTAATGCTTAACATGTTCAGTCCTGGCATCGCTCATTGTTTCTGATCTATGACCTGATTCTGTTGGCAAAGTTTGGGATAAGAACTATTGTAAACCCACAAAGGCCCTTTGCTGGGATTTTGGGGGTGATTAATATGTAATAATCTACACGATTTTAAATGGAGAAGCAACAAGCTTTCCCCTTGGACAAGGCATACATAGCATAAAAAGCATATGCCAATATAAATGAAACTTTTA
Source organism: Pygocentrus nattereri (assembly GCF_015220715.1). Classification (NCBI taxonomy): domain Eukaryota; kingdom Metazoa; phylum Chordata; class Actinopteri; order Characiformes; family Serrasalmidae; genus Pygocentrus; species Pygocentrus nattereri. The sequence continues at coordinate 6,797,152 of NC_051217.1, read as the reverse complement.
ATATACAATACCCACAGCGCATCATATCTTCCTGCACATTATCAGTTTATTAGCATATCGGCTCATCTCATATCACTCCCCCTGTATTCCTCATCTGTCTCTCAGCATGTACTGTGGGGGTGTTTGCAAATTTAGGAAGGATATTCAGTGGAGTTTGCTAGTTGCGTGAGCTGAGACAGACAAAGAGAGAGAGGATAGCCTGAATAAGTCAGCATGAAGGAAAGCTGGAGAAGGATGGAACAATTGGCCTCATTCACCAAATATCTTCCTAAGTCTTTTCTTAAATTTGCTTTTGAGAAAGTTCCTAAGCAAAAAGTCTATATCAGATTCATGGTATGTTCTTAAACCACATAACTTTTCACACCTTTGTGCTCTTGAGTGTGTGTAGATTCTGATCTTATGTAAAAACAAATCCCAAATAAGAAAACATTAGCGAATGTCAGAATCTTTGTGAAAACTGCTTAATTTGGTTTTAGGAAGAATTTTTTATGAAAGGTTGGTAATTGTGGCCCAATGTCCATTGACTCTGTTCCCTATGAAGGTACACTATATGTTCAAAGGTTTGTAGACACACCTTCAATTAGTCAATTTAGCTGCTTTAAGGTGTATTCATTGCTGACACAGCTTGTATATACAGAGAATAAGAAATGCCAAAAGAGTGCGATGCTCTGGAGCAGGCCATCGTTCCCAATGCCAAGCTTCAGCATCCCAATACTGGACTGTGGAGCAGTGAAAATCAGTGGTTCTCCATCTAATACTTTTGGGATGAGCTGGAGTGGCGTGTGTGATCCAGAACTAATCATTCAACTAATGTTCGAATGCAATCAAATCCTCACAGCAATGTTCCAACATCTAGTCTAAAGCCTTCTCAGAGGAGCAGAGACTCCTACAGGGGCAAAGGATAGACAGACTCCTCATTAATACCCTTAGGTTTAGAAGAAATGCTGGATGAGCTAGTATCTATAAACTTTTGGTCATAGTGTACTCATTCCCAACCACCTTTAATATGGTAGTGGAGCACCACATTGCCACTGTTTATCATAAACTCTCAGAGGATCCCATGACTAGCAGAGCTTTCTTTCTGCCAGAGCTGATTTAAGCAGCTAGCTCTGCCTCCAGGTCAATACAGAAGATCATAAAAGCCCTCAGTAATGATGCGTGCAAGCATTTTAACAAGCACAGCTATTATGAGTCTGTCACAGGCCACTGAGCATACCACATTGTCGTCACTGCACACACAGAGCAGGGCCATTCTGTGTAGGTACGCTTATGGAAATATGGATAAACTAGCCGACAGATCAATTTCACAAAAGCTGAAATAAACATTAGCATAGGCTGTGTTATTCTTATCCTAAGCAGAGTGGTGCTGTCTGAATTTTCTTTGAATTAGGGACAAAGGGGAGGGTCATCAGGCCTGTTACCTCTTAAAGAGGAGCCACAAACACACAGAGAGAGAGAGAGAGAGAGAGAGAGAGAGAGAGAGAGAGAGAAAGAGAGAGATAAGTATACAGAGAGAAAGAGGAAGATGACCGCTTTGTCATTCTCACCATCATGATTGTGGCTTGTGGTTTTACACTGTAGAGCCGTATTACCTGAACAGGTCACCTTTTAGAATTTAATCACACAGTCATCTAAATAACTAGATTAGTAAAATAAAAGTAAAACATCCATATATATCAAACTTATATATATATATACCATATTCCAAAACACTGTCAAGCGATTGTGAAACAAGCCTTCAAGAAGTAAGTTTGGATTTATGAGAACATTTCTTTAATAATCCTCAACACACAGCTGTAGTCATAAATCGGCATTATGGAGGTCAAACCAGAGTATTATTAGCAACTCAAATCTGAGTGGTCCTACAACATGAACATTTTCATTTCCTCTAAAGAAATCCACCAAAGAACCTGTGCAAACATCTCCCAGGAGGCTCAGACAGGCTCTTCAATGACCTGGGCTGCTCAGGGCTCTTCTCTGTCCAGCCAGTTTGCACTGTGATTTAATGCGAGATTTACTGGGAGCGTCTGAAGATCACCAGTATTGATCACACTAAATGGGGTGCCTGTTGAATGTTTCCTGATCGACTACCCCTGGAGTAAAAGGAAAACTGCAAATCTGATTTTTTGCCAACACATTCCAAACCTTAATATCAGCCATTATTATCTGCCAACTGATGTATTGGTTATGCCCTAGTTTGGACAGCAGTCTCTTGAGATGAGAATGTGCTTTGTTCTTGCACAGATGGCGTTCTGAGTGATACCTTATTACTATGAATTGCTCTTCATAGAAAACTATCATGAGAGAGATTTTAAGTAGACCATTCTCAAGAGATTGACTTGAAACAACTTCAAAACACAATCCCTTCCCAAGCTGTTCAGTGGCCAAAGGGTCACTGGCTATAAGTGACCGTCCTACATTGGTGACAAGGGGTATTAATAGCGGGACGCTAGTGTACAGTGCCTGGGGTGTGGTGAAGGAGGCTTAGAGTCCTTCTGTTGTCATTGCTTTTCCCAGCAACACTCTAATCAAGGACATTCACAGAAAGTAGCACAGAGATAGAGACAATTGCACAGTCCTATTATTCTACTCCTGACATCTTGATTCTGTTAAAAAAGTAAAAATACACACAAACGTAGTAGTATTGATCAGTATGTTTTGAACTGGAGGTAGGTGGGTCAGGGATTGATTTATAGACCTCTGCTTTATGGGCCTCTGGTTCATGTCATGGTCAGGGAGCAGCAGGCTGCAACATGGCTTGTAGGGATTTATTGTGTATGAAGCTATCAGCAAAGTACTTAACAGACTAAAACTGGGGTGTCTAATTGCCACTGGCACACACTAAATATCTGTTTTATTTCACAGATCAGCACTATAATTTTAACCAGATTTCCATTATATACCCTAAACTGAGTTAGAGTTAACCGCACTTTATTAATTTAAAAGTGGCCTGTAAGTACAAGTCATCCATTTCCCAGAGAATATTTACAAGGTGATTAAATATAAAATAATCCACTTGCATAATAAAGGGAAAAGTAAGTGAAAATAAGTAAAAACGGGGCAAACAACTGTGCAAGACCTGGTAGACCACCAACACTGCCCCATCAGACAAACAGTACTTAAAGTTTTCATCTTTGAGGGATAAGAGAAAATCAAGCTCCTTTCTTGCTTCAGATCTGAAAAAATCCATAGGTGTTTCAGTCCATCCGCTGTGACATGACAAAGCAACATATCTGAAAGGATGTGTAGCTGTCAAGAAGAAGACCAGCTGTATTGTGAGAAACAGAAGATGCAGCCAACTTCTAAGACTTAACTTTAAAAGAGTGGAATCATGTCTCTGTACATGAAAGAAAGTCATGAAAAGAATGGAAACTGTAATAAAGGCAAAGATGCTGGAAACCAAATACTACAAATAGTTGTTGAGGTTTCCATGTAATTTTCTGTAGAATTTTCCTGAAAAATTAATAGCTTCCACTTTCCAAGCCCATTTGACTGGAAATTAAACAAATGAATGGTTTTCTCTGATGTTTGTGTGCAGCATATGTTTGTTTTTGTTGTTATGTGTTTTGGAGGCTAATCTCTTTTTTGCCTTGCAGCTACTAAATCACAAGCTGACAATCAGCAGCATTTCCACTCCAATTCTTACCTTACGTTTTTAACCGGCAGTTACTCCAGTCATCAGGGAAGTTAGGCTGGGTGGGTCCTTTTTCATGTGAAGATTCTAAATCTATCAAGAACATGCATCAGTGGATGTGCAGTCACCTACAGGCTAAACACGACACACAAGGTTCAAGGCCAATTTAGTCCTGTGAGCAACTGATTGCATAACTGTCTGATCTCACTCCATTGCTAATGCACATATTCCCTCTGGCAAAACATTATGATTCATAAGAGCTCAACACAATTTTTTTAGGCATCAGGCAGCCTCAGGACTGTTTTCTGGTTAAAACTTACAAACCGTATGAACTCTGAATGTACGATATTACAAATTGTAGGCCACATCTCTTTATATGGGCGGATTAAAGCTGCTTGTTAACTAAATGTAATGGTGTATAAGAATTCTTCATTGCAATATTTCAGCCTTGGATTGTGTTTATGGGTCCAAAGATCTGGCCTACATAAAAAACAAATGACTGACACAGGCATCCTGACATAATGCTGCCAAGCAGTGTGCATGTCTCTGCCTTTGTCTGTTTCCTGAATTTTAATTATATTACTATTCACTGCCAAATGAGCCCCCTCCCTGTCTGCTCTCTGGAGTTCCTCTTACATAAGAGAAGTCCAGTCATTTGCTGTCACTCTGTTTCAATATAAGCAGTATTTTAAGGAGCCCCTAATTGGCATTCACCACCCCACACTTACACAATGACCCTTAAATTCCACCAAACCATGACTTCCACCAAGTTATACAATTCTGACTTGACACTCTGGACCTGTGCTGGTAACTCCCAGCTTTTATATCTGCCTCTTCCTTAAAAACGTTTTTCCAAAGATGTCTTTGGAAAAAGCAGCATGAGAAAAGATGTTTTAATTTAACAGTTGGCTGAACCTCCTGCTCTTGTTCTCAACAGATTAATGTCATGCTTTAAATATGCAGAGCTTTAACATGATCCATGGCATCCATGACAGAAACAGTGAGTAGAGAGGGATATCAGTCCAGTCTTGAGCTACAGTAATAAGAACGTGATACCGTATTCCACACACATAAACAAATGCACGCATGTGCAGACATACAGTGGAGTACACTGGTGAAAATGCTTGTAATGCTTGTTTTTGGATCATTTTCTAATTTAGCACAACATGAAATATTTACATTTCAGAATTTCTTAGTATTTGGTATGTCCCATTTTGTTTTAATGACAGCATGCACTGGCATGGACTTCACAAAATTCTTTGATGAGTAAGTCAAATCCACCTGGGAATCTGAACATGTGCCTCAGTGAAAGGGCTAAGACTGAAAAATCGAAGACTTTTTTGTACAAAGGCCTTAAAAGCACCTGAATTCTACATTGACTTGTATTTTATTTTGTTCCTTATGGCATTTCTGTGGATTTATGTACCAAACAGTCATAATTTCATTTTTATCTTTAAGAGTGATATATGTAAATATGTAAGCTCTGTTTTGATTGGCTCCCTGATATCATGCCTCATTTAAAAGGCTGGATATATGTAAATATGTTGGTTTTTCATGACATCACAAAAATAATTAAAAAGGGGCCATTTTTGTGGCTTAGCCTCTACCCATGGACTGTATGTACTGATGAGTGTTTTTTGAAACTTTAGTAAGGTTTACAAAATACATCAAACTTTCTTAAATTAGAATAGTGACTTCGAAATAGTGCAGAGTCTTGAATATTTCATCTTCAACACTCATGTCATAACTTTCTTTGTTCTAAGTTTCTCAAAAATGTAGAACTTTCTGTTACGTAGTTCCAGGTTTAAATGAAAAAAAAATCTTAATTTTAATTTTTATTATCTGATTGTTGCACCTCACTGTACACACTGCAGTTGGACAGATCTCATTTCAATGTAAGGAAAGCAGGCATGAGTGGTTGTGCGGTCACCTACAGGCTAAACATGACACCCACGGTACAGGGCATTTGCTACGAATTTGTTAATGAAGCAGATAATTATAAAATTGTGAAGTTAATTACAAATGTGTAAGTTAATCATTATACTGCAGCTTCATAAGAGCAAGGCAGGCAGATATTTAATGATTCAGTGGCTCCAGTTTACTGAATGTACAGTATGAAAGTATGCTAATCTAAAAGGTTTACGACATTTTCAGTAAAACCTAATCATATAGTATTGCTAGAATGCTTTAATCCATTTAAATCCTTTCATCCATTAAAATAAAATAAAACCAAAAAAGGGCACAATCCTTGGAAAACTATGTTTTGCTCAGGCTTTTAAAATAAAGTCTTTAAGGTACTGAAGCAGCCAGTTTAATTCTAAGGGATAAAGCAAGGTTGGAAACAATCATGTAAAAATCAATGATGACTGTTTTTCGTATGTAAAAGTACATACATTATAAGTGGTAAAAATAAAAATAAAAGTAAAAATAAAACAGTGAAAGAAAATGTAGGAAATGGGCCACTGTAATCAAACCCAAGAGTCAAAAAACCCAAATATACTCCTTCTGAACTACACCAATAAACACACCCACAGCTTCACTGTAAAATCTATCCAACACACACACACACACACACACACACACACGCACACACACACACACACACACACACTGCAGCTGTTCAAATATTGTGACATGTGATCACAGTCGGATACAAAAGGGTTTTCTTTTTCAGTTAGAGCTGAGAGACAAAAGGCAGAAAGAAGAGGTTGAAGTCCCTCATCTGACTGACCGCTCTGTCTACCCAGCCAAAAGAAAGCTTTGTATAACACATTACATAGCAGTGCACTGGAGTTCTAACAACTCCAAACCAGGACAACAGAGACAACACAAACATGTAACTTCAACAGCAAAGGATTACAGCTAAGCTCACTGTACAATCAGTATTGCCACACATCTGCTGAACCATGGACAGCGCGAGACCTCATAATAAGGTTAAGAAATTTTGGGGATTTTGTATTACTCACATCTTATGCCAGGAGATTTGACAAAGCAGAATCAGAATCAAGCTTTATTGGCCAGGTATGCTACGCATACAAGGAATTTGGTTTTGGTTACAGGAGCTTCCAGTGCACAGTATCAGACAGACATTCACACGTAGAGAATAAGATAAAATAAATATAAAATATAATAAGATAAAATAAAATGACATAAAATAAAATAAAAATAAAACAAGCATTCCTACCATCATTCACTCACACACACACACACACGCACACACACACACACACACAGTCATACCTATAAACCTTACAATGCGGCATCAAATTCAAAATGAGTGAATATTTGCAAAAAACAGTAAAGTTTATCAGTTTGAACATTAAATATCTTGTCTTTGTAGTGCATTCAACTGAATATAGGTTGAAAAGGATTTGCAAATTATCATATTCTGTTTTTATTTATGTTTTACACAACGTCCCAACTTCATTGGAATTGGGGTTGTACTTGAAGATGCAATACTGGGCAGCCAATCAAAACAAACATCGTTTAAATATATCAGTCTTAAAGACACAGCAACAGAAACAACCTGTTCAATTGTAAGGGATGAAGAGGGCTGTGTAAAAGTGAATTATGACTGTTTTTGGTACATAAACCCACACAAGTGTTAATGTAAATGACATTTGCAATTACAGAAATGGTTCTTCAAAAAGCAACCACTGAAAGGTTCTTTAGGGAAGTTGTTCTTTAATGGAGTGTACCTCCCCTCACATGACTGGCTCAGTTTGACAATTTCTATGATCATCACCAATCAGGGCAGGTACAGAAGTGTTCTACAGTGATTACTCTCAAGCGAGCAGGGAGTGTGAAATTGCTATTGAGAACACTTGAGTTATGAAAGATGTTCACGAGCATTTAGTACCATCCTGACAATGTCTCCTAATTACAACATACATTTTTGACACCCACACACAGCTGAACTCACACACCAGTTCACTCACTGATCTGCAGAACTACAGGTAAACCACTCTCTGTCGTTATGTAACTTCCTAAAGCTGGAAAACATAAAGACTCTGCAATACCACTCAGCGTAGGCATGACCTGTCCTATGACTCAACTCTAACAAATTTCCCAATGAGTAGCATTGCTCCCAAATGTATCCAATTGTAAAATTAAATGCAGATCTCAGATGCATAGTGTATGCACATTTCACTACAGGAACGCAAAGTGAGATCATGGCCCAAATTTTCAGATAAACATAAATTAATCTGTGGCTGCAAGCCAAGCAAAGGCCTTAAACTGTCATCCCTGGTTTTCATTACTGCATGCAAGGATTCCACAGAGCTTACATCTTGCCTAATGACCATATGACACACTATAATAACCAACTTAGTCTTGAAGACAAGGACATGAAAACGATGTTACGGCTAAGTAAAACCTTTAACCAAAACAGACATAGGAGCACCCAGAATCTAAAGGATTGTTTATTATCTGGGGCAGAACTTAACAGTTTATATCAGCTGATAAAGTCATTTAATTTCATTACTGTTCTTAGAAAAAGAAAAATGTTCTGGACTAGTTGGGCTGGGGGCTAGATGTTCAACTGCCTGAACGAAACACAGCCAGTAAACATCATGCAACCGGGAAGGCTAGGAATCCACAAAAGGCATGCTGGGAAAAAAATGTCCTGAAATTTATTTAAAGTTAATAAAATGTATGGCAGATATTAATGATGCTATTGACTGCTGGCAAACATTCACTTGGCATACTTTGCTGAGAAAGCAGCCATCACCATGGCACTACACTGCTGCTGGTTTTGGTAAAGAACCCAAGATGGTGCCCAGTCTAATGGCATCACATTTATACAGAAAACTCCAAACCAGATGAACAGATACTTTGGTGGTTAGGTGACCAGATGCTCTTCTGAAGTTGTAGACTCAGAACACTCAGACTGTGTGTTTCTCAGAGTAGATGTTTCCTTTATGTGTGAACCTGGAGAAATTATGGATATAGTCTAATTTCAGAAAAGGGAAAAAGGATTGAGTGAACTGTATAAACTGTAGCTAAACTTCCAACAGCCTCAAATTTAGTCTATAAAACACTCATGGTAATGTCTAAATGTCCACAGCAAAAGCTTCTGGAGAACTTGGTAACAGCGCTAATAGCACTCCATGGCTGAGAGGTAGCAAAAGAAGTGTAGTCAGGAAGACCACAGGCTTGCTTTAAGGTCAAGGACTGGTCAGAATTGGCACAAAAAGGAGCCACAGTTTTCTACTGAAATAGAATTCTGGGAAATTTCATGATGTTGAGAACTGCTACTTTTCTTTTTGGGAAATGTACCATCGTGTTTGACATTCAGCTTCACTAGAATCAACTTGTTGAAAGAATTTTTTTTTTTGGATTAAAATGAAAAGGGTCACCCTCATATACTGTCACCCTCATATACTCCAACTGTTTTTTCTTGCCATGTCTTAACGATAAGCCCAACATTTACATAACCACTTTCAACTTTCACAGCCTAAACTGTGAACTCTGGTATTATCTATCAAAAAAAAACTAAAACCTTATTGATAAACTACTCAGTTCTTACAGTATCTGTCTCCTGTTTCATGATAAAATGCTTGGAATGCTTGGATAACCAAAAAGTCACACTGCACATTGACCTATAGCCTCATGCTTATAACCTATAACCTTGCCTGGGCCTGAGGCCCTGTAGATGATTTCAGAAGTTTGCTTTTATGGGCTGAATAGATGTTTTGGAATGAATCATACTTGGTTCTTACTCAGTACTCAGTATGATATCAAACATAAACTCTCAGCTCAGTGTTTCACTCTGGATGGGTTCCCTATACAACAGAGAGAGGAGAGAGCTGATTGGGTGTTCCCCTTGTACTTGTTCAGTATGAATGAATGACAAACTGTAAATTTGCCATTGCTTTAGACTGAACTGATGTTAGTTTTCAGGAAAATACATCTAAAAGGCTTTAAAAAGGTACATATGCATATACATATGCATTTACACATACATATATTAACGAATACAAGTCATGACATGAAATAATTTATGACGATTGCACGAACAGTCTCAGAGCTAGGTCACGGGTATGGCATGCATCTATGCAAGTTACTGAGTCCAGCCCCTCAGTTTCTGCCAAAAGGAGTGGACTAGACATTCTGCCATCACGTATGTGTTGTTCCCAGCACAACAGCTACTTCAACAGCTGTGAGTAGGAGCACTTGCTGGTGTCTTATGGAATCTGAAAGCTGAGTAGTGTGTAATTCCAGGATCATGGTAAGTGATTAAAAGGAAACTAATGCTCTCAAGAAAGTAAACCGCGGTATAGCCAGAGAACAGTTTGTGAATATGACCATAAAAGGGGCCATAGCTTTGCACATCCTGGCTCTAAATTTCATTAAGTACAGCTGAGCAATATGACAATAATGATTTTTATTATGATAAATTACATCACAAAATGTCAAAATATGCTTTTCTGAGCATATCATGAATATCATCAGTACTTAAAAATCACATTCTAATACCATGTTCGGTTGGAAAGCAAGCATAGTAAGTCTAGTTTAATGGGATTTAGTGCAAATTGTGTAAAATGTTGAATTTAATAAAGGAATTCAGTAATTCAGACATGGAACGACTTTGTCTTATCTAACTGATCAGATGTCAGAAGAATGGTGGCTAAGAAAAATTTGTATCATGATATTGCATTTTATTGTATCACCAACCTATATCTCTAAGCTGTTCTCTCTGTAAACCAGTAGACAAAGACCTTGTCTAAATCCTGCCTTCTGGCCTGAGAGAGAAGCCAGGCTAGCCACACACAGCTCTGCTTCTCCCTGAGGAGAGCACAGTGATCTATTCAACACACACACGAGTTAGTTCTATTCAAATGTAACCACAGAATTAAAAATAGAGGTCTTAGAACACCTTTACTGCCATAATACAGTCAAATCTCTCTGCCACATCCAGCCTGGCCATAGTAACTTTGATTTTAAGGGAAGGTTTGGCCAAAAACACTATTTTACTCTATTTTCTCCCTAAGACAAAATGTAGTTGGTCAGCCAGAACATGTTTGGTGTCTGCTTCTTCATACTGTTAAACAAGCAGATACCAAACATGTACACAGTGTTGCATTTGAGCAAAGTCTCTAACTGGAGAGACGACTTGAAGTACCCCACCATTAGCATCATATCAACTACAAGCTTAAATCATCCCACACTTAAGATTTGCTCATATGGTTTATTACACCATGACATTTTATAGTTCTAAGGTTCTATATCAGGGGTGTCAAACTCTACCACTAAACCAGTAAAAGGGACATATTTTATAAAAATTCTCAAATCCACAGGCCAGCTGTGTTTTTATTTTATTTTTAAAACTTTTTGCCATGATCTGAACTGGCAATTATTTGTTCAAAATATGCCAAAACCACAATGGCAAAAATAGGCACTGAATATTTGAATGATTCAAAAATCATTTTAAATAAATGTATATAAATCAGCTGCAGATAAATGATAAATGTCTTTAAATGTCCCCAATATACAGGAGGTTTTTAAAACTGCCAATTTGCTTGAACTTTCCTGCTTTTGTAGTGCAGTCCCATAGATCATTACTGGGGAAGGGGTGGGAGCACTAATTAAGGTGCAGTGCATGCTGGAAACATGAAGAAACAGGCTAATATTAACAGAAAATAAAATAATTCTGCTGGCTGAATAGGATTGTGCCACGGGCCGGACTTGGGCTGCGGGCCTTGTGTTTGACGCATGAGTTTGATGCATATGATAGCTTCTATTACTCTTCTGGCTATGCAACGTATTTATGTACATTTTTATTTATAACAATAAATGGCTAAGCTAACAAGTAAAAGAAGCTTGTACCACACAAAGCATTGTACCACACTACATACCTAAATCATCATACACTTTCTTCAAATTGTGTCGAGTAGCAGATTCTTACAGTATATAACATGCTGTAATATAGAAAAAAAAATCAAGCTTAACAAATGATCAACGGAAGCTTAAACTTATCTATTAGCATCATGCAAACTACATACACAGGCCTAAATTATCACACTCCTGCCTCAGACCATGCCAAATTGTTGAGTAATTTCAAACAGACATTATCATTTGGTTCTCACACTGAGGCATGTAGTTTACTGAATGCTAACAACTATAAGCTTGCATTACTTGTTAGCTAGCCCTGTATCTCCTGCTCAAAACTAAGGTTGTGTTTGCAATAGTCTGCTACATACTGCATACCGATTGTGTCCAAAGGTAGTAAGTTGTATGTCGTATGTGACCAACATGAATTTCTCGGACGACATAGTTGTCTGGTCAAATATTTCAGCATGCAACACAGTCAATTTAGGAGGACATAACCACTGACGTAACGACCTGGTTTGCTCTGAACAATTCAATATGAGATTTAGCCTATTATGGATGCATGAGTGAAATGAAAGAATGTAATTTGTCCTGCTACTACATTTACTGCAACTTTGAAGCCCCATCAGCCTTGCTGGTCTTGAGGTGGCTTTGCTTCCTTTGTCTAGTTAATAAAGTTAACTTATTGCATACATAAAATGTAACAGTAACGTACTACAATTGGTCTCAGCCAAGTACGAAAATGAAAAGACTCACATTTGAGCAAACATAGATAAACATAGGTATGTCTGGTAACCATATAGACTCAGGTTTACCACACAGATCAACCCAAAGCTGACATTTTTTAAGTGTATTTGTGGTTTTGGAGATGTATAGAAAACAATACTGTGTCAGGGTACTTTTCCAAACTCAGCAGGCAAGCATGTTTATCAAAATATTTCCACAGCTTTTGCTAAAAAGTTGAAAAGCTAGCAACATGGGTCCCTTTGGCTCAACCTGATGTTGAACGTCTAGTCTCACCCCTTCCCTGCAATATAGTGCATGGCTTTTGTCGTATACTGGATGTAGTACACAGTCAAGGGTGTAGATAGTGGCCAGGTGAGACCCAGAGTTTTTATACGGGTGGCACACTTCAAGAATAAAATAAATAGAATAAAATAGTGTTGCTGTATTAAAATGGCAAAAAAGTGGTGCATTGTTTTCTGTACATAACTAAATATACCCATCATTTTCACATGAATAAAATCAGTGCAAGTATTGCTAAAATTATATAGGATAGAGGAACAGAGTAGAGAGCTTAATTCTAAATGAGGAAGGCAGGTGACAGACAGCACCCACACACTCTGAGTCACTGACTATCAGCACTTCATCCTGTTAGTTGCTTGGGTGCACAGCTGGAATTCTCCATTCGCCTCTCATCTGATACCCTATATTGTCAAAAGTATTCACTCACCCTTCCAAATCATTGAATTCAATTGTTCCAAACTCTTCCATGGCCAAAGATTGGGTTGCTCTCAGGAGCTCAGTGAATTCCAGTGTGGTACCATGATAGGTTGCCACCAGTGCAACAAGTCCGGTCATGAAATTTCCTCACTACTAAATATTCCACAGACAACTGTCAGTGGTATTATAACAAAGTGGAAGCAATTGGCAATGACAGCAACTCAGCCACGTAGTGGTAGGCCACTTAAAATGACAGAGCAGTGTCAGGGGATGCTGAAATGCATAGTGTGCAAAGGTCGCCAACTTTCTGCAGAGTCAATCGCTACAGACCTCCAAACTTCAGGTGGTCTTCAGATTAGCTTAAGAACAGCGTAGAGAGCTTCGTGGAAAGGGTGTCCAAAGCCGAGCAGCTGCATCAAAGCCTTACATCACCAAGCATAATGCAAAGCATTGAACGCTGTGGTGTAAAGCGCTGCCACTGGACTCTAAAGCAGTGGAGATGTGTTCTCTGGAGTGACGAATCACATTTCTCCATCTGGCAATCTGATGGATGAGCCTGGGTTTAGCGGTTGCCAGGAGAACGGTACTTGTCTGATTGCATTGTGCCAAGTGTAAAGTTTGGTGGAGGGGGGATTATGGTGTGGTGTTGTTTCTCAGGAGTTGGGCTTGGCCCCTTAGCTCCAGTGAAAGGAACTCTTAATGCTTCAGCAGACCAAGAGATTTTGGACAGTTTCATGCTCCCAACTTTGTGTGAACAGTTTGGAGACAGCCCCTTCCTGTTCCAACATGACTGTGCACCAGATGCATAAAGCAAGGTCCATAAAGACATGGATGAGCAAGTTTGGTGTGGAAGAACGTGTGGAAGGACTGGCCTGCACAGAGTCCTGACCTCAACCCGATAGAACACCTTTGGAATGCATTAGTGTGAAGACCGCAGGCCTTCTTGTCCAACATCACTGTCTGACCTCACAAATGCGCTTCTGGAAGAATGGTCAAAAATTCCCATAAACACACTCCTAAACCTTGTGGAAAGCCTTCCCAGAAGAGTTGAAGCTGTTATAGCTACAAAGAGTGGGCCGACATCAAATTAAACCCTATATGTCACTCACGTTCATATGTGTGTGAAAGCAGAGGAGCGAATACTTTTGGCAAAATAGTGTACTTCTCCTAACTCCCTCTGCCACTACAACAGTCTCACCTGCTTTGGATACAAGGACAGAGACTGCTATGCTGCAGCAGCCCCGGTGTCTGAGAGACAGAGGACCAAGAGGAGTTGTGTGTATGTTCTGTTTATCTCTTGGGGTTGTTCTCCACCCATCCCCACATTTCTCAGCAGCCGCACCCTTGCACACAAGTACAAATGTACACACATGTAGAAACAAGCACAGAGTGTGCACACATGGAATATAATTTCATGTTAAATGATGGGCAGGAGCAATGACAGCTGGAGGACAAGCCTAGTACTCCTTGCCCAGAATCCCCCTCCTCCCTTACATAAAAACACTGCATTACTCTAAAGAGCATCTGCTAAGAAAATGATTAGGAAGTCGAAGACTAGTATAATAAAAATGATATGCTACCAAGGGCTTATGAGAATGAGAAAACAGCAACGTCACAACTTCTAAGCCGCTTCTCCTTCCAGATTGCAGGAGGGGGTGCTGGAGCCTATCCCAGTGATCATCGGGCGGAAGGCAGGATACACCATGGACAGGTCGGCAGTCCATTGTAGGGCAGACAGACAGACAGACAGACACATTCACTCACACACTTACACCTAGGAGCAATTTACCATGTCCAATTGGCCTGACTGCATGTCTTTGGACTGTGGGAGGAAATCGGAGAACCCGGAGGAAACCCATGCAGACATGGGGAGAACATGCAAACTCCACACAGAAAGGAAACTGGTCACCCGGCCCTACTTGCTGTGAGGCAACAGCACTACCCACACACACACACACACACACACACACACACACACACACACATATATTTATATATATGTATATATATATATATATATATATATATATATATATGTATATATATGCATACATACATATCGCTGTTGTCAGAACAAAACCATGTATCTCCATTTTTGACATTTTCCAGTTTTTTGCATAATTTGAAAGTACCTTTTGTCCTTTATATTGTGTCAAACTTTCATGACGAATGGGCCAAAAGAAATGGCACAAAATTGATTTGAGGTATGTCTGGTTCCATTAAAAGTAAAGCATGTTTTTTCCTTCTCCTGTAAAGTTACTATTTTGGAGATATGAGGTTTTGATTCGATAACTGTGATATATATATCCATCCATCCATCCATTTTCTAAGCCGCTTCTCCGTCAGGGTCGCGGGGGGATGCTGGAGCCTATCCCAGCAGTCTTCGGGGCGGAAGGCAGGATACATCCCGGATGGGTCGCCAGTCCATCGCAGGGCAGACAGACAGACACAGACAGTCACTCACACACTCACACCGAGGGGCAATTTAGCATGTCCAATTGGCCTGACTGCATGTCTTTGGACTGTGGGAGGAAATTGGAGAACCCGGAGGAAACCCACGCAGACACGGGGAGAACATGCAAACTCCACACAGAGAGGACCCTGGCCGTATATATAATATATAATATAATATAATATATAATATATATATATAATATATATAAACCCTTATATATATAATTTTTTTCAACCTATATTCAATTGAATACACTACAAAGACAAGATATTTAATGTTCAAATAGGACTGTCTGGATTGTTATCAGCGCAAAGTTCAAAATTCATATACACACACACAAAAAAAAGTCATGACTGGTTCCACTGACTTACATTAAAAGTAAAGTAGGATTTTCCCTTTTCTGTAAATTATATTTTGATATAATTTTGATATGAGATACGACAGCAGTGACAATATATATTTTATATATATATTATATATATATATATATATATTATATGTGTGTGTGTGTGTGTGTGTGTGTGTGTGTGTATACAGGTTCACACATAGGGGATTTAGCATGTCCAATGCAAACTCCACACAGAAATGTCACTGATTTAGGATCAGATTCATGCCTTATTTACAAAGATCATACTGTCTGGAACAGATCCTAAATCAGCACTCCCAATATTTAAAAGGCTTTGTAAAAAAGGCCCAGATCTTTTGTTATTTTTCCTTTTTTGTTTTTAGCTAATGCAGATGTTGTGAGAAACTATTAGAATCTAGAATAATACTAACGTACGGTGTTTATCATGTACTAAAATGTCAGTACCACAATTAAACACACCTTCCTTCGTCCCTAAAAGCAGCTAAGAGTTAAGAAAGCATATATCCTACAAATTAGTACTGTGCAAACTACATGTTTAAATCACCCCACACTTGCCTCAAACTCTTGTCAAATGGAGTCATAATCTCAAAAACACTTGCTTACATGGTTTCTTTATAAATGAACGAAAGGACAACCACAATTTAGGCTGACACTACTGTTTTTAGCTATGCAATGTACTTTTCCCATTTTATTTAATAGCAATATGTCATATAGTAAAAACACAGTCATGTCTGTTTGAGATTACTTAACAACAAGGCATGGTTTGTCAAGCCTGAATATTGTCTGTTTTTATACAGGACAGGATATTAAACAGTATCAGATACTGCTACTAAACACAGTTTAAAGCAAGTGCATGATGATTTCAGCCTGCAGTTTCCACAGTGCTAATTGTTGTCTTCCATTACTTGTTTGCTGTATTAGCCTCTTAGATCCAGAGTGAAACTAAAGAAGCGTGCTTCAGGCACGAAATATGCAGTAGATCAGCAAAGTTCAGGAAAATTGCATAGGTTTTTTTTTTTTTTTTTGCCAAAAAACTTTCACTTTAATTGAGTCCTCCTTTGAATGGCTGGTCACTGAGGCTAACCCTGTCGAGATGGAATTCTTCTTTTCACTTGGCACAGTGAAAGAGAGTGAGAGGAAGGGAGGGTGGGAGAAAGAGAGGGAGGGAGAGACGGTGAAAGGAGGAGAGACAGAGAACCTGGAGCACTTAGAACTAGCTCAAGTTTAAACAGCCGACACTATAGCACTGGGGAGTCATTTTACACAGGCTTAAAAGCACAGGCATTTAGTATCTAATGACCCACACACTTCCAGTCGTGCCAATTCACTCAGGGTGGGCTCTGTCAGCTTTGTGCGGCCCAAGCCGGAGGTTTGCTTGCCCTGTTCCGGACGTGCCCTTGGCTGAGAAACTGCACCCTGTTTAAGCATGTTAATGGTAGAGGGAAAGCATGCATCTGGCCCAGACTCGCTGTGGCTATCCAATACTCCACCGATTCCTCCACACTGAAAGAAACAGAAGTTCACCATGCTGTGTGGTGAGGGAACAAAAGAAAGAGAATGCTGTAGGTGTAGTCAGGGCAGAGACAGTGTGAGAGAAAGAGAGGGACTGGAAGAGGGAGAAATAGACGGAGAGACACCACGCTTTGCACACTTGAGCAGCTCTTGCTTTGTGCTCTGCAGTTTGACAGACAGTGTAACACTGCATAACCCCTGTAATCTCTCTCTCCCTCTGTGTTGGGCCTGAGCCGAGACTGCGGATTAAGGGAGAAAAAAGCAGAGTCAGGTAGACACAGAGAGCTGAGAGAAGGACAGATTTCATCTCAAGCTCATCACTTTCACACAAAGCCAGATGCACAACACATGCTTTCAAAACCCTGGCCTAGGTTCTCTAGACATTTCAGATGTCACCATACAAGCTACGCTGAAGCAATAGTTTAGCCAAAAATAAATAGATTAATAAATAAATAAACAATGAAATGTACAGTCTTCCCTTCTCACAGGAGGGCAGGATAAAAAAGTGATCTCATTAATATCTCCGTAGTTACACATAGTCAATGATGAGATCAGATGGAAAGACAAAAGAGACTTTTACTTCGGCCTCCTGCTGCTCAGACATTTCTCCTGAGCAAAAGACATCAGTGATCTCACATCTTTTCTAAGAATTAGCAGAGATCTCAATAAAGTCACACATTTTGCTCAGTTTTGTCAAGATAATAGCGCTCGTGTTTATCTGCTGCTAAACTCTCACCTCTCGTTTATCTCTCTTGTATCTCTTGAGCCACCAAAGATGTATGCCATAAAACCTTTCTCCAAATTCACCCAAATGTAGCCAATCAGCCAAAAAATATATGGTGTCTGAAATTTGCTTTAGTTTTGCACAGGGCAAGACAAGGCTGACAAAGCTAACAAGCTATACAATTCATGCCCAATGTTAGCATTGTGCAAATGGCATACCTAATTCATCACAAAATGTCCTCAATCTGTGACAAGCTGTTTAGTAGCCTAGTCTTGCTTATGATGTACTATTATCAATAAAAAGTTTGTTCTTTAGTTTTATACTAGAAACATCATGCTAATTTAGCTGGCAAGTAAGCTACACCTCACTTATTAGTACTGCACACACTCGGTGTCTAAACTTCCATTATTTGGTAGCTACATTAGCCTTGTCACTCTAGTGCGAAACCAAAAGAAGCCAACTTCTTCACCAAATCTTTGTTTATCTGCGACTAAAGTCTCAGGTGTCATGAATTTATCTCATGAATCTCATCATCATTATCCCTCGAGCCACCAAAAAGAAATATCTGAGCAATACATTGTTTCTCATTGTTTGAGGTTATCTAAATGTAGCCAACTAGCCGAAAAATAATTGGTGTCTGAAGTTTGCTTCTGTGGTTTTGCACTGGAGCTACGAGGCTAATGTAGATACCAAGTAATGGAAGTTGATGTGCATGCTATGTGCAATGCTAATTAGTGAGGTGTAGCTTTTCTTACTTGCTAGCTAAATTAGCACAATAAGTGTAGTACAAAAAAAAAGGTTTTTATCAGTAACGACATTGTGAGCATTATGTGAGTTTGTGTTACTAAACAGCTGGACACGGTTTGAGGGAAATGTGTGAATTAAGCATGCATTTTGCACAATGCTTCATTACTTGTTAGCTTCATTAGCATTGCAGCCCCAATGCAAAGCTAAAGAAGAAAATTTTAGACACAAAATTGTTATGGGTTAGTCGTCTATATTTGGGTGTAAGGATAAAACTCTGTAAATTATTTTTGTGAACATATTGCTTTCATTGAAACAGATGGGTGTATCTTGGCTAGAGGCAAAGTGTTAACGTTTGAGCTGATTCAAATGATTCTCACAGATGTTGTCCCTCCTCTCTGATTTGTTCTGTGTTGTTTTAGGAAAGGCAGTCCCGCTGCAGCATGACAACACACCGAAACAAAACCTCTCCTGACCCCGCGTGGTTGTGAAAAGGGTTGCGCAATGTTTTGAACCTCCTATTCTTGAGCCTGTCACTTACAATTTTAAACAATGTTCTTCCATAGGGCAGGAATGCAATCCAACTTTGGTCAGCTAAAGGGACCTCCATTCCATATTACACTAAAATCCTGAGCTCTAAGTCTGACTTTAACCTACATTTGTATCCCTAAGCCAGTACAGCCACTGCAATTCAAGTCAAGTATTACATAATCCTGTGCGCCATATGTATATGACTCTTCACTAAGGATTAATGCCATATGGCGACACATCCCTGTTGGCGTTGGCTATTTTTAGGCTAAGCTTTTCTGAAGTGGCTCGTCTGTACAGAGTTCATGCCAACATGGAAGATTCACTATTAATAAAAGAGCCCTTGTGGTTGCATAAACATTGTGTTTTCTTCAAGCGTGCTGCTTTAGCTTTGGACAAACAAGACACGACTGCTATATTTTCCTGGCACAGCCGTGGCTAAACTCACTCACTGCAGACAAAAGCTGCCTCAGAATAGTGTGTGTGGGCCATGCAACGTCCAGTGGCACCATACACGGCTCCTCAGACAAAAGAGCGGTCTAGCGCAATACTCAGTGGCCTCGGGGCTGTGGGGAAGGCAGCCACAGAGTTGGAAGATGCAGGGTAATTGGGGGGTTTGAGAAGAAGCAGAAAAAGGACAGGGGCAAGACAGTAAATCTCTCTGGTGGATAAGAATATGAGGCTGAAATGTGAATCATCCACGTCAGCAGGCTGTGGGGAAGCAGGCGGAAAGCATCAGGCCTTGTCTGAGCTACTGTAGAACATAACTCAGCATAATGCATTGAGCAATGACTCAGGGTGGCCTGAAGGGCTCAACTAACTGAAGCATTTTTAAATATTTACTCCAATTTAGTAAGTCTGAAAGGACACCCTTAAGCCATCATACCACATTTCTCATTAAAGCACACATATTTGCAAAATATCAGGACTAAAAGGATAATGACTCAGGTTCAGGTTCTGTTTCAGCACACTTCTCTTTTTAACGCACCAACACAACAGTAAATCAAGGTCAGTTGTTAAGGTCATGGAGCATGAAAGCATATGCTGCTCCACGTCACATACCCAATGACAATGCTATGTAAAAATCCCTCCCCTGCACCCCTATTGAGGCCATATGGCGTGCTGTCCTAGGAAACACCCAGACAATTAGGAACAATGATAAAGTCATCATGGGAACAGGAGATTATCAGGATATACATGTCTGAGAAGCTTTTGGGGGACATCCTATCTAGGCCTATTTGTTAAAATGCTTATCACATTACTATACGGCAATATTTTTACATTGCCATTGGCTGTTATCAGGCTTTCAAATATAATTACTGCAACTATATGCAAAGATTATAAAGATTATACATAATGATATTATTAGTATATTTACTATATAGTCACTCTTACTAGTTTTTAAATCAGAAAAATCCCCCGACACACATACACACTGTATTGTGCAAAAGTCAAAGACCATCCTGTAATGTAATTTCCAGCCAATAATTCATTCATGTTATACAACAGATTTTAGATGTACAGCATCAAAAAAAATGTGCAAGACTGGGTAGACCACCAAAACTGTGATCTTTGAGAGAAAATTCAAGCCCCACTCTTGCTTCACACCCAAAATCCATCCTTCCACTATGAGAAGGCAACTCAGCACTATGGGTCTGAAAGGATGTGTAGTGGTCAAAAAGCTGTTACTAACCAAAGGAAGTACATAAGAAAAAGAACATTTTCGGATCAAACAAAGTAGCCACTGGGGCTGTCAGAACAATGGACTGACCACCCTAGAGTCCAGGCTTCAACATCACTGAATTTATTTGGGATTTCTTGGATTGTGAGAAGCTGAACCAGCCAACATCTAAGAAGTGTTGAAAAATATCACTACAGATTTCTTTGAAAAACTGAAAGGAAGTGTCATGAAAAGAATCAAAGCTGTAATAAAGCAAAGGTGGGCACACTAAATGTGCGTAAATAAACAATAAATACATCTGATACTAGACAGGACAACAAAACAGTATATGTAATTGGGCATCTCATAAATATATATATACACACACACACACATACACATTTATACACATGCATTAGCAACCATTTTAATTGCAAATTAAATGAAGGTTGGTCTCTGACTTTTGCACAGTACCAAATACACTCATGTTCATATTTTAGAAATATTTCTTGCCAAACATACAGTTGAAACCTTCATACAGTCTAAAACCACAGAGTATTAAATACTACAATGCATTTCTACTTGTGTATGCATGCTTGTGCTGTTCTGTTGAGTGGTACAATTCCAGTCCTTACCTCACCACATGATTTACTGCTACTCACTCAGTGCCATAAATTCAACTTCATTCTCCCTTCCAAACAAACAAAGAACTCAAAACACTTGCTTGACAAACGCTTCACTTCAGCCAAATGTATGCCATGCGTCACAAATGACTTTATATGCATGTTATGCAATATTGTGGTCATGATTATACTAGACCACAGTGGCTTCATTCCCAGGGTCTTATGAGGCAGCTGTCACATGAATAAAGCCAAAGCACTGTCTCTGTGCTAATGTTAGTGCTAGGCAGGCCCCAGACAGATGATGGTCCGGGTTACAGCTCTGGCATACCCATAGCAGAGACCTGAACAGAAGGTCAGATTCAATCAACCAGCACAAGCAAACACTGAAGTCCATAAACAGTAGCTGCATAGATCCACCCTTTACAAACCAGTGTTTAAAGGGGAATTTCATACTGTCTTCAGATTTTATGCATAATTCATTCATTAAGATGACAAGGTCATTCAGAGAGGGTTGATGTGAAAAGGTTCATTGTAGAGAAATATACATGATTTTCTTTACAATGGTGGTGATAGAAACGAAGAGTCGCCAACACAAATAAAGCCACTGCACTATCCAAAAGCACCAGTGGACCTACTTGTGCCTTCTTAATTTTATAAGTAATATTGCTGATGGTAAAATAGTTATACATCTGAAAAAAATAAGTATTTTGAGTGACAATCCAGCACAATTTGCATTACATTTACGGTATTTGGCAGACGCTCTTATCCAGGTGTTGTTAGGGGTCTTGCCCAAGGACTCTTATTGATATAGTGTATGGTGTTTGCCCAGGTGGGGATTGAACCCCAGTCTATAGCATGGAAGGCAGAGGTGTTAACCACTACACTAACCAAGCGCATTAAACGACTATGAATGACCGTTTACATCTTATCTTTTCAATTATGCAGTCATTTTGAAAAATTGATGGAATGTTCTAAAATTTCAATACAACAGATCTCAAAAAATGAGTAGGAACCAGGAAGCTGTAAAAGCAATAATAATAATATTAATAATAGACAACATTTTTGATGCGTCTGAGGATTAGATGATCCTGAAATAGCTGAGAAGCTGTATAGCATCAAAAACGAAGATTTCAGAAAATGAATATCCAGAAAAGCCTCAAATTTTAAAACAGATCATCATATTTTGAGGCAGATAAATGTATAATTCATTAAACAACAAAATACTTTCATTCAATACATTTTACATTTTGAATGACTCATTTACACCTTTTGGCTTTTACTTTATAATATTAAATTGACACTGTATGAGTTATTGTATATAAAGTAACAAAATTATGACTATGAACCTTTTGAATGAGAATGTTACTGATAAGTAAAGCCCTGAAGGAGAAGTAAGCACTATAACAGCCCTATTTCTTCCTGCCTAAATAATTTTTGAGTGTGATTCATTTGTATTCATCACTCCTTCATCACATGAGCAACCACAACTACAGCATGCCCACTCTACGCACAATCAGCGTGGGCCTGCACAATATCCCACTGTGCTCCGAGAGACAGACCACAGGGGGAATGTTTCTATAGCTGCTGCAGCGACTGGGATGGTGATACAGTGTCTACTATTGTTATGTGTTACAGTAACAAGAGCTTACAGTGACCTGCACCAATGCTATTATTCTCAAAGTGACAGCCATCAGAATGACAACCCTGAGTACAATAAACAGTCATTAAGGGCTGTTGCGATTACTCCTCAATGCGATTACTCCTTACTTCTCAATGAATCAGCAATGGTTAGTCAGCAATTTACATGATGATAAGTCCCATTTTAAATTCCCTCAAGTATGTTTAAATATGTTTTAGTGTTAAAATCTCTTAAAGTCTGAGTGTGGTGTGTTATTCAATGAAGTCAATACTTAAGACACTTTTTTTATAAACTGTGATTACTTGAATAATCATCCGAATGATTGGTAGATTACTTGATTACAAACATAATCAGCAGTGATAGCCCTACAGTCGTTACTCTGATCCACTGCCACATCAAATCTCCATCAGCTGAAAGGCTACAGCATTCAGTCATGCAGGTTCACATGCGCATATGAGCTTCAGCCAGCAAGCAGCTGCACACAGCAAGCCTCACCTTTTCTGCTGGATTCTTCACTTGGTCTCATCTTCTCCAGAGGCTGAACAGCAGGCGGGTGTTGTTTCTCATGGTATACGTGTGTCTATGTCAGTGGGTATTGGAGGTGATAGTGCAGAGCTGCTTTCTCCTGTTTTGCTGTGTTGTGTTTGGCTCTGCAATGCGCTGAGCAGTCTCGTGGCTGCAGCCTCTCATTCAGCCTGGAACACACACACACACAAAAATCTGCCTTTCATAACTCCTCCACCCACATCTCTCTTTCCCTATCTCTCTCTCTCTCTCTCTCAGCACCACGTCACTGCAAACAGGAGAAACTTGACCCAATTATACAGCACACTTAACCTAAGGGGGGATGAGATGTCTCTTTCTCTCTCTTTTCTGCATCTCTCTTTTCCATGTCTCTTTAATCTCTTTTTAGGTGTGTCTCTCTCCTCCCCCTCTTCTCCATCATCTGTTTCTCTTTTCAGTCTCTCTCTTCTCAATTTATTTTTCTTTCTTCCATCTGTGTCTCTTTTCCATCTCTGTCTCTCTCTCCTGCATGTTTCTTTTCACTATCTCTGTCTCTCTCCTCCATCTGTGTATGTGTCTATTCTCCATCCCTCTCTCTCTTGTCCATCTCTCTCTTCTCCATCATCTGTATCTCTGTTGTCCATCTCTCTCTCCTTCATCTGTGCCCTCTTCCATCTGTGTATGTCTCTGTTCTCCATCCCTCTCTCTCATCCGTCTCTTCTCCATCATCTGTATCTCTCTTGTCCATCTCTCTCTCCTTCATCTATGTCTCTATTCTCCATCCCTCTCACTCTTCCATCTCATCCGTCTCTTCTCCATCATCTGTATCTCTCTTGTCCATCTCTCCTTCATCTGTCTCTCTCCTCCATCTGTGTATGTCTCTCTTCTCCATCCCTCTCTCTCATCTATCTGTCTCTTCTCCATCATCTGTATCTTTCTTGTCCATCTCTCTCTTCTTCATCTGTGCCCTCCTCTATCTATGTATGTCTGTTCTCCATCCCTCTCTCTCTCCTTCTTCTGTGTCTCTTCTCCATCTGTGTCTTCCTCTCTCATCCATCTGTCTCTTCTCCATCATCTGTATCTCTCTTGTCCATCTCTCTCTCCTTCATCTGTCTCTCTCCTCCATCTGTGTATGTCTCTATTCTCCATCCCTCTCTCTCATCCATCTGTCTCTTCTCCATCATCTGTATCTCTCTTATTGTGAAAGAAAAAAAGCTGAATTGTACAGACACAATAGTGGGACATAATGTAGTCCTACATTAGTGTTTATGAGAGAGGTGAAGATCAGCGAGCACAGCTGGATTTTGCATCTATGTATGAAATATACCACTTAGTGCCTTTTTGTTTTGTTTTTATGTTTTGTTATGATAATGTAATGTAACATTTTCATTGAAATGATAGTTTGGCTGGTTCAAGGCTAGACTGCTGACATCCTGCGGTACACATTGGGTTGTCTGTTACTGTCTTAATAAGATCACTATTATTGTTGTGGTTGAGGTGTATATTGTTAAAATTTCTGCTGATGTAAATGATAAAAAATAGAAAGAAATTGTATTAACTGAATATAAAGTAATGTATAAAATTGAAAGCAACTGAAAAAAGGAATACAATACTAAAAATCACATTACATCAAGATACAGTACTCAGGTACATTAAGAATTCTAAATATATTTAATACACCAAGTCAATCCACTGCAATCTGTCTAACACACAAAAACAGCTACATCATCAACAGCATATTGCTCCCAGGGTACACACACACGCCCATTCTATTCACCAAAGAACCCT
Organism: Pygocentrus nattereri; assembly: GCF_015220715.1. Taxonomy (NCBI): domain Eukaryota; kingdom Metazoa; phylum Chordata; class Actinopteri; order Characiformes; family Serrasalmidae; genus Pygocentrus; species Pygocentrus nattereri. Next base: position 6,771,701 of record NC_051217.1, on the reverse strand, counting down.
TGAAGAACCGTCTTTAAGAGTGTACATTTGATTAAGAGCAATTGTGACATGCCTTGCAAAAAAAAAAAAAAAAAGCAAAGGACACTGGTAAATTGTTGCTGTGGCAAGATTTTGACCAAAATCTTTAAGTTCGTCTGATTGTGTGGATGTCCCGACTTATGGAAACACCAACAGCAACTCCAATACAATAATACATTTATTGAAGGGTTTACTTGTATATTGGAACTTTCTGAGATACCAATATTGCAAAAGTCAATACTGTGATAACAATAACAAACAATACACTGTCCAGCCCCGGTATCTACACAACGTTAAGGCTTCTGATTCTAGACAACTGACTGGCCATGAATTAGACACTGAAGTTTTGGTACATTAATGTAAAATCACATTAAGTATCAGTATGCAGATGGAGAAGAAGAAAAATAAAGTTTAGATGAAGACCAAGCTTTAGCAGCTATCAGGCTATACCCCTACTTTATTCTTGATGCTTAAAGGCCAAACAGATATGCATTGTATTTAGTTTAGCCTTACTGACTCAGAGATTGCATGGCCGGTAGGTCAAAAGGTCGCAATAAATACTGGAGACCTGATACAGCAAAGAGATTAAAAAAGGTAAATTACTATAAAAGCATCATAATTCACATTAAGTCAGCTACTGCTTATTACTCCCAGAGCCACATAGAGAGATTCATTAAAAGGGATTCACACCAATTTTGCAACATTTCTGAATAATTCAGCTCTTGATATGTAAGCAGAGTCACTCAGAGTGAGTTTGACGTGATGTTGTTTATTTTATATAAATTTACAGGGATTTCTTTACAGCAGTGGTGATAGCAATCAGGGGTTGCCACGTCTACAACACGAATATAGCCTTTTTATTTACTATCCAAGACCAGCAGTGAACCTACTTGTGCGCTTTGAGTTTTTATATGTAATGTTGATGATGGTAAAATAGTCATAAATCTTATTTTAAAAAGATTTTATCTAACCACTTCATGAAATAAGTGTCTGTAAGGGACCTTTTAGAGGTGGATGTCTGGTTCCTACCACCACTGTGAACATTTCTGACCCGGCATTTTCTCTAGAACAGAGCATTTCACACCAAACCACTCTTCACCATTTAATTATACAGATGTTTCTGTTTAAATCGGTCGAGTTCCAGTTGTCTTGTTGTTGTGAAACGGATATTAGAAAGAATAACACAGCTATTATGCCCCTTATACTACTGTCCATCCATTTTCTAAGCCTCAAGGTAACGGGGGGGGGGGAGCTGGAGCCTATCCCAGCAGTCATCGGTTGTTCTTCATAAGTTGTGCTTCATACAGTAAGACTAACTCTGCCAGGCCTAGATCAGCAAAACTCAAACTGAGATGACCTGAGATGATGTGAATTATGGCTTTTTTTATGGCGGCCCAGAAAGTCTTACAGTTTCCGTTTTGCTGCAGTTATCAGTTTGCTTTTATAGTTATCCTGCTGAAATGAGCAGCCGCAGTAAGGAGCAGTTACAGCACCTTCTCTGCCTGCGGGTCTTCTGCCTCCAAACCTAAGATAAGATCACTGTACACTTCTCACCAGAGGTAGGTTAGGTGGCTAAACCCAACAGTTTGAAATAACAGGGCGTTTTCGATTGAAACTTTAATGACGAAGAAAGTTTAAAACGAAGAAAAAAGTGAACGTGTTCTGATTTACTATTAGCTCAGTAGCTCATCCACGATGCAGCCGATATCTTCCTGCCCTCTAGTGGCTACACAACAAGGCTAGCTGAACAAACATTTAAATAAAAGTACCTAGTAAAAGCGCTGGTGCCGTGTTGCTCATTACCGCCTGTGTGGCGCTTATATGGTCCCATGGCTCACCAAACTATTGGAGGCTACAAATACAGACTTATTTTCCAGTACAGACTTATTTTCAATCCACCCAGTATAAACCTTAAGTTGTTCACTTGTACTTACTAGCTATTTTATTGGTTATTCATTTATTATGGTTAAGTGCTTTTTTAGATTTTTTTCGTATTTAATTTTTTTTTCTTTTATTACTTTTATTTTGAAATGCTCGCATACACGTTCTCGGTGAAAATTCTCAACATTCGGGGCATAAATGACAAATTCAAAGTCTTTTCTTGTTGAGATAAAGAACTGTTTTTTTTATTAAACAAATAAAAAAACAGCAAAACTGCGCTATACGCATATATACTTTGGTGAATTAATCCATATAACATTTCTGGTCTGAGTTTATTGTCGGTTTTATTATCGCCAATAAAAAATGAGACTTTTAACGATGTAACGCTACAGTTTCACTTCCTGATGTAAGGCTCTCAACGTGGTGCCCGCGGCAGTCCAGCGTGTGGAGCAGCGCGAGGTGAGGCGAAGATCTTATTAAAGACACATTCTGTGCGGACCTGGTACATTATCTCCTCTTATAGCAGCTCTGCTCTCGTCGTCATTCGCTTATGTCCAGTTTCTTGTTTTTCCTATTTGTAGGTGCTTTTAGCTCTGCAGTGTTTACCTGAAGGAGCTAAACTCCAGCCCGGCGTTAGCCAGCTAGCTTAGCTAGGGTCAACTTAGTTAGTTAACTGTTTATAAACATATAATAAACGAGTCGTTCGCGCTGGTCAGTCTAATATTTTTGAATCTTATTGATATTCTTTAACGGAGATGATTAGCTAGTCAGACGACAAACTACAAGCTGAAGTTTCTTTTCCGCCACTTTCTAAAAGACACCAGAAAGTAAGTGCTGAAGAATTCGAGCGAAAAGCTCATGTCCGCCTGGACGGCAACCACCGAATCAGACGTTAACAGACTAACACTGTGGTTCTGACGTTGTGTGACATTCAGTGATGCCTGTTTCTGCTCCTTTTTAGGTCTTTGCTGCTCTGCAATGGGGGAGTTTAATGTGCACCGTGTCCGGTTCTTTGACTACATGCCCTCGGCTATCCGAGCTCTGGCCTTCCAGCCGCAGCGGGAGAGGATCGCCGTAGCCCGGACGGACGGCACTGTGGAGATCTTTAACCGCGCTGACTGCTTCTTTCAAGAAAAGGTCCGTAACACGTGCTATTAACACGGGCAGTCGTGGGCTGGAGGTTAGGGAGCTGGCCCTTGAGCAAGACACCTAACCCCCAACTGCTCCGGGCGCCGTGGATAGGGCTGCCCACCGCTCCGGGCAAGTTTGCTCACTGCCCCCTAGTGTGTGTGTGCTCACTAGTGTGTATGTGGTGTTTCACTTCATGGATGGGTTAAATTTGGAAGGTGGGGGTGGCATTTCCCTGGTTGTGGGATCCAAAAAGTATCACTTAATCAAACTTAATTAAAGCCGATTCCAACGAGTACAGTACAGGCTGGAGGCACGGGGTATGACAGGGGAGCAGTGTGTTTTCATTTCTGTAGTTTAAGAAAGATTTCTAAGTCCATGATTAGTTTTGATGAGAAAGTAATACCCCATCGTTCCTTATTTTTATTCAGCTCATTCTTATTACTTGGTGATTAGTATTGTGAACGGAATGATACATTTACTGACATGTAGGTAATATGTATCCCCTATAGCTAAATTTTCTGTCTTCCACTGGAGGAATACCGAAACCCATTCCCTCCAATAAATGAAGCCCAAGTAGGTCAGGGGCTCCTATAAGGGACACATTTTTAAGTGGTCATTTTGATATAAATGGACTTAAGAGCAATACATATGCTTGATTTGTAGAAGCCCTGGATCATATTCAGTAGTTATACAAATACATATTTCTCATTTAAGTGACTAAATCTCTAAATGGTCTGTGTCTAAATAAACTAAATGTGCTATGGTGTTAAATTTGAGATTGCACCGTGTGTCATGAGCTAAATGAGATCTGCTTCCGTTTACAGGTGATCCCTGGGCGACAGCAGGCAGCTACTGAAGCCTTGGCCTGGGTTGGGGACCGTCTCTTTAGCGCAGGCTTAAATGGAGAGATTATTGAGTATGATCTCGACAACAACAAAACAAAATACACAATAGATGCATACGGAGGTCCAATATGGTCCATAACTAGCAACAAGCAAGGAACTCATTTAGCTGTAAGTATTGTTAATAATCCCTTTATTTGCTTTATTTTCTGTTTTTTTTTTTTTTAAGCATCACAGTATAATATGCATCGAGATATGGGGAATGTTGTCTCTGGTAATGGGGGTGATCTTGACACCATGATTATATTTAAGATTACAGTACAGTTTAATTATGTGTCCCGGTGTGGATTGTTTTTTTTGTTTGTTTGTTTGTTTTTTTGCATTCTAATGCATCAATCTTTTATATGTATATTTTTGTTCAGGTTGGGTGTGAAGATGGGACTGTGAAACTGTTTGAAGTGCATGAGGATAGAATACAGTTTGAAAGAAACCTGGCCAAGCAGAAAGGACGCATCATCTCTCTCTCGTGGCATCCCTCTGGTTCAAAGATTGTTGCAGGAATGATGGATGTGATTCATATCTTTGACACTGAAACAGGTAAGTTGAGAGCATTAGCATTTCCTAGTTATGATCTGTGTAAGTTTATGACTGACTGTATGAATTAAATTGGTAGTGGCTGCAAAGATAGTCTGAGATAAAGAGTAAAGAGTGTTCCAGGTGCTTTATGAGATCTGGGCCCATTCTCCGAGTAGGAGTACTGATCCAGGATCTGTTATCTGCCACAAGTTAATGTAGTGTTCAGTACTTCTGCTTCAGCAGCAAGTCTTGTCCTTTGTTCTTGTCCTTGATATGAATTTCTGATTCTTGCTGCTTAGGTCAGTCAGTGCAAAGGCTGCTGGTGGATCGTGGAGTAGGAACATCCCGAAGTCAGGAATGTGTGGTCTGGAGTGTGGTGTACCTCTCAGATGGCACTATCATTAGCGGAGATTCAGCTGGGAAGGTTAAAATGTGGGACAGCCGCACTGGAACACTGATTAAAAGTCATCAGGTCACCAAGTGGGATGTGCTGACGTTATCAGTTTCACAGGTGAGAGGCTAACCACTGAATGTGTATGCTTTGGTGTTTTGGTTTTGGATTAGCCATAGTATTTTATTTTTGCTTGCTAAAGACTTCTGGTTCACAGACTCAAACCACTGCATCAGAGCTTGTGATCAGTATATTGATTTGGCTTGATCAGTTGTCTGAGCTGTATTCTGCACACCACATAATTCATTTGGCTCTAATTTCAATGATTAGATTAAGGTAGTACATTAGATAAAAATAAAGTGTTGGAAAAGTAATGCTTTGAAATGAGGAACTGTTTATTTGCTAGAATTAGTATGCTTTGCAGATTTTTAATGGATTTAAATAGGGTACACCCACTCGGTGCTGACATTTCACTGCTGTCCCATTATGCTGCTGGTGTTCATTTAATCATTTTAGCTAGTTCAACATATACAACATGTAAACTGCTATATTATTTTATTAATATAAACACTTTCATTGGAGCTGATTGTGCCTTATTTAGTTGACTTAATGATGTACCTTTAAGGCAGAAGTGATGCAACAGAGTAGCAGTTGACCTACCAAACAATGACTCAAATTAAACCTGGGCTGCCCTATGTTTGAATACAAAGGGTTTGCTCAGAAAACTAAGCTTAGGCCAGTTTATTAACTTTGATGTAACCGGAGCATGTAAGTGGAGTTGAGCGATGTGATTTTAGGGACGGTGCAGAGCGGATTTTCAGATCATCGGAGCGTCTCTCTTACGCACAAGCCACTCCAGTGTTGCTCCACTGACTGCCTCTGTATGACATGAGTGATGTGTGCAAGCTGTAGAGTCACTGCCACAGCAACCATTCTTACAGTGTCTGTGCTGCGGACCTGTTCATCAGACCTGCATACTGGAAATTGTCACACATCGCAGCAAAACCTACAGTCATGCTGGAGGTTAGGGAACTGGCCCTGTGACCGGAAGGTTGCTGGTTCGATCCCCAGTGCCGACAGTCCATGACTGAGGTGTCCTTGAGCAAGACATCTAACCCCCAATTGCTCCCCAGGCGCCGTGGATAGGGCTGCCCACCGCTCTGGGCAAGTGTGCTCACTGCCCCCTAGTGTGTGTGTGTGTTCACTAGTGTGTATGTGGCGTTTCCCTTCATGGATGCGTTAAATGCGGAGGTGGAATTTTCCCGTTTCTGGGATTAAAAAAGTATTACTTATAGTACACAGAGTCAGTGTCATGTTGCTGTGAGGATGATAAATAAGATTATGGTAAAAGCACGTGCACTTGTTTAGCCTACCTTCAGCAGTTTTCTGTCTTGAGATTGGGCCGTTTCCTCTAGCCTTTACGTACCAGAAAAGCCTGTGTAGCTGAATGTTTAACTGTGTGTTTTTTTTTTTTTTTTTTTTTTTTTTTTTTTTGTTTGTTTGTTTGTTTGTTTAATAATGGTCACAAAATATATAATTAGTGAAAAAGTGTGTAGTGTCTTGTTTGTATATTCAAGACATAAAATATCTAAAGGAAATTCCTTAAGAATGGATTATGTGGAGTGGATGCAGAATGTAGCTGTTTCTCTGATGTGGGGGGAGGAGTGAAAAATAGAAAAGCTGGAGTGGAGCTGGCCGTGATTGCAGAAACACTGTGTGAGGAGCTCCAGCTCCACTTACATACTCTGAATGTAACAGCAGTGGTAAAACCATTTAACACTAGCCCTCCTGAGATTTCAAGATCCTCAGGACATCACCCCTCCTTCTGGCCAGCAATTAGCAGGACCATACATCACCCTTTATTATGTTAATTCACAGAGGAGGACTGAGACAGCAGCTCTGTGTGTGAACCTTGTTTGCTGGCTAGTTCACTTCGACCTTGCCAACAGTATGAACGACTGACTGAACAAACTAACGAAACGAAATTAAACTCGTACAAGGAAATGTTGAAATTATGTTAAACTGAAACAAGGAAATACTAGGAGTGTGTTTTATTTACACAATGAACAACGGAAATGCACAAGTAATTTCACCAAGTAAACGCCAAGAAATGGGTTGCAGTTTGTCTTTTGACGTAAATGGGTAAAAATAGCTGTCAATCAAAACAGGATTCAGCCTTTCGTCTGATCCTTCAATCATTTTGCAGAAGCTCCGCGTCCAGACCCGCCCACAGCTCCATTCACCACAGAGACGCTCTGCGTTCGGGGGCGGGACAAAATCGTGGCATTTATCCAATGACCGGCGAGTTTCGAAGCAATGAAAAAAACGTCCCGTTTGAATGAGCGGTCCTGTTGAAGTGAAAAGACACTCAGCTTTTAACGCATTTGTAGTGAATGAAATGTTAACACAACTGAACATATTTGACATTTTAGGGCAAGCTGAGCTTCCCTTGCAGTCTTAGAGAAATCGCCACTGCTCCGTCCATCGCTACTACGCGCCCTTGAATTATAACTTTTGAAACACGATTCTACAGATTCTCCGTCGCGCTGTCGGATCGGTAACATATACACTCGGGTTGTAACTTGAAGTTCACCTTCAAGTTGTGTCATGTTAGGCGCTTTGGGAGCTGTAGGAGCTTTCTGTGGGCATGGGGGGTTTCCACTTCCACCGCACTCCATATCATTACCAAGACAATGGGCGTTAATCGCTTCACAGCAGGGGAGTGGGCTACATGGTCGCTGGTTTCCCTTACGAAAATTTTCGTAGCTCGCAGAAGATTAGTGTTAAGACCTGTTCATGTTTCACAAGGAAAGGCAATCTTTGTGTAGGTGGGTGTAGCACAGCTTTATCTGTTTGACAAGCATGACTATGATTGCATTGCCAACTTAATTGGCAATCTTGATGGATGCTATCATTAATTGTCTTGAGCTTATTGCTTTATATTTACATTATTTATGTAGTGTGATTTTTTTTTTTTTTTTTTTTTTTTTTTTTTTTTTTTTTTTTTTTTTGCTTCTATAAAAAGTGGTATTCTTCAGACAATTGACGCCAAAGATGTCATATTAAAGAAGTCTCTTCTGTCACAGCTAAAACCTGCAGCCGCATCGGCCCTTCGTATGGATAAGATTGGACACCCCGACTAACGCTGTACAAATTTGTTCTGCTCATTTGACAAACGTACATATGTAGCTGCTCTTTCCTCCGTTTTTCCAAGCACCAAATGCTAATGTTACCAATTTATATTCTGACATCCTTTGCAATTCTGCATTTCACAGGATTTATTTTATTGCAGAAGATGTCATTTGATTAGCCAAGAAAATAAATAAATAGTAATATGACTTCATCCCTGTTTGTTGGTGAACTAAAATGTGTTGCTCAGATTCTCATTTTGTGCATTTATTGAAATGAACTATTACACATTTGAAATTTTTTGATCCTCAGGATGAGACCAGTCTTGCTGTGGGGACCTCAGAGGGGCATGTAGTACAGTTCCAGTTCCTCTCTATGGTTCTAGGTCAGGAGGACAAAGAGTGGGTCCGAACCAGAACCTTCAAGAACCACACACATGATGTCCGAGCTGTGCTGGAGGTTAACACGGCTATTGTATCAGGGGGTGAGTTCAGTGAATTTCATAAGGTATAAAATAATTATATAATTAATAACTGATGTTTTTTTTACTTTTTTGTTTTAAACTTCTTTTGATTATATTATGTTTCTAGATTGATTTAGTTGCTCTCACTTCTCAGGTATGGACACACAGTTTGTGGTGAGACCCCTATTAGACAAAATTGATGAGAGGGGCCAGGCTTCTGCCCTCCGCAACATACAGTTCCCTCATGTGAGTTCTTGCTCCAGCCCTAAAGCTTATTTGATCTACACCTAAAATTGTGATGTGACTTTTGTGCTAAACACAGAATTGCTTTTCTACCACACAGCGGAGATTAGTGTCCTGTGCAAGGAAGGCTGGCCTGCTGCTGTTCCAGTATCCTGGCCACCTGGAGCTGTGGAGGCTTGGGGAGAGTGAAGGAAATGGTGAGAGGAAAAGAGAAAACACTACCCTGAGCATCAAGAGAAAAAGCTAACATAGATATTACAGCAATGTTGGCCTAATGTATGTATTTTTATTTTATTTTTTTGGGGTTGTAATGTATTTATTTTTTTTTGGCAGGCATGTTTGGAAGTGTTTTAACTGTCAAAAGGAAACCAGAGAAATTGCTTCATTTGAAGATAAAGGTAACCTGTTTGCCTTAATGTTTAACATACCTTGAACACAGAAATACTCAACACACATATATATATGTGTGTGTGTGTGTGTGTGTGTGTGTGTGTGTGTATATATATATATATATATATATATATATGTGTGTGTGTGTGTATATACATATATGTATGTGTGTGTATATGTATGTGTATATATGTGTGTGTGTGTGTGTGTGTGTGTGTGTGTGTGTATATATATATATATATATATATATATAAATTATGAATGACTCGTGATGATATAAATGTATGTGCTGTAATGTTATGGGCCTTTGATTTGGACGCTAGGGTGAGGAGCACATTTGCTGCAGTGCGGTGTCACCTTGTGGAGGGTGGATTGCATACTCCACAGTGGCCAGTTTTCGACTGTATAGACTACACTGTGAAAACAACAATGTCAGCATCATCAAGGTAACGTTCTCTCTTAATAACAAGTACATGTGCATATAGTCATCATATTCTCATATCTTTGCAGTATGGACAGGACAAACTGCTTTTGCTTGCTGACTATGCTGTATTTAATGTTAAATCAGGGCATTACAAGTTGAGAAACTTCAATAAACTTTTTTTTTTGTAGGTGTCCAAGCTTCCAAAGGTTCTGAGTTCAGCCAATCAGATTTGCTTTTCTTCAGACTCCTCCCACTTGTTTGTGGCATCCACGTGTTCATCAGTACATGTGGCGATTCTGAACCAGTCTGGGTGCAAGTTTGTTTGCACGCTCAAGCCTAAATCAGGTGAGAGATTTTAGCCACAGTGAAACTGTAGGCATGTTTTATAGTAATGTAAGGGGAATGTCTGTTTTTGAAGTTTATCTCTGCAACAGCAGTGTTGATCTTTTACTTGCCGTCATCTTCTCAAGGATCTGGTCAGGCCATTAATCTGTTAGCAGCTAGTGAGGATGGGAAATGGCTGGCCTCGGCAAACAGTGACCATGAGGTTCAAATCTACAACCTGAACAAAATGAAGGTAATCTTTTAACACCCGAGTGCTTAGCCCTCCTTCAGATTTATCAGCATAATTTATCCTTGGTTTTAATTTGACCCCTGCAGTGAGAACTGTTAGTGCTTATCACAAATGTTGATAAGAAATATAAAATAAATATACTATTTTGCAGATGTTTGATTTGATTGTCAATATAACAGGTTATTTTATCATCTTCTGAAAACGTCCTGCCTGCTTTAGGGGCCTAACAGAACATAATTATACATCTAGTAGTGTATGGTTATGTTAGGATAGGGCCCTAAAGCAAAGGGAAGTTATATCAACCAAAAGAAACATCTGGGATCTAACTGGCCCAAAAGAACACGGATGGTACAAAATGTGTACAGTATATAAAAGAAACTTCATAATGTTAATTTTGTTTACCCTCTTGCCCCCATTAGACTAGAATAAATAAACATCTCTAAATAAGAGGTGTTAAACATTGAATGGGGTCAAGCTTACTTAAAACAGCTTAGTAGGAAATGATATGCAGCGAGTGATTTACTGTTTTCGTATGTTTCAGCCCCATTGCACAGTGCCTGTTCACAGCTCTGGAGTCAGTGCCATGGCCATTCACCCAACCACAAACAACCTGTTCATGGTGCATGCAGATCAGCAGGTACTTGCCAATTGCAGTTTCTCTCTAAATGCAGGATGCCTCAATAAAGTCTAATACGCCATATCTACTCACTAAATGATCATTTTAGATCAGACAGTTTATCAGTTATGCAGAGTCATGTGTGTTTGTTTTTCTTTAAGCTCACTGAATACTCTGTAGAGAAGAAGCAGTACACTGACTGGAGCCGGCAGGTGCAGAGGCATGGCCTTCATTCTCTCTGGTTAGAGAGGGACACGCCGGTCACTAATGTGACCTTCAATCCTAAAAACCCTGCCCACATTGTTCTTCATGACATGTACATGTTCTGCATCATTGACCAAACCCTGGTAAGAAAACTCTATAGCTGCTCTTGTTTATATCTTAAAATAAGAGGAACTGAAAGAAATTGTTGTTTTAGTCGCATCAAGCAGTTGTTAGTGGGTGTATTTGATTGGATTCCTCTCTAGGTTATAACCCGTCTTCCTAACACTAGGTGTTTTCAAATAAATTTTTTTTTTTTCTTCTAGCCTCTCCCTGATCAGAGAAGTCAGTTCTACAATCAGCTGACCCTGAGAAGCATGCCAGAGAAGGAAAGGAAAAAACACAGCCATGCTTTCAAAATGTGCAAGATCTTTAAGGTGGGTGCTCTGTATCCTAATTAGAGATGTTCTGATAAAATGTAATCATCAAAACTATTCTCAGAGGGAGGGTACTCTCCAGTCTTAATGGCATGTTTTAATGTAATTTTTCTTTTTTGGGTGGCCAGTGTTCCTTATGGACTTGTTGTAGTTGCTAAGTGTAAATCCCTTGTCACTCCTGCAGGAGCTGCTGTTTGTGGAGCTGATGGAGGATCAGTCACTGGTGGTGGTGGAGCGCCCTCTGATGGACATTACTGCTCAACTGCCAGCACCAGTCAGACAGAAGAAGTTTGCCACATAAATGTGTGTGTGTGTTTGTTTGTGTGTGTGTATGTATGTATGTGAGTGTTTGAGTGAGAGAGACCCATTTTGAACCTACTCCTTCCTATGCTTTGTAATGATACAGTAATAAACAAAATATTTACTGTAAAATTCAGATTGTTGCATTGGCATTATATTTTGAAGTGGTGATTTGTCAGTATGGTGGGATGTAAATTTCTCTCAAACAGATTATCTAATCTAATTTTAGCCTTGGTGTTTTTGTAAATTCATGAGAAAAATATATGAAAGCTAGATTACTTTTATATTTTACCTTGTCTCATGACATAGTATGGTAAGGGGCAGTCGTGGGCTGGAGGTTACGGAACTGGCCCTGTGACTGGAAGGTTGCCAGTTCGATCCCCAGGGCTGACAGCACATGACTGAGGTGCCCTTGAGCAAGACACCTAACCCCCAATTGTTCCCCGGGCGCCGTGGATAGGGCTGCCACCGCTCCGGGCAAGTGTGCTCACCGCCCCCTAGTGTGTGTGTGTGTCTATTCACTAGTGTGTATGTGGTGTTTCACTTCATGGGTTAAATGCAGAGGTGGAATTTCCCCGTTGGTGGGATTAATAAAAGTATTACTTAACTTTGTAATTTGTGCCAAGATCTTTTATAGCACCAGTACTAGTTTGTCAGTCATGTTCTAGGTGATGGATTTGGCATTTAAAAAAAAGTAATGACAATAACAGAGGAAAGGTTTGTCAGACATTTTATTTGGGATTAATAATGGTACAATTGCAGTATTTATCCGTTTCCCTTTCAGACTCCCATAGCTTAAATCTGAGTGTGGCGAGCCTGAAATGTGAGGGCTGAACCATGAGCTTACTGAACAACATGTAATATTGGCAAGTATATTAGAGCACCATGTGAAATTGACAAGGCACCATTCATGTACATTGTAGTGGTTGGTTTGAGTGTTACTGCATTGCTTCTGGTTGGGTGTCCTTCACACAACACTCCCCCCAAAAAACTTAATTTATGGCACATGCAATGCATGATGTGTCTGATAACGCTAATGAAAGTGCTTCTGTTTGCACTCTTTTATGGTTTAATGCAAACTTTTTTTTGTAGTATAACATTGAAAACGTTATCAGCATAACTGGAGTGAATCATGAATTTTCATGAATTTAGAAATTCTTTAATATCAGTCTCCCTATATTTAGCGCTTGAGCTGGCATGAACTCCACAAGTTTGTGCAAAAGCCTCTGATTAGTAGGTCCAATCCACCTGAGAGTCACCTGATGTGCTTCTATGGAAAGTATACGACTCAAATCTGACCTTTTTGTGCGATGGTCAGTGTCACAAGTGCTTAAGTTTGAGTAATGACCTAGAAGTTGTCCTAACTTGTTTGAAAATTTTAAAAGCTGTTGTTACTTCCAGGTTTACATAAAAACATCCTAGGTTTTTAGTGTTGTCAGACGTTTTTGTTCTCCGCTGTACATTTGCAATAATTGATCACTTGTGCGGCTCAAAGGTGTATTCCAGTGTTTTTCAACCTACTGTCCATGTGTCCATCTGTATTGTGTGGTTGATTAGCAGAGACAATCATTTTCCTGCACCAAGTTTAAAAAATAAACAACAAAACAAACCCAATTCACTCCAAATTCTTACAATGAACGCCAATGGGTAGTTGCTTCAAGATGTTTCTATTGTCTTTTTTTTCTGGCTGTTTTAAACAAGATAAAACTGTCCTTTAATTTACAAACTCATAACAAGCCAGTGCATTGTCTTTTATTGTTTTTGAGTCGCCTGGTTTTCTGTTCAGTGCAGTTCAATTCTGTACAAGGAAATCCATCCAAATTACCATCTGTGGTAATCGATGTCTTATTACATGCATTTGGAGATTAGATTGAAAAGTGCTCCTTTAAGGGGATTAGGTTTTAGATCTGATCTGAACATTTAAGAAATTGAAATTAGAGCTGGTAGTTTAATGACAGGTATGACTGATTAGCCACATTCTCTCAAGACTTAGAAAGAAAAAAATGGTAATGAAAGGGATTTAAGGCAACTCCAGACACTGCACTGCCTCCTCCAGCCTGATAGCATTAAGAGTTGTAAGAGGTGTTAAAGGATGAAGAATAAATACCTCCTGTGCGAGCAGAAGTTGAGAGGCATCCAGTGAAGGTAGAATATACTGTACACTATGATCTGCTGACTGTAGTTTCCCACAAATCCCTTCTCCAGTCTACCTCTCATCCTGTTGGCCTGCTGGGATTGCAAAGAACAGAGCAGCACATGGTCTTGATTTCCTGCTGGCCGGTCTTCACTCAGCCCGAAGGTGTGAGCTGAGGGTGTGTATGTGTGTAATCATTTTGAATATGGAGCCCAGTATTCTGTATAACTGGAATACTACTGTGTGCAGACATTTGTTCCCTGTCTTTTCTGGAGCAAGGGACCTAGAAAGGTATCTTTGGTATGCTCCTTATTCTTCAGGTCCAGCTTATATCAAATATCTCAGAACTTTAACATACATGCCTTTGGCTTTCAGAGCATATGGTTTCTGTTCTCAGTTATGTGTATATATGAAAGAGTGTGTGTGAGGACATAGCATTAACTAGCATCTCAAAGTAGCCTACTTTGTCTCTGGTCTCTTCTGTGTTTTGGTTTGTGGAAGAGGTAGGAAATGTTGACCTTGCTTTTCATTGTAGCACCTAAAATGTACAGCACCAAATTTAACCAGTTTGAACAGAAGAGGAAGGCTGGATTTGCTGGATTGTTGATGGTAAAGCTGGCCATCAAAGTCCAAGTTCTGTTGGAAGGAGTCTGTAGAGCTGTGGAGGTCACCTAAGGGAAAACGAGATGAAAGTAGGGATGGGTAGTATGATGGTATTTAACCATATAGTGATAGAGATGTACACCACAATAAGCTTATTCTGAGCATATCATGGATGGTGGTCTTTTTTCTCAGTCTGCACATGTGTGAAATTAGAGCGCTGCCCCAGGAACAAAAAAGAAACGTAGCACAGAACCTGTGAGATGCCAACATAATGCTTTTGGATTAATGCTGCAGCCAACTACATGCTTGACACTATAAAGAACTTAAATAGTCTTCATCTTCTAGATGATGTATATTCCTGTTTTCTGCAGAAGTGATGTAATATTCTTTAAAACTTTGCAGCATTAAAAAAAAACAGCTTTATGTTTACATCACATCTTATTCTGTGAATTTGTTGGCTGGTTGCAAAGCAGAAATCCAATTACTGCCTGACTAATGTAGACCTGGAGTTTTCCCATGATCTGCTTACCTGAACACATGTAAATGAGACGAATCAATTACTGACAACCTGATTTTCTGCAGTTATCAGATTATTAAGTGCATGTAAACACACTCCCTGTTTTTTGATAGTTTTAACAAAGTTTTGGCCTAAAACTTTTATTTAAATACAGTAATGGCAGTGAGATACACTACAGTGCCAAAAGTATTCGCTCATCTGCCTTCACATGCATATGAACTTGAGTGAGATCCCATACATAGGGTTTAATATGATGTCAGCCCACCCTTTGCAGCTATAACAGCTTCAACTCTTCTGGGAAGACTTTCCACAAGGGTTAGAAGTGTTTTTGGGAATTTTTGATCATTCTTCCAGAAGTACATTTGTGAGGTCAGACACTTATGTTGGATGAGAAGGCCTGGCTCGCAATCTCCGCTCTAATTCATCCCAAAGGTGTTCTGTCGGGTTAAGGTCAGGACTCTGCGCAGGCCAGTCAAGTTCTTCTACACCAAACTCGCTCATCCATGTCTTTATGGACCTTGATTTGTGCACTGGTGTGCAGTCATGTTGGAACAGGAAGGGGCCGTCCCCAAACTGTTCCCACAAAGTTGGGAGCATGAAATTGTCTGAAATCTCTTGGTCTGCTGGAGCATTAAGAGTTCCTTTCACTGGAACTAAGGGGCTGAGCCCAACAACACTACACCGTAATCCCCCCTCCACCAAATTAGAACACTTGGCACAATGCAGTGAGACAAGTACCGTTCTCCTGGCAACCGCCAATCCAGAGTTGTCCATCAGATTGCCAGATGGAGAAGCGTGATTCGTCACTCCAGAGAGTCTTCACTGCTCTAGAGTCCAGTGGTGGCGCTTTACACCACTTTATTCGACACTTTGCACTGAGCTTGGATGCAGCTGCTTGGCCTTGGAAACTCATTCCATGAAGCTCTCTAAGCTGTTCTTGAGCTAATCTAAAGGCCACCTCTGCGCACAATGCACCTCAGCATCCGCTGATCCCGTGCTGTCATCACTTTGTGGCTGAGTTGCTGTCATTCCCAATTGCTTCCACTTTATTATAATTCCACTGACAGTTGACTGTAGAATATTTAGTAGCGAGGAAATTTCATGACTGGATGGCATCCTATCACGGTACCATGCTGGAATTCACTGAGCTCCTGAGAGCGACCAATTCTTTCACAAATGTTTGTAGAAGCAGTCTCCATGCCTAGGGGCTTGGTTTTATATGCCTGTGGCCATG
Source organism: Pygocentrus nattereri (assembly GCF_015220715.1). Classification (NCBI taxonomy): domain Eukaryota; kingdom Metazoa; phylum Chordata; class Actinopteri; order Characiformes; family Serrasalmidae; genus Pygocentrus; species Pygocentrus nattereri. Next base: position 6,755,597 of record NC_051217.1, on the reverse strand, counting down.
GAACATTGGATTGGAACACCTGAATTCAATGATTTGGATGGGTGAGTGAATACTTTTGACAATATAGTCTATATAAAAGCCATTGTAAGGCAAAAGAGTACTGAAAGAAACCTGTTAGTTTTTAATTTGACATTATTTTAACATTATCAGCATTACATTTAAGAGCTAAGAAGAGATGTGTAAGTTTACTGGTCATTTCTAATAATGTACAAAATGGCTACATTTATATGGCAAACATCAGAATCCCTGGTTCTTATCACCACCACAATAAAAAAAATCTCAATAGGTTTCTTACAATTTCACATCAAACCACTGTCAATTACTTTGTTTACATCTTAATGATTGAATTATGCAGAAATACATAGAAACACAGACCAAGTGCATGTTTCATTCTTATTTACTGTAACACAGTATGTAGAATGTTGAATAATCATTGTACTAATAGATTTTAGCTAAATCTTGTGATGCGTATCGTAGGCACATGCTCTTGTCCAAAGCGACTTACAATGTTATTATTTTACACAGGTAGGCAAAGGTAGTGTTAGGAGTGTTGCCCAAGGACACTCATTGGTATAGTGTAGGGTGCTTACCCAGGTATCTCAGTCTACAGCATTGAAGGCAGAGGTGTTACCCACTACACTATACCAACCACTACCAACCCCTAGAGGAAAGAATGAACAAAGCCCTGTTCAAGAACATCACAGTGATTTGGGTGTTAGTGTCTTGCTGGATGTACCGTTCAGACAACACTTTTTTTTACAAAACAAATTTGTGACATTTATGGCTGTATATCTGTAAAGCTATAGAGATTAGAATTGTCAAATTGATAGACTTTGTTCCAGGGGTTACAGTACAAAGTGTACTGATGAGAGCTAAGTTGTTTGGTTAAAATGTAAAATATAAAGTTTTGTCAATTTTGTCAGTTTAGTCAACGAGAAGAAGCAAAACAACAAAGTAAGAGATCAAACCATATTTCTGACTTTTAACTGACTTGGACTTTAGACTAAAATCCTTTTGCTTTGAGTGTGTTAATATCTTAATTATGTTTATTTTATTAAAACAAACGACTGAATGAACCATTTTCTCACTACCAAAGCAATCATAACACTACTGAAACCAAATGTTTCATCTTAACTCATTTTTGAGTATAACTTTAGTGTAACACTAGCAAGTGCATGTCTAGTAAGCACACCTTTGAACAGTTTTACACACATAAAATCATAACATTTTTATTAAAACACAACAAAGTTTAAATAACTGCTCAAAATTGGTGTTTTGGTGGCGACAGTTCTTTGGGACATATGTAGTTTACTGCTCACCATGTGGCCATGAAGGACAGGGATGCAGTCTCCCTTCCTGTTCTGAATTACAGGGGTGTGGTTATAAGAAGACTCTTTAGTGGTTCAGATGCGACATTAAAAAGCGAGACTGTATTTATTTGAATAAGGTTTTTTATTTAAAAATTAAATTCATATTAAAGCTAAATTTAACTTAAATTCAAAATGTATTTGTTAAACAATACAGAAAAAAAAAAATCCTTGTGGATATATAAGGTCTCGATTGTTTTTATTTATTTATTTATTGCAGCAGTTTGAGCTAATTCAGTATAATGGTTTGTATAAATATTATCTCAAAATGCAGTTTCATATGGGTTTGAATTTCAGAGACCATGCTGCATCATTGCTCACAATGTCTGTGGGGATTAAAGGCTCCACAGGGATAAAATTTCAGACCTACACATTTTCAGTCTGTTGTGTCTGTGAAATTCTCACCTGCTTTTCATCCTAAGTGCTTGTGATGTTTTTCGTAGCTCACTGCATTGTTGGAGTTACTGCCTGTTAGAAATAAAAAGCACATTTTAAAAAGAGATTCAAGGATTTTCCGGGGATACGCTCGGACATTTCCTCCCTGTGACTAAAATTACAGAGGCTGTAAATATAAATTGGTGGTCATACTGACCTAAGTAATCCTTGTAATCTTTGAAGTACTTGTGCCTCAGGCTACGACCATCTAGAGGGAGAACAGTTCCAACAAGTGCATTTAGTATCAGATGGATGACACCAGTGCAAGGACGCAAGGGAAATATGGTCTGAAGAGGTGATACAAGTTGTACACTGTATCAGATTATGTGTTTGAGGCTTATTTATCAATTTAGTCATCTCAAAGTATAGATACAGCCGCTCTACTTATTAACTACTGGCCTAGTTCTGAGGAACATGAACATGAAGGAGCATGAACGTATCCATGGATCGCAGCCTGACCTGAGTTCCCACGCTGTTTGATACACTGGCCGCGGTTGGGGATTCCAGCTGAGGGGTTTCCAGGGTTGATGATGTGGCATTCATACCCAGTAGGACAGTGCAAAGGCTCATCCCCATCCTCTGTAGTGCTGCATGCCTCAGCTACAAAATTTAGGAATCAAAGTACAAAGATGTTTATTTATGCATTTGTTTTGTATTTATATATGTTAGTCTGTATATTGCCTGCAATAGCCATGAAAGGCATAATCCATGAAATATACTGACACTGTTTTGATGATGTCATAGCTAAGCCAGATGTAGACAGATTTGTGCTACAGTATCATCCTTAAAAAGGGGTTCTTCAAGAGTTTTTAGTGAAGTAGTCAGTAGTTTTATATATAGAACCATGAACACTCAACAAATTAGTTCTTTGTATGGTTAAATAGTTCTTTTGAAGGATGGAAAACCTGTTCCATATGGTTCTTTAAAGAATCTTTGTAAAAACAGTTCTGCTGTTGTTATTTCCTGCTAGGTTCTAAGACACAGAACATTTTTTGGTCCTGTGTAGAGCCATTTTTACTGAGAGTGTATGTGAGTGGATGCTAAAAGCTGAAACTTCTTTAACTGTCTATGTTCATGTCATTGTCTTGGGTTGTTTCATTTGCCTCGGTTGAAGGAACTTTGAAATTGGTTGAAGCCAGACTTTCTTTCTTTGAGGATTGTTGCAGCACATGGTGTCTAATAACACAGCCTGGTATATGCACATACATTATTCACATGGACAGGCAAGACAAAGAGGGGGACAGCAACCAAACTGAAAGTAGTTCTTGATAGGAATGAATTGAACTGGAAATTGAACTATTCAGAAATGACCTAAAACTTGTTCCCTTGGTGACAGAAAACTTGGCCAAAACTTGATGAAAGGATAAGGATAAGCCACTACATCAGGGATCTTGACTTCTGGTCCAGGTGGGCTGATATCCAACATAGTTTGGGGATTTGCCTGCTCAAACACATTTCAGTTTGTCATACTTAATTGGTGAGACTGCGCTGGGAAATCACCAAAACTGTGGACACTGGGCCTCTAGGACTGAAACTGAACTGCTGTGACCTACACCATTAAAATAAAACAACTAGATGGCAGTATGTGAATTCTGAATTCTAGCCATAGAGTGTTTAAGGACAGATAGATAAAGTCTCCAACTGTAAGACTGGCAGATCACCAGAAGTATAAAATGTACTGGGCATTATTACTCACCCTGTAGAACCTCCTCTGGTCCATCTAAGAGCCAACCATTTCCACCCAGCCACCGTGGCTTTGGCTGCACCAACCAATCCAGCACTGATTAATAACACACCAATACACAGAGAAATTTGTACATTATTCAAACCATATTATTTATTATTTTCGTCTTGTGTATGTACTCCCTTATCTTAACGGAAATGATATAAAAGTTTTGTCAGAGGTTTAAGTTTCTATATAATGTAAATCCTGTGCGTGTTCTGAGTTTGCTGTATGTGTGCACGTGTGTGAAGTATGTGACAGAGTATGTGCTCCTACCAGGTGGAGGCTGAACTGACTCCAGGCAGGCATAGATGCAGCCATTGTAGCAACAGCGTTTGTGTCTCTCACACTCGGAGTCTGAGCGGCAGCCTGGTACCTCACATGCCCGCTCGGGCAGCATCTGTGGCGGGGGTGGACACCGGTCATTCTTCTGATACTGAGTGGACTGGGACTGGCTGGGATACTCGTAGTCCTGGCAGCAGATAGAGGATACAAAGAGAAAGGAGTGTTTACTTAATCTGCAACAGTTGTTAAAGAACTATATTAATGCCTACTTAACTTAAGGCCTGAGTTAATGTCACTAAAACTACATCTCCAATACATCGCCAATTCACTCTCAAACACAAATTTGAGCCATTTTTGTGAATGCAACGCTGACCTTAAAGGATAAATTCCACCAAATTTTCAAGATTTCTGTATGATAGAATGGAATTATGGCAACAGTCATTAAGAGTGGGTGAAGTGAACTTACCGACTCTGATTTCTTTACAGCGATGGTGAGAGAAACCAGGTGTCACAATGTCTATAACACATGTATGGCCATTTTATTCACTATCCAAAACCGGTAAACCTACCCTTGTTTTATAAGTTATTATAGGTAATGTTGATAGTGGTTAAATAGTTTCTTTATGACTGTTTTGCCTTCCCTGCATGTAACTCTCTGCAATGAATGGGTTTTAAAAAATATAGGTTAGAATGAATCTTCAAATAATTATGAAATAATGTCTCAGACATCAGGCAATGTATTCATAATATTTCATAACTTTCTGTGAGGTAGCTTTATAAGGCATTAAATTCTCCAAATATGTGTTTTGCTTGTTTTATCTCCACCATTGTGAAGAGTTATGACTTGTCAAGTTTCTCAAGAACAGAGCATTTCACACCAGACCACTCTGAATGACATTATTTACATCTTAACAAATTAATAATGCACACAATTTGAAACTAACTCCGCCCTTATAGAACCCCTGCCATGCACATTTTCAACCCTTCTCACCCCAAAATCTTATCCAGTTATATATATATATAAGTTATTTAGCAGCAGGGTTTTGTTCTGCAGGCTTACATATTTATATCCCGCAATAAGAAGTGGTTATGTTGAATGTGTCTTGTGTAAATGTCATATTAATGTTAATTATCACTGTTGCATGTGTTTTTATGTGGATTATCAATGTTACTAGCACTACGGAGAAGTCCTTATAACGTCTGCTTGTAATTGCAAAGGGTCTTGATTAAATAAAACAAAACTTTGCAAAAATTTCCATGTAGAAGACTCCACATATATAGCCAATATCTATATAGTGCGACAATTCAAGAATAACGTTTCTCAGTGTAAAACAGCAAAGAACTTCTCATCATGTATGGTACACAACATCATTACAAGATTCAGAGAATTTAGAGAAATCTCTGTATGCTAGGGACAAGGCCAAACACCAATATTGGTTGGCCATGATTTTTGGGCCCTCAGTTGGCACTGCAATAAAAACAAACACAATTCTGTTGTGGAAATCACTATGTGAGTTCAGAAGCACTTCAGACAACAGTTGTTAGTGAACACAGCTCATTGCTGCATCCACAAATGTTAAAATGTTAAAAGTTTAAAAGTTAAACTCTATCATGCAAAGAAGAAACCATATATAAACATGATTCAGAAATCCCACTGTCTTCTTTTGGCCCAAGCAATCCAGTCAAAATATTTTTTTTAATCATCCAGGCTAAAGAGGAGAGGGATAATTTGTCTTGTTATCAGTGCAGTTTTAAAGCCAGCATATGTGATGGTACAAGAGTGCACATGACATAGGTGACTGGTTCACTATTAATGTCATGTGATATGGAGCATATGTTGCCATTCAGGGAATTTATCAGGGAATGCCTTGCTTAATTCAACAAGCCAATGTCAAACCACATTCGGTACATATAACAAAAGCATGGCTATGTTTGTAAAAGAGTCATCAAAACATGCCTGTGTGGCCTCTAGATTAGTTTTTCCCAACTGCGTTAGAGCGTGGTAAACCTCAAACTATGCAGTGCAGGACTGGGGTTTGGGAAACACTGCTGTAAATTATGGCATCTGAAGTTTGTAGAACTTTGGCTGGAGCTTTGCAGATCACGGTTCATGAGCTCAGAGTATTATCCACCTTTATATCACAGTCACTTTTGACCTTGCAGTGTGCTTGACTGAGTGGCATTCAATATGAGGGCTAATATCTCCTAATGCATATTTTAAAGGTCTTTAAGTATCACTCCATCTTATTCACCTGTATCCTAGCAACAGCTGCCTTTCAATGGAACTCTTTTTCTTCAAGGAATGTAAAGAAACTTTATTTCCCAGAATACTATCCATCATTGACTCAGCTTATCAATCATTTTTATGTTCACATAATCTGTTCTGAACCCGAATGTACAATGCATAGATACTTGTGTAAAATAGAATTCTGTATAGTTGAGTCATGTGAGAGGCCCCTTCCCCGGGTTCAGCTTGGGTGGAGGCAACACTGTAGCTTTTCACTGTGTAAAGCACATATTCTACCAGATCTGTAAAGGAAACATGAATGTCCCGCTCTCAGATCATTTAGCAAGGACTTTTGGCTTTTTTTGCTCTATAGAGATGAAGTGGGGACCCCTGACTGAGGTCAAAGTTCAGCACAAAAGATTAAGTGCTATCACTATATGCCTGAGAAAACAGTACTAACATAAAGGATGCAGTGTGTTCAGGAATTCATACAAATGCAAGAGGCTTTTCTTCCTAAGAAAGCCATGGGGCTTTTCACCAGCGTTCCTTTTTTCTTTGTGCATAAGCTGAGGGATGTGGGCTGATTCTACAAAGGCCCTGCTCCAGGCTTGCAGAAAGGTTTCCAGTTGCACAAGAGGTACTGTTTAGGGAAAATTCTTTTCTCAAAGTCACTACACATCTTTGTCTCGCTCTCTCTCTCTGTCTCCCACCTTTCCTCTCTTACTGTCTGCAGTCCAGCACTGCTTAATAACCCTGCCAGTTCTGTGCTGAGTCTAGCCAAGTGTAAACTAACCTACATTCTGTTGCTGAAACTCCAAGTCAGAGCTTCTCAAAAAGCAAATACATGTCTCTCCCTGTCTCTCTGAGAGCAAGTGAGGCTGAGGTACTTTGTGTTGCTCTCTTGCAAAGCTTTATAACAGGGTGAGGCAAGGCTGCCTGTCTGTGATTTCTTAGATAATGGCTTTTGAGTCTGCACTTAGTGTTAAGAAAGGCCTGTTTATTCGGCAAGTGGTTTTGCCTCTAAAGCAACTGTTAAAATGAAAGCAAATGTTTGGCACGGGTCATTATGACAGTATTTAAGTGTTTATAACTTCAGCCCACACTTTGGATAGCTAGAGTATTTGGATAGCTAGAGTATGTGCCAGTGCAGTGGGTTGAATTTCTTTCCATGGCTGATATACAGCATCAGTAAAAGTAAATGCACTTAAACTTGAGTGGTACTCTTATTTTAGTACTGCCATGAAATACTTGTATGTTTTCTGTGCCTTCAGAACTACGTATCTACTGTCATTTTACAATAACTGACTTGGGTGTGGTTCAGTTCATTTCACACTCTGCTATATTATTATATTATGCACAGCCTGTTTCCTCTTCTGCAAGACATTAGAGATGCACTATTTGTCCAGAAAAAGTGTCCATCTTACTAAAAAAGTGTCCATCTTACTGAAAAAAAACAACATAGTCTAGTAGGGCTGGTCACCAGCAAAACCAACACTTATTGCGTTTGGATGCTCATATGGTGGTCAAAAGCAACGGAAATTGGTTTGCTGACCACCACAGAAAACAGCATATCACTGCTGCTGACCTTGTATCTCCATGTTTATAGTTTTTTTTGTTTTTGACATAGTTTGAAAATGCTTGTTGGCATTTTGGAATGGACCAAAAAAATGGCTCAAAATTCTGGTTCCATTGACTTACATTAAAAATAAAGTAGATTATTTTTATTCTCCTGTAGTTATCATATACTTTTATATTATATATATACTTACATATTATTTGGAGATACAAGGTTTTCAACAGTGATATGTTAAGTACAACAGTGATATGTTATGATTTGATGCTGCTCAACCAGCATGACCATGCTAGCATGATGCTAGCACCTGAGTTAGTGCTTACTGACTTCATGAGCATTGACTATATCATACTGTTATAAAGTTCAGTAGCTGAAGTTTAAAAGCGCTTAAAATATAACAATTGTGTTAAGTTGTTTAACACTGTTCTCTGTTTAAGAAGTGAATTGATTCTTCTATATTAGAAACATTTGAGCATTTGCACACTGCTCAAATACTCCATATTAATCCATTCACTTTGGACCCTCTAGTGTCTGACAAACCCAGAAGATATTACTGAGTTCTCATGAGAAATTCCCTGGTTAAACTGGGCCAGAGCACAGAAGTACTCATGGCACACCTGCAGTGAGAACAGTGGTGGCAGTAAATTTGTCAGGATATTAGACTAAGAAGTGGTTGTTGAGGAACATATAATGCCTTATGCAAACTATCTTGATTATTTTTTGTTTCTTTCTTTCCTGAAGCTGAAAAAGTTTTGGACAAAATTATGAAGACCACACTCACAGCATTGAAAAACTACAGCCTCAAACGTGAGCTAAATCCTTTTCCTGGGTTACTGTATTTGCTAAAAATCATTGTCATATGATGTCTAGCAATAAATAACATTACAGAATTTCCTGTCCACAGCAATCACAAATTATGTTAAGATCAGAAAGAACTGACATTTAGATACCTATATCAGTCATATTCAACAAGACTGTGCAGTGCTCACATTTCTTTCTTTGCATTCTGTATATTATTTCATTAAAGTTTGTATAAAGTCTTCATATAAAAGCTCTGACTAGCTCCAGTGTTAGTTTTAGCATTTGCGCATCAGAAGGGGAAGCTTCCTCCTTATCAAATATGAAAACCTGCCACTTTAACACTGAGTGATTGAGTTTTGTTGCTTTGATTGATGTATATATGGTTTCCAGAATCCATTTTTTGTTCATTTATACTGGCCTACATTTAAGTTTTTTCAGTTCATGACCATATATATTTGCAATTTGCACTTATAAAGCCAGTTTATGTTTCAATGAAAAGCTTCTCTGTGTGCTTCTTATGTCTCCTTTGTACTCCTGAACTTTCTTTAAGCGTGATTTCACACTGGAGTTTTTTTCCAGATCCAAGACTGCTTGCTTTGTGAGCTCGATACGTTTGGTCAAGTGTGAAGCTGTTTTTTACCCCAGGAGCAGTCCAGAACACTGATTTACAGTCCTCCTGAAGTCGGTGGTCTGGGGTTCGCTTCACCAAGCTCTGATGAGGTTCACTGTGCATGTGGAAGCTATCCGCTCCCTGTGCTGCATGTGGGGTTGCATGATTGGTTCATTTTGTAACATGACTGCTTTGACTTATCATACCACCTCCCTTTTCAAGGTTCATGATTGCTGTGGACAGCAAATTGGATGGAAATGCCTCATAGATGTATGGCACAAAGAAAGCTTTGGAATTGTTTCCAAGAACAATAATAAAAAGGAGCAACAGATGAAACTAGTTCCTGTCATTATTCAAACCTGTGTGCAGAGAAGTGCCACATGAAATTGCACAATTGACCAACAGTTGGGATGAAATTCTTGTGTGTGAAAGCAAACAAGTGACAATAATCCCCTCTCCCAAACAAGCGTAGAATTGGTCCTGGATGCGGGCTCAATAATTCAGGCCAGGTGTGAAAGCACTGTTAGTACAAGTGTTACAGTTGTCGCCAGTTAGCCTGAACTTAAGGTTTGGTGAAAATAGCAACAGTAAGTAAAGGAGGCAGGGCTTTCTCAGAAATGGGCAGCCATAATCTTGGGTAGCACTTACATAAGCAGTGTCCTCACCAGTCACTAGACTGATTTGGGTTTTCCCACCTACACAGCTTTAACGAAACTATTTTCCGCTATGATCTCTCTGACTTCAAGTCAAAGAAACTCACCAAACGAAAGCTAACAACAAATAAAAACTTCCCTGACAAGCATTGTTAAGCTTGCAAGAACATCTGTTTGTCTGTTTGTTCAGTCAACTGGCCACTCTAGCATTCCCTGGATTCAGTAAAGTGAATAACCTTTCACATAAAAACTAGACAAGGTTTTCAGTTGACATGTATAGCTTGATTCATTCATTTCTTCCTGCTTTGCTTGCACTGTGTTTAGTCCTGAATCTGTTATGTAGCAGGCTGGAAGTGATGGATTGAGAGCTGTCAATCATACAAGCTCATCAGAATATTACGATCACGCCCAGGCAGTTCTCAGATAGGTCTGCGATAAGCTGTGTTTTATTATGTTTCTATGTTGGTTTTTATTCAAACATTGCTGGATGTTAAATTTTACTGTCATATATATTTTTAAATAATTTGCAGTGTGTTCCCTGAGACTTAGGTATTGACAATATCCTTCCGATACTGCATATTATGCATATTGAGCATAAAGTGACATAATGCGATGTAACTTATTATAATAACTATATTTTAAATTTTTATATTGCCCTCACATACTCTGAAGCCTTTTCCAGTGTACATTACAGTTAGGCCATTCATTGCTTTTCTAACTGCACGAGTGACTTCTCAAGAGACTCAGTATCAGGATGAAGTAGTATCATCCTCTTCCTGTCGGGAGTGACCATTGATGTGTGTGTGTGTGTGTCTGTGTGTATGTGTGTCTATGTGTGTGTGTGTGTATGTGTGTATGTGTGTCTATGTGTGTGTGTATGTGTGAGCCTGCTGGGCTCTTTTTTGTTTATTCTTTCCTGTTTGTCTCTTCTGCTCTAATGTGGTGATGCCAGCGGCTCCATGACGCTAGTGTTTACTGGCTGCATTGTCTTTCAAGGCAGCCAGAGAGGTCACAAGAGACCGCATTTGCCATCTTGCGTAAACTCTGATTAATCTGCTGCCGTCATTTGGGTGCCTTAGTTCTTTTGGGCCAATATGGGCCCACAGTTTCTCTATAAAGAGCATAGATTCAGTCTGAAATAATGAAGACCATGAAAACACTAGGCACTATCGCTGACATAATTTATCTACTGTATACATCTAGCTTAAATACTGTGCCAGGTTCTACTTTGGTGTAGTATTTCTTTTGTTGATATTGGTTAAACAGTTCCCAAATTCCTCCCGTCGTAGTGCACTTTAGAGATTAGAGGCACTTCATTAATGAGGGCTGTGAAGGTGTGTTTATTGGCTTGTCTAGGCATGTTCAGATTGCCAGCATAAACACAGCATTCAACCACTGGTCATAACACACAGTGTCTGGACGTGTCAATGGGTTTCCAAAGGCAACAGGAAAAAAATAATATGTGAGCTGACTTTCATCACTCCAGTGAAGTCTGCAAGCTTTCATTTTGTGTGCTGCATCTAAAGGGACAGCTGCAGTGGGTTAGGATTTGTCATCTCAGTTTATAGTGTACTCAGAACTGATTCTTTGCTTGCTTTCTGAGGGCCTTTGTCTAGTATGGCCAAAGACCACAGCAATGCTTCAGTGAAACTCAAAAATGTGCAACTCTATAACTGAGAGCAGACTATATTATATTCCAGGATCACCCATGCTGTGCTCTGAGAAACTCATCTTTTCTGCAAGCCTTTCCCATAATTTATGCTGCTCCAATCCTGCTCTGCTTCATATCCTCAGTCTTAAACTCTCATTATATGCTTTATATTATCGTATGTGCCCTCTACTTTCACATTTGGCCTTTTTCCAGGTTTACTTTATATTCGGTTGATGTGTCTTCAGCTCATGCATGGAGTGATCCATGTCTATACATCTGGACAACTCCTGCACAGAACAAATTCATTTTCTGGCCCAGGCCTGAGCTGGGAGGAGGGGCTTACAGGTGATAGACAGTTCAAAGACTAGTGCAAGGAAGCCTGCTTGCTCATGCAGAGACAGTTGGATTGACTGGCACTTTGAATGAAATGGCAATGCTACGCTTGCTCTAGTTTTACCATCCAAACCACCACTGTGTTCTAATAAGACGGTCATGAGCTAATCTAGTAAAAATTACAGCAGTGTCCTTTAACACAGCCTCCTCAGATGACTGAGATTATGGACCAAGTCTCTGAACAGTCAGCACATGACTACTGCATAGTCAACTCATTCACAGCACTGAAAAAGACTGCTGGCTATTTCACCGGTCTCAGTGCCTTTTTCCAATGTACAAAAAACCGGCATGCCTATGCGGTGCCAGATGTGGTGGCCTGTCTTTTTGTGTTTGTCGACTCGGGGAGCATGATGTGGGAAATTTTCTGCTGAAGCTCTGACAGACCAACATTTAAAATATGTGCAGAAGGCTGCAAATAGGCAGCCTCAAAACACCTGTCAGTTCCTTTATTTCCTGTACAAACTGTCAAAAGTCAGTCTGGATTGGAGAGATGAATGGCAGTGTATGGATCCAGTTAAGGTCAAATATCCCCATACATGCCCTGACAAGCAGTACAAGCACGCCGTGCATCTTGTTATAATGCTCTGCGACTCAGAGATTTACCACTGCATGTTCCAAGCCATGAAATTACATTGATTTTCCTGTAATTCTTTTGTTTACCAATATACAATCAATGTTGAGGAAGTTACTTAAAAAAATGAATGGATTGCATCTCTGGTATAGGAGATTATTTATTACTTCTTTAAAAAGTAATCTCAAAATTCATTACTTATACGCTAAAACTCATAGATATTTGTAACAACTGGAAATACAATGCACCAGAACCAGTTCTTTTCAGCAATTTATTTGAAAAGAAATAGCTCATCAATCTATCCTACATCACTCCAAAGATCACCATCATTTTTAAGAGTGTATTTGCAATTATACAATAGATCCTTGTGCAGTATTGTAGTTTATCCTTACCATCCTTTGTCTAGACCTTCACTTTCTCTCTTTCTTCATACATACTGCCTATGTCAGCATGTTTTTTCTCAGATGCAGACTGATTTATAACACAAGCTGTAAGAACAGTCTTACTGCATGACTGCTAGCTCTGCTTCTGCTACCAGACCCCATAATATTCTCTCTACTTGAGCAAGATTGATGTAAAAACTTTCAGAGTTGAAGCCATGGATCTTTTGCACTGAATCTACATGCTGATACCATTCTCTCGCTATGGACTGAGGTCAGGAACCCCGGATTAACCTTTAGCCTAGCCATATTGCTATCGTTGCTTCCCAGGGGGCTGTTTGCGTAGTGTTCAAGCTTCACTGATGATGGCATGCAGAAAGTGCATGTCTACAGAAAGTGTCAGGACAGAAGTAAAGTGTGTGTAGCATGAATCTGTCTGTGCTTTCTGTGGCACCGAGAAACTTTAGTAGGGTTACTGCTGCACTGCTGCTTTCTTCGAGTGTGGTCCACTGAAGCTCAAATCTCAACCCAAAGGCTCCAGCATTTCTTGCCCAACACAATACACCCTAACAGGATCAATTGTCCATGGCTGCTTACAGTTATGAGCGAGGTGAGTGCCAGTTGGACCGCATTACCTCTTGGACTGGGTTAAGCCCACACAGAGAATACTGCTGATTTGGCAGTTGCCTCCACTGGCTCACACATGCACCCCTCTCTTTGGTAACAGTTCTGTTAGAAAGTATTTCAACTATGGGAAAGCTCTCTTTCTTTACTTCTTACTTTATCGTTATTCATACCAGACAGAAAGGAGCAGTATTAGCAACTGTTGGACGAGTTTCACAGGACAGTGATGAAAATCTCATTCAATCTAATGAATTTAGGTTGAATTTTATAATTGTTACATCATATTGAGTTTCCAGTTTAATTTATATATATGGTATCCACATACTGTCACAATTGGCCCCTCCCAGTCCTGTCCATGTGCTTGTGTTGTGGATACTTCCCAGTCTTGTCCGTGTGCTTTGTTTTGGTTTTCAGTCCTGCCCTCTTGTTTCGTGGCTCCACCCCTGATTATCTCCACCTGTGTTTCCACCTGTCCCTCGTTTACCCTCATGTATTTAAGTCCTGTGTTTTCCCCTGTCTGGTTGCTGGTCTTTGTTTGATATGATTCATGTTTGATGTTTGATTGTTTGTAGGTTTGATATATGGTCTGAATTGTTTTTTTTTTTTTTTGGTGTTCGTTCCTCCGGCCTTCATGCTCTATTTATCCTGTGTTTCTTTCTCATTATGTCTGTCCCTCCTGCTCTCCGTAATGGATACCTGAACCTGGACTGTCTTGACCATGACCCTGGATTTGCCCAAAATAAAACTTGCATATCTCAGCGTATGCATCCGCCTCCTCGCTCCACGTTACACATACATGGACAACTCATTTAAGCAAGTTAAGCTCAGACTTTCCAGCTGAATCATGAGACCTATTACCATAATGTTACATAACCATTATCATGATTTTTTATGCTCCTTGAGTGCTGACACTCTCAATCCAAAATGCCTGATGGCAACAGGAATACAATAATTGTCTCCAAACGTTTCATGCAAAAAGGTCTACTTAGTTAACTTTTTGTGTCAAAGGGACTCTGATGAACTTAATTGGACAAATATATTTTGTGGTGTCCACCACATGCTCCACATTTCAGAAGGAACTTTAGAAGTGTGGTATACAAATCTGCACTGTGTGCCACCTCCTACTGATAATGACATTTGTTGTTTTTTTTTTTGTTATTGTTAATGTTGTTCATTAGTTTAAGTTGTATGTATGTGTTACATGTGTTTTATCATGTCAGGCTGTATGTTTAGTATGTGTATGTACGTTAGAGTAGATTGTGGTCTACCATAGAATGAAGAGATATGGCTAGTAGGCTAGTGACCTTCTTCTTGTCTAGATTCCCACATCTTCTACACTGAAGACACAGTGGTGTCAGAAGGGGGATACTGCTGCCAAGTATCAAGAACATTGTATCAAATAACTTAAAGGCAGATGACAAAGAAGAGCAGAAGATGGTGATAGAGAAGACAGCGAAAGAGAACATGATAAAAGAGAAGTTAGCAAAAGAGAAGATGGTAGAAGAAATGGTGCAGGGGTGGCACGGCTGGGGCTGGCAAGAGAAAGACAGTGCATATCCACCTACCGCACTACATTGGTAAAGGAGCTTTGAAGTCCTACTCTATGCAGCTACAAATGGCTGCCTACCATTATATGTCAGCCATCACCACGATTCAGCTGTGCCTGGCCCTGGAAGGAAAAGTGCTCCAGGTGCTCATGGACCTGCCCTAGTACTGCTCTTAATTTTTTTGTTGCAGCTAATTGATATTAGGCTATTAGGCTAGACTAGTGACCTGTCCAGGGTGTATCCTGCCTTCCACCCAGTGACTGCTGGGATAGGCCCCCCCACCCACCCCAACTCAGAAGGATAAGTGGCTTAGAAGATGTGTGTGTGTGTAATCGAAACTAACCAACATTTTACCAGCATTGCAACAGCTATTACTTCAGACTGTATATATAAGATAGGTTAGATAGGTCAACTATTATTAGCTCTAGCTAAATGATGATAACACTGTATCATATTGTATTATTTAGTCCATTAATACCTCAGCAGTTCACAGAAGTGATTCTGAAGTGAGACCAACAGAAGATCAAAGGAATATGAGAAGAGGGTAGCTAATGTTTTCCATCAAGCAAAGCAAACTGAAAATCAGTAGCATGGACGGAATAGATGAAAAGAGATTTATGAAGAGCAGGCTTAGTGAACTTAAGAGGTTATGGAGTGCAGTGAGCAGAAAAAAGGGGTGAAAGCATAATTAATACAGGGGGTGAGGATGAATAAATATGTTAACAAGTGTTAAGGATTCGTATATAGCATTAAAACTCCAGCAACATCCTTCGCTGTCCTTATTTGGCTTTAAACAACCAAACTTGTGCTTCTGTGAGCTAACACATATACATTCCAAACTGCTTGTGCAGTCGTCTGGAAGCAGAGACATTCAGCCAAACCCCTTGAAGACGCCTTTCATTTTATTATTCAAGTCATCTTATTCATGGAACAGAAATGACCTTAGGTTACACAAGGGTAGTTTTGGACAGACAGTCACGGCACGCAGAGCGAATAACTTTTTGTTTCTCCAACAGACTTACAAAACCTGTTGCATGGAAGGGCATTCACATGGAATCTGACAAGCTCTGGCCAGTTGAATGACTAAAAGGTAAGTGGAATGTATCAGGTTGAGATGAAGACATGAGATCTGTAATTACAAGTGCACTTGATAGAAATAGTCCTTCAGTCTTCGCTGACCATCAAAAGTTTTGGGAAACCTTGATTTTTTTTTTCACTTAAAAAAGAAAATAGCTAAGAAAAATAATAATAATAATAAAAAAAATTAAGAATAGCTGTCAGCAAACTGTTACTACGAAATGGAAATAGATAAAAAAAAATAAAAAATTTGTAAATACATCAAAGAAGCTGTTGATATTCTCAGAACAATGGAATGACCACCCCAAAGTCCAGACCTCAACATCACTCAATGTGTTTGGGATTATTTTGACTGTGAACCAGAAAGTGTCAGAAAGAAACCAACTTCTGAGACTGAACTTTGAAGTTGTGTTAAAATATATATAAATGTAGATTTCCTTGTTAAAATGAAGTCTTCTGAAAAGAATGGAAGCTGTAATAAAGGCAAAGAGTGGACACACTGAATACTGAAAAAGCTGATATAATTAGTCGTTTAAGCTACTATACAAATTTATGTTAGATATGTTTTCTACTTTTTATATGACACTGAAAAATGAATAACCTAATAGTCGCTTCGCACTAAAATTAAACGAATGAAGAGTGGTCTTGGACTTTTGCACAACACTGTATCTTAAGCACACAGCACATTTCTCACCTTCTCCACTGGAATGATTATAGTGACAGCACATTAATACTGAGATCTCAAATGATATGTTAACATTTTAAAAAATGAATTAACCTTGACAAGTTATTTCAACTTGAGGGCATGAGACTCATACTTCCTTTGACCCAACATAAAATTACAGACCAACAAATTTGAAGTTGGATTGTTTTACAATGTGACAGTCATAAAGTATCATTCAAAAAGCTCTAGCAGTGCTGCTCACCTTCTGGCTCAGTCCTCTCCTCCTGAGCCTGCGGGCGTTCCCTGAGCCATCGTCCAGCAGCAGCAGCAGGCAGGCCAGCAGCAGCCGGACCTGAGCGCCTGCCATTGCCCTTTCTCCTTTACTCCTCTTGCCTCTTCTCTCTTTCTGCCTTTTCTTCTCCTCTGGTTCTCCTCTTCTCAGTGAATCCCACTCTTTGAAGATTTATCCCACTGTGTGGAGCCTGCTTGCCAGTTTGTGTTTTGGTGTGTTTATGCTGTGGCTTCCTCTCAAAGTCTGTCTGTGTGTGTGTGTGTAGGCAGTTCCCTGCAGTTCCCTCTCTGCCTTTAAGCCGGTGCCTTAGACGTGTCCCTGTGCGCTCACACAACCCAGTTCCTACTGGGCATTGTGTCCGTTTGGGGGGAAAAAAACTGGAGAAAAGAAGCAGCGTGGTAGAAGTAAGAGAGAAAGAAAGTGAGATGAGTAAAGAAAAGAGAGAGAAGAATGAGGCAGCTGTCCGCCCATTGGTTATTCTGAGGAGGGGGTTAAATGTGGCTGTTGGAACGAAATGCACATGGCTCGCTCTGAGGGAGAAAGGGAGGGGAGAGAGCAAGAGGGGTAAAGGAAAAGAGGAAGAGTTATGGAGGGAGGGGACAGAGCAGAAGATGAGCTGAAAAAGAACAGGTTATTTTTGGACCCTTTCTTTGACCCTCTGTGTCTTCACATATGGCAAAATCCAGAATTTGAGATTTAGAGCTTTCATAACTGTGTTTGTTTTATATATCATAAGGAAAAAAATGTCCTGACCTTGCAGGAGAACCAGAGAACAGTGGCTACCTTCAATATCAGAACCTTCTAACCAGGGTTAGAAAAAAATTACCCACAGGCCGTTACATACTATGCAAAATCAGATAACCGTTTATTTCTTTCATATCCAGTCAAAGTGACCATTAAGTCAACTCAACAAAAAATAACATAGAAGCCTTAACAAGTACATATAATATGAAAATGTTCAGTGTTTATGTTTTTATCATAGCCTCCATCCTTGTCGAGACACTAGCCTTGTTTTTCAAAGAACTCAGGGATATTTTTTCACACCTCCAAAGTCTTAGAAGTTGGTTGCACCTTATGCTTCTCACAATCCAAGCAATCATTCCATGATGTTGAGGTCTGGACAGTCGTAAATGTCTTTTTTTTGAGAACACCAGCAGCTTCTTTGTATTTTTCTTTTTTCTCAGTAACGGCTTCTTGGCAGCTACACATTGTTTCATTCTCATAGTGCTGAGTTGTCTTCTCACAGTGGAAGGATGGACAGAAACACCTGTGGATTTATTCCAGATCTGAGTTAACAATAGAGCTTGATTTTCTCTTCTCTCTCAAAGATGAAAGCTTTAAGTGCTGTTTATCTGATGGTTACAGTGTTGGTGGTCTATCAGGTCTTACATGGATTTTTGGAGTACTATCTTCTCTATATCTTTTCATAATTTTATGAACTCCAGGTTTGGAATCTCCTATTTTTTCTCAGAGATATCTCCTAAAATATGAGTAGCTTATACCTAATGGTTCTCTTGACTGGAATTAAAAAATAAATAAGTAAATAAAATAATAAATGAAAAATGATCTCTGACTTTTGCAGATATTAATACACAAGTGCACCTGTTATTTACAGTCTGTTTTTGATAATCATACACAGTCAAGCAGTAGCAGCCCAAACAAAATCTACAGCATTTCTGTTTATGGTTCTTTTGAGTGACCATGATGTGTGTTAGGAGTTGTGTGAATGTTTGTTTTGGAAGTGGCGAATGCCAGAAGAAAAACCCAGGACTGCCTTTACACATCTGTGTGAGCATGTACTGCTGCATACACTACAATTCAAATGTTTTTAATCATTTGTCATTTTAATAATTGTTATTTGATGCAATAATTAAACAATATAAATATTACTAACTAGAAATCTGGAGCCATTTTATTCAACATTTCTTCTGTTACGAAAAACAAGAGGTTGTGAGAAGACAAATAGCATACCTTACTTACCTGATTATACTACCATAACACCACTTTTGAAATACAAGACGTTCTACACATTTTTATGAGAACTTTATTCCTGATGTTCTACTGCATTGTCAGCTATTTTGGGATCACTCTACAGCATCATCATCATCATCATCTTTTTTTTTTCATTAATCTAGATATGCATCTATCTGCAACAACACTGAGTTACTGACATGGTAGTGTATCTTTATGTGAGTGTGTGATTCCAAAGGATGCAGCAAGCACAAAGAGGGAAATCATGTGTCAAACTGTGGGGAAGGGGCCACTTGTCTTTGAACGTACGTGTTCCCTCCTAAAGTAGGACACCCCCCCCCCGTTCCGTATGCCCCCTCATATAACTGCCCTGAAAAGTGAAGATCAAACACCCAGCCAGCTCAAATCGTGGTCGTTATCCATTTTACTGAGGGAAGACATGGGCAGAAGAGGAATGAGCATCTGGTTACACAGAGAGAGGAGGAATAAGCGGTAATGACATTCGTTTAGAGCATTCCATCTATTACTCTTACAGTTACTTTCCTATTCTCCTATTCTAGACTTTTTATGTGTTTTATAGAAAGGAACAGAAAGAAATCATCGACCTACCCAATACCTCTGCAGCAAACTTTTTAAAAATATCATTTTGATCAAATTGGATTAACTTAATACAATAATTGTCACATGTGCAAAAGTTTTAACAATCTATTACATGACTCTCTATTTTGACCAATATCCCAGCTTGCAAAAACTTTTTGCTGCCGGCTAGGAGTCTTTCTATATTTTGCGTTATAAAATTTAACTCACAGTTTTCTTTGCCTGTCTCAAGTTCTACTCACAGATTTTCAAAGATGTGAGGGCCATTCTGAAATGGTTTACTTGTGTTTCTTGAAGTAGTTAATGGTGGATGCTGAGGTTTTTTGGAACATTGTCCTGTTTTCAGATTCAGTTTTTAGCATAACAAATTAGCACAACATAGCATAACCGATTCACTCCCATGCTTAACAGTTTGCAAGGTGTTCCTTTCATCAAATGTTGCTGCCTTTTTCTCCTGTCTATCTAATGTAATGCAATGGTGAGTATGAGGAATGAATAAATTTGTTTTGTGCTCACAGCCAATGTGATGCCCAGTTCCTTCTCACTATAACGGAGACAGCTGCAGATCACACACACACTCCCTTTGGAGAGCTGACAGCTGCAAGTAGTTTCAGAAAGGCCTTTCAGCCACTTTTGGCCTTACTTTGGGTCTTCTTTTGCATTGTGGAATGGTTTCATAGCAAAGACTCAAAAACATGCAACCAGAATAAATGTGGCTGTTGTCACACCATCATTTTGTGATTTAATATATTACAGCTGGTACCGTCAGTAAACGGAGCAAAGCATATAGACCACTGTACTCTTATCCTGTGGTCCACAGCAGTTGTGTTAAAAAATGCGGCTGCACAGTGTGTGGAGCGAGGCAGAAATTCCTTT
The DNA here is from genome assembly GCF_015220715.1 of Pygocentrus nattereri. NCBI lineage: Eukaryota > Metazoa > Chordata > Actinopteri > Characiformes > Serrasalmidae > Pygocentrus > Pygocentrus nattereri. Next base: position 6,735,280 of record NC_051217.1, on the reverse strand, counting down.
GATGTGAGGCAGCGTTCTTGCGCGACTCTGCTTTTGGAGGCGTTCTGCTACAGTCACATGCTTCAGACCTGCTGGAGCTGGGGCTGATCTCTAATCTCACACAGATGGGAGTGGGAGTGCACTGCATGGTGGGACTGGCCTTCAAAACCTATGATGGTAATGGTGAATCTGATGTGTTTTGTAGTGTATATGTAAGTTAAGGAAGATCTAGACATGAAGATGTGCTCCATGGCTTTCCCTAAATGCCAGTAACCCGGTTCTGCTGCTCAGTACAGCATGCAGCATCTGCTGAGCAAAAGTGGTCCACATGCCCTTGAGCGCTGGCCTAAGGTGTGAGGAATACATGTGGTTGTAATTAGTAGCTTTTGTAGTTAAAGAATACCTAGGCTTGTCCCATGATCTCTGTCTGTCTGTGCTTGGTGTGTACATATACCTAGGCCCATATTTCACTATGCTACTCACTAGGAGCCAGAACTGACTCCAGAATCTCCAATTGTCACTCCTGTTTGATGCCAGCACATAAATCAAACATGGCATCTCCTCACCTGCCATCCAGCCTGTAAGACCACCATGAAGCCATCTGCATGCTCCCTTTACCCCCCTGCTTTGCCACAGGCCTCAGTAAAATGTTCCTTTCACCCTCCTTAGAAGACTCACCAGGGGCGCTTTTAAAGAGCTTGTGGGTCTCGGGGCTACAGGTGGTCATGGGCCCAGTGGGTCTAGTTAAAATATATAAAATCAGTATAATACAACACACACTCCAACCCCCCAACCCCCACCCCCGACTTTACACCAGATTTAGTTAGCATGGAAAGAGATAATCACGTTGCTAACAATCAACAGAACCAAAACGCAGACATACACCGAACTACACAGCATCCAAAGACTCGAGTCCTTTGTTTTAAATGTCATCATATCCCTATTACTTAAATCTTAAACCCAGAACCAGACCTCTAAAAGCCAAAGACAGTCAAGGCTGGAACATGACACTGAGAAGGCAACTATTGTCACATAAGCTACTGTTACTAGCCTATCGCATCTCACCTCATGAATTTCAGCTTGAAAACAGCTGGTTAGTGAAGAGTTAATTAACTGATACCAAATGTGATAAATCAATACAGTAAGATATAAAATATGAACTTAGCCTCAACTTGAGATGAACTTGACCTTGTGCAATGTGTGCACTCTGTCCACTCTGCTGTGATGGTTCTCCATTACTGTGTAGTAGTGTTTACTGAGTAAAACCATTGCCATCCCCAGAACCCCCTACGTAGGAGTAAATGATCTCATTAGCCCCTAAAAACACTGCAGACCTGTTCAAATGGACCAATAAATAAACCTAACTTACTGTTCTTTCTTTCCTATCCTTTTCTGGGCTGAAATGTCCCATTTCTTAAAATGTCATTCTCAATCGACATCATCCTTGAAGAATTCAGCAGGCAGTCTAATGTTTACATTGCATTGTGGTCATGGGAGCTAGTGAGTGATCTAGCTGTTGTTGACACCACAAAAATGTCATTATTTTGGGGAATTTTTAAAATAAATAAGTGTCCGCTTTTGTAAAATACTTCCTTTTCTTTTTAAGCATTTTATTTGAGCTCTGTGCTCTCACATACAGCTGCCAATCAGCATCAGAGCTGATGTTTTGAATAAATACAGCCAATCAATAGTCACGTCAACAGTGGCATGCGCATAAAGATAATTATTGGTGAATGTGTGTTGTTGGGCACAGGATAAATAAATAAATCACATTAAAAAAAATGAAATGGCTGGTCAGAGGCCTTGCATTATTTGGCCCTCCTGGGCTCCAGACCTCAGCTTGCTCACTTGGGGACTGGACATGGGTTTCTGTAAAGTTTCCATGATAGATGTACAAGGTGCTATGCAGATACATTTTAATATTAATTGGATTAGAAATTCTCAGAACAAGAATGGTGATCTAGGACCAGTTCATGCCTTTTACGTAGAATTGAAGAGGATTACATAGCATCTTAAGGCCTGATCTGAGATCAGTGCTGTTATTTTAAGGTGTTTATCTTCATATTTTAGATACGTTGAATTTTATGATTATAAATTTGGGTCATGGTGATAAAGGTAGTGTGACAGAATCGCAGACGAACGCAGATAAAATACAAATGTGATTTATTAGGAAACAAATCACCAGTGTCCAAAGGGTAAAGCAGCAACGTAGTCAATATCCAGGCCAGAGTCAAACACACAGATCAAAAAACACAAGCAGAGGTACCAAAAGGGAAAAGGCAAAAATCTAGGAGTCAAAGAACAGATCAAGAGATCAAAACATGAAAACAGTACATAGGAAGAACGCTTGGTAAGTCTCAATGAAACAATATTTCACAATGTAACTACCTAAAGCCTGGGCTTAAATTGTCTAACCTAATTTTCACCTGACTAGAATGCAGGTGATGGAACATCAATAACCAGGGGACTGAGATCTCTGATAGGTTCGCGGTGGAGAGTATGGAGTCATGTGAGACGTAGTCCATTTCCTGCATGGAAGGATCCGAATGCATGACAGGGAATCTTCTTTCATTAGCCGACAGTCCATGACTGAGGTCATGGACTGTCGGCACTGGGGATCGAACCGGCAACTTTCCGGTCACAGGGCCAGTTCCCTAACCTCCAGCCTACAACTGTTGATACTGTTCATCTCATAATATTTATATTTTTGAGCCAGTATCAGATAGATAGATAGCTAGATAGACAGACAGACAGATAGATATAAACTATTCTTAATTTAATCAAGTCCTTAACCCTAACAGCTTGTCTGCTATACATTCAGAGACTTTGGCTTTTTCACCTTTAAATCATTCAAATCTGCCCACCGCATAGTAAAATTTATCAACATGTGAAATTGGCTTTGTGTGTGCTACCATGTTTCCATTACTGTATTAAAGAAACAAGATGCTGCCTTTATTGTTGGATGGTCTGTAATAGTTTCATTCACACATTTGCACATGGAATTCAGATCACACAGGGCTTGTAACTACAGTAAAGACTTTTTATTGATTAGTTTAATCAGAATAATAATGAAAGGTGACTGATGGTGCATATGGTGTATGTGCATGTGCATTTCTTGACTTAAATCTTGACTTAAATGTTCTTTATATATGAAAATAACCAAGAAGACTAGATTAAAAGCAGAAATACACTTTTTTGTCTTGGGATTAAATGGTTACACTAAAAGCTTACTATTCAGTAACTACTGTTAAACTAATATGCAAGTTATGCAGCGAAGACAGTAACAAACTGAAGTATAGGTGCACATATGGGCCTTACAGTTTTAGCATTTAACCACATGTCCAACATATTGTGATTACATAACACATGCAGTAAAATTTTAAATGATGGCATGCGTGCCATTCTTCATAGCTAACTGATTTTTACAGGTGTCTAAGCTCTTAGTAAACACTTAGCCGTTATTAGCTGTTATTAGTGCTGTGTGTTTCTGAATGCTGTTCAGGGGAATAAATGATTGCACACGTTGTGAGTGTGTTTGGATGGGTGTGTGAGTTTATTATCTGGCTGATGGGTCTATTATAGTTCAGGAATAGTCTTATATGATCTATGTTTTGATAAAGGAAACAGAAGGCTTGGCGCCATCCAATTTGCTCTGGGGAGAGAGGAGAGATAAATCTGTAAGAGGGGATGTTCTTATGGTAATGGAAAAATGATGTGGGCCCACAATCTTTCACTCATTCATCTGTTCATTCATTCTCTCTCTCTCTGAACTTGAAAACATAAATGCTTTGATTTCTGCATGTTCAGAATAAGGATGTGGGCTGTATGGAATGTGGGTGTGTTTGTGTGTATGATATATGAAGAATTTCATTTATGGCGCACTCTCCTCCTGATCTTTTATTAACCCTTTGAACTCTAGGCTCATTTTTCATTTTTCATTTATTAAACTTAATACACAGTAACTGACTACATTTAATCTGGATGACATAATCTTATTAGACAATACTTGTAATCAGAGGATGATACTTTTGAAAACAGGCGTGATCAGATTACAGTTACTCTGTCACAGAGTACTGTTGTTTTAGGATCATATCCATGAATTAGTCTGCTTATGCTTCATTTATTGAGTGTTCCCATAAACAGCATTAGCCGTGTCACAGTGACTGATGATAATTATGTGTGAGTTTGGTAGAAAGAAGGAAGAGATTAAAAATGAAGGGGAGAGAGGCTATTAAAACTTTCTTTAGCAGAAACTTTGCCACTTTACCAACAGGAAACAAAATAAAACAGTTGGATCAGAAATGGTATAAGTTACCCAAAAGTGGTCAGTTTACCCTTTTTAAGTAGCGTACAACATGACATTTTTAGTCTGGTGATTTATAATCAGCACCTTAAATCTGTACTATGTAAGATTGGTTGGTGACACTGACTTTCAGTAGCATGTCAAAAACATGAGGGTTAGGCTTAGGTTTTGGGTTGAGGTTTAGGTTAGGGTTAGGATTAGGGTCAGTGTTAGGCTTAGGTTTTAGGTTGAGGTTTAGGTTAGGGTTAGGATTAGGGTTAGGGTTAGGCTTAGGTTTTGCGTAAGGTTGGGAAAGGTTAGGTTAACATATTAGCAATACATCTACTTAACATAAGTAATGTAGCAACAGTACATCTACAAGATATTTACTTGAGTGTATTTGTGTGCTCCACTACTGCTACTTCACTACTGACGTGTTACTGATCATCTGTTAAGAGTTTATTAATCATTTACAAGGGACCACTCCAAATAAAGTGTTACTAATTTGGTGATAAAATTCAAAGAAGTAGTATTACTGAATTACGAGGAAATAAATATGGTGTGTGTGCTGCTGTGAGTCCTGATAAACTTGAAGTAATCATTTAGAAGTCAGAGGTGTTGGGTCAGAAAAAGTTTTTGTCCAGCCTCAGAAAGAAGACGTGGCTCAATGTTTAGGCCTTAAATGCAAAATCAGCACTATACTGATGAAGATATGTTGACAATAGTAGATGATTCACTTAAATCCTTGGGAGACGTCCTTCACCAAGTTTTAACTGAGCTCTCTTTAAATGTGCTTGGAGGGGTCTGAAGCACCCCCAACGTTAATTTTCTTTGTTGCGTTGTGTGCAATTATACAATTCCACTAGATTTCCAAATCCCCAAAACTTACACAGTGGAGCTTTAAGTAATTTTCTCAACACTGTTAATACTTCATTCAGCACTTTAACTGTTCTGTACACTATAAATGCAAAAAGTTGACTTATTTTTAAGAAACTGATATTTTACCCAAAGAATTCTCAAAAAAATGTAACTATCCCACAGAATGTATGTACTACCTTTCTTTTAGAATTAACTATTTGCTGATTTAAAAAAACTATTAGTCTACTAAATCTTTTATAAATTTGCTAACTTAATTTACCTGAAAGTGGGGTGATCAGGTCACCAAACTTCTTTTTAATAAACTCAACAAAGTGCAATTTACAATGTGACCACTATAAAACTAATATGTTATGTATGTCGTTTTGAGTGTGAGGAACAGAAATCTGGACCTACTCTTGTTTTCCTTCTGTTCTAGAAATGTTTATGGTCATATATTAAGGTTATACTTTATCTAATGTACTGAAGTGTTTTAAGTTAAGTCTATCTTAGGATATATATACTTTCTTCTAGTAACTTCTCACAGCTTCAGTTCTCTGATATGTCCAGCTAGCCTGGGAATAGTTCTGTTGTGTTCAAATCAAAGCCTGTTTGTCCCTCTGGCTAGGCCAGTGAGTATGTGTCCCCTGAACAGCTCATTATACAAACCCCCCACAGCTGTCCCTATCACTCCTCATTAGGGCACTTTGCCCCCATCTGCCCCAATCAGGGCCACCTAGCCACCTCCAAATGCAGAGAGAATGAATGGAAAGTAGAGAATCTACTTCACTGAGAAATTACCCAGACTTTGGTTTGTCTCTAGTTTCAGTGGAGCCCTCAGGCTCATTCTCTCCTCAAGTCTTTTCTCCAAACTGCCTGGTGGCCTGATGTTGAAAAAGTGGCTATTTCCGCAATACAGAACTCCTTGACCCTTTAATGCTGAGGCTAAAAGCAGCTATTTCTATTATTTAACATACTCTTGCTCTTTATAACAACGTAATGTCTCAGTGCTGCTATTGCAGTTATTTTTAAATGCACAAAGCATGACCTAACAAAGCAAAATATGATGTTAGATATTAACGAGACATCCCAAAAGTCTCTGATAAGATATTAGGTATGATACAGTTAATCCCTCTACAGTACTTACAGTACTATATTCTGTATTTTCCCCCTATATATTCCCCACTGCACCCATCCCCTCTGTCAGACTCTTTCAACTCAGGTAGCTAGGCCAAATTCCACACGCTGACCCGTGTGAGCAAGGTCAAACAGAAAACATTTCAGCCGGCTGTTTCCATGGGGACTGCCCGGCTGGGAGTCTGCCCTTGAGGTCAATGTTAGGGGGGCCAGAGGAAGGGAGGGAGTTATAGAATGGCAGATGGATCAGAGATCCTATGGAGCTATTTAGCTGTGGTCAATCAACTGTTTCCAATTAAGGGCTTCAAAGGAGATGCTGTCCATATGAGTTTAAAGGAAAGGATGGTCGTGCCCCACTTTCCTTTCATTTCAGCCTCTTCGGATGGCAATAAGCACAGACAAAAATGCAAACTTCTGCTTGACATGTGAAAGGAATTTTCATGGTCAAGTTTGGACTTTTACAGTAACGGCTTATCCACTGTTAAACTGTCTACGGCAACAGGAAAGCATTTATAACTCATAGGCTGTAAGACTGAAGTTAGCTTTCAAAAGTCCAGAGTTATTATTCTCAAATTGCTATAATGTTCAAATGTAATTATGCAATAACCTGTTTAATCACATAGCAAGTAATGCAGAGGCAGGGCTAACATGAGGTGTTTGCCTGGGCCCCATTCTTGAGGGGGCCAGAAGAAATGCCCAAAAGTACAAAAATAATGAATTATAATAGAAAACAATCCTGGTTATTGGTAATATTACTAAGCAGCACATGGCTCAGAGGGTAGCGCTGTCGCAGCAAGATGGGCCCAGTTGGGTGACCAGGGTCCTCTCTGTGTGGAGTTTGCATGTTCTCCCATGTCTCCCATGTCTGCATGGATTTCCTCTGGGGCCTCTGGTTTCCTCCCACAGCCCAAAGACATGCAGTCAGAACAACTGGACATGCTAAATTGCCTGCTAGGTGTGAGTGTGGGTGTGTGAATGTATATGTCTGTGTCTCTGCCCTGCGAAAGACTGGTGACCTTTCCAGGATGTTTCCTGCCTTTCACCCAATGACTGCTAGGATAGGCTCTACCTCCTCCCGTGAGCTAAAAGGATAAGTGACTTAGAATGTGTGTGTGTGTGTGTGTGTATATGTGTCTACAGTGCTAAGTATAACAACATAAGCTGAACAGATTACTGAACAGATTTGAAATCCAGTGCAGAACATATGCTTGTGTAACAAGGAAACCAGGCTGTCAAAATACTCATGTGGACTACAAGATATGGTTAATCTCACATCAGTGGTCCTGCGGAGAAAAAATAAACAAGAAAGATTGCCCTTTAACTTAACTTTCACTCACTTTTTTTCTCTTTGACTCAACTGATAATTTCAGCTTCAGACACCAATGACCAAAAGGAAAGTCACTATCAAGACGGGGGAATAGAGAGAGTTCAGACAAGAAGATAACCACAAATAAAGTCAACTATGTGAGAAGGAGGATGATGACAGCTCAGAGGAAACAGACTCTGAAAACAAAATGAGAGACAGTCAGATGGTAGGCAACAACAAGGAAGATTAAAACATTGCAGTTAATTATCTGTTACCACATAGCGTATGGCATGTATTTGTAATTCTGTCAAAGTACACACTAGAAACTAGAAGACATTTGTATTGTTTTATGCATGTGTATAAGCTCTTATACACCCCCTCTCAAGTATTGTGCTGGTTGGGTCCACTACCAAGCTTTGCCCGCCACCCCTTGTGTAATTGCCTGGCTCCACCACTGAATTCATGCAATAAATTACATCTAGATTTACATTCTTTATTAGCAGCTTCAATGGCTTTTTTGTTTGTTTCAGCCTCAATGTTCTTTTCTGGTAAATAAGACTGTCCACACAACAGTAACTTTTCTTCATTTTTAACTCAAAATAAAGTGTATCTTCATTTTAATTTAACACATCCTCTACAAGGAGTTAAACATTTTGGAAAAAAAATAAACATAACATATTACACTTACAAAATCAACAATACATGTAATATAACCAGGGTGCTCACACTTTTGCATATGACTGTACTATGTCATGTTGTAGAGGCACATACAGTTTGTTGCAATAAAATGTATATAACTCCATAATGAACTGGAGGCAAAGATCTAAAGGGTTAATTGAAGACTAAGTGGTTCAAGGGGCCTTTTTCTTCTTTTAAAACCAGTACAGGATCTTCGTAGGACGGAAATGTGGGGGCAATTTGTTTGATCTCACATTCCGTGTTTTATCTGATAATAGATGGGGGCTCCTCCTCTCATGAGTGGCTGGATTATGGACTGCTGTGTGTGTGCTTGAGTGTATATATGTGTTTGTGGTAATGTGTGTAAAGGCAAGCGGCATATTTTGCTGTGTGAGTGCACGTGTTTTGACTGTGTGGGTTAAACAGAGTTCTAACATGCGTAATAGATGTCTGAAGAACTGTATGTTCATGCAGAAGGTTTACTACAATCAAAACAAAAAATTGGTATATAAACTTAATTCAGTTATGCCATACATTTATATTCATGTCAGTGTACACAGACTTTGTTAACATAAAGTTCACTGTTGATGGAACAAAATGCAACAGTTTTCATTCACTGAAATGCACTTTCATAAACTTTTGACCATATTATGTAAACTGGTCACTTAAAGATGCAATTTGTAAGATTTGTAGCTTAAAATATTCCAAAATTAAGTAAAATGTATTAACAGAATGTGAAGAAATAAAAGTTTTAATATGAATTAATTTCTTAATTAATTATTAATTTCTGTACCCTGTTGCAAAGATATCTACTGAAGTTAGCATGCTAGCCAGGTGGCCAAGGCCTGTCCTGTCTCATAATAATATTTTGTACCTCAAAAGGGAACAGTGCATCACTGCCATCTGTCCAACATGAGAGGATGAAGAAGTAGCACTGTGACAGGGGCATATTCTTTCCTCTTGTCAATCGTGATGAAAGTCCCGTCCCCGGTTAGACCATTTAAGAACAGGTAGCCTATGAAGAACAGTAAAGCCAACAGTGGCATCCTGCAATTGCCTGGCAATTGACCATCATCATTAATATTGGTGTTACTTTGCACAACTGAAGAGCTCTTGGCGAGTAAAGGAAGTTTGACGCTGAACTCGTAACATTTCTTCTAGACCGGTAAGAAGGGAGAGTAGTGACGAGGGAGGAGTAGGAATTGTGCGTTTCCTTGTTTCTTACGGGGAGGGATGCCACAACTTTCTGGTAATATGTTTGCCAACTATTGGTTTGGAGCATGGAGTATGTATTTTGACATTTTGTGTCATCTTATATATTTCTCCTTTAAGGACAGCACAATTCATTTATTTAATATCAGCATATTTTCAGTTTGTATGTCCAACAACCCAGTTGGTTGATTTTCTTGAGTGCAGTCATCCTCAGGTAAATAAGTCGTAGACCGTGTAACATACAGAACAGTGACAACAAGAGACAGAATGAAAGATAAATATGTTAAAAATATGAGCATTTGAAAACTGCATGGCTTGTGTCTGAGAAACTGCTTACAGTAGCCAAACCACAGCGCATCATTTACTTTCCAAGATTTATAGAGGGTGACTAGGTCATTCACCCTGCTTGTGTTATTCCAGGGGTAAGATTCCTATCACCACCCCTCAGATATTTTCCAATTTGGAAAGTCACTTATCTATGAAGGCTTCAGACAGGCCAGTAGACACAACACATTTCAAGCCACAGATGCTGGAAAAAGATATTGTATCTCATGGTGTAACATCATGCAAGGCATGGCTTGGATATTCTATATAAATGACTTGGCTTTGGGAAGCTGCAGTATCCTGTTTCATAACCCAGAATAAACAGGAAAGTGCAGGATGTGTGTAGTTGATATGTCACAGAGATCCCAGAGTGAGATCTGCCAAGGCTCCGTACTAGCGTTATAGCCTCCAGGCCTCTACACCACATTATTATGTAAATGAATCATTACACCATTCTTCTGTATGTATTAAGTAAGCGATAATATCAATTACCCCACACTCATTATGAAGTGGCATCTATGAAATTTTGCTTGTAAAAACATTATTATAGCCTTAATTAGCAAATCTGCAGATTATTTAGTTATATATGCAATTGAGAAAAGTCTCTGACTAACTGGGTGTTCACCTCATCTCACCACTAGATGGAGATCACTAAGAACTTTTCCACACTGAGCAAGACACTGAATTTTACCTGTGCTGTCAACAGGCACCAGATGTTTACCCTGTTTGCCCAGAGTGTCACTGGTCCATGAGCTGTTAAAGTCATAATGTGATTCCCTTCCTCAGTTTCTAAATAATACGCCCCAATTTTGCCTTCATTTAAAAGTAATGAAAAGGCCTAATCATAAAGAGCTTAATCTGTACAATCAGCAGCATGTTGCCTGGTTCTATGTAAACATTTTAATCAGTCTTGCCTCTCTCATCAGAACTGCTCCAAAGGTTTTATGGACTATGGAGGACATACTCTTCAATTCCTATAATACAGCTTGGCTTGACCATCATTTTAAGAGGTTTTAGGTTGTTTTTTTTAATCTGATATATTTAGTGTGTCCTGTACAGAACTGGGCAAAAACCAGAGGCCACCTTTAATTTAATTTACAGTCATTGGCCATTAAATATGAAAGTATTATTTTTCAGATTTTTTTTAGTTGTTTATATAATTATATGATTTGAAAATAATCCATTTGGATAATGAAGGGAAAAGTCAAAAGCAAATAATAATAAGTTTAAAACAGGAGTTTTCAAAACCGGTTCCAAAAATATGGTTCCAAAAATATTGAAAGACAGAGAAAATTGGACAATCTGTATCCAATAAGCTGCCCGATCCCATACTTAACTCTAATACATCTGACCCAGCCAATCAGAAACTTGGGAAAAGGGTGTTTACCCAGAGCAGATGTAGCAAATTGTGGTTGGAACTGGGCTCTGCAGGAAGGTAGCTCTCCAGGACCAGGGTTGGAGACTTAAAGCTTTCATCTTTCAGAGAGAAGGAGAAAATCAAGCTTCACTCTTGCTTTGGATCTGAAAAAAATCTACATATGTTTCTGTCCATCCTTCCACTGTGTGAAGACATTTCAACACTATGAGTCTGAAAGGACTGTCAAACTGTTACCGTCAAGAAGCTGTTACTAACAAAACTAAATGGATAAAAAAGAAAACAACTTGAAAATCAAACAGAGAAGCTGTTGGTGTTCTAAGAAACAATGCACTGACCAGCCCAGAATCCAGACCTTGAATGTGTTTGGGATTATTTGGATCATGAGAAGCATGAGATGCAATCAACATCTAAGACTAAACTTTTGATTCATGGAAAAATATTCCTTCCCATTTCTTTGAAAATCTGAAAGCAAGATTTCCAAAAAGAATGGAAGCTATAATAAAGGCAAAGGATGGACACACTAAATACTGAAAAACCTGATTTTATTTAGTTGCTGAGGCTTCTGTGTAATTTCCTATTACATACTGTATGTTTTCATCTTATATTAGCATATGTTAGTTTCATATTTATAACAAAATAGTTTATAACAGTTACTGAATAATAATACTTAAGATTAATAACAGAATATATATATATATATATATATATATATATATACACTTATGCTCCACAATGTCTGCATAAATTGGAATGGATGAGATCAGTGCGAAACACTTTCTGCTGCTCCGTTCCATCATTATATCCTCTTTCACTCCAGATCCTCATTATTTTTTCTCTGTGGCTGAAGAGGAGTCTTTTGCTTGAAGCTGTGTGTCTCGGCCCCTCCTGGTCATGTGGTGCAGTAAGAGCAGGAAGAGAGCGGACAATATAAGAGCAACTCCCGCCATTAGAAAGCCTGTACTGTAGTTGCCCATTTTGTCTATGAAGAATCCTAACAGAACAGAGAAGACATGTTTATTTACACACAAATCAACTGCCGTTCAGTAAATACAGTGTGCTGTCAAGCACTTTTGATGTATGTGCTTGCACTGCAATAACTCAGTTTAAGAGTATTTGCACCATGCAGAGATTAGCTTGCAGCACCCATCTCACTACACTTTTTCTACACTTCAGTATGTTCAGCTTTGTGCTGAATGATAATTCGAAAGCATTAACGCAGCACAGCACTCATATAGTCACTGGCAGCACAGCTGTTTGATTTGTGTTTGATCCTAGTCAGACTGCATCGATCTGACATTGATCTGCAGTAGCAGAGTTGAGAGAATGAAATGTTTAATGGAACAAACTGCACCAGAATCAAGACGCTACAACTAATTTACTGCATAATTACACCGATCAATCCAGAAGAGTGCAAACTCTTTTAGCCTGGAATATCTTAATGAAGGGCTCTCACCCTCTTTTTTGAAAAGAAATTATCAATATAAGCAGCTGCTTTTCTAAGCCCTGTAGCCTCACAGTAAAATATAAGTAGAATTGGAACCAATTTGAAGAATAGTAGTGAAATTTAATGCTATGGACTAGAAATCTGGGCAGTGTACACAACCATAGCAGGCTGTTTAAGGGCCAAAACATTGCTACTTTCATCTGTAGGCCTAAAAAGACTTTGTAAGAGGTAAACGGCTGCAGCCGATGTTTGCATTGCTATTCTACACCTGCCCTTTCTCATCGCTGCTTTAATTCATTTGGTGCCATTGTCATGTTTTCTTTGATATATTGTAACAGTGCTGTTTGTGATGTGGGCTACGTGCCGCATTGTTGCATCACTGCAGACTTGTGCCTATTATACCTATGAAACATAGTATAAATTAGGGCTGAGGCAGCAAAGCGTGACTTGTATTAGGAACAGCTATGCCAAAAGACAAGAAAGACCATTTATCCACTGACCAATAATCCATGAAATTAACCCAGCAATGACAGAGAGAGATAGCAATGATATATTTCTTTGACTGACAATTGTATAAGGCAATCTCATTTCTGCATTCAGACTCATACGGAATATGCTGGAAACTGATAACCTGAGAGGCATTTTTTGTTCAGGGAGAAGCCTTGAAGCCATTACTGCTACTGATAATTAATTACATCTATTATGGACATGAGGACTGTGCTTGCATAAAAGAACTTTGTTCCACATAGTAGCAGGAGTATAAAGGGAAGATCTTGCCAGAGTGCACTGTAAGATAATTATGCAAATGTATACTAGCTTATTATTTGGGTCATATTTTATTTTGATGGTCCCCTACAGATGATCTACAGATACTTAAATTATTAACAAGCTTTCTGATGATAGTTGATTATCAGCATCATTAAGGTAAGGATTAGTTTAGGAGTAGGTGTAGGGTTTGGGTAAAACATATGAAATCACAATATATTTTTGTCACATGTTTTTGAGGACTATTTTGCCTTACAATGCCCTGCATGTACCTCTCAGTGACTGTGACTGGATTTCAAAATAAAGCAATAAGCCTTAAGGGTGGCTTTTTGATCACCAAATTACCACCATGAGTCTTATATAGTGCCAATCTAGTGGTGCCCCTCTTCTTGTGCTGGGACTAAATCTCAAATGGCACCCAGCTTACATTGTGCACTACGTAGCCACACCCATACTCAACAAATAGTGCACTATTTGGCTGTAGAAGATCTAGAAACTTCTGACTGAAACACTTTTGGAGCATGTCAGCCATTTAAGTGACATTCTTTAGGTTTTTTGCAGTTTTACAGTGAATCATACCGTAAGTATATTAATTCAAGCCTGCGATATAAATCATGGAGTTGTTTAGGCTCTTCTTAGGCCATCTTTTAGCTTGGTAGCTAGCTGACCAGCCTAATTCTAGTTATGAATATAAACTGCCAGCCCCTCGGTTTAAACAAAAAAGCGTATTTTTACTTTATCACTACACTTTGTGGTCCATGCCAGCGGCAGGAGATTCAAAGATTATTCAATTAACATTTGTTGTAAAGTGATTAAAGGTGGCCATAATATTGTGTATTTTACAACAGCTTTGAATGTGGTTTAGCCAATCACATTTTAGGACCAGAACCTTCTCAAAACTCACCATACAACAGTGTCTCATGCATCAAAAAGCATATTCATAACCATTTCATGTAATAACTTTCTGTATGGTAGTTGTTAAAGGTATTAAATACTTTTGATTCCATTTAGTCATGCAGAAATCTTGAACAATCAGTAGAGTGTCTATTTATAAAATAAGACTAGCCTCACCTGCAATGGGAGGCCCCAGCAGTCCTCCACTGCTGCGGATGAGCATGAAAAAGCCTAGCGCACTACCCAGTCTGCTGACCCCCACCACCTCGGCCAACACAGTGATGTGGATGGCCACTGTGGCTCCAAACACAAGGCCATAGCTGGCACTGAATGCTGCCAGTTGAGTAAAGGTGCTTGCTAAAGGACAGAGCAGCAGGACCACGGCTAGTAAGATGACTGTCACGGTCAGCTGATGAATGGTCTGCACCAGCCTAAGATTGGCCACCCAGCCAAAGAGGAGTCGGCCAAACAGATCCAGAGCTGCTGAAATTGACATGAGGGCAGCCGCCTGGTACTCCTCTATGCCCTGACTACGGGCATATGGTACCAGAAACAAAGCTGGAGCAAAGAAACCCAGTGCTGCAAAGACACCAAACATGGAGTACAGCATGAAGTGTGGATTAGCAATGAGTGTGTAGTCTACATAGTGCAGGACTTTGCTCCTAAGACTTTGTGACCTAATGTTGGCCCTCTGTGGGTCCATGTGTGTTTGGGACATTTCCTCCAACCTGTCCCCCTCTGTTGGACGCTTTTCTGCAAGGTTGCTGAGTGGTCTCAGCAGTGCACCACACACACACAGATTGAGCTGTGCAGCTCCCAGCACCAGCATGGCGCCCCTCCAGGAATACTCGTCCACCAGGAGCTGAAAGAAAGGTGTGAAGAGGAAGGTGATGATGCACTCTCCTGCACTGGCTAGTGCGTTGGCCATGGGCCGTCGCTTCTCAAAATAGCAGCCCAACATTGCAACAGTGGGGGTCCATGTAAGGGCATAGCCAAAACCTGCAGGGAATAGAACAGAGAGGGCAGTGTATCACACAACAATGGCAACAATGACAGAGTAGGTATGGGCCACTGGCAAGGACATATATAAATATGTTTTTTACAATTACTGGATTGTTATATAGCAAAGTACCAGCAGCAGCTTATAAGGACATCTGCTATAACATTGGTCAAGAATAGGCCTACTGGACAACACAATGACAGACCATTACCAACAAAGACTACGGTGAAACCAGCAAGGACGCTGGACAGCTGGTAGTGAAATCTGTAAAAATGGAGCAGTGGTCATTAATTTTCATGTCTCATTTCATTTATGAATAAACAGAACAGTCTTTGTGAGTCCCACACTCTTATTCAGACCCCTGTATACTGTTTATATACTGTTTCCCTTCTTATAGAGTCTGTGGTTCTGTAGACCTGAAGGTTGATATCACTTGCGAAAAAGAAGAACAGTCTTAACAGGCTTATATGATAGATGCGGATTCAAAAATGAGCAAATAATATATAATAGAGGTGGGAAACACAATTGATTGCAGTATTTTGGGTTTAAAAGTATAAAGTAAATATAAAATATTTAAAAATAAAGTAACAATACAGATTCCTAAACATTGATATTCTATTACTACTCTACTTGTATTTTTAACTATACTAAACTCATTACTACCTTAACAGGATATGAAAATGCTTTGTTTTCTTCAGCTTCAACCACATTTGTTCAATGCAAATCCTCATACCTGTTAGGAATCCCACCGTGATGTACAGCTGGAGCAGGTTTTGGGCGTACGCTCCAGCCACCATGCCCACGCTACTCAGCAGTCCCCCCAGCATCACCACCGCTCTGTGGCCAACACACGCACTCATTGCTGCACCAACTGGGGCTGCACCAAACGCACACAGGAGACACCAGCTATGAAATACTGTACCGCAGAGAGCCAAGTGCACTGACAGCACATAAAACTCTACTACGCCAAGCACAGGAAAGGAGAACAGAACACCATTTAATATTTACACAGTCCTGCTCTGCTACACTTCACTCAGCTCTGCATTGTTTGACAATCTGATTTTGTCTGTGGTTGTAAGTCATCGTATTTGACTGTGGCATTTGACCAAAGCAATGGCTAACATGATCTTTCATTCTCTACAGCTCAGGAACATGACTTTCGCAAATGCTAAGAGATTGCTATCTAGCAGTGCTTTTGCTACAGAAAACACACTCTAGTACCCAGACTGTTTGTAGAGATAGAGAGGTTATGAAAGGTCTACACAGCAGTGCTTCTTGACATTTGTAAAGTCTGAACTTATGAAATTCTAATCAGTCTGTGCATGTCGCTGAGAAGGTTGGCTGAGAGTGCTAAGGAGCAGCTGCCCTCTGGTGGTGACTGGCATGGCATCCAATCATGCAAATACAAGCATGCTGTGAAGATGGTTTTGCCTGGCTCGGCAGATCTGAGAGGGCTACAAACATGGTTTAAATTCAAGATGACATTATTAAGCAATGCACTAAAGAGCAGTTCAAGAGTAGATGAGAGTGAGGGACTAAATTAAGACCATATGTATTATGTAAAACTGCAATAATGTCTTTAATATTGTCTTTGCATTGTAATTTGACCCACAGTCCACCACCATCTTGACCAACTCACAGACTCGCTCTCTTGCACACTCCACTTTCTCTTATTCTCTTACTCTCTCTCTAATGGAGTATTAAAGGAATAGTTCAGTCAAAAAAGGTTACCACAGTTAAAATCGGCACTGTGAAAATGCATTTGCAGAGGAGATGCTAATTGATGGCTACTGGCTTCCATACATCATGAGCATGTTAGCATGTTTAGGACATTTCTGAACATTTGGGAACCTATTATTAATATCTTCCCTGGGAGCTGGTTAATTCATTTTTGATTGGGTAAATTAAAAATTGTTGGTGTTGCTTCAAAGTCAACTCTCAATCTTCCATGTTTACTTGCATCATTTAAGCACAGCAGTTGCCCATAACAATGTGTGAACATTCAATGAGTCAACCAATAGAAGTGGTCCAAAATTACTTGAAATGAAATTTTATTACATTAGCCTGCATTGAAACCTTAGAACATTTTGCTTTCTCTTGTAAGGCCACCAATTAAAATGACATGTTTTCTTACATACTTATGGAGCAGCCTAGAGGCCTGGAGGACTTAGCCTACTACATAATGTAAGAAATGACCCTGACTCAAGCTATTCCAAGCTTTTTAGAAAGCATACCTCCAATGTGTACAGTTGCTATAGAGATGGATGTAATCCATGAGGTGCCTGTGGCTGTAGTGGCGAAGTAGCGATGGATTTCCACATAAAAAACCCCGAAGGACTTGATCACACCAAACGTCAGTCCAAAGACAAGGAAACTGGCGAGAACGATGAACCAGCCGTAGCCTCCATCAGGAGGCCCTATACCCCTTGTAACTGCAGACTCCATCTTAGTAACAGAAGAAGAACTAGCCTTCACAGGGTCATCTGGCTTCTAAAAGAATACATTCACCAGGGAATATCCATTACAGCACATGGGCATGAGATTACACTGCAAACACCCAGTGAAAATGCAATGGCTGTACAAACATCAGCAACTCAATAATGTAAATCATGAAAACTGCGCAACGCAAAATCTTTTTTAATAACTGCTATAAAAATACAATCAAAAATCCATGAATAATATAATTCCATGATATTCAAGAACAAGTAAGAAAAGTGTGATGATTAGTTCAAAATAATTTTCATATCTGTGAATTCTCTTTACATAAAATGTTTTGTGTATTGTGGGTGAATTTTAGCTGGGGAGCTTGGATATTTTTAAATTACCTTATTGGTAGCCACAGCAGACCCTTGCAATATTAAATATCTGTTTCCAAAACATTAAGGAGCTTTATTCTTCTCTAATGTTCTCTGTGTTACCAAGCATATAAATATGGCTGACTAAAGAGCATGTGGGAGCTTGTGCTATGACAAGCCAGCAAAATGAAGGCTACTCATTTACTAAAGCTAATGAGTTGTTTAATAACTCATAAATTAATCATGAAGATTCATATTTAATAGAAAATAATTCAAAAATATTTCACAGTTCACAGTGTTATAGACCTTCTTGGAATTGTTACACTGAACCTGAGAGAGAAGCTGAAATGTACAGATAACATTCTGGAAATGTAATGAGTAATAAAACTCTCTACAACCATTCAGAGAAGTTTGTGGGAGTAGCACAGGGGAAATGAATTACTTCTCCAGTCATTATCTCAAAATGCCACAGCAGCTGGCTAATTATAAACTCTCCACTGAGTTAAGTATTAATCATTCATTTACTAATAAAGCAGCATTTACATGAACTTTGTACTGGTAATATTTATGTATCTGTGTATATGTGACCAAGCACACAGTCAGATAGCAATATTTTAAAACCTGCAGTTTTTTGGCAGCCATAAAACTGTTTAAAATGTGGGTTCACACTCTCAATTGTTCACTCTCATGATTATATAACTTGCAACAAATCAGCTGCATATTAGTTGAATAATTCATAGCAGTCACCAAATAATAAGATAGTAGGGACCACAAACAGGCCCAAAGTTTTATTATACACTTCTACAACCTAAGAATAGCTCAGCCAGTTTGCATCGAAAGTCCCTGTAGTTTCTGAATAAAAAAGCCTTAGTATGCAATAAGTCTGGGATTTTAAGGGGTTAAACTGCTGGAAAACCAGCCCGATGAGTAATAAAGGGATAAGAACTACAAATATCGTCCTAACATTGTGCAATCAATTAGTATTTCTGACCATTTTAAAAACTGACTTCATTCTTTTTGTTAAAAAAGCTGAATCCTTTTTGCAGAGGATTGACATGATTTACATGCTCTTACCTTCTACATCGTCCTGATGAGCAGGTCTGTGAGAAGTTAAAGCCAGTGCTGGTGGTTTATGATGATGCTGCTGTGCAGGAGGGGCCATGCTTCAGTCTGCAACACAAGCACAGTCCAGGCTCACTCACCTGCCATAACACAGCACAAACCCCAGTCTCCCAGACAGAGCATACATACGTTCAATGTGGAAGCAAAGGTCATTACAAGACAGCAAGCAGGCAGGCTGTGTGCTGAACCCAGCAGTGCACTTTGTTCAAGAACAGGAGAAAGGAGAAAAGGAAAGAGAAAGGCAGCTATAGAGGATGTGTAGAAATCAGTTTTTTTTTAATTAGCTGCACAGAATTTTTTTGTTTAGAAAGAATCTGAGATATATCAAAAACCCTTTTATACTATACACTTTTATACTATATTGCACTGAACCATTTCCAACTGTGGAATGCAGCAATAAAAAGTTGTTTAGGCTGACAGATGTCTGTCCACTGACAGCTCCGTTAAACAAATCTTGTATGAAGCGGTTGCCAAAAAAAATATAACACAATTTTCCATTATCATTGCTAAAGGCATAAGCTGGGGAATGATCTGACATAGCCCCAGGTAGAATGCTGTTAAATGTCAGCAGGTTGTCCCTCTTTTGTTAATAATTTGGTTAATAATTAATTAATAAACAGCCTGCACTCCACATGCAGTTGGAAGTTATAATATATATGTATACAATATATATTTATATATATATATATATATATATATACACACACAATATACTGTAAAACATTCATGCTGACATGCTGACACACCTTCATGTTAGTACAGTCACAACAGGATAAACCACATTACACTGACCTCAGCACTCTGTTAGGAAAGCACAGCTTCACATAAAAGCAAATGATCTTTATGAAATCTATCAATGTCCAACACCCTATTAAAATTGGGCATACTCTATTTTTATTAACAAAGATCATCTAAATGTTCGGAGAGAGTGTTTCAGTGGTTTACTTCCATCTTACAGGAGAATTTCATTTCTGCATAATGAAATGCTTAGTTTGATGTGGTCAATATGAAATGCTCTATTCTAGAGAAACTTAACAACTCATCTCTGTTAACAGGAGTGTTGATAAGATCCAGTAATCTGAAGCATTTGATGCCTCTAAAAGCTACCTCAAAAAAAGTACATAAAATGGTTCTGATTGCTGCCTGAATCCCCAGTCATTGTTTTACAATAGCTTAAGTCTAAAATATGTTTTTATTTGGAGAAATATGTTTATGGAAATGTTTTATACATTTTGAAAGATATATTGTGGCGTCATGCAGAAGAAAAATCAGGAGAAGCCATATTTTCTGCTCTAAAAATGCTGTCTTATTCACATTTATAAGAACAAGGCAGAAATTCCACTTAAAAACAACTGAAAACAGAGGCAGGTCACTCGTAGCCCAACTCTTTCTCTTTATGGATACTAAACACAACCCCACTGTAACTAACCCCAATGCCAGCACAAAATTACACAATAAGCACAAACAGATACCTTAAAATGAAGAACAACAACATTAACAACATCAAATAACAAGTAGTTATCAGGGGTTGTGGTGCAGATAACGGGGAGCGAGGAGGTGGACGCATATGCGGAGATAAGTGACGTTTATTTTGGGCAAATCCAGGGTCATAGTCCAAGCGGTCCAGGGTCATAGAGCCAACATGGATTGATCGGGGGACAGACATGACAATAACCATAATCAAACAAGCAGAACAGTACAAACAACAATACAAAGACCAATACAGACAAACCAGAATAACAATGCAAACAAAGACCAGCAAAGACAAGGGGCAAACACAGGGCTTAAATACAACAGGGATGATGGACAGGTGGAAACAATCAGGGGCGTAATTTGCATACTTCAATGGTTAAGATAGAAATAAATTCATTCAGAATGGTTTTAAATGTAAGTGTGATGTGATAAGGCAAGCCCTACCCCATCATCAACAAAAACCATCTGTAAGATTACAAAATACATGTGTATGTGTATATGAAGGTATTTGTGTCTGCCTGTGAAAGTGAAATAGCAAAAGGGGGACAGCAGGGAGACCTACTTACCTTATCCTTATCAGGAGGATCCACCGATGGGGAGAAAGGGGGTGGTCTATTCCACATCTACTACCCTGTGGAGGGAAAAAAAAAATTAAGTTGTTATAAGTTAATGGCCAAGGCAATGTATTTACCAGTAATGGATTGTTTAACCTAGGTTGACTGTGTATAACACTATTTGTTTCATATGTAAACCACATTGTTCTGACCACATGGTGGGGAATGGGATCTCTGAGGGCAGGGCTTTAGACTTAAAATCTGAGGGTTCCTCAGAGAGAGAGATAGAGAGAGAGAGGCTACTTCTCCCCATGACTGCCACCAGAAAACACTAGCTGCCAGTAGTGTCTAAAGTAATGGTATGGGGAAGTTGTAAAGGGAGATGGGACCCAGCCTCGCGGCTGCTTCCCATACCATGACTAAGCCTGATGCTTAATACACAATGTAAATACTTTATCTTCCGTTTATTTTCCTTTGTACAGATTTGTTTTCGTGTTTCACATCGTGTAAATAAACTGCCTGCTTGTGCACTCTACTTTTGGTCTTGCCCATCCTATTGCTTTTCTCACCCTCACAGACCTTACCAGTAAGCCACATGTAAAACCCCAAATCCTCTCCTCGGGGTTTAACATCTTCACAGTAAGTCACAATGGTTAAAAGTGGTGGTGATAGGAACCAGACATCCAAAGCATTTAATGCCTCTAAAAGCTGTCTTGCAGAAGGTTATTATGCAAAATGGTTATAAATATGTTGCCTGATGCCTATTATAGCTTTGCAATGAGCTTTTGGCTTAAAACTTTTTCTTTTTTTTTAACTAGCA
The DNA here is from genome assembly GCF_015220715.1 of Pygocentrus nattereri. NCBI lineage: Eukaryota > Metazoa > Chordata > Actinopteri > Characiformes > Serrasalmidae > Pygocentrus > Pygocentrus nattereri. The sequence goes on along the minus strand of NC_051217.1, from coordinate 6,713,262 downwards.
TGAACAGGCCATTGTAAGGCAATACAGTCCCAGGTTTTTCAGACTTACCACTCTTTTATCATCAACATCACATCTAAAAATTCAGGACACATTTGAATAATGTAAAATGGCTATATTTGTGTTGAAGACATCAACACCATTGTAAAGAAATTTGAGTCAGAAAGTTCTCTATGATGCAACATTTCATATCAAATCACTCCGAATAACTTTGTTAACATCTTAATAGCTGAATAACAGAGGTCATTGGAAGGCTTGGATAAGGTTTGGTCAGTGTAGTAGAGAGACCTCCCTAATGCACCAGTCTAAATCTCACCTGCAGTAGCTGCTTACAGAGTGCTTTAGCTGCCAGCACAAATACTGCAGATAAGCATACAGCACCATTTTAATCCTGGTCATTGAAACTAACACCAGTTTAAATTATTAAATGTAGCTAAATGTATAAATAAGGCTTTCAAAGAAAACAAAATAGACTGGTCTATTTGCAGATATATATCCTGGGATACAATCTAGCCCCCTTTGCAAATTCCAAAAACACTCCTCCTGCAAATATTAGTTCTAAACAGAAGCAAATTATAGTTGGAAGACTTGTTCACTTGCGGAATGTGTAATGCGGAGCGAGGAGGCAGACGCATACACTGAGATAAGCGACTTTTATTTTAGGCAAATCCAGGGCTGTGGTCATGACAGTCCAGGTTCATATAACCAACACGGAGAGATTGCGGGACAGACATGACAAAATAAACACAGACTGAAGTACAAGACAGAGACCGGAATAACAAAACAACCAACAAACATACATCAAACAAAGACCAGAGAAAACAAAGGGCAAACACAGGGCTTAAATATGACACCAGGAAGACAAGGGACAGGTGAAACCAATCAGGGGCGGAGTCACAAAACAAGGGGGCAGGACTAGGGATACCAAAACAAAGAAGCACGTGGACTATCAAAAGGTAAACAAAAAGCACATGGGGAGTGGGAGAAGCCAAGCGAGACAGAATGAAAGCAGCTAAATAATTGCTTTTTATCACTGTTTATTAGCCACTGCACTCAACTCTGCGATAAAAAAGCAAATCAAGCTGCAACTTTTGATGTTTAATTTCCTGTAGGGGGAAAAACATCTTGCAAAATAAATTTAGAGCTAAAAGCAATTAAACAACCTTTGGGTCCCATAAAATCTTTTTTTTATGGTTAATACACTCCCTTTTCTCACTGCTTGCTGCTGTTAAAAGGGCAATGAATTTCTGCTGAAGATTAAATTGTCATGCATAAAAACAGAAATGGCTCATTTTGTATACTGACTCATTCAGGTGCTGTTTCAGGCCACGACATTGGTGCTCAAGTACTGATTCTCAAAATTATAATGAAGAGAATAGTAGGAGCCAGATGATAAATGGATGGTGACTTCTTGTAAAAAAACCACACAATGTTTTATATATTTGACAAAGAATCTGTCCAGAGCCTGATACAATAATTTGCTTTAGCTTACGGAATGATATGTGCAATTCCAAACTTTTCTCAATATTTGGAAGCTAAGCTGCTGTACAGTATATTTAACGCTTCAGCAAGTTTGATGAATGGCTTGCTTGGTCAGTGCCAGTCAATACTGTCTCCACTCGTGAGGCCGAAGGTCTACAGGGTGAGCTATGGTGTAATGGTCCACTGCTTTTGAAATGCCCCCAAGTCACATGCAGCACATATACTACTAGTCAGGTCTATCATTTCTCCCATGGAGGCCATACGTCTGCGTCTTATTCCTCTCAGAGGAAAGAACTACACTTAGGGTTCCATTTTAAAGTAGGTCAGTGGAGTACTTCAATATGACTACATCTAAAATTATAACCACAGGGGAATAAAATTGTAAATTAACATTTTTGTAATGGATTTGATTCCAGGCAGGTCTGGCCATGCATGACTCCTTCAGGTTTGAATTGTTAAGCACCTCACTGGCTCGGTCTTGAGCTGAGCTGGAGTAAAAGTACTCCTAAGAGAAAGCACAATGTCTCAATACTCAAAAAATGCTTGAGTAAAATGGTAAATCAAAAATAAATACCAGGCTTGCTGAATTCAGAATCCAAAATCGTAGTCAGAAAAAAACAGGCAGAAGGTCAAGCACACAAATCCAGAGATCCAGACCAAACAATCTGATGGGCAAATGCAATCGATAGAATGCTCAGTAGTTTTCAGTTGAAACAATATCTCGCGACTAACTATTGCTAAAGCCCGGGGTTATAAACTAAACTGATAGAGTCATGTGATTATAACAACAGGTGTAACACATTAGAATTCGGGTGATCTTAAACGCTGATAGGAGTCCATGTGTGTTTCGGGAAGCGATAAGGTCATGTGATCCATTGCATCATCGAGTCCATTAGTGACATAACCCCCCCCAAAAAAGGTTACGGTCAGGATGACCACCACTAACTCCACCTGAACTCTAAACAGGGGCAGCCCCCCCCCACCTCCTAGACAAGGACCTTTCATGTGGACTTTCATGTCATCTCATACAAGCAGGGAGAGAGCTAGAGGGCCGAGGAGCAGGGACGAGGAGCAGGTCTGTTTGGGTGCTGACTATAAAAAGCAGCTACCAGACCGGAGTCCAGGACGTCTTTTGCTGATACCAAACTCTGTTCCTATGGTGTCTATCCCCCAATCCATGAGATACTAGAGTTGGCTGCCATGCCTTCTGCAGTCCAGCTGCCTTTGGACAGTTTAAACTAGTGCCCCATCTATCTACTCAGGCGGAGGTGGTGCACCGCCCAACGTAGCCTCATCCAATGTCCCTGCAAAAATGGGTTTGAGAAGAGACACATGAAAAGAACGAGACACACAATATCGGGGGGGGGGGGGGGGGGGGGGGACAAGTGTAGTCTATAAGTAACATCACTGATTCTTTTCAAAGGGCCCTATGTATTTGGGCTGAAGCTTCCTACTTCCCTCTGTCGTGGAAATGTATTTAATTATGTTGAAATACGCCTTTTGAGCTATTATGCTTAAGGATGATTCTAAATGTCACAGTGGCCGAGAGGTAGCGGGATTGTTTTGTGTCTCAGGAGATAAGTGGAAGTGACCTCGCTGTGAGAACAGAAGCAGAGTGTGAAGATAGAGGCGGCAAGGCAGTGGCACCTAGCCACAAGGCTACGGGTCGAATCTGGATGTTTTGGCTTGGCTGCTCGCTGTAAACAGGTCGTATAAGATAAACATGTAAGAGAATGGTGTACAATTGAGAATAATGCTGACTAATGCTTACTGCCATGAAAGGAACGTAAGGGCGGGGGAATGACAGAAGGGTATAAGAAGCACAACACACAGCTAGGAAAGATATAGGAAAGGGAGAGAGAATCCATTTTTTGTCATGTTCGCTTTTTAATAAACCTGTTACTCACTTTGATATAGACTCAGAGGCTCAAATTCATTTTTTGATGAAATTGATGAAGGTCCTTGGTTGAGAGCCACACATGGTCCCCAGGCTGAAATACCGGGTTCTCACTCCTGCATCTGTCAGCTTGTTCCTTGTTTCGTCTTAGAATTTTGTGCCATTTCCGCCCATGGTAGAAAACACGACCAGTCTGAAGGATTATCATGGCAGAAGAGTCTCAGAAATTTGTCCAGCTCCTGATTGGCTCTTTCCCATTGTTCATTCGATTGGGAGTGATATCCAGACATGAGACTCATGGTAACGCCCAGACTTTCAAAGAATGCAGACCAAAGTTGTGAAGTAAATTGTGGTACCCTATCTGACACTGTATTTTCTGGTATCCCATACAACCTAAAAACATGATGAAAAAGAGCTTCCACTGTCTGAAATGCAGAGGGCAATGAGGGGAAAAAGAAAAAATCTAACACCCCTTGAGAAGCGATCTATGACTGTTAAAATGGTGGTATGGCCTTGGGGTTCAGGTAAGTCTGTGATAAAATCCACTACTAGGTGGGACCAGGGTCTGCTAGGGATGGACAAGGAGTTTCCCTGCAGGCAGCGTCTTAGGGGTCTTACATTGGGCACAAGTTGAACAAGAGCTCACAAATCAATTAATGTCCTTATGCATCGATTCCCACCAGTATCTATTGACTATGAGTTGCTGTGTTCTAGTCTCCCCTGGGTGGCTGGATGCATAAGACTGCTCCTACACCTTCATTTATAAAGGGTTGAAAAACAGAGGGGGTGATAGAGAGTCTGAAAGGCATCACCTAGTGCCCCCTAGAGGGCACAAAGGAAGTCTTCCACTCATCCCCTTCTGTTATTCTGATGAAGTTGTATGCACTTCTGAGATCAAGTTTGGTAAAGTATTTGGCTCCTTTTAACTATTCTAAAGCGATGGGCACTAGAGGCAGAGGATAAGGGTAATTTTTGGTGGCTTGATTGAGTGCTTGATAATTGATGCAAGGGCATAATCCACCATCTTTCTTTTTACTAAAAAAGAAAGTAGAAGCTCTTGGGGAGGTGGATGGTCAAATAAAACGTTGTTCAAGGGCTTTGTTCATATATGTGTCTAGGGCCTTCTCCTCCTCTTGTGTCAGCGGATAGATGCGGGATTTGAGAAAAACTGGCTTCTCCACAAGTTCAGTGGTGCAATCATGTGATCTATGTGGGGGCGGCTTAGTGGCATTGGTCTTACTTGAGACCTCTTTCAGATCTTGGTATTCAGAAGGGACTTGGAATTCTTTATTAACATTAGGACTCTCTACAAAAGTGGACAATATTGTGATGTGAGGAGGAGTAATACAGTTCCGTAAACAAACGTCTGACCATCTTTCTATATCATGATCAGTACAGAAAATGGAGGGGTTGTGTTTCTTGAGCCAAGGGAGACCTAGAATCATCTCAAATTCTGATTGTTCTAATACTAACAGGAGTAGAGTCTCTGTGTGAAGTTCACTAATCTGCACAAGAACTGGCTCTGTCCGAGACCAGCTGGACCTCCGTCCAGTGATATCACAAGGCTGTCTTTAACATCTCTACAGGAATATAAAGCTGCTCAACCACTCTGACAAGAATGAAATTGCCTTCAGCTCCAGAGTCAATCAGAGCTAAAACGACAAGAGATTGATACTGACAGTATGTAGTCACAAGTACCATAACAGACTTTGAGACCAACCCCTTTGTGGGCACGCTCGGCACATTAGTATACTCCACGTGCTGTCCATGGGTCGTCGCCTTCATCATTTGTGGCCTGATTTGGCACTCATAGAGCCAGTGTCCTGCTTTTCCACAATATAGACACAATTATTCTCAGAAACTACTCTCTTCTTGGGAGACCCAAAAATATTCACACTGCATGGGTTTGGTGCTGTTAGTCGATTTGTGAACTACTTTAACTTGGGCAAAAGTTCTATTGGTAGTTGTTTCATTCTTGTATGGCGTGTGATGGTATAATAATTGATCCAGATGGATTGCGAGACTGATTAGATGATCAAGATTCAAATCGTCATCCTTACATGTGAGTTAATTTACAATATCCACATTCAACCCTTGACACGACTAATAAAGCAGCCTCGTTCCACCCGCTGCTGACGACTAGGGTACAGAACCACAAAGAGTAGTCTACTACTGAGTGATGTCCTTGGCATAGTTTAGATAACAGTTCACCACTAACCTTGCCCTTGTATGGATGATCAAAAACAGTTTTAAATTCAGTTATGAATTGGGCATGGGTTAATCGATGAAGATGAGTCCAACTAGCCGTGGCCCATTCCAAAGCTTTGTTAGCTAATTGGGAGACTATGAATGAGATCTTGTCTTGGTATGAACTAAAGGGTGAATTCTCAAAAAAAACACTGAACTTTGCAGTACGAATCCACTGCACTTATCTGGATCTTCCTCAAATTTATCAGGTTTACTAACAGGAAAAACAGAAGAAGGAGCCCAAGATGTACCATTCTGCAGCACTAGGTTCATGTTTTGTAGCTGGCTGGTTAAATCCTTTACATTCCTCAATAGTTGAGCTAGCTGAGTCTGTTGTTCAGTTTGTTGATGAGCTAGCGTCTCAAGAGAATGGGCTATCCCCATCAAATCCTACAGATGACACCCAAGCAGCTGCCCTTGTTCTGTCATGGCTTTCTGGAAAGCTTCCTGATGTGCTGTCTGCAGGAATGCAAGGCATTCTGTAATGCTTGCACAGAATATAGACGCTTGCAGGTAAAGGGAGACAAGCAGGCTTTAATATTGAATTCAGAATCCAAAATCGTAGTCGAAAAACAGGCAGAAGGTCAAAGCACACAAATCCAGAGATCCAGAGCAAACAATCCAAAGGGCAAATCAAAAACCAGAGTCAGAGAAAACAGGGAAATACAAGTCATACACGTGAACGCAATCGATAGAACGCTCAATAGTTTTCAGTAGAAACAACACCTTGCAACTAACTACTGCTAAAGCCTGGGCATATAAGCTAAACTGATAGAGTCATGTGATTATTACAACAGGTGTAACACATTAGAATTCAGGTGATCTCGAACGCTGATTGGAGCATGTGTGGGAACCAGAAGTCAGCTGATCTACCAGTGCATTCTGGGAGATGAAGTATGTGTGTTTCGGGAAGCGATAAGATCATGTGATCTCTTAGCGGATTCTGGGAGATTGAGTCCATTGCTCCATTTGTGACACACAGCTTCACAATGAACCATAAATATCTTTACACTTCTCATAATAACAAACAATGTTGTGTTTTGCCCAGTTTTGCTCACTACCAGTCAGCCTCCTCCCCTCCCCTGGTGTACACGCAGATGCTCACACACACACACTCACACACACACACACACACACACACACACACACACACACACACACTGGAATGTTTTTTGTTACCTAGCTGCATCTGTGACATGTGACAACACGGTTTAATTTAGGTAAGTAACATTAAATTTATAGCATCTAATGCAGTTCTTCAGTGGCCACAACACAATCTCATTATCAATGTAAGACAGCAAACAGATAATCTTCTTCTTCTTCTTCTTTCGGCTGCTCCCTTTAGGGGTCGCCACAGCGGATCATCTGCCTCCATCTTGCTCTATCTACTGCCTCCTCTACTTTTACACCAACCATCTCCATGTCCACTATTCCTCCTCAACACATGACCAAACCATCTCAACCTGGCCTCTCTGGCTTTATCTCCAAACTGCTCCACCTTCACTGTCCCTCTGATCTGCTCATTTCTAATCTTGTCCATCCTTGTCACTCCCAATGAAAATCTCAGCATCTTCATCTCTGCCACCTCCAGCTCAGCCTCCTGTCTTTTAGACAGAGCCACAGTCTCCAAACCATTCATCATAGCAGAACGCACTACTGTCTTGTAAACCTTCCCTTTCACTCTTGCTGCTATCCTTCTGTCACACATCAGCCCTGACATCCATCTCCACACACTCCATCCTGCCTGCACCCTCTTCCTCACCTCTTTGCTACACTGTCCATTGCTCTGGATAGTTGACCCAAGATATTTGAAGTCATCCACCTTTACGACCTCTACTCCTTGCATCTTCACCTTTCCACCTGCCTCCCTCTCATTCACACACATGTATTCCGTCTTGTCTCTACTGACCTTCATTCCTCTCCTCTCCAGTGCAAACCTCCACCTCTCCAGATTCTCTTCCACCTGCTCTCTACTCTCACCACAAATTACAATGTCATCTGCAAACATCATGGTCCATGGAGCCTCCTGCCTGACCTCATCTGTCAACCTTTCCATCACCATTGCAAACAAGAAGGGGCTCAAAGCTGATCCCTGATGTAACCCTACATTCACCTTGAAACCATTTGTCACTCCAACTGCACACCTCACCACTGTCTCACTATCCTCATACATGTCCTGCACCACCCTAACATACTTTTCAGCTACACCTGATTTCCTCATACAGTACCATAGTTCCTGTCTTGGCACCCTATCATATGCCTTCTCTTCTCCTTTACCATGCTTTGCCTGTATAACCTTTTTGCTGTGACATCACCATTCAAACCCATACCAGTGTGTATGATTAAATTACTAAAGCACAACATTTTAACCCCTTATTTGATCAGGGCCCACTGATGGGGCCACAGTTTTCTGTAACCTAAGAATAGCTCAACCCATTTGCACTGCAGTTACTGAAAACTCTAACCTCTTAATTTTGGTCTCAGTGTACATCAGATCAATGCATTTAACTAAAAAATATACAAAACGTCCTTATATTGAATGTTCTTACCCCTAGAGGATCTGAGTGAGGTCCACTCACCATAGTCTCACAAAATCCTGTGGAAAACAGTGCATATAGTCAGTGTGACAAACACCCACTGGTATTTGAGGGGTCCCAAGTTGGCTGGCTACTCTAGCTTTGGCTGGCTGTTAACTTGGTGGGCTGTTAACAATTACTCCATTCTCCTGTTTTTTTCTTTAGTTAATTACAGTTGCTAGATTATGAAGGACCAACCAGGTGAACCTGTCTGCTACAGTGCATTTGTTTTAAAGGTTGTGTTAAAGGAACAATCTGAACTCACAAAATATACTTAAGAATGTTTTTCATGGAGCTCCTAATCGCTCTTGTCTTAAGTGTTGGCCTTATTGTCAAAAGAGTTCAGTCCCCAGTGATGGCACAGCCATTCATGGCACCCTCCAACAACCCCCCCACCCCCCCTAAAAAAGTTTTATGGAGAAAAAAGGTTTTGTTATAACAGCAATGTTATGCTTCCATCTGAAAAAAGCAAATAATGAAGCTACAAGATAAGTTAATATAGCGAGACCAGCGATGTGTGAGTGCTTGGCGAAACTGAGCTTGAACTTAAGCGGTGAAATACAAGAAGAACACTTCCTTCCTTCTTTACAATTTTGCAATTTTGAAAGAAAAATATAAGTACATAGGAACTAAAAATGATCCATTATCCAATCCATTATCTTCCATCGCTGCTATATACTGGATTAAATGGAAAAAGGGAACATATAGATATAGAACCTTATCTTCCCAGGGATTGACCATATGACACGAACATCACAAATCATATCAGGTGCATTAGAGGACTGTGGAGCCACAGAGTGTATGGACAGTGCTGGAGGCTACAGAGTTCACGGTTGCTCAGGTCTACTTGTACCGATACTGTGCTCCACTACAGCTCCAAGGTTTTGAGGAGAGGTCATGTGTGATCACTGCCATAAGGTCATTAAGTTGAACTAAATTTGCAGTGAACTGCTGCTTTCAGTACAGACAGCGTTCATGTTAGAAAATGAGTCTTAGGAATCTATTGTAGAGTCTTTTTGTCATGAAGAAAGAGAGCTGACAAACTGATAATCTGATGATTTTCACATGAACGCTACATCATAGAACATAAATATGTGGCCCTTTATAATATAGAAACAGAGATATAATGGCTTTTTCTGAATGCATTACTGTGTTCGTGTTTTGGTTTAGCCCATGTGCATTTGTTTTGGTTTAGCCCCCTCGTTTCGTGACTCCGCCTCTGATTGTCTCCACCTTTTTTCCGCCTGTCCCTCGTTTTCCCTGTGTATTTAAGCCCTGTGTTTGCCCCTTGTGTTTGCTGGTCTTTGTTGGTGTTATCTACTGTGTTGGTTGTTCTAGTTACTGTGTGTCATTTGAACCTGCTTATTATTTGTCTGTCATGTTCAATCCGTGTTGGCTCTATGACCCTGGACTGTCTTGACCCTGATTTTGGATAATAAATCTTGCTTATCTCCGCATATGTGCCCACCTCCTCGCTCCCTGTTACAATTTCACATTCATGAGCTGAAATTAAGTTATTTATTGAATTATATACATATCAATGCTGATTTATGACTATTTTTCTCTCTCCTCTTTCTATCTTTAGGTTCATCGGAAAACCTAGAGATGTATAGATATGATCAGATTATTTTGCAATGCATCAACCTACAACACGTTTCATATTGCTTTTGCAATATCTGTCTAAAAAGATCTTAATATCCTTCTCCACTAGACGCAGTTTGGGAATCCTTCTCTTAGGGGTTTACAGCTTAGCATACAAATCCAGATACTTTATCTAAATCTACTATTATTTTTAGGCCAAGGAAAAGGATTGTGCATGGTGTATTAGTGCAACTGGTCTTAATTTTATTACATAATGTCCAAATCCCCCTGCCATGTGGATACTCTGTAGACAGAGATTTTATACATTCAATAAAATGAAAGAAATCCAGGTGAAATAAAAGAAAGGGGTGATGAAAACAGTGGTACTGCTAAAAGATGAAATAATATATTTCAAATGGTGGCTCCATCCTTGAATTAAAGATTTAGTCTGCTGAGCCTTGCTGAATAATAGATCCATTGTGGTGATACCTCTGTTGAATAATACATTGTTGATGGTCAGTTCTTGACGTGCCTGTATTGTAGATTTAAGCTGCTTCTGAGTTTCTACACTACACTGTAATACCCAAACGCTTGTAGACACCTGCTTGTCCAACGTTTCTTCTGAAATCAGGGGTATTGATAGATAATTTGCCCCCATTCCCTGTACTGAGTGACGCTATTGTTCTGAGAAGGCTTCACACTAGATGTTGGAACATTGTGGTGAGGATTTGACTGCTTCCAATCAAAGGAGCATTGATGAGGTCAGATGCTGATGTGGGTTAATTAGCTCTGGATCGAAAACACCACCCCAACTCATCCCATAGATGTTGGATCATGCTCCATTACTCTAAAGAAATAGTTCCACTGCTCCACAACCCAATGCTGGGAGAAGCCTTTGTACCTCTCCAGAGCACCCCATTCTGTTGGCAGTGCTTTTATATGGAGATCAAGCAAACTGTGCATTTAAATGAATGGCTGTATTAAACAATGTTTTTGACGTGTTTGATCTGTGATCTCTTAATTTAGAGAAATTCTGCTGGCCACGTTTTTTTTTTTTTTTTTCATGTACATCTTCATTTACTCTGCCTCTCCAATCTGTACTGCTACTTTCCTCAGATCTGTCAGAGATAACTGCTTGTTAGGTCCTGCACAGGTGCTTGATTAGTTCTTGCCTTGAACTGAATTCTGTACACGCACCAGAAAGGCCTCAGCCAAATGGCCTCACGTGAGAGCAGTCAGGCTAAGACAACACAGCATGGCTGAGATGATGGTTATTTGTGTAGCTCCAAAGCCCAGAAAATTTGGCAATGCCCTCGCCCCATTGTGTACGATAGGCTGTTAATCTGTTTGCGATGAGATTGTCCTTGTTGGCCTGTGATTGAAGGGCACTACAAAGTTTCCAGCTTTGGCGCAGACAGATCACAGCTTCTCTTAAAAAAGAGCCAAAAGGACCAAATCAATCAGCATTAGGCTGCGTGGTGGAGGCCAAATTAGGCCTGAGTCCCGAAATCACAGCAGTAGCATCGGCCAGATTGCTATCTTCTTACAGTAAAGAGTGTGGGATCTTCAGGAAAATGAAGCCTCTCGACTCAGTACCCCACTGACACAGATCTTCATGCTTTGATGCGATTACTTTCTCTTTAATTTCTGATATGCTGCCTACTATTTGAGTGCTATATGTGTGTAAAAAATAACAATAACAACTTCAAAATGGACCTGTCAATTTAATTAATTTTGCTCTTTTTGGCCTAAATCTAGGCACCTTTTCTTTAGAAATAATTATAACCTTCACAGATTAAAAGACAAAAACAAACAGTAAACATATATATAAACATCTAATCTTAATTAGTAGACACTGTCTTTCTGGAGTGTATGAGAACAAAAAGCCTTAGAATCTATCCTCAAATAGACCGGAAACCAGTGTAAAGTTGCCAGGATTGGTGTGATATGTTCTTTCTTGCGTGTTGCTGTTAACAACCCTGACTGCAGCGTTCTGAACAAGTCACAGCTTATCAATCACCTTTTTTGGCAAACCAATAAACAGTGAGTTACAGCAGAAGTCGTGAGAAAACAGAAGTATGAGTCAGTTTCTTAGCCTCATGCAAACTAATATACTGTATGGTCTAACATGAACAATGTTTCTCAGGTGAAAGAAAGATGGCGAAATATAAATCTAGAAAACACCAAATAATTAAATACTTAATTGTTTATGTATTACACAGACTGTGCACCAACAATTATACATTTATTCTGTTTGTCATAAAACACTTGTAATTTTCGGTAGAGAACATTGAAAAAGCAATGCACTGAATTTATTTTATTCAAGTGTGTACTTATTTTGCACATGAATAAAATATATTGTATGCAAACATGTGGGCACCCCTGGCCTAATGGCTGTTTGTTTTTAAGTGAATAGAATTAAACTCAAACTCTGCTGCAAACTATTATTTTTTTCCTGCAAATGTTAATGACCAATTACTAAAAAAATTTGTACCAGATCTCGGATGTCGGATATCACAACTTGCAAAGACTATGATATTTTAAGCGGTAATATTAACAGCAGTTGTTTAGTTTTTTTTCTCAGAGTTTTCTCCCTGAACTGACATTTCTTAATGACATTTCAGACAGTGGAAATGCCCCTTCAATGATCTTAATTTTAGATCCTCAGCTGTGTAGAGGGTCCCACGGTTGTTAGCACAATGTTTGAAGAGTCAGAGAATTGATAATGCTCTGGAATTGTCAGTGTGAGATTTACAGCTAGATGGGTGTTTTCCACAATTACAATATTTTTTTTTCAGTTGAAATGAAAGGAACTGTGCATTAGGCCAGAAACACTCAAAAACAAGTATGCAAGCACTCAGCCAATGCATTGCAAACACATGGTCCTTCTGTTCAAAGCCACTCTGTGTTCTTATGTTACTGTGGTGTTTAAAACACTCAGTAGTGAAGGTGGCGACAAAGGACAAATCAGAGAAAGATCTCTAGTTATTGCAACAGACTCAACAGCTAAATGTGAACAAGTAGATGAGAATGAGCTGCTTTACCTCTTCTGCTGGAATGGAAATGCGATAATGTATCACATTTTTTAGGTTTATGTAAGCATCTTTGCATCAGACTTAACTGCAGTTGATAAAGCACACTGGTAATACAAGATCACTTGGACAGGTTTGGTTGTCGTTATAGAGCCCCTTGCTGTATCACTCAGAATGCAGCTTGTTGCGTTATGAAATGCGACATGACACATTTTTGAATGCAACTACAACTCTGCCTTGCATGAAGTATGTTTCAGGCCTTAAAATTTGCCAATAAATATTATTTTACCAAATGGTTTGCTGCATGTGTTGTTTGAATTTCTTTTCACAAAAAAAATGCTATTCAGCTAAGCATGAACAAACTTTTGCATGAAAGTGTATCTAAATTTGTATCTAAATTATTATGTGTATTATTATTATTATACATGTTTATATATTATTATATACATATAAATTATGTTCATAAGCAGTTCTCACAAGTTAGCAAAAATCATTAAGTGTCAAGCAGAAAAAACATTGTTAAAGAGGGTCTGGGTTCCCCAAACCCCCAGCATAACATGATGGTTAAAGGCTTGAGCTGAAAATCTGTCCATGCTCACTCTGAGTCTAATTCATGATGTGGTCAAGCATGTTCTTATGGACCTCCCTAATCCCTAACTTCCCTGCTTCATTGTTTTCGTAATTTTGGATGTATTACTTTGGGGTTGGTGAGAAGGGCATCCTCCTCTGGCAGTCCTTCGCTCCTGGTGGCTCCCACCCAAAAAGCACAGGTGTCTCTGTACTTACCCAGATGGCCCTGCTGCTGACTATAAAGCCCGGATATCAGAGGAGTGGCAGGGTAGACGTGGGTCACACTTCTATTATATAATTATGCTGATAAAACTTTGTTGGTTTTTCATTAAGTATGTACATGGTTATGCTGCACAGTCACCCTACATATCAAAGTGCCAGTTTGTTACATATACTTTCCCCTGTGCTTGCACTCATTGTCCATTGTATTAGGTCTACTAATATCTACTATGTTGAATGAATTCAAAGGTTTTTGAATAAAAGACCTCAAGATACTACCAGGTGAATGAAGTACAGAGGACCAACCACCAGAAAATGAAAGATCACACGAAGTACAAAATGCCCACAATTCCTGGTGCTATAATGTCATATCTAAGACAAAGGATTAAATAAGACCTATATAGATATTGTTCACTATCAGTTCTCTTCGCCAACATAGGAGTTTATTACCTGTACAAGATCAAAAATGGACTACCTTTCAAGTGATTGCTATGCTTATGCATGATATAGGCTTCTAAAATCCAAAAACATGTCAACAAATGTGTCATTTAATCTGGGGTTTTGCATAAGACTGTATATAGTCAGAAACTAGAGGATGGCTAAAAAGAACATTAGGCAAACCCAGTAGTTGGTACACTTTTTGCTGTACCTCCATCCAGGTTCCAAGTAAACTGAGCCAATACTAAAAATGTGATGTGAAAATAAATAGCAGACAACTGATTGGTCAGAGACAACTGTCACTATCATCCTAAACGCATACGCCAATAGCCGCCAGGTTAATGTACCCTCTTGTCTTGCCTGCTGAACAATCAGATTCATCTTGTCATCTGAACTATGCAGGGTTGGGATAGCTACTGAAAAATTAGTAGTTAGCTACTTTGTAGCTACTTTCCCAAAATTTGTAGCTAGCTACAATTTGGCTACTTTTCCAGAAAGAGTACTGGGCTACTTTTTGAAGAGTAGTGCGCTACTTTTAGCTACTTTTTGAAGAGTACTGTGCTGCTTTTTAGCTACTTTCTGAAGAGTAGTGCGCTACTTTTTAGCTACTTTTTGAAGAGTACTGTGCTGCTTTTTAGCTACTTTTTGAAGAGTACTGCGGTACTTTTTAGCAACTTTTTGAAGAATACTGTGCTACTTTTTAGCTACTTTTTGAAGAGTACTGTGCTACTTTTTAGCTACTTTTTGAAGAGTACTGTGCTACTTTTAGCTACTTTTTGAAGAGTACTCTGCTACTTTTAGCTACTTTTTGAAGAGTAGTGCGCTACTTTTTAGCTAGTTTTTGAAGAGTACTGAGTTACTTTTTAGCTACTTTTTGAAGAATAGTGCGCTACTTTTTATCTATTTTCAAAGCATGATTGTCAGAATGTTTGTGAATCTCCACCTGACACACCAAACAAGCCCAACTGACAGTGTAAACAAGAATCTGCATTTAATTATGTGCCAGAAAGAAACATACAAATGAAAAGCTGCAAATGTACAAAAAGATCACCAAAAAGTGTTTCTTTCTGGCACAATCAAACTTACACACCCAAAGGCATGATAGCCAACAAAAATTAAGACTAAATGCAAAGTCAATCATTCCAGGTTTTTCCTAACAAAAATCAATAAAAATAACAGAATACACACCAGAGAATTTGTGCAACTGTTGTTCAACTGTTGAAATAAAACTGCTCTAATTTAAACATTTCAGCTAAATACACTAATCAGGCATAATATTATGACTACCTCCTTGTTTTGATGCTCATTATCCATTGATCCACTTGTACCAGCACAACACACACTAACACTCCACCACCACATCAGTGTTACTGCAGCGCTGAGAATGATCCACCACCCAAATAGTACTTGCTCTCCATGGTGGTCCTGAACACTGAAGAACAGGGTCAAAGGGGGCTAGCAATGTATGCAGAGAAACAGATGGACTACAGTCTGTAGAACTACAAAGTGCGCCTATATAGTAAGTGGAGCTGATAAAATGAGAGTAGAAACAAGAGGTGCTCATAATGTTATGTCTGATCAGTGTGTGTACAGACATTCACATTCAGAGTCTTCAGCAACACTTCAGCAACACTTCAGCCTTAAAATCGTCATCAGTGACTGTGACTCTGTTTGGGGTAAGAATCAGGCCTGAATAATCTCTCCACTGCTGCAGAGCTGCTGTGGCTCCACAGCAGAACTAGATTTCTAGATAGAATAACATAATAATCCTCCTTTGCTGTAAAATCGTTATAACATACAATTCTAACACAATTCAGTGACTGAAGACTGACGCGCAGACTGCTGGTCAACATAGCAACGCAGAGAACGAAACAGCAAAGAGAGAGAAGACGAAGACGAACATCGATCATTGGGAGATGAATAGACTTATTTAAATTTATAAATCACTCTTGTTTCCTCATACGTTTAATCTGCAGCAACTCACAAAACTTAAGTCAGCTTCTCTTCCTCCTGCTTCTTGTTTGAATTGTCCCGTTCCACCTTAAATGTCGCAGCAGGACAATCTGGTGCCTCGGGCACCATTTAAGGTGGAACGGGAGAATTCGAACGGGAAGCTGGAGGATGAGAAGCGACTTCAACCTCATAAAAATTCAAACATTGACAGACATTTTACAAGAAACTCGGGGAGAAGTTTCCCGAGATGCGGCTACATCTGAGCTAAAGGTTAAAGCAGAGCAGTAAGTCTGAGTCTGCGTTTATATATTCAGCCTGTATATCAGCACATACTGAGATATACTTACGGCCAAGAGGGTAAAACAGACATAAAATGTTGTGGCTCCCAAGGTGGTTTGATTTTTGCTGAAAGGACCAAATGGCTCTTCTTAACATTTTGGTTGCGACCCCTGAGTTAAGCCTACCAGTAAGGGGTGATTAGCATGTGGGGCGAGCGCGTGCCTGTCTGCTCGAGCTGTCCTCTGCTCAGTTGGGATTACACAGTCACCACCAGCCCAGTGAACGACCACGTTCTGTGGTTCATCTCTTAATCTTCCACCAGCTTTTAATGAATGTTTACCAAACCACAAGCTGTCACTTCATCACTTCTCATGGAAAATTCTATGAGCTATACACACATTTTAGCAATCCAGCACAGGAGGATGTGCACTTTTAATGCCCTTATTGCTAATAGCTGACATTTTACTAGCTGCCCATGCATACTATATTAAGCGATAGCTAGAATTAATTAAGAATTATCCAGGACACTTTTATTTGTGTATTATTATACATCATAATCTTTTGCAAAACATTAACTGATATGAAGTAATATTAAATAGAGCTAAGGCTAAAGCAGCCTGCTCACACTCTGTCTAACAGGTTGGATACTGACTAGCTCTGTTAATCTGTAGTCTAAGTCTTTGCTTTTATTGTAAAGGATCAGTCTGCATTTCTTTACAGTTAACTCATTTAATATTAAGATATTGATGAGAATTCAAAGAAAACAGCAAAGCAGTGCCCTAAGACTATTTGAATAAGCTGAAAGTGAATTAGAAGTCTAACTGTGCCCTTTACAAAAGGGCCTTTTGCCTTTATTTAGGGCTTGGATACATGTCTGGGGACAATGTGCTAAACTTTTGATGCTGGACTGCAGGGAAATCTACAGCAATCAAAGGTACATCCACTCAAAAACCACCCCTCATTCCTCTAGTCCATGCTCCTTTAACGTTTGTACCATGAGAGTACATTCACAAGCAAAACAAACTAGCTAGCGAAAATGCTATTGAGGGTTATTAGCAATTGTTGTGCAGTTGGTTGAACAAGAAGTAAACTATATGACTGCTTTTCTCTGTTAAAACATCTCCTGACACATAAAGAACTTCATCAGGCTTCATTTTCGTCATACCATTTACACACACAGATCTCAGATCTCTAACACTGATCAGGGTATCCAGGGGTGTGGCACCAAATTTGAGCCCCTCGCACAGTAGTGTGCCCAGGCCCCCTCAGAGAAAAACAAAAACTTTGACTGCAAATAATGGTATCTTTGCAAAAGATCATGATCTTATCTTAAATCTAGCTGATATATCTAATATTTCTCATTTTAAGAGACTTAAATTTAGAAGACAGTCAATGTAATTAAAAAGAAATTTAAAAGAAAGAAAATAACAAAAGTATGTTTACTGTCATTTTCAGTCGGAAGACCTGTTAGCTACCTGCTTTGGTGAGCTTGCCTTGTCTTATTCTTCAGTTGCCTCATTAAAGAAAGACATGCTGCTCTCTCTCCCTTGGTGCCTTATGGAACTAACAGTGTGAGTTTTACAGGTTAGCTGCAGAGCTGCGGCTGAGCTCCGCTGGGTTACTATCACAGAAACACAATCTGTTGCATTAACTATTGATAAAATGCTTACTAGCTGCATTGAATCAAATGCTGCAACCTTATCAGCTTGCGCTTGTTGTGAATGACTGCAAACTAACCAATCACCAGTCAGCAAGCTAGCTTACTTTATTGCAGTATATTTACAGTTTGGCACTTAAGGCTCACCTGTTTTCTGAAAGAACATCATCAGCAGATGCCTGCCGTCTTTCAGCTTTTTCTCTCGCCCTCTGCGCTTCTTGCCCTTCTGAGGTCCTGGTTTTGGTTTCATTTTGGTTTCAGAATTGGTAGCTGGCAGTGACTTACATTATCATGGGCAACTTGTTCAGTGTACTTCACTTTTAAACATCCTTGACAGTTTTTGAATGGAGCTGGCTTAGTCTGTAGTCTGCTGTAGTAAAGGAACATGAAAGATGCTAATTGTAAATGGGCTGCATTTCCCATTAGTTTTTTGTGCACATGGATATGAAGATGCGATGGAAAATATGGATTGAAAAGATCTTCTCTCCCAGCATATCTAGATAACGTTGGCACCCAGCTTACTGTATGCCACTGCTGGTCCACACAAATTATCGCCATGCGTCTAACCAGTCTAACCATCTCCTTGAACAGATTTTTAATTCACCAAGCCTTTTATTTTGGAAAACACAGTAAGACAAGTATTACAACAGTTGAAAGAGAAAAAAATGAATGAGTAGGCCTAATATAAAATGATTTTGTTGGAAATGTTGCTGACACTGTTTGAGATTGGTTACAACGGTATATCTGGTATTGTTTATAATGTTGGTGTTGAAATTATTTACATAACTAATTTACACAGAATAACAAAAGAAAGGAAGGGAGGAAATCTAAGGACTGAGACTGGAAATTGAACGCTGAAAAGTGTACTCTGGTTAACCATCAGTTGGCTGCCCGTAAAATGCTGAGCAAAAAGCCAGTGGGCAGCTTGCTATCTGGGCTGTTTTAGCCAAGGCCAAACTAAGCAGTCACGGCACTTTGTTAAAATGCAAAGTCCAAATGCATTGAGAGAAATTACTAGAGTGGACACTTAATCTCACTCCTGAGGACACTGAAGAGGACGTGTCCCCTCCGGCCGCTTTTAAAAGTGCGCTAGTCAAAACTGACGACTCATGAACCTCTAGTGGTTAAATAGATGAATCACAACAACATTGGAATTCATTTTTTTCTCCTCTTTGGATCCAGCTTTCATTCCCACCTATCAACACAAAGCACACCCATAGAATCAATGATGCCCATCTGAGTTCTCTTTGTTACGTTTCCCTGCCTTATTTAGATATAGATGATAAAAGTACAGCATTATGCTAATATTGCTTGAGAGGAGCACAAAGTCCTCAATGGAGTTTGATGCAGTTGACATAACTATGAAAGCAGCTCCTTCACAAGTTTTACGCCACCAAGATCACTGAGTGATAAAGATTTATCTTCTTGATTTGTTTTATAAAGTCAGCCCTTCAAACAGGTCAACACTTGTTGTGGTTACATATTTGTCCAAGAGGACAGTTGTCAAATCTGTGTCCAACTACACCCCCCTTAATAAATCTATCCTTGAAAAGTCCTTGCATTTTCCTTTGGGTTATTGGGCAGCGCAGTGTGTTTTTTTCCACTCAGTACTAGAACCTGGTGTTTTCTGAGCTGAACAGATGGAGATGGGGGCAGAATAATGTGGTGTTGAGTGAATGAAGTGTCTTAGAACATGACCAACACAAGGTCTTCTTCAACTCCTTCAGCTCCATCCTGCAGTTTTCTAAACAAGGTTTCTCAGTCACATAACACTCTCGTGCTGACGCCATTGCTAAAACACCATTGCTAAAACATTTTTTAAAAACATATTCTAAATATTTCCCAGGTTATTTATACTAGTAATAAAAGAAAAAAATGACTAATGCCCTTTAAAATGCTTAAGACTTAATTAGAGCATTACATGGGCATCATAATGGCCCCCTATATTGACATGCAACCCAAATTTTAGTATAGTTTTATTATAATTAAAAGAAATTATTGACACTCATTTCAGTGGAGGCAGTGCTGAATAACTGCCCATACGTCTGCTGTTTCCTCTCTGTTGAGTCCACTGATTCATGTATGACTCAATCCATGTTTATCTTGGCAGGTTTTGTTGTGCATGGAGGCAGTGTTTCTATCTCTAGAGGTTTTTCACTGTATTAAGGTATTACTGACCTGTTCCTTATGGAACTGTGCTGCAAGCAAATGGAAGGTATACTCTCTAGCAAACTAGCCTTTGGTAGAGCACGCTGTCACGCACTGTTAAAGCACATGAAAATCCTCACTATGGCAGATTTATAAAACTACTACAGCATGTAATAGAGTTACAGTAGGTGTGAAAGATATAAAGAGACGCCTACAAGCAAAACCAGGATATAATCATCACTCTTACCTGTAAATCTAGCTCAGCATCCTCCAGGTGTGTTATTACCGGCAGACTGTAGACTCTGCTCAGGCCCTGCTCACTAAGGAAAACAAGCAGAGGAGAGGGGGATGGTGGGAGTGTTTATAAGCAAGCTGGTCTCAGGAGAACTGCCGGTAAGGGTTACACAGAGGTTCAGAGAGGACGATTGAGCCCATGCATGGAAAAACAGCATATGTGTGTGTAGATCACAAGGTGCTGGCTTACTACTGATACCTAGAATTAATAAAGCTACATCAGGGGGCACAGCTTTCTCATACAAAGCCCCCCAGCTCTGGAATAATCTTCCTGTTAATGTTTGGGAATCAGACACAGCCTCAGTTTTTAAGTCTAGGCTAAAAACTTACTTGCATAATCAAGCCTTTGGTGATTAGTCTTCCCTGTCAGATATAGACCTACTGGAGTCTACTACTGGCTCTGTTATCTGTAATCTGTGGTCAGCTACTCTTTACGGAACTTGCATTTTTCTTTCCTTTCTTTGCCGAGCTGAATAGCTGCCCATCTTGTGCATCTGATGCTGTTGCCTCTTCTGCCTTGATCGGGTGCCACTGCTCACCAGCCTTTGGGACCGGCTTGACCACCACTGAGCTTCTTGCTTTACAACACTGTGCAATCCTCACCCTCAGATGCTGCTGCTGCTGCATAATCATAAATTAATTTAAGTTAATCACTGCTTTGCTTTTCCCACTTTACTATAATACTTTATACTAATAATGTTTGCTATCGGGTGTCGACCATAGGAGGATGGGTTCTCCTTCTGAGTCTTGGTTCCTCTCAAGGTTTCTTCCTCTTTAGGGAGTTTTTCCTTGCCACCATCGCCGCTGGCTTGCTCATGGGGGCTTGGACCCAGATTTTCTTTTTTCTTTTCTTTCTGTAATACTGATTGTTCTGTAAAGCTGCTTTGTGACAACATCTGTTGTAAACTTTGCTTTGCTTTGTAGTCCTACAGTTACAGAATGTAGTCCATCTATTTCTCTGATACTTTGTTAGCCCCCTTTTACCCTGTTCTTCAGTGGTCAGGATCCACATGGACCTTCACAGTAGGTACTATTTGGGTGGTGGATCATTCTCAGCACAGGACGCTGCCCACAAGACGCTGTTGGCTGGATATTTTTGGTCGGTGGACTAATCTCAGTCCAGCAGTGACACTGAGGTGTTTAAAAACTCCAGCAGTCACATACAGACACACACACACACTAACAGCAGGCCATGTGGTAGAACAGAGTGAAGGGACACTGCAGCGCCGCACTTTTATTCCCTGCAGGTTCACCCCAACACCATGCGTAGTATATGTAGTGTGTGCAGTGTGAAGTCACTAAAAATGTGTTATTTCATGTTATTGACAGAAAATGACAAGAAATCTGGGGTTACAATAGATTTTTTTTTTCATTTTCAGCATCAGGAAAAACAGATTAACCTTATATATCTGTTGAAGCTTCTATGTAATTTTCTGTTAAATATATGCTACTTGAAACTCCTGTTTTCACTTATTTTTCGTTTGACCTTCCTTATCCTTATGCAAGTGGATTATCTTATATCTCATCTCCTCAGAAATATCTGCTCAAAATGGAGATGTTTATAAAAAAATAAAAAATATCGCTGTTCATTTTAAACATACCAAGACTATCATTTCCTTTTCGTCAAATATTGTTTTAAAATACAGTTGTTATGTTTCAAATCATTATTGTTTGAGCAGCTTCCTTGAGACCTCCACAGGTTTGTATCTAAAATGTCTTTAAACACTTCAGAGTTCATGATCTTATTAAGGAACACAAGCTCACCAACTCCATTATAAGAAAAACTGAACCTGACTGATGTTTCCAACTTTGTGCTTTACAGTACTCTTAGTACAGTTTGGTTGGAAGTCTTTGTCCATCCGAAGAATCTACAACCAGTTTAATGTTGTGCCAAAATCGTTTTTCTCTGAAACAAATACCATTTTGTTAAACATTTTATACTTAACATGTTTATGAATTTCATTTCAAAAGGGCTAGATTTGGTATTTTCAATGTAGTGTCAGAGTTGTGGACACCACTGTATGATAAAAATAAGTCTGTATTATTGTGACAAAAATTTTGGCTACAAGATTCATTGGCTTGGTCTTCTAATTGGCCAGTGTTGTTTACCCCTGCCTAGAACTATCAGTCCATTTCAAGAACCATTTAGAACCTATTACATCTAAGAGTGTCCTTTTGGAGGCATATATTTTTAACACATAATACTGCTTTTATGATGTTTGACTTGCTGTTGGCTTGAATAGGGCAAATGTCACAACCTTTTCTGTTTTAATAATACTGCATTTATCGCTATAGTGCAAAGAATTTAACTGCGGCTGACTATTGACTGTTGGCCATGCTCAAGGTCACTGCAGTGTGTCTTAATTCAGTCATTGATTTAAGCCTGCCTGATGTAACATCCATTCCAATGCACAATTTAAACTCAAATAATACACATATTGCAGTGCATCTTGTCTAACCAATGCCCTAAAAGTGTGCGTGTGTGTATGTGTGTGTGTGTGTGTGTGTATCTGAATATGTGCATGCAGTGGGGACTAATGCGAGATGATAGGTTTGCTCTGCAATTCCACCCGAGTGAGATGAAGAGCCCATCAGGGGCTTATTCACAGTCTGCAGCGATAGTTCAGCTGATTAAGAAGCAATCCGGCCCTGCCATAGCTGAGGGGACAGAGATGCCTCTCTTTCCTCCACTCTGTCTCTGGAGTAATCACAAATTACACTGTATATCTAATACGGGTACGCGGAGAGAGAGCACAGCATCCAATATCCATGCAATTTTACTATTTTCTCTTCTTTTCTCGCTGGTAAGTAAAAAAAAGGAGGTGAAGTCGGCCCAAAAAGGTGATTATGATTATAGCCGTGGACAGAGATCCCCATAGACAGATTTGCTTGAATGTTGTTTCATGGCTTCCAGTCTTTTTAATTCAGCATGGGCAAAGCGCAGTAATGGGTCATTCACAGATTCACTCACAATATGCGCTCCAGCAGGAGGACAGTGGAGGATTCACAGATGAAATGACAGAGTATATTACAGACACTGTATCATGTGGAAGGAGATTGGGTGTCTTTTATAGAAGATACAGAATCAAATGTCAGACTTCTTGAGATGCTAGTTTTATGTATGGGGCCTTCAGCTAATTGGATTTAATGCTGCCATTAACTGGCCTACGTGACCGCCTCTGTATTCATTCCCATGTGCAGCAATCTAAAACAGTCTACTGTTACTATTCAAGCTGGGAAAGCTATTTTAAGAAATGCATTTTGTCTCTAATTGAATGCCAACTGTTGACATCTTACTAAATCAGTACCAATGCCTTTTCCAATCAGAGTCATTAAAGGTCTGTTTTGAATTTTGGAATATTACATTACGTCCTGAAGACCACTTGTAACGTGGAGTGTGGTAGCGGAAGCATGTGCGGAGGTAAGTGACTTTTATTGAGGGCAAATCCAAAGTAAGGGTCAAGACGGTCCAGGGTCATAGAGCCAATACGGACAGATCGTGGGGTAGACATGACATGCAAACTATAAACAGGTTCAAACAACACAGCGGAGATTTAAACAAACATCCAACAAAGACCGATACACTCAAAGAGGGCAAGGACAAAGAGCAAACACAGGGCTTAAGTAACAAAGGGAAAACGAGGGACAGGTGAAAACAATCAGGGACGGAGTCACAAAACGAGGGGGCAGGACTAGAAGAACCGAAACAAATACACATGGGCTAAACCAAAACACGAGCACACGGACAGGACTGGAGGGGCCAACCGTGACACCACTTCATTATTTTTTTTTAAAGTTTTGTTGGAAATCAATAAAAAACATCGTTTTAAAATCTATTCAGGTTGTTTATACAGAAAATCAGCATCTGAAAAAGGAAAAAAGAACCTGTTATTTGTGGTGATGGCAGGTTTATTTAACCTAAACTATGTACATTTTGAGGATTTGGAGACCTATTCCCTCCCCAAGAAAATGAATCTGAGAATATGAATTAAAAGTGAATTTAAAGAGCATTCAAATAGAACTCAGTCGAAACTGGGGATGTAAGTGTAAGTATCTGCGATTCTATATCTACATACAGTATATGTATAGACTTTAACCCTTATATATCCTGCATCTCTTTTCATGTACCTCAGACATCGCCTGATGAAGTATATATATATATTTCCATATATTATATACATGGAAATATGTACATTTGTATGTATTACAGCTCTTATTTTCATAACTTACTATAAAAATTGTATGTTTGGTGCAATACTAGCATATATTAATATGTTCATATTTTGTGCAAAGACACATCTATTTTCACTCCCCTGCACACCTGTCTACATGTTGATGTGAAAATACACATGATTTGATTTGATATAAAATGTCAACATCCAGTTGAATTTGACCGATTATGAGAAGCATAGCCTCTTTCTGTCGGCCCTTTAGTGGCTGGTGGAAAGAAATTGACTCTGTAGTTTTTATTGCAATAAGCAAAAAAAAAAAAAAAAGATTTCCCTCATAATTCATCAGATTAACTGTGGCACTCTTGGCTCTGTTTCTGTATGCAATGTTGTGACTCTGTGTTGAGCTAGCAAACAATCAGGTTTGAAAGGGAGGGGACCTCCTGCTGTAAAAACAATGAATATCTCTCCATTAAGACAGCCATGCTGAGAAAAAAGCATTTAAACACAATAAAACACTTTTAATAATGTTGACCTGCTTGCTCACCTATTATATCAACACTACTGAAGAAAAATATGCATAGTCCAACTGTGGAATCTGTTAAACAGGCAGAAATTGCAATTAACAATTAACATTGTTTTACTAGTTCAGACCTTGGCTTCAGCTTATGGGGAAAGTATGAGAAGAGACTGTATGACCAAAGGAGATGAGAAAACTGAGAACCTCAGCTGAAGTTCTGGGTGGCTTATGTTTGAACTAGAATGCCTTTACCCTCCCCCCAAGCCCCTCACTCACCTTTTTGACAGAGGTAGGATTGACAGATAGAACTGAGGATCCAGGAGGAGAAAGTATGCTAGTTGAGTCTGAAAACTTTGTCACAAAAAAAAGAAGGTAGAGACTGTACTAAACCCGAAGGAGGAGGGGCTTGAGGTGTGGTCCTACCCCCAAACTCCAGTTGTTCAATAACTCAATTTAATGTAACATATTTAACTGTGAAGATCATAATGTGTCTATGTTCTGGCACAGTCCTCTGACCAGATGTAGCTTACAGGTGTGTTGATTCCATAACAGTAAAAGAAATGTCCTACTAAGAAAACAAATACACTTATGATAATGGAAAAAAAAATCAATTAAATCAGTGATGTTTGTCTCTTAAACAATGTTTATTTATTAATGTGATTCTTAAAGTCCTAAATGTATTATTCAGAGTGGTTGATGGGCCTTACCAGATTGGCAATTCAGAATGAACTGAAGAGCCTGGCCAGATAACACTGACTTTTCTTGCATGGCCTGCATTAATACTTTTATTTATTTAACTGCTGTTTTTATGCTCATATTAGGTACTGTTCACAAGCACTGACTTATGTAATGTACAGAGACTAGAATTTGGTGTGTATAGCAATTCAATACTGTGCCTTGATTAATATGATATTAATATGAGCAATTGTATATTATATGCATGTTATAACAGGATAATCTGAGTGTTTCTTGTACTTTTACCTTTTTACCTTGTATTCACACTGGCAATCAAACAAAGAATTTCAGTTCCAGGAGATGGACTGTGGAATGCTAAGAAGCGGAGGAGGTGAAATCTTTTTTTTTTTTATGTTTTGGAACATTGCTTTTGATATGAATTAATTAGACAGTTAATGGCTCTTCTTCTCCTTGAATCTCACAAATGAAAGAACATATTCAGTGGATACTGTACCATGATCTCAAAATACTCTATAGTCACGGGCTCTTGGTTTTAGAATGAGTTTAATAATGGCATATTTCTCTTTTTAAAATTTTGTCCTCATCCTGCCTTCCACCCAGTGACCACTGGGATAGGCTCCAGCACCCCCCACTCCCCACCCCACCAGCCCTGCATGACCCAGAAGGATAAGAAGGTTTAGAAAGTGTGTGTGTGTGTGAATTGACTCATTCTAGGTCTGTGAAAGTCATAAGAAGAGTACAGTCACATTCAACAGTACTGTAAAGACATGTCCATATGTGATTGGCTCTATAAAGGTGAGAATAGCTTGTCTTTTCTATAGCAGTCACTTAGTGAGGACTTTGATTGATTGGTTCTTGGCCTGGATTTCTCAGTTAAAGCTTATTACCTGTCTGTAGTGATGAGATCATTAAAATAATGCTTCAATTTGGCCTTACTGGCAGAATTTACTACTCATCTCTCTCTCTCTCTCTCTCTCTCTCTCTCTCTCTCTCTCCCCCTCTCCTTATCTAACCTTTTCCCACTTTACTCATCAGCTCTACAGCTTCACCTAATCAACTGTTGCACTCACAACAGTCAGCTGTGCCTATAGTTGATTTTTGAAACAAAAAGAAGTAAATGCTTTTGGAGAACCTCTGCAACAAAATAAAAAAAAGCATTTTAACATTTTAACATCTTGTTCACGTTAGTGGAGGGTGAGTGCCATTCCAAAAGCTTCAGTTTGCATTTCTGGGAGTATCTCATGATGGATTTTCGTGTATGTTTTGTATTATTGTCCTGTTGTAGAAGCCAGTCTCTTTTCAGCTTCAGTCTCTTGACTAACTGAGTCACATTTGCTTCTAGAATTTGCCGATATTTAGTGGAATCCATTCTTCCATCTACCCTTACAATGCCACACAACCCAAAGGCATAATAGAGCCACCACCATGCTGAACAGTTTGCATGGTGTTCTTTTTTTCAAATGCTGCTTCTTTTTTCTTAAAATAAACCTTTACCTTTGTTAGTGACGTTGGAAAGGGTGAATTAATTAAGCTTTGAGACTTTACAAATGGAACAGTGTCCAAATGTTTGCACAATCCACAATTATGCTTTTTTTATTATTTACATTTTTTTTTTACGTTTGTGAAGTGTAATGTAACTGTGCATTAAAATTTGCAGGAAATGTTATTTTAAAAAAATAATTTGCTTCAGAGGCTGTGTTTACTTTTTCACTTCAAAAATCAACATATATCATTTGGTCAGGGGTGCCTAAACTACTGCTTACTGTATGCATAAAGCTGAAGCATATGATGCAGTGCAACAGAATTTTACATGGTCATAAATAATGATTGGCATTAGCAACAGAGGCAGAAAATTAAAACATGTCTCTTTGCAGTTCGTAGAAGCCAATGAAGCCTGAAAGAGACTGACAACATACGTAGAAGTCTGTTTGGTACAGCTCTAGTTTGTGTGTGTGTGTGTGTGTGTGTGTGTGTGTGTGTGTGTGTGTGTGTGTGTGTGTGTGTACCTAAAAAGAAGCTTCTGAGTGTGTCACTAGGACGCACCATGCAGAATGTGTGTCATTATGGGAATGGTCATTTATAGAGAAGTAGGCCACTGCACTCAGCATCACAACAACAGCCAGCCTAATAGCCTACCAGTCATGCATGACTTTATCACACAAAGACAGTGAAGGAGTCCAGGCTGGGCGCTCTAGGGCTAATTTTGTGGATTAGTAGACCAGAGTGCCAAAAGTCTTGAATTGGTCATATTGCTTTTGAAAAGTGCAAAGGACGTGCATGTGTGTTCACGTTCATAAAGCTTATGAGAAATAAGCTTTCTGAGTCTCTGAGAAGATGAGCTAGATTGTATTATGTCATTTTTTTCTTCATTGCTCAAAGTTCTATACGTGACAAAGGTAGCACAGAGGGACCCCCAGTTAAAAGCCAGCTGTGGTATTTGCTGTTCATGCCTGAAGCTCAGTAGTAGTAATGTCATTGAAGCACTCATGCTTCAAGCAGGCAGATGCATCGCTGGATGGTGTGTGCTCTGGATGTGGAAGTGTGTGCTTGTTTCAACTTCTATGGTATTCCTACAGGCTGCAACAAGTACGTGTTATTATTTGATAACTTTGATAATGAAAATATAAAAAAAAACAGAAAAGCCAGTCAAATAACCAACATGTTTAAGACTTTTATGAAACTCCACACTTCCACATGGCAACAGAGATTTGGTTTTCAAACCAGATACTAGCATGCCACCAGTAGCATACTGTTGTCAGTTATGCACACCAGACTCACTAGAGATCGAGGTTCAGCGCTAGCTAGTGTGTTCTCCGCTCTCAGCATTTATTACTGAGACGAAATGAGACCAATAAATAAAGAATAAATGTAGGAAAACTGTTCAGACTGCACCAGTCATTAAAGAGAGCCTGAATTTAGTGCATGGTCTGGTATGCAATAGCTTTGAGCAGCTCGAAAACCTTCATTCCTCTCCTCTTACTGATAAGATTTGACCCATAGGTTTTGATTTTTAAGTTAATCATTGAAAAGATGTATTTTATCTACCCTCCTACACCACTCACTCCTGTACAAACAGAGCCAGAAACCTTTTCAGGGTTGCCAGGTAGGGCAGAATCCCTGATTTGGCATTTTAATGTGACCTGCTAGATAATAATTTTGAAAATAATAGTGTTTTAGTAAAGAGCAAAATACTACTACTACTACTGATAATAATAATAATAATAATAAGAGACCTCTGGTGACCTGTCCAGGGTGTATCCTGCCCTCCACCCGATGACAGCTGGGATAGGCTCCAGCACCCCCCCCGCGACCCTCATGGAGAAGCGGCTTGGAAAATGGATGGATGGATAAGAGACCTTTTTTTCAGTGAGGTATTATAGCTTTTTGTGGAATCCTGGAAGAATATTTGAATATTTGCCATCATATTTGCTAGATAAACAGAATATTCAAAACAAGTATAATTGCAGCACTAGTATTCTTTGCAGTAATGTATAAATAAATAAGGGAGCTTTGATTTGAACAGTTCTTTCAGTTCTTTCGTGTCCTGCACCTGTACCTGACATGGTATTCACATTTCAGAGCTTACTAGACTGGTGCTACTCTCATGTAGAGAGAAAACTATACTGCAAACCCAGTTGTTTAGATTTTAAACACTGTTCTGTACTATTATATACATCACATCACAGCTTTTACTTGAGCAGATTTCCTAATTAAAACACTTTTCTATATGTTTAATAGTTGAGCTGTTTACCTCTTTGAGAACAAATTATAAAAAGCTTAGCTGTAACAAGAAATAAACGTCAGTGCTATAGAAGAGAACATTTATTTAAAAAAAAAAAATGATAAAAATAATTATGTGGCATTTGGTGGGTAGCACTGTCACCTCAAAGCAAGAAGGGTCTGGGTTCAATTCCCCAGCCGGGTGACCAGGGTCTTTTCTGTGAGGAGTTTGTATGTTCTCCCTGTGTATGTGCTGGTTTCCTCCCACAGCCCAAAGACAAGCAATCAGGCTAATTGGACATGCTAAACTAACCCTAGGTGTGAGTGTGAGTGTGGGTGTGAATGTGTTTGTCTGTCCGTCTGCCCTGCGATGGACTGGTGACCTGTCCAGGGTGTATCCTGCCTTCCACACAATGACTACTATGATAGCCTCCAGCTCTTCCCCATGACCCAGAAGAATAAGTGGTTTAGAAGATGTGGCATTTGGGTTTTAAACATTGTTGTTGATTTGATGTTGAACTCAAGCTTTCCACTATTTGTTCTGAAACAGAAAAACAGCTCAGCAAGTGTTTAAAACCTAAACTTTTGGATTTACAGTGTACTATGCTGGAAACTGCTTCCAACAAAGTCAAGTAATACAGCACAAAAAAACACTTCTGACTCTGTCTAACCACCCACAACAGTGTCAGTGTCTTGGAAGAAATGGATAATGAAAAACCTTTAGAGGCAGCAAATTTCCCAAGTGTGAACTGCTTATCGAGCAGAAGTTTACCAGCCTCTCAGGCCCAGCAGCAAAATCACAGCATTGTCTCTTGGCAGCTCTTATGAATCAGAGGCACCTATGGGTAAAAGACTAGAAACAAGACTTCAAAATTCTATTAAGCCGTCTTTAATGACCTGTTTCATTTTCATAGTTTAGAATGGTTATAGCGCTCGAACGATCTAACACACTATCTGTGCAGCCATTAGATTGCAGCTGTGATCATGGCTCATTCCCTCAGAACGCAAGTCGACACCGCAGTCAGGAAAGACCCATCTTGCAAAATGGAAAGCAGAGAAGTAGAAAGAAAGTCATTCGGTCTGGAATAGACCCCGCAATTGAACAGATAAACTGCTTTATAGCCTTGCTAATGCAAACAAACAACAGCTTGTTAGTAAGAAGAGCATGATACAGCATTTTTTAACAATGAAGGCATAAAGTGAATATAAATGAGTAGCACTTTTCTCCTTTCTCTGTGATTTGTCAGCTCTGGTTGAGTACATGCGGGGATGAACTCTGAGAAAGTGAGCCTGAAGCAGCCTAGACCAAAGTCTTTGATTCATTTTTAAAACTTAAAAAAAAGAGTAGAAGGAGGAAACTTGAAGATATCGTAGGTCCATAAAACGTACCAAATCACTCCAATTATAGCTGTCTGTCAAACAGAATGAATGTTCAAGCAGACCTGCGCTGCAGTTACAAAACCCAGCAGCAGCCTTCATTATGGCTCATACATGGAAAGAGATTAGGATGTCCAGAGTTTAAAACCTCCCAGTAGCATATTCACAGACTATGCTGAAGTGAGAGAGAAACCCTGTTAGTGGATCTTGGCCTGATATATATATATATATATATATATATATATATATATATATATATATATATATATATATATATATATATATATATTTTTTTTTTTTTTTTTTTTTTTTTTTTTTTTTTTGTAGCAACTCTGTGTCACTATGACTTCTTTTCCTGTGATGCATCACTGGAAATGCAAATGGCAAAAACATCTCCTGAACTTCACAACCATGTCCCAGTGCACCCACATCCAAGCTGTCAGCTGAGATTGATGGGAAACAATCTGCCCCACTGATGCTCTTACCACCATAATAGAAAGAGGAGAGTGGGTATGTGTGTTTGTATGAAGTCTAAAGCAGGCGTTGGAAACTGAACGCTATGTTTTCCCAAGTTCTGCTTCTCATGGTAATCTCAGTTACAAATGACCTTACTCCACATCTCAGTTGTGCAGTGTCAGGGCTCTAGAGCAAATTTACTTCTTTTTTGTGTTTTCTTTTCTCAGTAACAGTTTCTTGACAGCTACTCATCCTTTCAGACTCATAGCATTGAG
This sequence comes from Pygocentrus nattereri, assembly GCF_015220715.1. Taxonomy (NCBI): domain Eukaryota; kingdom Metazoa; phylum Chordata; class Actinopteri; order Characiformes; family Serrasalmidae; genus Pygocentrus; species Pygocentrus nattereri. The sequence continues at coordinate 6,681,679 of NC_051217.1, read as the reverse complement.
TTGTCTTCTCACAATGGAAAGATGGATGATTTTTCAGGTTCAGATCTGAAGCAAGATTGGAGCTTGATTTTCTCCTCTCTTTCTCCTCTCTTTAAAGCTTAAAATACTGATTATCTGAAGGTGACAGTTTTGATGGTCTAGCAGGTCTTGCAAGGTGGTTAGGAGTCCCATCTTCTCTGCATCTCTTAATCATTTTAATCAGTTGTTTCCCAAACATTTTTTTTCACTTATGTCCCTTCAGCTTCCCTCTTCATATACCGAATCTTCTCAGAAACATCTCCTTTAGCCATTGTAGGAGAACATGAGAAAAAGATGTGCGCAGCAGCTATGGTAGTTTGGGTAGTTGCTTGTGTGATAATGAGTGTCTCTTTGGGAACACCTTTTGTTGGGAGGAAACTCGTTTTAAGATGGGAAGGATGGAAAAGTTAAAGTGGCAATCAGTTGCACAAAACTAAAGAATGGACAAATTAAATATGGATAGATTTTATATTACACACAGTGATGCAGGCTTTTGTGTAATTTCCTGTTAAATATATGTTTTCTGCTTTTTCTAACACTGACAAATGATTATTTCATGGCTGGTGGTCTCTTAGTTTTACACAGTACTGCAAACCTGCTAATAAATGGATGAGAGGAGTCTACATATAAGCATGAAGCTCAGCAAACTGCGCAGGAGCCAGCACTAGTCTAAAGGCAGAACTGTATGCCCTCCTACTTCAGCGCAGTGCTGATCAATGCAGAGCTCTATACTCCAGTTTGCCGCCCACTGTATGTTTGAAGATAAGTGGAGACTCTTCAAAGGCTCAGAGCACACGGTCAAATCCCTGTTCAAGTCAAGCTGAGATCAGACTCTGTGCTACCTTCTGACAATTCGTACTGACCGGCATCTCCCTGTGCAGTACTGCTAGGGCTGCCAAATACAACTGTGTTGCGAGTAGTGAAAAATAGAAACCATGCATATAAATGCAGACAAACAAAACAAGCTGAAGGGCTGTCAAAACACAAGAATGAGATGAGTGGTTAATCCTGGCATAGTCAATAGGGCAACAATTTGGCAGGGGTGGCACCTGCATCTGAAGTTGCACAGCATCTTAGTGCCTGCCTCAATAAGCCACACTGCTTATTAGCCGTATCCCAAAGATGAGGAAGGATGCATTTCTCAGCTATTACATCCTTAAATGAAACATCCTTATGTGAAATCGAAGAACTTGTGTATCCTTCGAGACCTTCAGGCACCTGTAATCCTTTATGCACAGCTCAAAACTGTTTGAAAAAGAGTTGCATGTGATGAAATGCTGCAGCACTAGAGTTTGTGATAAAATGTAGTGTTGGTAAACCCTGCTCAGGCCTACTCAATTCTACCTGAGTAAGCACAGAAAAGGAGCTTCATTTACCACCGCTAGCGAGGTCTCTCCTACCTCCTTCACTTTGAGACACATCTACAGGTTGTCACCTGCCGCCCCCACATCCCACTGGCATGTGTTCTGAAAAACATAGAAATGAGCAATTGCAAAATAATGACTAACACGACTCTCACCTAGTCAACCAGTCCCTTGGCAGCTACCTCTAAGCACTACTTTCTGCGTCAAGCAAAGGCAAAACTCAAAACAAACCTGTAAAAGTGAAGTAAAAAGCAGCAGTAGTCAATTAGTCACAGCCGTTTAGAGATGGTGAAAAGGTGTTTGTGAAAGTTGTGTAATTCAGACACATGCTATCCTGATAATCTGGTGGATAGTGGTGTTTTGAAGCTACAATGTTTGGGATTAAACTATGTAGAAGAAAACCACACTCAAAGTTCAGTGTGAAAAACTATTAGCAAGCAGCTCTAAAGTGAGTTCAACTTTTCTGGGTTCCTCTTATTACTAACACCTATTTTATTAAGACATTTTATGCTAATTAACGTTACTGTAAGGATCACTGTAAAGGTTATTTAGCTACATAATTTGCCTTTTCAACTTAATATTTGCTACTGTTAGTCAGTTAGTTTCCATGGATTCAACATGATCTTTTGACAAGAATAGATATCTGGGGACAGTTTGTTCAATTTTTTTGGTGCTGGATTTCAGCAAAATCTGACACAAACAAGGGTACAAAGCCTCTAAACCCACCCCAAATTTCTCTAGTCTGTGCTCTTTTAATGCCTAAAGTATACTCAGGTTTAATGGAACAGATTTTCCCTTGCTTATTTATTCTTCATGTAATGTGTTCTCAGAACTCAACACATATACAGACTACAGTGTTTTTGAAGCCATGCTAACTAACGTTACATCTGTGGGCTAACGACAAGACTTGCAGTCTGTCTGACAGTGTTGACAAGCATGCTATCACCCACTACTTTGAGCTCTGCCTTCACATGGTGTAGGATTTAGAAATGTCAAACTCGGTTTGTTCTGAACATAATATATCTATGGCCATATTTAGCCCAAAGTTTCTAATAGTGTCCCCATGAGACTGTTAGCTTGATGAATTAGTCAGATTAAACAGGGCTGTACAGCTCTTGCATTTGTGGTTTAAAATATTCTGTGCAAAGTCAAGTTTTCCTCAGTTTATATTGCCTATATCCACTCTCATCTTAAGGTTAGTTTAGCATTAGCTCATCTGAAGGGGCAGCCTTCACGGCATCACTCAAAGCTTTCACCTCACGCACTTCATAATGTACAGCAAATGAAAGGTTTCCCTGGCTTCAGTAATGTTAACTTGGTTTCCAGAATGATTTTGTTTTACAGTTTTATTTACAGCACCACTCAGGGCAGGGCCACCTCTGAATGAGATGCAAAGGTAATAATTGCATGTGCATGTATGTAATGCTCCACGTTTCATTAATGAGCTCGTGTCAGTTTATTTTACACAACATAGCATATAACACTGGAATGACTGAATGAAAAATAAACTTGTATTATGGACTTCAGCTGTAGCATCTGGCACCTAAGACCTGCACTCTGTGAAGAAGTGATTCATGAACAGCATTTTAAGTGCTTAGAAGCACAAGGCTTTTTAGACCTATCACAGTAGATACATCACCAGCATACTGAGCCATCTCTCCACTGTGTGTACACATATGTGACCTTCACTTCCACTTTAATCAGGATGTGCGTTCCTGGTATAACTAATGGCCTATGATGCAGCATTCTAGCAAGCCCTCAAATATTGAGTGAGTCTTCAACATGGACTGCTGTTAAAAGCTCTTTATAGCTGAGCTGATAGCCCGTCCTATCCTTGTAGAGGGTTATCTACCATGAATGACTTTAAATGGCCTATGCAGCAATGAAGTTAACCTGAACTATTATTTCTGTGGTAAAAATATGCTCCTAACAATTACTTATCATCAAATTCATGCAATGTAAGCATTTGCATTTTGGTATTAATTTAAAACCATAGCACTCAATCTCAAGCCTAGCCAATATGTTAGAGCCAAGTGAATGACTCCACCTGCTGTTTTATACAAAGCCTTCATGCACAGTATTGTAATTGCTCCCTAAAGTCCACGCTTTATCTGCATAGCACAAACGCCATGAAGTAAAATGTACACTGAAATGTATAGTCTACCAAAAGAAGGTAGAACTTCATAATTGGATAGGTTTGGCAAATATAAGCAATATGCTAATGAGTGCATCCGTGTTAGAGGAAAGACTGTAATCTTTATGAATTTACAGTAGACATAATCTCCAATCTCATCAAGATGACCTCACATCTGCTGCCTCTAACAATGAGTACTGGGCACTAAGACGATTCTGTGACCTTTTGCAGAGGAACTGTTCACCCAGAGGCAGCAGATTGTCCTCAGGGGAAGTCACGGAACATTAAAAGAGGACTGGGGTGAATTTCCAAAATGTTTAGTAATTCGAGGGAGCTTATTAAACAGCAAACAAACACACGCACATACAATGCCGAGTATAAATAACTTGACAGTGCCATCATTTTGTTGTTTGGGCTGTGTACTTCAAAAACACTCACTGTGAGGTTAAAGTGATGTCTCTCAGATTGTCCTAACTTTCTGTTCTGTAACCGTTCCAATAGTTCAACATGCTTCAACCAGTGTAGATGTAAATAACCTTCTGCATTCTAACCGAATATCAAATAAATCGTTTGATTATGTCTAAAGTTTTCAATATTTGTCTAAGATTAGAATGTTTTCACTAGGGCTGGACATATCTGATACCAATATCTGATCCATAGGTACTGTCCAATACCTAGCACCCTTACTGATATTAACTCTGTGCTAAGTCCAGAGCCAAGTCCTGAAATTTAGGATCCACCACCCAAATGATATCTGCTCTGTGGTGGTCCTGTGTGGGTCCTGACCTTTGAAGAACAGGGCAAAAGGGGGCTAACAAAGTATGCAGGGCAAAAGATGGACTTTTTTGACTTTTTTGACTTCTATTTCTACAACTGCTGATCTCCTGGAATTTTCACTTACAACAGTCTTTAGAGTTTACACAAAATGGTGCAATAAATAAAAAAAAACATTCAGTGAACAGCAGTTCTGTGGACAGAAATGTTTTGGTGATGAGAGAGGTCAACAGAGAATGACCGAATTGGCTCAAGCTGACAGAAAGGCTACGGTAACCAAGATAACTGCTCTGTGCAATTGTGGTGAACAGAAAAGCACAACATGTCAAATCCTTAGGTGGATGGGCTACAACAGCAGAAGACCATGTCAAGTTCCACTTCTGTCAGCCAAGAACAGAAAGCTGAGGCTGCAGTGGGTACAGGCTCACCAAAACTGGAAAGCTGAAGACTAGACAAATGTAGCCTGGTCTGATGAATCTCCATTTAACTGATTTTCTAGCTGCTTTTAAGTGCATTAGTTTGCTATGTCACATTAATTAGCTTGAATCAAGCACTGTTGCAGTGGAGATGAGTGGCTTTTGTTCTATGTCAAAAAAGCACTTCTGTACAGCTGTAAATAGTTATATTTCATAGTTTTGAACTTATGATCCTATTTATTGTCTTAAATTATTAGTAAAGTGTTTATTTTTACATAAATGGCTGCAACTGTAACAACTGCAATTTCCCCCTGGGATCAATAAAGGAATCTGAATCTGAATTATCAGTCTCTTTCAACAACAGTCTCTGCAGCACCGTAAGAGCAGGAATTTCATTCGAGAAACTCATGTTAAGAATTCATGTCTTGGTTGAGTGTTTTTGGCTGGTTGAGCTGTTGTTGATTGTCCACTAAAGCCAGGTATACACTAGTGTAACATTTAAATATCACTGAACAGAAAAAGCCTATGATTTATGTGCTCAGAGTGTATGAAAACACTCATGCTATGTGATTTACAGCCCCCTTACAGCTCTATGGACAATTATCAGAAAACCTGTTTCATTCAAAACAACATGCAGCGCACAGTATCGAGTACCGAGCAAACAAATTGAGAAACTGCGCTACAGCTGTTTTGCTAAGTTGTGCAACACTGTGCACTGATACTAAAACTAAATAAGGGTGGTGATGTACATATATTGGATGATATGGTCTCTCTACAACCTGTTTCACAAAGACAAATAAAAAAAATCAACGTATTAAAGTTTATACTTTGCAATTCTATTCAGTCGAACAGGCATATTCAGACTAGTTTTGGAGTTATCACCTTTTTTCACTGCCTGCTTGAGCTGTTTCTTCATTAGCGCGGCAGCATACACTTGCGTTTGTTCATTTGTTGACTTGTTAATTCTCTTGAACATTTTTTTAACTGACAAAAATACAAAGAAAAGATTTCTAATGTTTTCAATGACCAACTTAATTGTATTTTGTAAATATAAAGAATTTAGCATTTGCTCAGGGACGTTTACCACTGTGTTACAGCACCTTTCCTTTTCATTATACTTTTTTTAATCGTTTTGAGAACTGATGATACTAAATGTTGCAGTATTGCAGGTAAAATGTTTGCCCATTATTGCTCGATACAAGACTTCACCTGCTCAGTAGTCTGTGGTCGGTGTTATCTGAGTCTCCTCTTCATGGAGAGCCATGCTTTTTCAATAGGAAACCGATCTGGAAGGCAACCAGGCAAATCAAGCACACACTCTGTATCTACGAAGCCACACTGCTGAAGCATGTGCAGAATAGTGCTGTCAAAAATATTGACATGTCAATACATATCGGTACCGACCATTTTGAACCAATAGACATTTCCCACTGTATTGATATCATTCATATCAAATGCGCTTTCATGCTTGCACTTTAACTTGATTCAGATAGGCTTCTGTAACGCACAGCTAGCAAGGACGTCTCACTAGTTTGTTATGCTGAAAGAGCAGCTGCAGCGAGTTCACAGCCTTTGTGACAAGTCGACAAAGAAAACATCAGGAGTGCTGTGTGGACATTTTCTTGGCTTTAAAACAAATAAAGATGGATCTTCTGATGAATTGTGCTACCTTGTCAAAATGTCCTACTGTAGTGCATAATTATAGGTAGCTCCGCATATAATATTGCAGGTAGGATATTTTGATAGCCTAAATCAAAAATACGACCAGCATTAAAACTTCAAAACTTTTTCTTATTCTCCTGCTTCTTGTTCAAATGTTCCCTTCCCACTTTAAATGGTTCAGCAGCCTCAGGTACCACAATGTAACTACTGCACTATTTATGGGACAGTGGGACAGGAAAATTCAAAAAGGAAGCTGTGAATTGGAAGATAGCTTCAGCCTACAGGTAGTATAGTTTGACAGACTATATTGCCAAAAGTATTCACTAACCCATCCAAATAATTTAATTTAGGTGTTCCAATCACTTCCTGGCTGCAACTCACCACAGTTGCATAAAACAAAGCACCTAGGCATGCAGACTTCTACAAACATTTGTGAAAGAATGGGTTGCTCTCAGTAGCACAGTGTGGTACCGTGATAGGAGCAACAAGTCCAGCCATGAAATTTCCTCGCTACTAAATTTTCCAGTCAACTGTCAGTGGTATTATATAGTATAAGCGATTGGGAGGGACAGAAACTCAGCCACGAAGTGGTAGGCCATGTAAAATGACAGAGCTGAAGATGAACTCAAGAACAGTGCATAGAAAGCTTCATGGAATGGGTTTCCATGGCTGAGCAGCTGCATCCAAGCATGGAATCATGCTTCTCTATCTCATGGACGAGTCTGGGTTTGGCGGTTGCCAGGAGAATGGTACTTGTCTCACTGCATTGTGCCAAGTGTAAAGTTTGGTGGAGGGGGGATTATGGTGTGGTGCTGTTTTTCAGGAGTTGGGCTCGGCCCCATAGTTCCAGTGAAAGGAACTCTTAATGCTTCAGCAGACCAAGAGATTTTGGACAATTTCACGCTCCCAACTTTGTGGGAACAGTTTGGGGACCTAACAGCTTGGAGTCCTGACCTCAACCCGATAGAACACCTTTAGGATGAATTAGAGCAGAGACTGCGAGACAGGCCTTCTCGTCCAACATCACAAATGTGCTACAGGGAGAATGGTCAAAAATACCCATAAGCACACTCCTAAACCTTGTGGAAAGCCTTCCCAGAAGAGTTGAAGCTGTTTTAGCTGCAAAGGGTGGGTTGACATCATATTACACCCTATGGTTTAAGAATGTGATGTCACTCAATTTCATATGCATGCGAAGGCGAGTGAATACATTTGGAAATATAGTGTATCACCAAGTTGAAGTGGCACAAATTTAGTGGCATAAATGATCAGATTTTTTGCCCTAATGTGACTGAGATCTGATATTTTCACAAATCTTATCTTTTCAAATCCGACCTGAGCCACTTTTATATGTGGTCCTAGATTGGATATGTATCCAATTCATGGCCATGCAACCTTAATGTGAACGCTCAGATCGGAATTCATGTGCTATTTTCCACTATGCGTGCGTCATCATTCAGCATTATCATGGCAGCCACGCCAAACAGAAGTTAAAGCCTGTAAATGGTGTTAAAGCAACAAATCTCACTTTGTTCACTTTTATCTTGCTCTAATAATGCAGCTGAGAGCTGTTCAGAGTTAACTATCTTTATAGCGAAGGCTTGTTCTGCTCGTTAGTTTGTTTGCTAATGACACACATGACATGCACATGATATTGCTGAGCAGGATGTGCACATGAGGGTCATTTCAATGAGGGGCCGTTCATATTAATGACAAATTTGAATCACCTAAACAAGCGTATACCATCGTTTCAGAGAGCAAAAAATCAGATTTGAACCATGAGGCTTGTAATGTGAACGTAGCCTAAATGTCCTTATAAAAAAATGCTACCAGCATTACCAGCACGGTGACTAGAGAGTTCCAAAAAGTTGGTGATTGCTCCTGTTTTCAATATCACTGGAACTTTTATCAAGGTGTCTCATTAAACTATTGTCCTGATAAATACTTAATATCTTCATATTATTATTACTATTCTTGGGCTAAGAGCTATAAGTGCTAATGACAGCTAAGCTAATTTGAAGTTACTTAATACATCCAATATGGCCAAAACACTGTGTCAGAAACTGAATGTTCCCAGCTTTCATTAAAAATAAAGAATTTGCTTATTAAGGTTGCAATTGCCTCACTTTAGAACAGCGATTTACAAGAGAAATCTTATGTTTATTTGGACTTGTTTACCAAAAAAATAAAAGATCCTCAATTTTATGTCATTGGTATCGAAAATGGTATTAAATTTCAATATATTTAAATATGTATAAGTATCGTTGAAGTTGAAATTCAGTATTGTGACAACACTAGCTGTCCCTAGAATGAGGCCTAGCATTGTCTTGCTGCAACAAGCAGGGATGTCCTGGAGGAAATGTCATCTTGATAGCAGCATATGTCTCTAAAATAAAATATATGCCTCTGCATCAATGGAACCTTCACACATGCAAGTCAACCATGTCGTGGACACTGAAGCACAACCATGCCATGATAGATATTGGCTTATGCACCTTTTGCTGATAAAGGTCTGGATGGTACCTTTCGTCCTTTGGCACAGAGAACTCAACGTCCATTTTCTCAAAAACAAGCTGAAACATGGACTCATCTGACCACAGCATACATTTCCACTGTCTTTTGGATCATCTGAGATGAGCTCAGGCCCAGAGAACTCAGCGGCGTTTCTGCATAGAATTGATGTATGGCTTCTTCGTATGATAGATTAAGTTGCAATCCTTGATGCAGTGACAGATTGTGTTAAGTGACAATGTTTTCCAAATTACTCTTGAGCCCATGTGGCTATATTTACCGCAGCAGCGTCATGGTTCCTCATACAGTGCGGTCTTAAGGGTTTGATTGCACACATTTAACAGTGGTTTCTGGCCTTGCCCTACATGGACTGAAATTTCTCCGGATTCCTTGAACCTTTGCACAATATTATATACGGTAAATGGTGAAAGACTTAAGTTCTCTGTAACCTTGCATTGATAACCTCACCAATCATGATACCCTCACCTGTTACCAACTCACCTGCTTATTAAGGAATTTTTCAAAACAGTTTAACTTGTTATTGTTTTTATTGCAATTTACAAAATGTCCCATGTTTTAAAAATGGGGTTTGTAGTTAAAAACAACTACACAATGTTTAAATAGTGAAACCTATGCTGTATAAATGTAAGCAGACAGCAGTTTGGCTTGGCAAAAACAGTGCTGAATGTTGTTTCACATCTGATGTTCTCAAGTCATTTGTCTTATATGTGCATATCCTACACTCACACTTATCTCTGAATGTCAGACTCTGCTGGAGTTCAGTAAATATTACAATCAGTATCAGCGGCTTTTAGCGCTTTTCTGACTTGGTTAAGGCAGAGAGCTGTGTTATATAGCTGACCGACAGATGTGCACCACAGGTGTGTGACACCACGTTCAAGTGCCAGTATTGCCGCCAATACCAATACAGTATCAGTAATGGTGCAACACTAGTTTTCACTGAATCAAATGAAAGATCAAAATAGCAAAGGCGAAGTGCTTGGATTGCTGCTGTCTTTATTTGGGTCCATTATGAGTCAGTCACTGCTAAATGTCCAAAAATGCTACAAAGGAACAGTGAGACTAAATGTCTGTGTAAAATATTTGCTCTCGACAGTGTAAATGCAGAGGTGCTCAGAGAGCAGAATCTTAATAGTAGTTCATGAACAAACCAATAAAATGATGAATGAAATGAAACAGCTAGTTTGAATTTTGATTTGAATGAACTGAAAGAAGAAGACAGAAAGTAATCTAGGCTACAATCATTACGGCTTGAAGAAGCCTTACCTGTGACAAAACAGGACAAATAAAACCCTCTATGTAATTTCTGAATGGCTTGAGCATAATTAGAGAATCTGAAAAAGCTGTTCAATCCCAAAGAGGCTGAATATGGAGCACAGAGTTGATCAGTTAAAGCTAGTCAGCTGATGGCTGATGGAAGACAAGGTAGCCCGATTCACATAGTGAAGGTCCCTAAGGCCTCTTTCTCCTAATGGAGCAATCTTTAGGCCCTTTCTCTGTCCACTGCAGGGTCTAGTTTGGGATAGGGAAAATCTGGAAGCACTGTGCAGTCCACACTGGCACATCAATGGTCCATTCTAAAAGGCTCCTGCTGGTAGAGTATGTCTGTTATTCCCTGTGGACTCTCCTCTGTTCCCCAGCAGAGAAAGGGCTTCGGAGGAACCAGGAATGTTCGGGTCCTGGCTGGGACCCAGTCCAGGGGGAGGATAATCCACACCCCCCTCCTGCTCTTCTCCTGGCCCACCCAAAGCAGCAGCAGCGGCAGCAGCAGCACACTCCTCTTTAAAGAGTCGATCGTGCTCCTGTTTCAGCTCCTGGTAGGAGCGGGAGAACATGTGAAAGATGGAAGTGGCAGGGAAGGCCATAATGAGGATGCCACTTAGGATGCTGCTGAGAGCTACCACCTGGCCGGGGATGCTACGGGGAACCATATCACCATAGCCCACTGTGGTCATTGAGATTATGGCCCACCAGTAGGAGGCAGGGATGCTGCTGAAGTCCTGTGCTCCTGTTAGCTCGCTCTCAGCCAGGTGAACTAGTGGCGAAAAGAGTGTGACGGCCACACATAAGAAGAGCAGCAGCAGACCAAACTCGCGAGTACTCCTTCTCACGGTCAGCCCCAGTGTCTGCAGGCCCAGTGAGTGCCGTGCCAGCCGCATCACATACAGGATGCGTAGCGCCCGCAAGATGCGCAGCACCAGGCCCAGCTTGTCCAGGTAGCCCTTTCCCCCGGCCGGACGTTCATGCTCCGTCCCTGGGTCTTCCTCTTCTACAACCAGGGAAACATAGTACGGCAGAATGGCCATGGCATCAATGATGTTGAGGGGTCCACGCACAAACTCCAGCTTGCTACGTGCCTGGATGAAGCGCAGAATGAATTCCAGGGAGAACCAGGCCACACACACCGTCTCCACAATAAACATGTGGTAGCACTTCTGCGAACATTCACCCTGTGAAGAGGTAGAGAGAGAGAGAGAGAGAGAGAGAGAGAGAGAGAGAGAGAGAGAGAGAGAGAGAGAGAGGAGATGTTTAATTCTTAATTAACTCATTTTGCTAAACTGTCTACCCTTCAACACAATTCTTTCAAAGGGTTACCACATGTGAATGTAAATGAGAGCGACAGCAGCAGAGGGGATCTAGAAAGAGAGATAACATTTAAACAAAAAAGATTGAGGTCAGTCAGAAAAAGGAGAGGGGTCACTGATGGACAGAATGGAGGGATGAGGGAGATAAGGTGAGCGTATAAGATAGACATCGCACCATTAATAAAAAGCCTCTGTTTACTTTTGGTATTCAAGTCACATTAGCAGATAAGTCTGGTAGAATCAATTGATTACCCTGGGTCAGAGGTCCATCCGCATTACTGGGGGAGTGAACACAGAAGACAAACAGACTACTGTGCCCTCCAACTGTCCTCTTCATAGAAAGCCAATTAAACAGTGAAACGCTAACCCCCCTGCAATATGTCAGAAACTGCTCCTCTCATCCCCAGCATCCATCTTTTAACACTCTCAACTCTCCCTCCTAACCACTCCATCACTTCTCCCTCTCTAATCCCTCCATCATGATCACTGCTCTCACATTTCTTTACCATGCAGTCTCAACCATGCCACTACATGTAACATCATTTTTCTTAAACGTGCACAACTGTACTACTCTCTACTCTTTATCAATCATGTATGACAGTTAGAATTTCGCTTCGTAGCGTAGTGATTCACACTGTCAAGATGAGTTTCGCCCAGTGGAGAGCTGATTTGTACTATTCATACCAAACCACACGCTTACTCCTCCATATATTTGATACCAGGCATTCTATCATTTTAAGTATTCTACTGGGTACCTCACCTTGCTCTCTTTCAGTATATCTTTCTCCGTCATTCATTTATCCTCTCTCTCCCTCATTTTCTCTCACACTTAACTGTTCATTTCTTTCTGCAGCATTGCAGAAGTGAATGTGACTGGTGATCAGGACATTATGCATGTGAAAGAAGGGTAACACCTTCCCACTTGTCAGGCTAATTGTCAATTTCTCAGCACTAATGCACTTAGAGTGACCTTATCTCTGTGACTGCTGTTGCAAGAAATGTCAATGACATCTCATTCCACCCACAAGAATCAATCAGCTGCCACCTCACCCACCACAGTGCCAACATACTGTCCATATCCCAGTCTCTTACCAAACTGCAGACTAGAGTACTATGGAGATGTCCACCGTTGTAAGATTTTGCAATGAATTTGCAGTAATGTTACTGTAAAGCATATCGCAGAGGATCAGCTGAAAGTTGTGCGGTATTGTTTGAAAGAACAAAGAGGTACAACATGGACTTGAGATGAAAAGTGTCATAAAACTGCAATATCTGTGAAGCCATTTGCCAGGGGATTTGTGTGCGTGGTGAGCTCCAGTGAAGGGTACAGCGCAAAACACTGCAGAACAGTCCTCTAAATTGAAGTGAACTTGGGCTAATGAAATGTGTGGACTGGTTTGCAAATGTGACTGTGGAGTGAGGTGGAGTTATGCAGTAGGCTGAATAATTGAAAGAGTGCTGCTATTCAGGAACATATGCTGTCTTCTCCCTCTGAAAATTAGACCTACTCTTTTCATATGATTATATATCACACCACCAACTGATTAATAACTAAATCAGTCAGGCTTACAGTGAGAAAGCATACAGTACTAGGCGAAGGTCTGAGATTATCCTTCGCTTACTTAATGTCAGGACAAAACAGCCACTACAAGCACTAACAGCAACTACAAGTTATTTATTTTTCAGGAGATATTACTGAGAAGATTAGTTATAAAATAATCCACTTAAAGGGGAAAGTCAAAAGGCAATAAATGAAAGAAAAAAAATGAGTTTCAAAAACTGGAGTTCTAAATTATTAAAAGATAGGTAGTGTTTCTGTACATCATTCCACTGTAAACAACTCAATGTGATGAGTCTGAAAGGATGTGTAGCTGTCAGAGAATACACCAACACCAGCTGTGAGAGAATACACCAACAAAGATGGTGCCGGTCTATTCAGAACGATGGACTGATAACCACAGAGTGCAGACATCAGCAGCACTAAATTATTTGGATTGCAAGAATCAGAAAATGCAACCAACTTCTAAGACTGAACTTTAGAGGTGTCAAAACATATATCTCTCCACATTTCATAAAAACTCAAAAGACTCTCAAAAGGTTAAGAAGCTGTAATGAAGGTATGAATGAAGTAAAACATTATTTCATATTTAGTTGTTGAGGCTTCTGTGTAAATTTCTTTTTTCCTCACTCTGAAAAATGAATGACTTAATAGCTGTTTTGACCAGAAATTCAATAAATGAAGGGTGGTAAATGCACAAAACACAAGCACATACAAACTGGATCAAACACATTATTTGTAACAAGGGCAAATAATTCTGCAAGTGCGATGTGGTAAAGTCAGAGAGACAGATAGAGATTCCTCGGGTACCCTGGGGAGGAATTTCCTTGTGTTCACTGTGTGTTTCTGCATGCAAAGTGAATACTGATGTGGACTAGTGATCATGAATGTGATGTGCTGTTTTCTTGTTTAATAAGTCATGACTAAAATATGAATGAGGCAAGAGAAAGACAGAGAATGAGCAGAGGAGAGAGAGAAATAAAGAATGAAAGTCAGGGTGTGAGCAAATGTGTATGTGTGTGTGAGATAGTGTGACAGAAAGATAAAGAGAGATACAGAGAGAGAGAGAGAGGGAGAGAGAGAGAGAGAGAGAGAGAGAGAGAGAGAGAGAGAGAGAGAGAGAGAGCGAGCAGACAGAGCTCACAAGCACTACAATCCTCTATCTTCTTGCCCCTCTGTGATGTTTTACAGCCTGTGGCTTTGCTTCATAACAGAGAAAAGTAGAATGTGTGAATATGGGCTTCTCCCAGCATGTTCGTTCATGCATTGGAAAGAATTGCAGAGATGTGCTCTTTTGTAGAAAGAAAGAGAGAAATAAAACTAAATAAACATAAATAAGCTGCCCTACAATGCACCAGAACATCAAAAGATGGAGACACATAAGATGCCGTGTGCCTATGCATATGCATGCAAGTAGCACAGCACTGACACTGCTCTGTACTCTGTAAGATTTCCAGTGTTTTCCACTGCAGTCCTTATTCAAACATTGCACCACTGTTATCAGACTACTATAGCATTATAAAGTACACCCCCCATCTGTCTCTTTCTCTCTCCCTCTCTCTCTCTCTCTCTCTGACATATCTCTAAATCATCTTCCATTGTCTATTATCCTCTCTCGCTCTCTATTTCCAAAATATGTGCTGTTGAACATTTTCTGGCACTGAGTCAACAGACCTACGTCATTGAGATCAGTCCGAGAAAAGACCATAGGTAGGGAATTGTTTAGGTCAGCATATTGCTTTTCTTTGCCTTCTAATCCCTACACTCCCCTGAGAGCTGGTTGAAAGACATAAAGGATAAAGTGAGTGGGAAAAAATGTGTTCCAGGCAATCAGCCAGGGTGTGTGCAGTGTGATGTTGGTAAGCCCATATTTGTGAGTGACCTTGAGGTCATGGATGTAGTTTTAGACACAGAGGTACACATACAGCACATTCAGAAACTGTAAGCCATCTGCCCCCTCGCTAATACACTCAGCACTAAGACACACGTCAACCCTGCAACCTAACAGATCAGATGCACATACTATGACGGTTACTCGACCTCTCTCTTTCACCGCTACACACAGGCTCACCAGTGAACACTCAAATTCTGCTCTGTCCCAAATTGAAAGCTTTAATCTGCATAATCCTATAAACTGCAGTGCACTGAATTCAGTCCCTGAATGGTATTTGGTAAGCGTAGCACCAAATGAAGTACCTCTCTGTCCAGCACACTAAAGTAAAGGGGCGTCCTCTTTCAGAGTAGCTGAAGTAGACGGTGAGCCACTCAACACACACATGTGCATCCATCTACTTCTCCTGCCCCAAGAGTCTATTGAAACAGACTGAATCTCATTCCTGCAAACAGGCACACTCTTTCGTCTATAATGGAGAGTAATTGACAGACTTTACCATGGGGGGATGAAGGGATGAGAGAAGAATGAGAAGAGAAAATGAGAATCAGCTGAAATAGAAAGCATGCATGCATCTTCACAATTGGTGTATCTCCTTTCTTTGTTCAGTTAACCAGTGGGTAAGATGACCCCAGCTTTCACTGTCTGTGGCATATTCATTAAGGTTGCACCAAAATTTTGGCCACAGAAAATTCTGGTAGTTTCAGTTTACAACAAAGATTAAATAGGCCTACAATGAAGTGTTAAATGTAAGACTTTGTAATTGTAATGACAATAAAAATGAGAAAGCGTGATTCACAGTGATATTTTTTTCTCCTGCTGCAGTCAGCATTGACACGTTCAAACTGTTTGAACAGCAGCAGAGGAATGTGTGAAACCATTTCACGGTTTCTATGAGAAATATTAGAAAAGTGATTTGTAATCTCTGCTCATGTAGAGTATCAAGAGGGGGTACAACACCTAGAAACCTGTCCACTACAGAAAGGATATTCCCTGCCTACACCCTTAAAAATTATGGTTCCATTTAGTACAATTTCCTTTACTAAAACCTTTGAAGAAATATCTTTTGTGTGGCTATCTGTAGGCTCAATTTATGTAAAACTAAAAAAATAATAAAAATTCACGCCAGTCCAAGTGCAAATTATAACTAAAAATAACAAGGCTGACGTTTGCCAGCTTCTTATTCAAATTTCCCATCCCACTTCAAATGGTAAGAGCACAGCTTTGATTTCCTAACTCTCAAAGATGAAAGCTTTATGTACTGTTTATCTGTTGCTGGCAGTTTGGTGATTTACCAGGTCTTGCATGGTTGTTGCCCAATTTTCTTTCTCTATTTCAATAATTCGGAGCTCCAGTTTTGGAAACTCCAGTTTTTCCACTTTTTTTCCTTTGACTTTTCCCTTCCTTATGCTAGTGTATTATATCTAATCTCTGAAATATCTATTTTCGTCATTTTAGATGCACATAAGAAAGAAACTGGCAAGGCAGCTTTACAGGAGACCCTACGTTTCAATGTAAGTTAATGTAACTATGCAAATGCAAAGTGAGTCAAAGTAAGTGATGCAAAGTGAGTCATTCTGAACATTTTATACTAGTCCGTTTGTCATGAAATTTGTGTAAACAACAGCTGGCATTTTTAAATTATGTCCAAAAATATATATGGAGATACAAGGTTTTGTTCCAACAGCGAAAATACTAATAACTTGTAGTTACAGTTGCTCTTGGTTGTTTACACACTGTTATTGCAAAATGGCACAAAATTCAGTATCTCTGAAGCTCAGGTGTATTTTACTTGTGTCAGAGTAGCAAAATCTGAATTCGTTTCTCCACCTCTGATCACAATTTCATGAAAATATCTCACCAAATCATTTTCAAAGATAAATTTGAAAATTAGTTACAGAGCTCTGACTGCATCAAGACAAACATTACAGAGCTGTTCTCTACACTCCTGTATCAGGGACAGAGTAAGGAAATATAACAATAATTAAAAGTCAGTGTTATTTTCCATATATATATATATAGATCAACATTTATTATGTATGCAATGCAAACAGATAAACATGAATGTCTTATAACATATAATGCATGTATGCATTTTTTACTCTATATGGTAAAGCCACACGGTTACATTTTGTATGAACTGTCTAAAACTGCCAGCATTCAGACAACACACATGAATAAAAAATTTAATTTAATTTAAGAGACCCTTATTAGTCCCACAACGGGGAAATTTCACCTCCGCATTTAACCCATCTGTGAAGCAAAACACCACATACACTCTAGTGAGCACACACACACACACTAGGGGGCAGTGAGCACACTTGCCCAGAGCGGTGGGCAGCCCAATCCGCAGCACCCAGGGAGCAGTTGGGGGTTAGGTGTGTTGCTCAAGGACACCTCAGTCATGAGCTGTCAGCTCTGGGGATCGAACCGGCGACCTTCCGATCACAAGGCTGGATCCCTAACCTCCAGCCCACAACTGCCCCAGCAACTATAGGTACTGCACTATAAAAAGCAACTATAGGTACTGCACTGTTGAAAGTTCAAAGCTGAAATAGGAAGAGAAGTAGAAGAGGAGTGTAGGGACACGAAAGGAGAGGAACAGTAGTCTAGTTGCTGTGTTGGGCCTGTGTTACCCTCTTGAAATTTCCATACATCTAGCCTGCATGTCTATGTTCTGTTTCTCTGTAGTGTGAAAAACCTGATTTGTCATAGAAATTCATATGACAGCTGTGTTCAGTATTATTATGTCTTTCAATTTTAGGAGCGTGCTCACAGTTTTTGTTCATTTCGCTCTCAAAATAGTAGAATTTGCTAAATGTGTATAGTGTTCTGAGAGCAAAGAACACTTTGCCCTGAAATGTGTGGAGGCAATCAAATGGCTGTTTTGACTGGAACTGAAATAAAAAGGTGGTCTCTGACTGTACATGTACTGTACTGTACATGTTTAAGAGAGAGTGCACATACACTCTTGGGTGACTGTTTCGCAACAGAAACAGAAACACACGTATCTGGTGGGCGGGGCGGAGGACACACTGCGCCTGTGTAATGCCTCAATCAGTGTTAGTGCATGTGGTCAGTGCTAGGTCTGGCAAGGTGCAGGGTTGAGCTCTGCTGGGCTGCAGAATTGCATTATGATGAGAAGTAATGTGTGTGTGTGTGTGTGTGTGTGTGTGTGTGTGTGTGTGTGTGTGTGTGTGTGTGAGTGAGTGAGTTTGCATGTCGTTATGTGTGTGTTCTGCCTGGAGGTGGTGCTGAGAGGGTCTGTCTGCTGAGGAAAGCAGACTGTAGCTTTGAGGCTGATACAGTTGACTGGGCTTCCACACACTTTACACACACAAACACACACACACACACACAAACACACACAAACACACACACACACACATGCACACGGCCCCTCTCACGATTACGTATCCTCCTCACGTTTTCATACAGCTCCGCACTACAGAACACAGACAAATCAGCCTTCAAAGCACAGGACACTCCCTGCAGCCTCAAACACCTGCCACAAAACAGGATCGGTAGCATTCGGCTCCGTCCAGTCAGTCGACCCTGACGCCTGCCTTCATATACATGCTGGGCTCTGTCCAGTTGAATGTGTTCTTAAGGCCATGTTACTGTAAATTCTGTCAGCCAGGTTTATTTCCTTAGCCCAGCAGCAGCTGGTCTATTGTTATGGCTTACCCATATGCCAGCCTAACTGGATATTCTAACTGCAGAACATAACATTGTTGTGGCTAGACATATTTTCAAAAGTCTAGAATCACTTAAGTCATATTGATAAACACATACACACACTTTCTAAGCACTTTATCCTACGCCTTGAGCGTTCCTTTGCGTTATACTATAATTCTGCAAAACAAACAACAAAACAAAGCCCTGAACATTGTATCAAATGTGCTTTAATACTGGCAGTTCTTTCTTCCAATAAAGTAGCAGCCTTTTGCATTGGAAATGCCATGAACTGAAAATCAGGTTCAGCTGAATGTTGTTTTGTTTAAGTCAGTCTGTACAATATTTCACAGCCAATCTTGTTTGTCAAATTGTATTGTTAGTTACAGGGTAATTCTAGTTTATTTACTTCGTCACTGTCACAGATGTCGGCTGAAAAGCCTGCTTAGTTTAACAACAGGTTCAGGTTGTAGAAGTTATCTAATGAATTAATTTTCTCAACACTTCTCAACCAATCAGATATAACACCAGAACTAACTGTTGTATCAAGACCTCAACACATCTAAAATTTCTTCCTTTTTTCCCCCAATTCATTGCTTCCTTCTAATTATCTGAAGCTTGTGAAGTTGCATAGGACTCGCATATCAGAATCATTTTACATATTTATCTGCTTCCTAATTAGATTTAGATTATTGAAAATGTTAACTTCTAAACAACAGTTTATGAGCACATATACTCCCATGTGCTTCTATAAAGTCTGACTCTTCTTTCTAATCTAGGTCCGGCAAGTTTTCCTCAGAGTGCCGAGTGGTGTTTCGTCAAGCAGCACTTCTCCAGCACTTAAGCCCAGAGAGGCACAGACACTGAACAGGCCCCAGATACCTCCCTGTCTGACCATAAACACCTCTGTGGAAAAAAGAGCTGAGAGAATACAGGATGGATTCAGGCATTGCTCTCTGTTTTTGTGTGTGTGTGTGTGTGTGTGTGTGTGTGTGTGTGTGTGTGTGTGTGTGTGTGTGTGTGCATACACCTGTTTGTGTTTTTGATAAAAAAGAAAGTAGAGCAGCAATAAAGTGTGAGGGCCAGAGCAATAGGGACATTGTGCTTATGTGTGTAGAGCACAAACAAAGAAATTCTGAAGTACAGAAAGTGGAGAGAGAGAGAGACGGAGCAAAGAGGTGAGTGAATAGAGAAGAGAGGGAGGGCACAGACACTCTGGCTCAGACACCCAGAGAAATTTAAAGAAACTTGTTTATGCCAGCATATGTTATGCATGTCAAATTAACGTGCGATAATTCAGAAGGGAGATAAAGTCAGAAGACATTAAAAATACATGTTTAATTCTGTGAGATTGGTACTTGTGGCCTGGGACTGCTGATGGATGATGCTGTTTACTTCAGAGCGCGTCTCTGCGTTAGGTGCATGAATAATAAGTGTGTGGGACAGAGAGTAAAATATGTCTGGCGGTATCCTACAGTCCCCCAAACCCACTGCCTGGGCTCCTTTAGATAAACTCCACAATGGCTAATGAGGCTCCACATGCCATTGTGCCCCCCAAATAGCCACTGTCATTGAGAAAGAATGCTGTCCTGGAGTGCACCATATGTGCGTGCATGTGTGTGTGTGTGTGTGTGTTCAGATAACCAACCTGAAGACGTGGCAGAACAGAGCTGTGATTTTTTTATGACCTTGAATGACTGCTGATGTTTGTGATGTGTCACCAGGCTGCAAAAGCCCCAAAAGGTTAAGAGCAGTAAAGTTCTATTATATCCAAAACGTTACTAATGCAAGCTTTCTATCCAGTCTAGGTCCAAAAGCTCCATACAGATTTAATCATTTCTACTTTAAATATATATTTTATGTGATCTTCATCCTACTCCTTGTCCATTTTTAACTTAAACTATGAACTTACCTAAACTTTAATCGAGTGGCTTATTAACGTAAAGTGTAAACGTTCATGTTACAATAAAGATGTGGTTAAATTTGCAGTTTGGTTCCTTTGGTTCCCAAAGCAGAAAAAAAGACACATTGTTCCATTTTAGTTCTGGCCCTCTCAGTGTTACACACTGACATATTTGACACCAAACCAAATTATGTCAACTAAAGTCATATGCAGACAATGTCACAACCTATTTTATGATGCCCATCTGGTGGTCTTAGAGTGCCATGCTAGACTGTGTTCTAATTAAGATTGTAGATTTTACGTGTGTCTTGTTTTATCTTTTTCTTGCCATGTTCTAAAGCAAAAAGCCATCTCCCATGGTGTGACACAAAGCAAAATCACCATAACACATAGCCTAGCCTGAAGTGGTTTGCTGCTTTTACAGTAAAAACCTGGAGCATAAGCACATAATATAATTGAGGTTTGCAGTTATATATGTATATATCAAGTTTTTACAGCAGCGTCAAATATGCCTCAGTCAAAACCAAAACTATTTGTATAGTTCTTGTATAATGATCAATTCAGAGATTACCAAGGTGTGATACAATGCATCCACATGTGAAAAACTGTAAGAAATTCCTCTGCTGTGCAGCAAGGCGTGCAGGAAGGAGATGATGTTTAGACATCTTTGGTCTGTTTTGCATTCATATTTCAAACAAACTGCACCAGAGTTCATTTGGAAGCAGACCAAGACTGACCTCCTCAGGGGGTTTCAGTCTGCTTATTTAGTGTGCACCAGGGCCCGGCAGCATTCTCATTTGTTCTAACCAACTGCACTAACAGGACATTCGCACCTTGGCTTGTTTTAATCAAAATCACATCTGCCAAGTGTAAACATGCCTTAAGCCTCACATATTGGTCTGAAGGGTCTTGTGTTTGCTAATTGCTTTAGAAGGCTGCCAGCCATGCTGTTTCCGTAAGAAGCATGAGATCTTCTGGTTAATCTCAACAACTTCAGGTTACAGAAATCAGTGGGTTAATTGCAATTCCTTTCATGTTCACTAGTTTCAGTAGATTAATTGGCATTCAACTCATGGGGGTATACTTTTTAATAATAAAAATCTCACACATACACCCACACACATACACCCCACTGTAACAGCACTAAGTATAGTATGTGTGTCCCTAGATTGAAAGAGCGAGCGCATGCAGGATGCTCCTGGCATGCTAACACTGTCGGCTTGGAGTCCTCTCTGCTGTACTTCAAACAGAGCCGGAATTTACACCCACAGCCACAGAGAGGATGAGAGAGAGGAAGGGAAGAGAAAGAGTAGCACAAGAAAGAGGCAAAAGAAGAAGGATGAAAAATAAGAGGTGACAACAAGAGGAAAGCATGGGGAAATAAGAAGAACCCAAAAAAGATCAAAGGCCAAAGAGGCCAGTAGTGGTAAACAGCAGCGAGAGCATGAAAAGAACAGAAAATAAAACATCAATAAATAAATATAGATAAAAATAAGAAAGGAATTAAGTGGCAAACTAGGAGGGTGAGCATTGTGGTGGAGCTAGACTGGCAAAAAACAAGAATGAAAAGAGACAAAATGAAGAGAGGAACAGAACGGAGCAAACAATTCGATCGTAAAAGGTCATTCCACTGTTGACGATTGCTCTCTGTCTATCTCACCTAAGCAACACACGAGGTGCATGCAGATTTTAGAACAGTCATGGGGGACAGAGCCTTAAACCCTAACACCTTATCTGAGAGTCTCAGGACAAACCAACATTGGCCTTCGCCCAGGTGTGCCACATTATTTCTGTCTATAAATGCTTAAAATTTTAACAGCACTGCAGATTCTGGCAGCCCTCACAAGCCTTTCAAATGGCTTTGATTAATGTCCAGGGAAGTCATTAAAGCGCAAGTGTAATCCTATTCAAGGCACGGCTATGTCAGACTGTAAGAAGAAAGAAATTCCCCACTTTGTCCTGCTGCAGAGAACACATTTTCTGATATTTCTTCTCTTATCGCTACAAATGAATCACTGCACCTGAAGCTACTTTGTTATGAATAGGAATAAAAGCAAACCTACACTAAACCAAAGAGCAGTCCTGCCCACAACAGCTTGGCTCATATGGTACAACCTCTGATCAATAAAGATGGACGAAAGGGGCTAAAAAACAAGGTAATTTCTGTTGAAATGCAATAAATGCTCTTACAACTGCTTAAAACAAAATAGGAAAATGCAGGTCGCATATGATCAGGTAAGCACGTGCATGTACAGTGAAAGCGTCATCGACAGTTTTGAGCTTATGGTCATATGAAAGTGCATGTTGGTCTCTTTGTAGGTCTGTTGAACTGTTTGGGTCTGAGCTATGAAAAGCACTCTAATAAGCCTATGGCCTGTTTGGCTTCATTCAGCATATTTGTCTTTCAGCTCATAGTGGGTTTACAAAGTCAGGCACCATTTATACCCTGTAGATGGACGTGTGTTTGCTTTACTCTGGGGATTTGCTGCCTCTTCTTCAAAGAACTGCTACACAGCCACCACCAGAATGGTTCATTTAATGTTATGCATGTAAACATGCAGACTACAGTAGAATGCCTATCCTGGCATATGATCTACTGTCCCTGCATACAAAGAGATCAAAGGAAGGGTTAGGTAAAAGGCAGCCTATTACACTCAGAGTGGACCCATGCTCATTAACGCACACACACACTTCTACATTGAAGTAAACAGTGATGTATAAGACCCTAGGTGAGCCATGGCTGTATCCAGTGACAATGACAAACAGTTACGCACTGAGGACCTAATATGACAACTGTGCTGTTTCCAGCAATACCTAGATTTCCTGCGATATTGAAAATGAGACACTATTTTGCTTCCACACACACAAACACATCCCCACAGGGTGTAAGAAAAAAGACGTTCTGCAGATGAATCATTCATGATGTAAAACATGACCATGAGTTAAAAAGCTAAAAAGCCACAGCTGCATGGCTCGGAGTTGTGACCTCCACTGGTTTGTTCTCCCTGGGTGCCAGTCAGGCTAAGTGAATAAGTTATGCGAGCTAGATGCGTGTGTGCATAAGCTCTGAAAGACTGCATGGTAATTTAGCAGTGGAAAAGGCCTGGGTTCTTCCAGCAGACCTGCTGAGTGCCCACTGACATTCTGGAGGTCTTGCCGGAGCCACTTCATTATGCACTGTGTGTGTTTACTGACACTGTGGATACCTCACTGGGCCAGTTCATTACTCTTTGAGTATTTACTGACATAGGGGAGTACTACCTTCATTATTCCCCAGTAGGACTTAGGACTGGTGCATACAGACATAGACATGTGCACAATCATGACAAAGCATGTTTACCTTCTATGCAAGCCAGTGAATGTGTTTACTAAGACTGTTTTGAGGACTCTAAATGCCACACACTGTACACCCTGTAGTAAGGAGTGTATATAAGCCTACAAGCTTGTACACTATGGAGTGTATACAAGCATTTAAACTTAAATGGATAATATGCCAACATCTTTATTGGCCATCTGTCTAAACTTGGGTTGCCACTCGTAAATGATCAAATAAATATTATGTAGACAACACTTTAGCATAGCTGTTAAGTTGAGTTGTTGAGTTTGACTTTAATAGCCTAGCTAAGCTGTGGGTTACCCTTAAATTCTTCATTATTTCCATTTGCACATTTCTAAATTCCTGACCAAATACAAGTACACTATATTGATAAAAGTATTCACTCACCCATCCAAATCAATGAATTCAGGTGTTCCAATTACTTCCATGGCCACAGGTGTATGAAACCAAGCACCTAGGCATGCAGACTGCTTCTACATACATTAGTAAGAACGGGTTGCTCTCAGGAGCTCAGTGAATTCCAGCGTGGTACCGTGATAGGATGCCACCTGTGCAACAAGTTCAGTCGTGAAATTTCCTCGCTGCTAAATATTCCACAGTCAACTCTCAGTGGTATTATAACAAAGAGGAAGCGATTGGGAATGACGGCAACTCGCCATGAAGTGGTTGGCCACGTAAAATAACAGAGTGGGGTCAGCGGAGGCTGAGGTACATAGTGCGCAGAGGTCGCCAACGTACTGCAGATTCAAGCAGAAAGATCTCTAAACTTCATGTGGCGTTCAGATCAGCTCAAGAACAGCGCAGAGAGCTTCATGGAATGTGTTTCTAAGGCCGAGCAGCTGCATCCAAGCCTTACATCACCAAGCACAATGCAAAGCATCGAACGCAGTGGTGTTAAGTGCCGGCACTGGATTCTAGAGCAGTGGGCATGTGTTCTTTGGAGTGATGAATCATGCTTCTCTGTCTGGCAATCCCATGGATGACTCTTGCCAGGAGAACAGTACTTGTCTGACTGCATTGTGCCAAGTGTAAAGTTTGGTGGAGGGGGGATTATGGTATGATGTTGTTTTTCAGGAGTTGGGCTCGGTCCCTTGGTCCCAGTGAAAGGAACTCTTAACCCTTCAGCAGACCAAGAGATTTTGGACAATTTCAATTTTGTGGGAACAGTCTGGGGATGGCCCCTTACTGTTCCAAGCTGACTGCGCACCAGTGCACAAAGCAAGGCCCATAAAGACATGGATGGGTAAGGCTTTGGAGTAAAGATGAGAAGACAAAGCTACAATAAACCAAATAGGAGTTATATTTAAGTTAGGCCAGTGGGCTACCACAGTTTAGTTTAGTTAAACTCCAGACTAAACGGCAACATGCTCAAGACCTCAGTTTCAGGTTTCAGACACAAGCCTAAAATGCCATTTCTTATCCACACATGCAAAACAGCAAGTTTACAGGAGAGATTTGCCATAGGATTTTAATTTTTTCAAAGTTTATAGTTATATGTGACTATTTTTAATGGATAATGTGTCAAGGAAGCTTTTTATTTACAAGGTTTGAAGGTTTTTACCACCAGCTAACACGATATATAGGTACATTAAAAAAGAAAGAAAAATTGAAAGCATTGAAACCAAATTTTAAAGCCAGATTTACACATTTGAATGTGTCGTCATATGACATGGTTCCCAATCCTTGGAGTACCTCTTCCTGCAGTAATGTTGCCACTATGGATGCATCAATACTTTATGACTTTTTGACTGTTTGACTAAACAGAATCGCAAAGCAGAAAAGTAGGCTGTAAAGAGACTGTACTGCCCTACCATGTACAACACCACCTGGTTTAAGTTCCAGTGCACAGTGTGATCAAAGTAAGTGAGCAAAGTTGCTGTAGCAGAGTGTTTTCTCAGTACTTGGATGTGCAGTGTGTTGTTTCGAGTGAAACCACTTTATTGAAAATTGTTTGTAGACAGAGCTGTCTGTAGGGGCTGCATTTCAACTAGCAGAAGAGTATATGAATTGTAGGCTTTCTCCATACACAACAGTTTATTCAAACGTACAGTGTGAGTCACTAAAGAACAAGATTTTTTCTGAAATTGTATCTTTGGCTTTCTGACTTTATTTGTAATAATAGGTCACTCAGTATGGTATCGGAATCAGTATCAGCAAGTACTTAAAACATGTACTCATACTCAGTCTGGAAAAATGGTATTGATGCATCAATAGTTACCACTGCTCTAACACATCCACTTTAACATCCACTTGTTAATTATCTGATTAGTTGGATCAAGTGTGATAAGCAGAGCAGGGATACTCCGGGACCAGGTTTAAAACCCCCTGCGTTTTTCAGCACGTCTTCTACCTGAACTCAGCTCCCCTGTAATCCTATAAGCACGCAAACTCACCCTGTTTTCCTCTTCTCTCAGGTCTGGCATTGTGCTGATGCAAAGGCTGACCACAGTGACTGCCACCATCAGCACTGACAGGCAGGCGAACATCTTCCCTGGCAGGCCCGACTGCGGGTTCTCCACCATGTCCCTCAAGCGGTTCATGAACTTGCGATAGCGTGTCTCCTCCACTGGGGGGCGGATCTGCATGCTGCGGCGCCGACGCTCCTCCTCGCGACGTTCATGCTCGGCCATCTCTTCCAGGCGTGTGTACATCTTGCGCTTGCAGCAACGCTCCATGTAGGCCATCTCCACACCCCAGTAGGTCAACTCGTCGTGAAGCGAGAGTACACACATCTCACGCAGCATTCGCAGCTTGCCTGCTGCCAAGAAGTTAAGAATGACACGGAAGGCGCTGGGGCTGCGGTCAAAGAAGAACTCGCGTCGTGCCTCATCGTAGTCGTCACACACACCAGCGATCTCCTCAGGGCTGCTACACATGCGCAGACGACCCAGACGTGTCAGGGGGAACTGCTCCAGTGTGGTCCAGGGAAAGGTGTAGCGGTTGCCACCCACATTGATGAGTGCCTGCAGACCATGATCCACAGACAGCAGGTCCTCTGGCCGCCGAAGGAAGCGGGCACGCTGGTAGTACATGCCTTTAATGGTTTCTGTCTCAGGTATCTCTGTGAAGATGCGGTCCAGGCTGCTGTCATCACTGACAGAGAGGTTGCTGAAGTCATGGTTGGCATTGCTGATGATGGGCATGGTGGCATCAGAAGAGGAAGCCGGGCAAAGGACGTTAAGCCTTTGTCTAAGAGGAGGTTAACTTGAGACCTGAGTGGTGGGAATTGCTGCCTTCATCCAAAGCACAGCACAGCAGATCCCTTATGATATGATACAAAATTCATAGGGGAACCATGCACTCGTCATCATTTGGTCACTGCAGGAGACAACTGGAAACATAAATAAGCACATTACAGATTAAACTGTATTGCATGAAAAATAAACTGATACAGTAATCTTATCATCTAATTATTATTATATTATTCTTTTGCACACCATCTGACACGTCATCTGCAAAATCTAAGTTCACAGCAGAGGTCTGGAACAGTGTGACTCATGCAGCACACTTTATCTCAGAAAGCATTTCATGATGATTGCATTGTGTTACACAACAGTTTAGATGTAAGAGTGTAAAGGAAAATCATATTATTACACTATATGTCCAGAGATGTCCAGACATCTCATTATTAGATATCATTATTAGATTTCTATGGAACTTGGCTATTAGAGATTAGGGAACTCAGCTTTATGGTGCACCTAGGGCTGGGCGAAAAAACAAAACAATAATTATTGCAATATAACTTTCCTCGACAGAACTATAAGAAATGTATGATAAATTTTCGATCTAATACACCATTCTCCCACTTCCACGTTCAAGCGACAGTCCTGGTGGCATTTTCCACTGCAAGGCCAGGAGAGTGTGCAATTCCGAGTTTTTCAACATGATTAGAGAGGGAGGGGGCGATGAGTAAAATGAGTCACCAATTATACTTTAGCAACATCTGAAACATGGAATTATACATTCCCTGTTTATGTGGAGCGATGGGTGATGTGTACTCCTGTGACTAGCTGTGGGTGACGAGATAAGTGGCGTAACTGTACTGGCTTAGAGTGAACCTCTTTCCTTACATTCTAACAAGCTTTAGCAGCGTTAAATCACGTCTGCTCCTCACAACTACAGCGCTGTTACAGCGCTCAAAAAGTCATATTTTAGTATTACTGCATTCACAAGCAACGAATGTGAAAGAAGTGAGTTCATACAAGTTACAGCCCTGATTTAAATTAAAGTAAACTGAGGAAGCTGTGAGGCACTGGAAAGCGGGACAGCGCTATCTTTCCAGGCTAGCTGTTCTTAGCAGTTGGCTAACTTGAAGCAGCACTCCATCACTCTTACAGCATGGACAATTGATGTTACTGTAGAACACAGAAGACACAAAAGCACCGATTTCAATTTAAGCGTACCTAAAATAAGGATTCTGTTTGTCTGGTGTTGATATATTGTGGTTCACCCCTCAAACTACTATATAGAAATCCAGTCATCTACTAGCTGGTGTTTAAATACTGTGATATGCTCTGACATGGATATGGTAGGAGTGATGGCAGTAAGGAGGTGTGATCCATCACTGACCTACTGAGCTAGCTAACGCTTGCTGTTTGTACTAAACTGACATTGTTGAGAAACTAAACAGTTTGGCACTGTTGTTGGCCACTTGTTTAGCATTTGTAACACTCGTCACCAGACAGCTAAAAACAATCTGTTTCCTTTGTTAAATTACAAGACTATTCCAAAACTTGTGGCCTTGCTTTTCCAGCTGGTAAAGACAGCCAACCAGAAACTTTCTCCCAGTATCCCATGACAGATTTGTGAAATGTTCCACTGTTTGGTGAGTGTTTGTCACATTCTGACCATAAAGGATAGTTTTAAACAGCAATAAACCACCCAGGAGCAAAAATCAGCCTTCAAACTGGAAAGAAATGAAGATTTGACGCTTATCGTGACGTGTATCAATACCGAACTATATGAACTTTGTTTATCATGATAACATTTTTGGCCGTATCGCCCAGCTCTATGTGCACCCACTGCTGACGCAAAAGTTCAACTGCGCACACACATCTTGAATAATCTCCTTAGAAAAGCACTGACAAACGAATGGGATGCTCTGAGGCAGCTGCACATGAGCTGAAGTTACCATAACCAATGTCAAGTGTTCTGCTGGAGCAGAAGAACGGCACTCTCTAGACTGATGAAGCAAAATCCAATCTGAATGAGCTGGAGAGGCATTTGTGATGCAGAACTGATCATCCAACATCCAGTACCTGTCCTCCTGAGTACAATCAAAACCTCGGCAATGTTCCAACATCAACAACAACATCCCAGAATAGTAGAGGCTGTTACTAAAGTGATCAAGGGAGGACCAAACCCCCTATCAACACCACTTATTTCAGAAGGAAGGCAGGGAAAATAGGCGTCTGCATACTTTTGGACATACAGTGTATAATCAGGGTTTGGAGACTAGGTGGTATTTTATGCATGTCTGAGCACAGCCTGCCCTACTGTCTGCAATTTAATTTGAGAATAAGTGTGAATGAAAATGTTCGCAGGTGCCACAGGGGATATCTGTGCTGCGATGGAAGGAGAAAGGGAGGATCCAGTTAACCTTTCTGCCCCCCGGAGAGCTCACATATTAGCAGCACAAGGGCTTCAGTTCCTAATGTAAATACTAGAACTGCACTGGGCGGCTTTAGCTAAGTTCTCGCTGTCAAGGTGCTCCATTACGCCGGAGGAAGGGGAGGAGAGAACGATGAAGTATTTATGAACAGGACTGGTGGAAAGAGAATTCCCGTCGGAGCCTCGCCTCGTTGTGTGGAAACTTAATTGGGTGAAGTGTTTGCAGCGTCAACATGATCACACCAGCACCAGACAGAAAGCTCCACTGCGCCAGTATAATAGATCTGCATTAAAGACGTAAGATTTCTATCATAAGGACAGCAGGACATAAAGTTGAGCCGGAATACGCTGCAGCCCAGCGACGTCTGCTGCTGACTTCGCTACGGGGTCTGTTTCTTTAACAATTCTCTAGTTGTTCTGATTAGCACGGATGCTAGATTACATTCGTTTACTTCGTTTTGTTTGCTAGGTTAAGTTATGCTAGGTCTAAAAATTCTCCGCAGAAAACTGGACTTAGATAACCTACATATCTACTTTGTCGTCAGAATTCTAAAAAAGAAAGAACATCACACAAACAACTGAAAATACATGTATTAAATTGTAATATAAATATATTTATACCCGAGAGAAATGTCCTAATTTAACCCATGGCGCTGCTGTCGCTACCGACAACAACTCAAAACTTTCAAATAGAAAGGGTTTTACTAATAGCCTACATCAATAAAACAACAACAGTTTCTAATAGCAGTGAATATATGGACGGACATAGCTAACAGCAGCTGAATGCCCCAAACCGTTAACCCCAACGGGACAAGCTCGTTATTTTTAAAAGCACAACGTTTACATTAGAGCAGAGGTAGAAGATGAGAAAAGAAAAGTCATTAGCCACCTACCACTGACTGGGCTTTTAGCATAGCAGGTCCTCACTTTTTTCAAAAGGACTTTTCCACAAAAAAGCTCGCATTTCTCCTCTCAGACGACAGACTTTATGTTCTCATCATGAGCCTGCCGCTGCGAAGCGACTCTCCGAGGGTAAAGCCGGCTGAAACAGTCCTGGCAAACCGAACCGCAGGACACACACGTCCCGTTCCCTCAGTAGCACCGCAAGAAAAAAAGTGCATTTTGTTCCCCACCTGTATTCCGACAAGCCCGGCGCTCCTGCGCTGGGATTGGCTGGCGGCGTCCTCCGCCTGCGCCACCATTGGCTAGTAGTTCGTAGAACTTCGCTTAGTTTTAGAACGGCGGGTCGCGCTTGAGTATGAACTGCTAGCCAATCGTTACACAGGGGGCGGGGTTTGGTCAGACTACGGGTGGAAATAAAACAACATAACGTCCGTTAGAAGAGCGCGCGAGGGACGCTGTAAGTTTACACTCTAAATCGAGATGAGTCAGTGACTTTAAACTACGTCACGTCTTCCGCGCGAGCAACTTATCTACGCCGAGTTCGAGCTCTGTCTCCACGGCGACGTCCAGCTGATGCGCGCGCCCTTGTGAATGAAACCCTCGGTGTTTCTGAGGCTCATTAAAACCCCGTTGTAAAGACCTTAGCGTCACTCTGCAATGGGGGAAAAGAACCCATGAAGGTGAGTTTATCACAGTGCCCTGGCATGTAGGTTCATTTCATTCGAAACGAACTCTTGATAAAGCAGTGAGCTGTGTGTTTGTGTACACATGGGCCCAGCGACGCGTTCACTGTACACAGACCCTTAGCATACTTCATTTGTTTATCAGGGGCAATTGTGTAGCATAAGGTTGAGAGAGAGAGAGAGAGACTGCGCTGAAATTTATCGTCAGTTTGCGCACCTCTAGGGCTGAACACACTTCATACACCGGTGAATATTGTAAATAAACCAACATTCATTTTAGTCTCCCTCAGTTACCCTTAACCCCTCGGTTAAAGTCCGTCTACCACCAGTGTCACTTGTTTCAGCATTTCCTCAGGCATACTCAACCTTATGAGCTTCATAAGGACAGTGGTTCTTTCAAAGATTGTTTAGTAAAGAAAATGGTTCTCTGTAGAACCGTGAACACCCAGAGAATCCTTTACACGATTAAATAGTCTTTGCATATTGGAAATGTTCTTCGGATTGATGGACAATGTGCTGTAGATGGTTCTATTTAGCAAAAGGGTTCTTCTATTGTTATGATGTCAGGCTTGTTACAATGAAAGAACCCTTTTGATGCTATATAGAATCCTTTTCAAAAAGGTTCTGTATAGAACCATCTATAGCACTTTTCCCATCAATTTGAAGAATCCTTTCACAATGCAAAGAACCTTTTAATCATTCATGTTCATGAGTGGTCGTGTTCACTGAAGAACTACGTTTCATAGCAAAGAGAATACAAATTATTCCTGTTTAATTGGATGTGCAGTTATATATACAGTACTGTGCGAAAGTTTTAGGCATCTAAGCACATTTTTAAACGATGTACCTCAGCAGTGAGTTTATCACAATATACATTAGAATAAAGTCATATTTTCATAAATATTCATAATTTAAATAAACATAAAAACAATAAAAAGTAACGAGAATTTCTTGGGTCCATATTTTTCTTTGACACCTTCACAGCCACCACAGAGACTTGTTAATATCATCAATTATATCATGAGCTCAATTTACTGAAGCTCTGATTGGTCAAACCAGGAGTTGCTTTTTAACTACATATAATACTGTAATACTGGGCCTCCTCGAGGAGAGGTAGACATCCAGAATATAACACCTTTCTCAGCAAATAAACACAAACTACACAACAAATAAATGGATTTAAAAAATGTTTCTTGGGTGCCTAAGACTTTCGCACAGCACTGTATGTGTGTGTATATATATATATATATATATATATATGTATATATATATATATATATATATATATATATATATACATACATACACACACATTTCTGCAAATATTTTATCATATCTTTTTATGGGACAACACTATAGAAATGAAACTTGGATATAATTTAAAGTACCCAGTGTTCAGCTTGTATAGCAGTATAGATTTACTGTCCTCGACACACAGCCATTAATGTCTAAATAGCTTGCAACACACCTCACAGTGAACATCTCCAAATTGTGCTCAAAGTGTCAAAATTGTGTGTGAGCATCATTATTATCTAGCACTGCTTTAATCTTCTTGGGCATGGAATTCACCAGAGCTGCACAGGTTGCTACTGGAATCCTCTTCCACTCCTCCATGATGACATCACAGAGCTGCGCTTCTCCACCTTCCGCTTGATGATGCCCCACAGGTGCTCAACTGGGTTTAGGTCTGGAGACACACATGCCAGTCCATCACCTTTACCTTCAGCAAGGCAGTTGTCATCTTGGAGGTGTGTTTGGGGTCGTTATCGTGCTGGAAAACTATCATGTGGTGCAGTTTCTGAAGGGTGCTACCACCACCATGCTTGAATATAGGCAAGAGACAGTTATTTTGGTACTTCTCACCTGCAGACCATCTCAAACAAGTTTATCTTGGTCTAGTCAGACCACAGGACATGGTTCCAGTAATCCATGTTCTTGGACTGCTTGTCTTCAGCAAACTGTATCAGCTTCAGAAGAGGCTTCCTTCTGGAACGACGGCCATGCAGACCAAGTTGATGCAGTGTGCGATGTATGGTCTGAGCATTGACCGGCTGACCTTTCACTTCTTCAAACTCTGCAGCAACCTGTCCTGGAAAACTGCTGTATGACCTTTGCCACCGTGTTGTAGCTCAGTTTCAAGGTGTTAGGAATCTTCTTACAGCCTAGGCCATCTTTGTGGAGAGCAACAATTCTATTTCTCACATCCTCAGAGTTCTTTGCCATGAGGTGCCATGTAGAATATCCAGTGGCCAGTATGAGTGAATTATACCCAAAACACCAAATTTAACAGCCCTGCTCCCCACTCACACCTGGAACCTTTTAACTCTAACGAGTCACATAACACCAGGCAGAGACAACGGCACAATTGGGCACAATTTGGAGATGTTCACTGTGAGGTGTACTCACTTGTGTTGCCAGCTATTTAGACATTAATGGCTGTGTATTGAGTTACTTTCAAAGGACAGTAAATCTATACTGCTATACTGCTCTATAGTGTTGTCCCACAAAAAGATAATGAATAATAATAAAATACAGAAAAAAGATATAATAAAATGCATAAATGTGAAGGATGTACTCAGTGAGATACTATATGTGCGTGTGTATGTATATATATATATATATATATATATATATATATATATATACAGTTCAATTCAACTACACAGGGTAGTACAGTATAATGAAACACTATCGGGCTACTTTTCCAAGGCAGTAATAAAAGATGCATGGTAAACAGTGCAAAAACAAAAGACAGTAAAAGACACACAAAATGTGCATAGTCAGTAGGTACAGGTGTCAAACGTAGACAAGATGTGCATAGGCAAGTGTTATAGGTGTAGTGGACACATATACTATAGACGTATAGACAGTTAGTGCATAGTGTATGTATATATGGTTTGTTGTATTAATGTTTTATTAATGTTATATTTTACAAGCATACTGTCACGTCTTTTGGAATGGTTATGGATCACTATTCCAAACTGGAATTGGACTTCAGACTAAAATCCTTTCACCTTATGGCTTAATTACAAATGATGGACATTCCATTCTGTCACTAAGAAAACAATCATAACATTCCTGAAACATTGCCGAATATTACAGTAGTGACTGTTTCAGGAGTGACAAATTTAGCTAATTTTGATCAAAACTCAGAAACACTAGCCAGTACATGACTAGGAAACAATCGTTGCAAATACGTAAAGTAGTACTATTTCCAATAAAACACAAAAAGGTTTTAGAATATATGCATAAGCAGTGAAAACTCTTAATGTTACACACTGATTTTCAGATTGTAAGTACATTTACTTTAGAGCAATGAATTTTAAGCGCTCACCTTGTGGCCATGAGGGACAGGGAGAGAAGATACTAAATGCACCCACTGGGCGTACATATCTGCAAACAGTCAGAGCCGCGTTGGGCCAAACGAAGCTGTTCTCTAGTGAAGTAACAATTTCACCATCTCACATATAACTTAGGAAAAACTATTTTAGCATTTCTCTTTATTGTTTAGATTTGGTTGTATTTTTTCTGTTATGAAGTGTCTTTAAATATGAAAACTTAAAATTACTGTGTTTAAATGATTGTGTATTTAATTCAGATATGGGCTCTGTGCCCTTGTATTGTTCAGGTGGTAATAAAAAATGCACCCTAGATTTTTTTTTTGCTTGGAATGTTTGTTCTTAAAAAAAAAAACTGCCTACTGAGATATTAAATCCACATTATTGGCCAGATTAAGTACATATAAAAATATGCAGTGGAACAAAGCAATGTCAATTTGTACATACACCGATCAGGCATAACAAAGTATCAAAGAAACAGATGGACTACAGTCTGTAACTGTAGAACTACAAAGTGCACCTATATAGTAAGTGAAGCTGATCAAATGGACAGTGAGCGCAGAAACAAGGAGCTGGTCATAATGTTACACCTGATTGGTTTATATTGTCAGGGGAATATACCACTGTCAAGGCTGCTCTTTTGATTGATCAGATATTAAAAGCCTTAAATTAACTTGATTTAGTCTTACATTTAACTACTAACATTGCAGAGTTAAGTCTTCTTTTAAAATCTTTGTAAAGTTTTACAGATGAAGAGCTTATTAGTCTTACCTGTTTCAGTACATTTTCTTACTGTAAAGTTGCCGTCAAACATGATCTACATGGCTAGCAATAAAACTACAATGAGCAAGTAGCCCGGTTTACACAGAGTAACACAGATAAATATTTCATTTTGAACTATTGCTATTAATGTTTCAGACCAAACCTGTCTGCAGAAGTCCACAAAATGTAAAATTGATCGTAATGACATTGCAAAATCACTTCAACCCCCTCACAGTGTGCTGAGTTAGCCAGTTCACTAATTAACGTTACAACTCTCTAAAACCATCTGCATGTCTGCTCCGCTAATGACCACTTCATTTGGCACTTCGGCACAACTCCGCTTTGAGAGTTCGCGCAATGCACCATGGGTATGCATGCCCAGTGAGTGACAAGGATGCGCTTTCGCTTCCAGCTTTAGAAATTTAAATTTATATTTAAAAATTAAACTTAATATAAATCAGAAATAAAAAAGATCTTAAACAATCAGGCAGTCACCGTCCAACAGAAAATATATGGATATAGATATATTTAGCTTATACCTATCTCAGTGAATGCCTTGTTTTTATGCAGAATGCAGTTTGAACTAATTTGGTAGAATGGCCCATATGAGTTTCAAAATATACTGTTCACTCTTTAATCCATATATGGAACCCAAGCTGTAAAAACAGCCTGTTTTCAGTCTGTTGTTTCTGTGATGTCACAAAAACTGAAACATTTTACATACATCCACCTCAGAGATCATATAAATATATTAGTCTTTAAGGCACAGTAACACATTCAGACAGACTAATTCTAAGGGATAAAGAGAGGCTGAAAATGGTCATGTAAAAACAAATGACTGTTTTTGGTCCATAAAACCACACAAGCATAAGTAGACTTCAAGGAAACATGAAATGCAAAAAAATGTAGGCTAAGGGCCTTCAAGGCATTACTGCTGCTTTTTGTTTGTTCCAACTTATTAAACCTCAGAAAAAAAAGTATGTGGTAAAAATGTCAGCTATTGTGCCATATTGTTCACCCAAATTCTCTCTCTCTCTCTCTTTCAGAGTTTGATGCACAGTGGCCAATCCGAGTTTCCTCTAGGGTAAGGCAATAGAAAAGTCTCTTTCACCTGTTCAAAAAACACACAAGAAAACAAACCCAAGCACACCCATCCTCACCAGATGACCTTATTAAAGGAGCCGTGGCTGGTGATGTCGACAACAGAATGATGCTACATTTGACAGAGAGTGAGAGGGGGAGAAAGAGGGAGGACACGATTCAGGCAGAGGATTAAGCTTTAATCCCTGGTGAGGAGATGGAATCTCAGCAGAGCTGGTGGGGTTCAGATGAGCAGGGTGAGTCTGAGTTTACAGTAGAGTCTTAAAACGTCCCACAAGCCTCCTCATACCTTCTACTGATACACATACATTTGATCCTACTGTGGGTTGTGATCTCCTTAATTGCTCACAGAGCAGATGATTAGACAGAATAGCCAGATTAACACCGGTGGCCAGCCTAGAGAAGGAAGCTGTCCTCCATAGGCCTTAGGCTAACTTGCCACACTCTGACAGTAATAGAGACAGTCTATGAGAGGTGAGAGAGCACGCTTTGTCATGACATACCAAACACTGCACTTATCTGACAGATGATCCCACTAATTGGTTTTTAATTCACTCCCCTTTGGCACTCTTTAAATTGATGTAATCTGTAAAGAGTTTTCTGATTGTGTATTAGAGAGATTTAGTGAGATTGGTGTGAGGGTATTAGGAGACGAGTTGTGTCATCATGCATTGTTTTGCGATCTGGGCAGCCATCCTAATCCAGGATGATTTACATAACATAACAATTTTTAATCACATAATGCAGCCAGCCAAGTGGAGCTGATTCGGTGAATTATTTTCAGGGGAGATCAGCTGCTGTTTGCAGGGCCTGTAGTTCTAGGGATTCTGAAGGAGGACTGAGGTAACGTTTGGTTTTTGAGGCTTATGTGTAGTGCTACATGTTAAACTTTAATGCATGAACGCTAAGGTAGCAGGAATCCACCTCTCAACATCAACATCAAGCCTCCTTTTTTAAGGTTAAAAGGGAATATGGTGGACTCCTTTCAGCCACAGACACATCCCTCTATGCCTGTGTGTGTGTGCGTCTTTGTACTGGTGAGTGAGGGGCAGACCGGATATCCCCGTACATAATGGCCAAAAATAACAGCCCCTTCATCAACCACACTGAATAAAACATAACTAAGTGCTTCTGACGTGGCATCCTTAGTTTCTGAGAATATGAATAGTATAGTAATATAGTAATGCTGCTATTTATGGCATATATGTTCATTAGCTGTCATTTCCACCATACCGCTGGGAACCGTAACTAATGACATCAGGAGTAATGGACACATGACATTGACCTGTCCACAGCCATCAGTCACTGTAATGAGCTAAGTCTTGGCCTGGTTCCACCAGTCTGTTCGTTGAGGTCAGTGTTTGATTTCCTAATAATTGAGGCTGTTTACATCAGCAGCTCTTCTCCTTTCTGATCTCACATTACCTGGTAATGACACACCTGAATAAGATCTTGAGAGCCCATGAGCTGAACGACTCACCCTACAGATCAGTTTACACCACTGTGACTCTGCTTTCTTCTCTGCTCTGGATAAGGTAAAGATATCTAAGAACCGCTGCCTATCACTGTGCTTGTCAAAGGCAAGCATCCAGCAGCCCAGTCAACATTAGTCTTCTAAATCCTATTTTGTTTATTTATGCCTCTGTGCTCTATAGTTTAAAAGTTTGTCACTTGCCCCTTGTCAATCCCTTGCCATATTAGTAACATTTGTTATACACTTATACAGTATATATTTAAATATTATGAACTAGATACTTTCAGACCCAGTTTCCTGGATAGGGTTTAAGCCTAGCACAGGATTTTGAATGGAGA
This sequence comes from Pygocentrus nattereri, assembly GCF_015220715.1. Lineage (NCBI taxonomy): Eukaryota > Metazoa > Chordata > Actinopteri > Characiformes > Serrasalmidae > Pygocentrus > Pygocentrus nattereri. The sequence continues at coordinate 6,643,621 of NC_051217.1, read as the reverse complement.
TGTATTGTTATTATCAACAGTCGTATGCAAACGTTTTGGCACCCTTGGTCACACATCTTTTACTCTTCTCTTTACTTACTGTTTATTTACTAAATTTAACATACTGGCAAACAAACCATTTTTTTAGCTTCTTGCCAATTTTTTAATGCCAAGAGGCTGCACAGGGGTAGTGTTAGAGTTTGTCTGTAACCAGAGGATGGATTCACAAAATTGTTAAAACTTTATTGTTCAGAAAAAAGTTTTAAAAAATTGTTATTCTTATCTTAAGAACTTCTTAAAATGTTTTTCTTAACTATTTTCTAATGAAAACATTATGCAATCCTTGATAACATATGTTCTTAAATATTTTCACTTGGTTTGATGTTTTTCTTCCGTTTTGCTCCTCTGAGTGAATTCAATTAAATAACAGAAATAACAGCTACTACAGATTCAAAGTAAATCTTATGTTGTTCATAGTAAACTGTAAAATGCACCATAGCCTACATAAGAAAACAATGCAGATTTTCTTAAGAAAATCTTAAGGTAATAAAAAAAATTCTTTTAAAGGGAATATTTGGGAACTGCACTTAAGGGCATTGTTATGAATGCCTTAATTGTTTGTCTTAAGAACCTTCACAACTTTTGTGAATCCAGCTCCAGATTGGTGTATATTATTAAAAACATTGAACCAGACTTTTGAATGGCTATTGTAAACTTTTGAACAAAGATTACAAACTCTTGAATAGCAGTGTATGTGGTCGACATATTAGCAGGTCCACTTTTCCAGCAGGGCAGTGCCCTCAGATCACAGCAGTTTGATCTTCAGTATGAGAGGCCATTTTCTAGCCTCTAGCACCCTAATGTTCTTCTATTCTGTAATCTCTCTGTCCACTCCTTCCTCAATCTCTGCCCAAGAAAAGAGCAAGCTAGACTGGACAGCTCCAATCAGTACAGGCCTCACTCCACTCCCCAAAATACCCCAGCCTGTCAGAACAGTATGGCCAGAATGAGGAACAGGCTTGAAAAGGCCAAAGGCCCAGTGATCGAGATGACAGTTCAGAGAAAATGCCCCGGCCAGAATAGCACATGGTCTTCTCATTGAGCCAGTAGCAGTGGAATGTCTGGTTAAATCCAGGGAGAGATGAATCAGCTAAATCTACCATAAATGCATACAGGCCTGTGTATGCGCATGCATGCTCCTCATAATTAAATGCACCCTCATGCAAACAGTCATTAACACATTCTCCAACACCAATATAATGAGTCCCAGTCTCCCAATGAATCACTCTCACACCAGACGCGAGGCTGTTTTCAAAACCTCATCACAGCCAAGACCCCCACAGACATCCTTACTCTCCATACCTACAAGCAAAAAAACCTTTTCAATAATTAAAAGCTGTCAATTTTAATTTTAGAGAAGGACTAATTCCTTCTGATACATAAACACATGCTGGGTGTTACACTGCCTTGTTCTATTAATTATTCAACTGAAGCAGAATTCAATATTCTAGCCAAGCGGTATTTGCTTCCAAAACAGAGTTAATAGAATTCTGACTTGTTCCTCTCTTTTTTCGTCCTCTCAGACGTGCTGTTTATACCATGACTGCTGGTGCTGTGTACACACATACTTATACATACACTAGTGTGGCAAATACACTCAGCGGCTTTGAATATAACAAAACTTCCCAGTTGTTACCTCATATCTACAGTCAGACCTGTAGCTGTTTTTTTACTGATGAAGGTATAAAGCAATCTAGTGTTCTTAATTATCGAGAAATGGATTTGTACAGAAATACTCTCTTCCTGCATTGCCACAGGGCCAGTTTCACAGATGTGAAATTTGTGAGGAGTTGCAATTCTTGGTATAAACCTGCTGAATACTTGAGCCCACAGTGACGTCAGCACACAGAATTTAGACAACAGAAGTTTCATGGTTGCATGATTCAGAATCCCACAGTGCTGCTTCAAAGAAGCCAGAGGCTGGGTATCTATAGAGGTTGGAAATGTCTTCACGGAGCACACTGAATAACTACAGATCTGCCTTGTGTATGGACATGGAAAACAGTCAGTTACCTGTTGTCACAGTCAAATTAAAACCTCATGGGGAAATTATACTGTCATTATCTTAGCAGCAGTTTAGTCTCATGGTGCCATGAAGAGGGGGCCAAGGGCGGCCACACCCACCCTGATACAATCGCTGGCCCTCCCAGTGGCTCCCCTGGTGAGTCACATATGCATAATATGCTGCATAATATGTTTCTTTCCAATGTATTAGATGCTAGGGTTGTCAATGAATATTCTAAATCGATTATACAATAAAATTGTAAACATAACAGACTGTCGGTTCTGAAAATTGAAATTAAGTTCAGCATTACTTCCACCTTTCTGCCTTGCAAGCTGTTGGTGTAGGTCCAGCTGAAATGAGTGAATTGTGAGTTCTTAACCCAACTCAGCTGTATTTTTGACCGTATTTTTAGCAGGTTTAAGATAAAACCCATGTTACACCTGAGAAGTGACACCATCTAGGGGCAGATGTGTGATTTTTAAATGGCACAGCATTTGGGTTTAGTTTAAACCGCAGATGTACCCAAAAGACCCATTTAGGTTTAAACTTGGGTTAAACTCTTCACTTTTTTTTTATCAATTGAAAATGCCACCACTGGGATAGGCTCCAGCATCCCCCCGCGACCCTGACGGAGAAGCGGCTTAGAAAATGGATGGATGGATGGAAAATGCCAGCTGCTGTTTACATTGTGTAAACATTTCATGGTGAAAGACCAATATAAATGGTCAAAAATTACTTGTTGTTGTTATTACATTAATATACATCAAAGTTTATAACATTGTTTCATTTAAGAGATACAGTACTGTGCAAAATTCAGAGACCGCCATTGAATTATTTAATTTCTAGACCAAACAGCCATTAAGTACATTTCTTTATTTTTAGCAGATATTTCTGAGGAAATGAGATATACGATAAACTTCTTTCATAAAGAAAGATAAGGTCGAAGGAAAATAAGCGAGAAACAGGAGTTTTACAAAAAAAGATACAGAGAAAGTGGCACTGTGTGCAAAACCTGGTAGATCACTAAAAGATAAACAGCACTTAAAGCACCACTTTGTCTTTGAGAGAGAGGGGAAAATCAAGCTCCGCTCTTGATTCAAATCTGAAGAAATCAAAGGTGAAAGTGTCCATCCTTTCACCACTAGTCTGAACTCAACTCGAGTCTGAAAGGAGAAATACACGAAAAGAAGAAAATGAGCACATCATGCAAAGAAGCTGCTGGGGTTCTCAGACGAATGGACTGACCACCCCAGAGTCCAGACCTCATATCACTGAATGTGTTTGGATTTCTCTCCAGCTTTAGTCCTTTAGCACACCGAAGCAGGTTTTCTTGCAGTGTCTTCCTGTATTTTGTACCATCCATCCATCCTTCAAAAGTCCTTCAATGTTACCACCCTCATACTTCACTGTTGGGATTGCGTTTGTTGAGGAATAGGTAGTGTTAGAGTTTACACTACAGACAGCATTTAGAATTTTGCCAAAAAGCTCAATTTTGGTTCATCTGACCCTACAATACTTATCCCACGTTTAAGCTGGGTTACTGTGGTGCACACATGCTTTGAAGTGTTATTTCTTCA